>NW_027204492.1:32336533-33536533 GCF_024711535.1 Dipodomys merriami | reverse complement strand
ATCCCAGAACTCAAGAGATAAAGGGAGGAGAGATGTGAATTCTAAGCCAGCCTGGGCTACATAGCCAGTTCCATATCATCCTAGGATATATAGGAAGACCTAATATCAAAAAATAAAAAATAAATAATGCTTATATTTTGGGGCTTACATATTTTTTCCACAAGAGAATGGGTTTTTGTTTCAAAGAATGATACATGATAAATGAAAATGACTAGTGAATGTATGGGAGAATTGATGAAATCTCAGGGCTATTTTAATAAGGTCAGTTTGTTGATTCCCTGCCCTGGGGAATAATCCATTTGTCTCTATGGTAGAAGACAGACTATACCTTCACAAACATAGCTGGTCATGCTTTGTGGGAGATAGGGAGGAGAAGGAAGAGAACTCCTGGAATCTGCTGAATCTCAATTTCCTTTAGCTCAGAATAGTCCCTATGTCTAAATGATGTATTCTGACATGTCATATTCTGATGTTCTTCAATATCAATTTTAAGTATATTTTGACAATCATTTACCACTTTATTAGATATTTTAATATCCTAAAATGTACAGTTCAAAATGAAAATAGAAAGACCTAATTAGGAAATTTAACATATTGGTTTGATAAATTAAAGTGCTTAACATTTTGGATGAGAGAAAATGGAGTGAGAAAGAAAGAAATGGATAGAGATGGAATAAGAGGTATTTATATCAATTTTTTGTGACAGGCCACTGTTGGAGTAGCCAGAGCTCCAGAGTGCCAGACCATCAGGATGAGCTTCAGAGAACTCCTAAGATCTACTTTGATAAAAGGATAATACTTGGTCAATATTTTTTATGTTGGTCATGGAGCTTGAATTCAGGGCCTGGGAGCTGTCCCTTGGCTCTTTTTGCTCAAGGCTAGCACTCTGCCACTTTGAGCTGGAATATCACTTCTGATTTTCTGGTGATTAATTGGAGGTAAGAGTCTCACTGGGACTTTTCTGTCCATGTTGGCTTTGAACCATGTTCCTCAGATCTCAGCCTCCTGAGTAGTTAGGATTATAGGTATGAGCCACAGTGCTTTCCTTGGCCAATATTTTGACATGAATTATCCCTTTTAAAATTTCTTTCTGATCGTGTCTTTAAAGTTATTTTGATGTTGCCATTCAATAAAGTAGTATAGAAATACACTGAATCTTAATCAATGTCACCCCTTCCATCATTCTATCTCAGCCCTCCTAACTCCACCTGTTCCCTCAATTCTCTTAATTTTGTGGAATATGCATTGAATTTTATGATTGCACTTTCCCTCTTCATTCATCTACCATCCTCCACTTCATACACCACCCCTTTTCAAGTACCTAAATTCTTGTGATTATTTTGTTGGACTGTGAGCTAGCTTTTCTAAGGAATTATATAGCTTGGGTTCTTCACAGAAACTACCATATTTTGGTTAATACACTTGTGTACACTTGAATACAACCCCAAAGTGTTTACTTATGTATTTCTAAATTAATTATATATTCCACATATGAGAGAAAACGTCCATCATTTGGTTTGACTTAGTTCACGTAACACAATATTTTCTTTGTCTTTCCATTTCTATTCTTTCTAATGATCACTAAATTTCACTGGGTATACAACATTTTCTTGATCCATTCATTTATTGGGGGTCATCTGTGCTGATTCCATACCTTGAATATGTTGAATCGTGTTTCAATGAACATGATTGTGCAGGTAGCTTTACTGTACTCGTTTGTTACCTTTTGGATAAAATGCCTAGGAGTGAAATTGCTGGATCATAAGAGAGTTCTATGTTTAATTTTTTGAGGAACTTTAATATCACTTTCCATACTTGCTAAATAAGTTTACATTTCCACTAACAGTGTATTATGATTCCTTTTTGCCCATACCCAAACCAACATCTGTTATTCTTTGTAGTCATGATGATTGGCATTCTAACTGGAGTGATATGGATTCTCAGTGTGGTTTTGACTTTTATTTCCTTTATGGTGTTACACATTTCTTTAAGTATCTATTGGCCATTTTTCTTCTTATAAAAAGTCAATATTTAGCTCTTTTGTCCATTTATTAATTGGATTGTATATTCTTTAATGGTTTAGTTTTTTAAGCTCTCTCTATATTCTAGATATTAGGACTACCAGATGTATATCTGACAAAGATCTTCTCCCATTCTGTAGCAATCGTTTTAGCTTCTTAACTGTGTCATTTGCCATGTAGAAATTTTAGTTTGATGCAGTCACACTTGTCAAGTCTTTCTTTGATATGCCGTGCTTCTGGATCTTTACTCAGAAGGTTGCCTGTGCCGAAAAACAAAAGACTTTTTATAAACAATAAAGAAGGCTTCCATTTCCTCATTTATTCACTCATTCACCTTTTCTCTCTTTATCAATGCAGCTGGAATTTGTTTTCAATTACTGTCTAGATTAGAGGTGGCATAAATAATATTCTAGGGACCTTAGTGAAATGTTTTCTTCTGTCATTTCTGGTATTACTACATCAGTAAGAACTACATCATTGTTAATTGTCAGAGTCTGATGTAGGCATCTCATGATTTTCTCATTTTAGCAATATAAAATGTCATAATTATCTTCAAAAGTATGATTGTCTGAGCACATATATTGTTTAATATCACTTGACTTTTTATTAAAGAAGTGCTGAAATACTTTATCAAGTGCCAATTAGCTGAACTAAATTCACTGTTTGGTTTTACTCTTATCAAAACAGTAGCAATTGAATAAGTTGACTATTCAATTGTGAATACTTTGTTAATATGGCCAAATGTATTTCATCAGTCTTACCCCTTTTCAGATAATTCAAGTTTCTCATGTTTCCAAACGTGAATGGATACTTTTCTTCTTTATTAAATATAATTTGTCTTCTGTCCTTTTAGCTCTTTTGGAGCTGATTTACAATCAGGTTTATCTGAGCGAAAGCTCTACTCTTTAATAATAACTATAATGACAACAAGGTTCACAGATGAAAGAAGTTTATTTCTTTGCAATTGGGTATGTTTTTCTTCTTGTTTAACCTGATCCACTTTTTGGGAGCTGTATTAAGAGGTTGGTTGGAAGTTTCTCTAGTGGAAAAGGGTGCAAGTCAGAATAGTTCATGGTTTTCTGGCAGATGATAGCTGTTTTAGATACAACTTGACTAGCTTTTATTATTTAGCATAGGAAATGTCATATTTTTAAATTCATAGATTACATTTTTTAAATTAAGACTATGAGCCTAGCATGGGCTCATATCTTTTTGAGGAGTAAAGAACATCCTACTACTCTCTTGCTCAACACATAACAATTATATTTTAGAGTACTGAAATAGCTATAATTGCAAGTGATGTTTATCCTTTTCAGAAAAATTTCAACTAATAAATACTGAAGGAATGAAGAACTATAAATAAATATTATACAGTACTTAATGAGATAATAGATCTGCACAGAACTGTTATTTGATTAGTCGATGAGAGCACTGAATGAAAGATTTATGGGGATCTTTGCAATAGAAGGGTCAGATTGCCAGCTCATGAGCCTGTTGACCAATCAGAAGTTGAATGGCTCCTCAAGATGATACAAACAGTACAGCCTAATAAAGCTTTTGTTCAAAAGTTGAATCTGAATCTAATTAAAAATAAACTCCCATTTAAAGAAACATGGGACATAAAGGAACAAGTGAAACTGAATTCTAAAGAAATAAATTCATTATTTAAGGATGGGAAATGTCCTATATATGCCACAAATTTTTGGTTACATACTTGGGGACTGGGGGAAGAACTTGTAGATAGTGAGTTGTTATTGCTTTGCTTAATTCCTTTCAAAATTTTGGCTGTTCATGTAGTTGTATTTGTAAAGAACTTGCCCAAGCAAACACAGGGACCTAAGTCCATCCTCAGCACTTATTACCCACTTCCACAAGCCAACAAATTATGGATGAGCATGAAGGAAAAAGGAAGCTATGTCTTGAATGATTGACAAAGATTACAATGTCAGCTGATGCATTATATATACACATACTTATGATAATTTAAAAATATAATATTAAACAATCATACTCTACTTTGTAGGGTTTTGGCATACTGGTGTTTGATCTCAGGGCTCTGTGCTCACTTGGCTTGCTGAGCTTGGTTCTATCACTTGAGCCATGCCTCTAGCTCATCATATTCTACTTCGAAGTTCAGATTACTATAACACTTAATCCTATATCATCACCTACTAAAGTCAATTACTGATAATGGTTTTCAAAGCATCATTAACCTTTCTGAAAAAAAGACATAGAAGTGTCCAACAAAATACTCTGAATTCTCTTTAGTTTTTAAAAATCCTTCATCTTTTACAAATATCTAAGACATATATGAAAACATGTTCAGTGTCACTGATCAAAATAGAAATGCAAATTGAAACCACAATGAGATTTTACCTCATATCTAGAAGGATGGGTTTAAAATTACAAAAGGAAATAATGTGGGTATGATAGCATACATCTATGATCTCAGAACTTGGGAGGTGGAGGCAGGAGGTTTGTGAGTCTGAGGCCAGGTTAGGCTATATAGTTAAATCTTGCTTTAAATAACAAAGTATGTGTGTGTGGAAGGGTGGGAATCAAGTGTTACTGAATACATGTAGAAACCTGATTCCTTGGAGATGGTTCATGGAAATGCAAAGTAGGTTGGCTGCTATAGAAAATAATTCATAAAAACATTTAGGAAGAGTTACCATTTAATTTGGCAATCCTACTGCTGGGTATATATCCAAAAAAGTGAAATCAGTCCTTGAAGAACTCTGTAGTAGAATGTACACTGCAGCATGACTCAGTAAATGTGTTGCAACAGTCTAAAATGTAATAAAAGATGAAGAAAGAAAATGTGACAAATGGAAAATTACTGAGCATGACAAAGAAGGAAATTCTGCAATATGTGATAAAATGAATGGACTTTAAGAACATTATGCTAAATAAATCAATCACAGAGAGACAAATACTTCACAATTTCCCTGAGATATTTACAATAGTTAGATGCATAGACTCAAAGAATGGAATGGTGGTTATGAGGGGATGGGGGAAGGAGAAATGGGGAATTAATGATCAATTGACGCAAATTTTAAATCAAGAAAGATGAATCATCTATACAGGGGCATTTGTATAATTTTGCAGGTAGAGTGAACAATGTAAAATTAAAATTAGCTTAAATTTGTATTAAGAAGTTATATGTTGTGTATTTATCACAATAAAATTTTAAAAATCAAAATGTCATCCTAGAGAAATTTTTATTTTTTGTTATTTAATCCGATAACAGTTTGGTTTATGTGCTTCTTTTACCATTTTACCTTCATTTTCTTATCATTTTACTTGAAATCCAATAAAAAACCTAGTGTTCATTTCAATCTAATATCCCTTTATTCATCCAACAAAAATTTACTAAGGTTTTGTGATGCACAGAGAAATTTATTGGGGCTAGCTTGAACTCATGGTTCTGGTTCTGGCTCTTGCTTTTTTTTGCTCAAAACTGGCAGTTTACCACTAAAGAAACACCATTATTTCTGTCATTTTGCTACTTAATTGGAGCTAGGAATCTCAGGAATTTGTCTGGTCTATGTTTGAATTTTAATCCTCATATCTTGAGAAACCTACCAGGGCTGACTTGAGGTCAATGTCCTGGCTCTTGCTGTTTTGCTGAGGATTGGCACTTTACCACTTGAATCACACCTCTACTTCTGGCATTTTGCTGATTAATTGGATATGGGAATTTCACAGATTTGTCTGGTCTACTTTTGAAACTTAATCTTCATTTCAACCTCCTGAGTATCTAAGATTACAGATATGAGGCACCAGAAAATATATGAAGCTTGGGATCCTCTCATTTCCAACTTTTAAATAACTGGGGTTATAGGTACTCATGTGTATCACATTCATATTTGACTAACATTTTAATGTTTTTCTGGTTCTATCATCTATACTGTTCCTTCAGTAACTAAAAATTTTCTTGATGGGTTTTTTTTCTTGCTATGAATGTAGTGTAATCCCCAAATCAATTAAAAATATTTTGGAATGTCAGCAGTGTATGATGGTAGGCCTGGGTCTAGAGTAACAATGAAGGAAGTCTATTATACTTTAGAATGACCTGTAGAAACAATGACTATGAGTTATATTTATGTTCATATATTCAGTGGGATATACCATTGTTATTAACTGTGGACTTACCTTGATGACTATTTCATGGTATCTTGGCATGGACAGAAAATCACTCTGAAGCTAGCATAAAGATTTTCAGAGTTTAAGTGGCTGAGGGAGTGGGTCAAGTAGTGGCTATACTTGCTTGTATGAGGGCCTAGGTTTTATCTCCAGTACCACAAAAATATTTACAGATTAAAAAACAAAACCTTATCACTACTAGGGCCTGAGAACACTGGTAGTGCTTTCTAGGTTGCCAACAATTCTACTTTCACAATTTATTCTTTCTTATTAAAAGCAAAAACCAAAGAATTGGCACAATGTGAGTTTTTTCCTGTCTCTGTCAATTAGTAGTTATTCACTTTTATTGATCCAATTTCTGTAACAATGATACAATACTACATATTAGATAGGTTTTAATGAGAAGAGGCTTATTTGGCTTACAGTTGTAGAGAACCAGGACTGAATTATTGCACTTGGTGATGGCCTTCTTGGTGGAAGTGTCCAAATATGGTGCAAGTTTTCACATTGTGAGAGACAGAGAGCAGCATGTCTCTGTCCTTCCTCCTCCCCTCTTCCTCCTCCCCCTTCTCCTCTTCTTCCTCCTCTTCTTCTCCCTTCTTTTCTTCCTCCTCCTCCTCCTCCTCCTCCTTTGTTGTCTTTTTGGAGTTTTGACTATTTTATTTTAATTAATTTTATAATCTTTCCTGTAATTGGTTGTGCTAAGGGGTTTCAATTCAACCTACCAGTTTATGAATTCAATGATCTTGATGTCTTGTAAAATTACTAGCATCCTATGGCATTGTAACATCTTTGTACTTAATCATCATCATCATAATCACCAGTATTCAATAATAGGGATCCACTTCAATGACTTTAATTCTACTCATCTCCCATAGACCCCACATCTGTATAACATAGATGGGTTAAATTTTCAGCATCTATTATCCTTCACAAGATGGATTAAATTTTAACACAGTTGTCTTTATGAGCATGTTACCCATATGCATATTTCAGCACTGTTCTTGTTAGTTTTATAAAATGAAGTATAATATATAATGTATTTGGCATGAATTTTTCCATGAGTAATAAGGAGCTTCAGAAACAGACTGTCTTTTGAAAAAAGGAAGATACTGCTTTTTGTATAGATTTATATGGCATTTACAATTAGAGATATGTAGTATTGGATATGGAAAACCATGACTGAAGAAACTGTACATAAATGATCACAAACAAAACCATACTAAAGCCACCAGCACAACTATGTTTATTGCAGCATTATTTACCATAGCTAAGATATGGAACCAACCCAGATGTCCTTCAGTAGAAGAAATGGATGAAGAAAATGTGGTATATATACACAATGGCATTATATGCCTCCATCAGAAAGAATGACATTGCCCCATTTGTTAGGAAATGGAAAGACTTGGAAAAAATTATATTAAGTGAAGTAAGCCAGGCCCAAAGAAACTTAGGTCCCATGGTTTCCCTTATTTGCAATTACTAATATATGTAGAAGACAAGCAGAAATGGTCAGATAAGTTGCTGTTAGGCAAAATGAACAGCAAGATAAGGACTCAAATATTTTTTCTTTCTTGTGATTGTTTCTAACACATTTATAAGATTATTTCTTTGTTGCTTTGTATGTCCCTCCCCCTCGGTCTAACTCCTGTTTTCACTGTATTTGATGTTGGTATAATTTGTGGAGGGGAAGGAAAACACAAATTGTTTAAATAGGGATACAGGTGGACCCATTGCAACAATGAGATGTACAAGGCATTACGTCGAAAATGAACTTTACAACTTTGGCGCAGGGGTGGGGGTGGGGCCGAGGGGGAATGGGAAGGGATGGGAAGGAGGAGGCAACAATGCTTGTTAAGAAATGTACTCATTACCTTGCTCATGTAATTGTAACCCCTCTGTATGTTATTTTAACAATAAAAATCATAAACTTATTTTGCTTTGTTGTTATTTTAATAAATTATTTCCATTTCCTGTATATGATCGTGTCTTTTGTTAAGGCACTGCTTAATATTCAAGCCTATGTATCCTATAATTAAGGAGCATTTTTCCTACAGAAAGGTGAAAAAAAGAATTAGGCAGTTAATAATCAGTGATGTAACTGAAGAATGGAATACACTGATCATTGTGTCTTATTTGCCTGTTTGACAAAATAATGAATAAGACCTTTTATTACAGATAGAATAAAAGAGTTATAAAACCTCAGACATGACAGTGAAGACTTAGTTACAACAAAACTGAGAATTTGAATCCTCTAATTACTTAAAATATTCAATCATAATGAAAAAGAACTGATATAAATTCTGTGACCACATAAAGTATTACCTAGAATTGTCTTCTTCAAGAAAATATAACAAGCCTTCTGTGCTAATAGCTGAGACCTTGTCCTATCCCCTTCCTTTAACAAAGCATCAATAATCTGAGAGCACATTAGTGTTCTCAGGAAGTGGAAGCCTGACAATTACATTCAGCTTGTCCTGAAAACTGCATTCATTTCTATGGAATTTTTGTGTTATCAAAAAGTCGTATGACGGGGCTGGGAAGGTGGCTCAGTGGTAGAGCGCTTGCCTTGCATGCCTGAGGCCCTGGGTTCGATTACTCAGCACCACATAAGAAAAAAGCCGGAAGTTGCGCTGTGGCTCAAGTGGTAGAGCGCTAGCCTTGAGCTGAAGAGCTGAGGGACAGCGCCCAGGCCCAGAGTTTAGGCCCCACGACCTGACCAAAAAAAAAAAAAAAAAAAAAAAAGAAAAGTCGTATGGCACAGAAGAGTTAAGCTGATCCAATCTTATTCTCTAAGACTAAATTCATGTCCTGTAAACAACAGGCTTCTTATTTTCTACTTCCTATGATTTCCACAGCATCTAGTATACTTTGGGGCACATAGACGTTACTTGATTAAATGATTGATTAATCAATATGATTTGATGAAAAATGATTTAGAGTGACATAAACTAAGTGCAAATTTGGGAAAACAAATGTGGCACTAGGTTGCCTTGAAGGACATGTCACTGAGATATATGACTAATGGAGAATTTAATTTATCATCCTTCCATCATTGACCTGCATGCATATAACATCAACATTAGTGCTGTACAAAATTTTGTTTTAGGAATATAGTGTCTATAATATAAAAATTTTAAATTATGATCAAATCTGATCAAACAGGATTTTGTTTATCATGAGAAATGTTCTTATAATTTGATTTAATTTTTTATGTATAATAATAGTTCATTTGTGCCATTTCTGTGGCAATATAACTATTACTTACTTATACTTATTATTGTATGGACTTAGATAATATCTGTGATATTTAATTTTATATGTGAACAGGGTCTTATGTGTATTTGCTCTTATAAAGAAGAACAACATTTACCTCATCTTCATGTTGCTTAAGTCTGAGTTAAAATGATGTCAAGAAGTAGATAGTTATTCTAAATCCTAATTTGACCTAAAATTCATAGACCAGCTCTACTACCCCAGCTGTTCCTGGTTTTTAGGGCAGATCTCAAAAGTTTTGTGTATTTAGTCATTTGGATTAACTGCATTAAAGCACCAAGATGAAGAGAATAATAGTCTGGAACAGGGCTCTATTGCCTAGAGCTTTTTGATAATTTGTAATAAGTTCCTTAGAGGCACTTATGGGCTAACAATCGTCCTGACCTGATAATGGTTGCTCTTAGGACCTGGTTCCTGCCTTCCTGTCATGAAAGACACTAATGTGCTACACTCTGTGATTTTTTCTAAAGTAAAGATGATTTGGTAAAGTCTCAAGCATAGAACTTTTACACTTTTCCTGTGGCTATAAAACTGGTTCTGACTTTCTTACTGTCTGTGGATGAGGAGCCACATTCATAGAGAACACTCTCCAATTCTTTTTTTTTATTTTAATTTTATTGTTAGGGTGATGTACAGAGAGGTTACACTTGCAGAAAAAAGGTAGTGAGTACATTTCTTGTCTAACTTGTTACCCCTCCCATCATTTTCTCCCTCTTTCCCTTCCTCCTAATTTCCCCCAAGTTGTACAGTTGTCTTGTGAGTTTCGCTGTTGCATTGGTTCCCCCTTTGTCCTTTGTCTCACCATTTTGTTGTTCTCCATCCCCTCCCGAATTCAGATAAACATATATACAATACCCAGGGTACCAAAATCAAATACAGTGACAACAGGGAGAAAAAAACCATAGGAGAAAAAAAACACAAAAGAAATAAGAAATTGTGTAGCACATTTAAACAACAACAACAACAACAACAACAACAACAACAACAACAACAACAACAAAGAACTCACCCTAGTTAGAATGGCTATAATCGAGAAATGTAGTAACAACAGATGATGGAAAGGATGTCTTTGATTCTTTATTCATGAAGTTATCTACAGCCTCCTGATAATCTGAATTTCACTGATATCAGGAAGGGTTCAATCTCTTTGTAGAGATGGTCTCATATGACCAGTTTTTCTTTAACTCCAAAGTCAACTGACTACTACAAAAACAACAGAAGAGACTTCCATTATAACACCCCTCCTTATTTATGCTTTTAGTTTCCATTGTCTCAATTACCAATGGCCAACTGTACCAAAAATATTGGGTGGACATTTTCAGAAATAAATCATTTATAAGTTTTAAATGTGTACTTTCCTGAGTAGTTTGAGGAATTCTTGCAGTATCTTACTCTGTCATTCCCAGGATATGTCATTTTTTTTGTCCAGTGATGTACATTACATGCTCTACATGTTCATTGGTCAGTGGTTTACCAGTATAACAATGCTTCTTTGAAGTAACCCTTGTATAGTGGTTTCATGCTATTTCAAATTGCCTTCATCATATTCAGCACAGTGAGATGAGGTGAATTCATCTTATCATCACAAGGAAAATAAGAGGAGATAGTACAATATTTTGAGAGATCATATTTAGATGTTTATTACTTTATATTGCTATAAGTGTCCTATTTTATTATTAGTTATTTTAGCTTATCTCCTTTGTCTCTAATTTATAAATTAAAATGTATCATATATATATATAGCAGAAACAGAGATTATGTAGAGTAGTACTTGTTAATTATGAATGGAGTAAATAAATAATACAGAATAAACATTGATTGGAACTATAACATAGTAATTCATTTTGAAACTAATTTAACATATGACTCCCCAGATTTGTCCCTTAGCTGGTACATTTATGCACATCAGTATATCGTCATTATGGTTTTGTCTTTTTTTTAAAAGAATACTAGTGATGAGCTTTACATAGCAACTCTTGGTATTTTCTAGCAATCTTATTCTCCTCTAAAGCATTTGTCTCTTGTTTTTCTGCACGAAAGGCTACACTCCCATTTACTTTTCAGAGAATGTCTCTAAGCATCTTTCTATTTCAGTAGCATTAAATAATAAGAAGAGGAGTATCTGACATTACAAATCTCCCTCACTAGCTAATTCTGCTCAGTAAGATGCAAATTAGTATCACATGTACAGCTAGTTTCATTGGATAACTAGCAGACACAATCACATTTATATTTCTCTGGACTTGTCTCCTCTTTATCCTCCTCCTCCTCTTTCTCCTCTTGCTTCTCCATCTTGAGACATGATCTTGCTAAATAGCCTAGATTGGCTTCTAACTAGAGATCCTCCTTCCTCAGCTCCTTGAATGCTGTAATTACAGGCATATATGACCATGTCCTCATAAATTTGAGTTCCTTAAATGAGAAAGAAATGTATAAAACAATAGATCCTGACATATTGTGAAGCTGAATATTTTCTATTTGTAAACTTGATCCAATAAGTGATTTGCAATGGAAAATAAGAGGGTTGAGAAACGTTAGTGCACAGTATGGAACGCTTTGCTATGTGTCTTCAGTTATGGGATTATTGGTGTGCACTATTGTTCCCTAGAGCTAAAATTTTAAATAGGTACAAAAATGCACATAAGCATTTCATTAAATTATATAACTCCTTGGAAATAAGTACCTTTTCTTAGTGCATCATTTCAAGGTTGGACTATTGATTTTCTAGTTTAAAGTTGGCCATGTATTTTCATTAGCATTTTCTGAATAAAGAGCTTCATTTTCATAATGTTATTAAAATTCCGTTTTATAATTATTGTAATATATTGTTACAGCTCTTCAAATTTTTGGCATTAGGGATATTGACATTTCAGATTATACCTTCATCATTGTTGAAAAGGTTTATGCTAACCAAATATCCTCATTGATTTCTACTTTTTACATCATAACCCTTTATTATCATCAGATTGCATGCTCAAAAAAGGAAGCTTGCCCTCATTTTGTTTTTAGAATGTAATAAAAGATAAAAACGGAAATAATTTTTCTATAGAAACAGTCAACACTTGATTAGCAGAAAACATGTTATATTTAAAATAAATACTAAAATTCAGTTTCCTTAAAGATAGCATGCTAAGAAGGCACAAAATTTTTTGATAGTCAATACGATTTATTAAATAAGCTACAGTCACAAATCATTAACAAAATTGATGATTTCTCATATGTGTGACAATACTAGCTCAAGTTCTTATGGTAGTCAGTAAGTGATAATTACTTGCATTTGGAAAAATTCCATATGTGCTTTATAATGTCCCTGATTCTTGCTATTCACACACTTTTGTGATCTTCCCTTACATTATCTGAAGGATAAGTGTAGCAATACTTGTCAGAAGTAATGTTTTATCACTTGATAAATTAAGTTATTTAAGACTGTGGCTTCTGTATTTTGTTTTTTCTCTCTTCTCCTCCCTTCCTCCCTCCCTCCTTCCTTCCTCTGTGTGTGTGTGTGTGTGTGTGTGTGTGTGTGTGTGTTAACACATTCTATTATGAACAGTCCAATGCAGAAGTCCATATGACAAGGAGCTGAAGATTCCTTGTAACAGTCCCCTTCTGACTGTACACTTAAGCCCCTTGTAAGAATGCTTCCCTGGTCAATACCTTGACTGCCACCTTTGTGGGAGCCCTGAACTAGAACCTCCTAGCTACACTGGTCCCAAATTCTTAATTTTCGGAATATGCATCAGATAATAAATAGATTTTTTCATAATAAGTTTTTGTTTGGCTTGTTACACAGCAATATATAACTAATACAAACATGGTGGCTCCAGTTATTTAATGAATTCTCCTAGAATGGGCAAAAAACATTCAGTACAACTTTGAATATTTGATGGAGGTTTGCCTGATACGTGTTAAGCAATATACTAAGTTTTATATTGCACAATTTCATTTAATGATTGTAATAATATTGTAGTTCTTTATCTTTATCTTTGAGATTAAAAAACTGATTCTAAGACAGTTTAAACAGCTCATTTCTAGTCATGTGTCTGAATGGTATTGCTAGGACTCAAAAGCCAGTCTCTCTGAATATAAAGTTAATTCTTAATAAACTTGTCAAAAAAAACCCACCATATCAGATGGCTTTAGTGTTATGGATAAAGATCCTCCTACATCCCAGATTCTCCCCTAATCATCTACCTCATTGTTTTCTAAACTTCTTTTTACTAAGACTCCTAGCAAAACACACACACACACAAACATATCCTCCTTTAATCCTGAAGTAAAAATGATAAACTAAGAGCATAGTTTCTATAGTTTCTGATTGTTTCTATTCTAGTCTATTTTAATCAATTTCATTAAAACATTACTGACCCCAATTTCCAAAATGTCAAACCCTTGTTTTGAAAACTTATTTGAAGCTTGTGCTGGAACCTGTTCTTTCAGTGATAAATTTTTAAGTGGAAAGATTTCTTTTCAGAACCAATGTACCAAGAGGCTGCAGGAAGTCTAGCCTTGTATTATCAGTTAAATTCATTCACTTAAAAAGTAAGTACTGAAGAGGTGACTTTGTCTAAAAATTAAAAAGCAGAATTATACTCTTTGCCTGACTTGCATAACTGGACAGTACAACACTATAACAACTACAATTTGTAATGCAAATACTGTAACTCATCTTCTATTTCTTTAGATGAAATGATGTCAATAATGTATATGCCTTAAATACAAATGCCCCCAGCACCTAGAATGCAGGAGCAGGAAGAGCACAAGCTCAATTCCAACCTTTAATACATAAAATTACTGGAAAGCTTGTGTTCATAGTGTGACTCTCAAGAAATAAGATGTACTGGGAGGAAGAGGAGGAAGACGAAAAGGGAAGAGAAAGAGAAAGAGAAAGAGAAGGAAGAGGAGAAGGGAGAGGGAGAGCATAAAATGGAAATGTCTTTAGGTGAGATCATTTTTTCAGTTAATCATAGACTCATCAAGAGTGTGGTTTACCATCCATTTCAGTTGTATGGTGTTACTTTCCTGAGGACACTTGACCTTGTAACATCACGTATTTTCTTTTGTACCAGTTTGTTCAGGTGGACAGTGCCATTCTCAGGGGATGTTTCAGAAACTGGGCTATGATGGGGCATTTTTCATTTTCATTGTCACAATACTTGTGACACAGCACTGGCATTTAATAGGACAAAAGGAGGCTAGGGATACAAGATATATTTCAATATATGGGACATATCTGGGATGGAAAAAAGAAGGCCTGATTTCTCATCCATATTTTTTTTTGTTCATAGCATTCTTTATTTTTCCATTTAATGTCCATGGATCCTATAAGCTTGTCCTGATACCTATAATTTGTGTCACCTTTCTCTTTTCTTTACCTGGTTAAGGGTTTGCTGGGTTTTGGTTTCACTGTTTTTCTCTATTTCGTGTTTACATCATTGGTACTTGCTGAGGTTTTGTAAGCATTCTTTTTTTGGATATGGTTTTTTCTTTTCCTAAAATTTTATTGTTAGGATGTTGTATAGAGGGGTGACATGAGTATGGCATGTCAATCATTGTTACCCATTCACGTCCTTGTTGTTTTCCCACTATCCCTTCCCCCACCTCCCACATTCCTATATCCTCTCCCGGCACTCACTGCCCAAAGTTGTAAATTTCGTTTCCACTATACTGTCTTTGGGTATCTTTGTTGCAATGGTTCATCACATGTCCTTGCTTCAGCGTTTTATTATTCCCCTTCACCTCCCCAGATTAGATATACGTATATACAACATGCAAGGTATCAAAATCAAGTACAATGACAGCAGGGGATATGCCATAGGGGAAAGACCATACAAAGGAAACAACAATAACAAAAAAAATAAAATCACATGGTACATTTAAAACAATAAAAATAAAGACAGACTTCTTGTGTCAATATCTTGGGGTTCATTTCACTGAGCATCATGTTATATGGTCATTTGTACATGATTTTTGAGCTTTTCTTTTTTAAATTTATTAAACAAATATTTTTCTTAGTTTTAAGTAATGTACAAAGTATTTATCATTCAACAAAGCAGTTTATGAATACATAGTGTTTTGATCTATATCACCCTTTTCAATATTCTTTTTTTGTTTTTAATATATATTTTTAATTGCAACAATACTGTACAGAGGGGTTACAGTTACTTGAGAAAGATAATGAGTTCATTTCCAATTGAGGTTTGTTACACCCTCTGTTATATCCCCTTACCATCCCCTTCCTGCCCACCTCCCCAAATACTCCTTCCCTCCCTCTTACAAAAAAGGTGTAAAGTTAATTTACAACATAATGTCTTGTACATCTCATTGTTACAATGGTCATGCTGTAACCTTATTTCAGCATTTTGTTATTTGCCATTCCTTCTCCAAATTAGAAAAATGTATATACAAGATGCAGGACACCAGAATCAAATACAGTAACAACAGGGATTGTACCATGGGGGAAGAACTTACAAAGAAACAAAAAAAATCACATAGTACATTAAAAAGAAGAGCAAAAAAGATAAAACCTCTTGTGCCCCTATCTTGGGATTCATTTCGCTTACCATCTTTTCTTGGGCAAGATAATGAGTACATTTCTTATCAAGGATTGTTGCCTCCTCCTTTGCTTCCCCTTCTCATCCCTACCCATCTCCCCCTACCGTGAGCCCCACCCCCCATTTTCCCCCCTGCCTCGGCCAAAGTTGTAAAGTTCATTTTTCGACATAATTTCTTGCACATCTCATTGTTGCAATGGGTCCACCTGTATTCCTATTTAAACAATTTATTTTTCCCTTCCCCTGCTCAAATTATAGCAACATGAAATACAATGAAAACAGGGGTTATACCATGGGGGGGGACATAAAAAGCAACAAAGAAATCATCTTATAAATATGTTAGAATCAATCACAAGAAAGGAAAAAAAACATTTGGGTACTTATCTTGGGGTTCATTTAGCCTAAAATCAACTTATCTTACTATTTCTGCTTGTCTCAGACATATACTAGTTATTGCAAATAAGGGAAACCATGAGACCTATGTTTCTTTGGGCCTGGCTTACTTCACTTAATATAATTTTTCCAAGTCTTTCCATTTCCTAACAAATGGGGCAATGTCATTCTTTCTGATGGGGGCATAGAATTGCATTGTGTAGATATACCACATTTTCTTGATCCATTCATCTACTGAGGGACATCTGGGTTGGTTCCATATCTTAGCTATGGTAAATAATGCTACAATAAACACAGTTGTGCTGGTAGCTTTAGTATGGTCTTGTTTGTGATCATTTGGGTAAATGCCCAAAAGTGAGATTACTGGGTCATAGGGGGGCTCTATGTGGAACCTTTGGAAGAACTTCCATACTACTTTCCAAAGTGGTTGAACAAGTTTACACTCCCACTAACAATGCAGTAGGATTCCCTTCTCTCCACATCCTCTCCAGCATCTGTTGTTATTAGAGTTCTTGATTATAGCCATTCTAACTGGGGTGAGGAGGTATCTCAATGTTGTTTTGATTTGTATTTCTTTTATGGTTAGGGAGGTTGGGCATTTCTTCATGTGTCTATTGGCCATCCTTCTTTCCTCTTCAGAGAAGTTTCTCTTTAAGACTTTAGCCTACTTTATTTATTGGGAAGTTGTTTCTTTGAGAATTTTTTGTTGGGGAATGTAATGCTTTGAATTCCAGGTGTATTTTAGATATGGGACCCTTGTCCGTTGTATGGCTAGTGAAGATCTTCTCCCAATCCATGGGCTTTCTATTGATCTTGCTAGGTATGTCCTTTGCGATGCAAAAGCTCTGCAATTTCATGCAATCCCATTTGTCCAAACTTTCCTTGATTTATTGTTTCTGGGTGTCTTTTAAGAAAATTTGGGGGGCTTAGAAGGTGGCTCAGTGGTAGAGAGCTTGCCTTGCATGCCTGAGGCCCTGGGTTCGATTCCTCAGAACCACATAAGCAAAAAAAAAAGCCGGAAGTGGTGCTGTGGATCAAGTGGTAGAGCACTAGCCTTGAGCTGAAGAGCTGAGGGACAGTGCCCAGGCCAGGAGTTCAGGCCCCACGACCAAACCCCCCCAAAAAAAATTTTGGATCTGTGCCAAGGGGACCTAGGGTTTCTCCTATTCCATCCTGTAATGTTTTCAGAGTGTCTGCTTTGACTCCGAGGTCTTTGATCCATTTGGAGTTGATTCTGGTGCAGGGTGAGATAGCAGGATCTAGCTTTAGTTTTCTACAAGTAGTTAACCAATTTTGCCAGCACCATTTACTGAAGAGGCTGTCTTTCTTCCATTTTATTTTTGTAGTTCCCTTATCGAAGATTAGATGGTTATAGGTCTTTAGGTTCATTTCTGGGTTTTCAATTCTACTCCATTGGTCCTGGGGTCTGTTCTTGTGCAAGTAACAAGCTGTTTTGGTTACTATGGCTTTATAGTAGAGTTTGAAATTTGGTATTGATATTCCTCCAGCAGTGTTCTTTCTGTTGAGGGTCGTTTTTGCTATTTGGGGTCTTTTATTGTTCCATATGAATTTTTGGATTGTCTCTTCCTTGAAGAACGAGGTTGGAATTTTGATAGGTATCGCATTGAATTTGTAGGTAGCCTTGGGAAGTATTGCCATTTTCATGATGTTGATCTTTCCAGTCCAGGAGCATGGGACGTTTTTTTTCCACTTTCTAAGTTCTGTTTTGATTTCCTTTTTCAGGTTTTTAAAGTTTTCATCATAGAGTTCCTTCACCTCTTTGTTTGAGTTAATTCCTAGGTATTGTATTTTTTATGGGGCTATTATGAATGGAGTTGCTTTCCTGATTTCAGCTGTTCTCTTCTCATTGTTGGCATACAGAAAAGCCATTGGTTTTGAAGGTTAATTTTATACCCTGCTACTTTGTCAGTTTTGAGTCAGCTTAAGTAATTTGGGAGTGGAGTCAGTGGGATTCTATAAATACAAGATCATGTCATCTGTAAAGAGGGAGAGTTTTACTTCATCTTTCCCTATTTGGATCCTTTTTATGTTTGCATCTTAGATTATTGTTTTAAATAGGCATTTTAGTACTAAATTGAAGAGAAGTAGAGAAGAGTGGATATCCTTGTCTCATTCCTGAATTTGGAGGAAATGGCTTTAGTTTTTCACCACTAAGTATAATGCTGGCTGTATGTTTGTCATATACAGCTTTTTCCATTGTGTACACATAATGTATTTTATTGACTCTTTGTCTATTAAAGAGCATCTAGGCTGGTTTCATACCTTGGCTATAGTGAATTCTGCTGCAATAAACATGGATTTTCTAGTCATTATACTCTATCTTGGTTTGTAAACTTTTGGATAAATACCTAGGAGTGGAGTTCTGGGTCAAAGGATAGTTCTATGTTTAATTTTTTGAGGAAACTCCATAATGCTCTCCATAGTGGTTGAACAAATTTACATTCCCACCAACATCTGTTATTGTTTGTATTCTTAGTAATGACTCTTTTAACTGGGGTGAGATAGAATTTCATTATTGTTTTTATTTGTATTTCCTTTATGTCCAGAGATGTTGAACATTTCTTTCTATATCTCTTGGCCATTTTCATTTTTTTCTCTGAGAAGTCTCTGTTTAACTTGGCTCACTTATTAAGTGGATTGTTGTTTGTTATTGTTGGGGGTTTAGTTTTTTAGAGCACTCTGCATATTCTGTATATCAGGCAATTGTCTAAAGTGTGCCTGGCAAAAATCTTCTTCCATTGTATAGGTTGTCTTTTTAGCTTATTAGCTATGTCCTTTGCCATGAAAGAACTTTTATAGTTTGATGCAATCCCATTTATCAAGTCTTTCTTTGATTTGATGTGATTCTGGATCTTTACTCAGAAGTTCCTGCCTGTGCCAAGGAGTCTTAAAGTTTCTCCTACTTCTTCCTGTATTTGTTTCATGGTATCAGGTCTTGCATTGAGGTATTTGAACCAGTTTTAATGGTGCAAGGTGATAGACAGGAATACAGTTTCAGTTTTCTGCATATGAGTAACCAGTTTTCTCAGCACTGTTTGTTGAAAGGCTTTTGTTGAAAAGGTTTACCTTTCAGCCTATGTTTTAGGCTCCCTTTCCGAATATTAGATGGCTGTAGATCTGTGGATGTATTTCTGGATCTTCTGTTCCATTGGTCCAAACTTTTCCTAGAAAATTAATGATTCTTAATTTTAAATAGTATACGTGTCTATATTTATTATGCATTTTACTTCATTAATATTAAGATATTTGCATATTGGGCTGGGAACGTGGCTCAGTGGTAGAGCGCTTGCCTTGCATGCCTGAGGCCCTGGGTTAGATTCCTCAGCACCACATAAGCAAAAAGAAAAAAGCCAGAAGTGGTGCTGTGGCTCAAGTGGTAGAGTGCTAGCCTTGAGCTGAAGAGCTGAGGGACAGCGCCCAGGCCCAGAGTTCAGTACCCATGACCGGACCCAAAAAAAACAAAAAAAAAGATATTTGCATATTAAAAGCATTTTATATTATCAAGACTTTCCTATATTTTTCTTTTATACTTTAGTTATAGTATATTGATTTTCATTTCAGGATTATAAAGAATAAATTGCAACATACTTGTTAAGACAAAGAAACATGGTTGTAGTAGAGATGATTACCACTGCCCTATAGTTGTGCAATAGTGTGGCTAGACCAGCTGTTTTAGTATATAGATTTCTAAGCTACAACTACAGTGTACAATTTGAACCTGGGAAGAATAAACCCAGAAATCTATCTTTAAATAATGTTTAATTAAAAATTTAAATATTTATATTAAATATTTATATTTTTGGATTGTATCAGGGTTTGAACTCAGAACTGTTTGCTCCCTCAGCTTGCTTACTTGCTCATCTGGACTCTATCACTTGAGCCACAACTCCACTCCTACTTTGTGCTAGTTATGTTTGGAGATGGAATCTCTTGTGAACTTTTTTGCCCTGGCTAGCCTTGATTTGTGTGAGATGCTTTCATTTCAGCCTTCATAATCACTAGAAATTCAAGTGTGAGTCACTGATGCCCAACTAAATCTATCTTTTTTATGTATGTGTGCCAGTACAGGTGCACTGTCCCTGAAATTTTTTTGTATAAGGCCACATCTACACTTCTGTCTTTTGTCTTTTGCTTTGGCAGTTAAGTGCAGAAAAGAGTCTCATGGACTTTCCTGCCTGGGACAGCTTTGAACCATGTTCTCAGATCTCAGCCTCCTGAGTAGCTAAGATTATATATGTACACAATTGGTGCCCATTTAAATCTGTCTTTTTAATAAACTTTTTGGTTCTAGGGGTTCTTTATGTACTTTGGAAATTATTGCCTTATCAGTATCTGGTTTGTTATAATGAGTCTTCTTAATTTGATCCAAGTTTAGTTCTCAGTTTTTGCTTTAGTTCTCTGTTCTCTTGGTGTCATGTCCAAATATTCATTACTCAGCCAAATATCAAGAAAGCTTCCCTCTAATTTCGCATCTAGTAATTGAATAGTTCAAAATACAAGATAAAGAAAAAATGCAGAGACACGAGAACATTTGGAAGTGATAGATATGTTTATTATTTGAATATAGTAGTCATAACTCACGTGCAAATACACACACACACACACACACACACACACACACACACACACACACATGTTCAAAGCCATGGAAGGAAACAGTGTATAGTTTTACATAGCATGTTACGTTTCAGTGCAGCTGAGGATAAAGGAGTCTGATACTGTATTGCTGGAATCAGTTCAAGAATTGGCATGGATTGTGATGTCATCAGCTTTAGCCTTTTTATTTTTGTGGTCTTAGTTCCTACCATCATCTCTTCTTGGGTAAGAAAATAAATTACTTCTTTAGTCATTTATTTTTAATGCTCCGTCACTGGCTCATTTGTCTCTGTCTACAACTATGCAGAAGGAGTCAGTGGCTTAAAGAAGTCCTTATTCGACCCTGTCTTCCTCCTGAAAGTGTGCTTTATCATTCACATTTCATGAATGCCTTGAAAGAGTTGTGTATCACTTCTGATCTCCACTAACATTTCTCTGTTCCCAGTGACTTACGTCTTTTGCCCTCACTCCTTTAATGAAAGTGCTCTTTCAAACTGTTCTGACAACACAATGGCATTGACTCAGCTCTCAGCCGGTTCAATCAATTATTTTGCAGTCTTATACGCTTTTGAATATCTTGGGTTGCTGGAACTTTTTCTTTTTCTTGGGTTTTTAAAAGTCTGTATCTTAATTTTCCTCTTCCCTTTCTGATAAACTTTGACTTATTTTTTTCCTATCTACTCATTACAGACAGATCCAGTCAAAAATTCAACCTTAAGATTATTTTTCTATATGCATATATGCCTTAACTTGTGTCATTAACCTTTTCTATTTTAGAACTCAGACGTATATTCTCATTCTTCTTTATTCTGCAATATCTCATATAAAGTATATAAATTCCTGCTGCTGCTGCCATATTTTCAAGCACTCTTTCCTTTCACTTAGGCTCTGGTCTCCTGAGTGGTCTCACTTCTTGTAAACTCCCTTGTGGAAATTATAGTTTAGCAGTTAGCTGCTTGATCCCTACAGTCAGACTGTTGATGTTTGACTTTGCCAGTTGCTGCATAACCTTGAGCACATTACTTGATTTTCAATCTTTTTCTGTGCTTTAATTTCCCTATGTGTAACATAAGATGATAAAAAGTGCCTACTATGGCAGGTACATGTGGCTCATACCTGTAATTGTAGCTATTCTGGAGGCTGAGATCTGAGGACTGTTGTTTGAAACCAGCCTGGGTATACAAACCCATGAGATGGTTATCTCCAATTAAACAGACAAAATTGGATGTGTAGGTGTGGCTCAAATGTTAGAGCATCAGCCTTGGGCTCAAAAGCCAAATGACAGTATGTGAGTGAAGCCCTCAATTCAAGTCATAGGACTGGCATTAAAAAACTTATTACATAAAGCCATTTGATGGTCAAACAAGGGCTCCATATACAGTGTTTTTGAGGCTGTCCAACACTGAGAAAATAACTGTTGATCACTGTTAGCTTGCATATTTACTAATGTTTTTTATTTAAATTTCCATTTTTCCATCATATATTCTCTAGTGTTCTCATTTCTTAGAAGACTTTATTATTGCCAGTACCTTCAATTATTTAGGCTCATTGGATTTGACGTTTTGTATAATTTAGCACAAATAAATGGATTGCTGTTTACTCTTCTCCCTTTGGAGTACATGGAATAACTATTTCATAATGATGATTACTATATTCTAGGTGAAAACATGTTGAATATTTCTCTTACAGTATCCTTTCTGCTTAATGAATCACTTACAGTTCACCTGTGAAATCTAACTGATGTGATCTTATATTTCTGGGTAGAAACAAATATTTCATGAAGTCAATGCCTGACACACTTATGCCTTGTGTGCTATATTGTTTTTTTCTATCAGTTAATAGAATCGTTTCTTAGGAAGCAAAGAAAAATATCTGCCATTTAGAAATGTTATATTGTTTGGAGAATGATATTTCTGAAATAGTTCTATATTAAAGAAACTAATGAATTCATTTTGGGAGGTAAATGATTATATATGCTCTTTATAGTGTGTTTCTCTTTCTCAATATAAACTTTTCAAAGTACATATTGTTGAGTTTTTTGTGTTAAGACCATCTCAACTTTCTGATTAGTTTTGAGCTAACACAGAATGAATGGATTCCTATCTCCACTCCTCACTATTTTGTCTTTTACCAATCCTTTTGGTTTTCAATGGCTACAACTTAGACCCCAGTTTTGGAGAACTCATGCCCAATATTGTCCAGCTCATAATATATTTAATGCTCAAATTCAGAACATGGGCAGGAGTAAGAGACAGAATACAATACACTGATTTTCCCTTCATTGTTTTCATTGAATTTTTACAAGCAGGACAGAAGAGGTGTAGAAAAATGCAGAATTGGAGAGAAAATAGAGAAAACAAAGGAAGGAAAGAGGTTAGCAGGTGAAGAAAAGGGCAAAGGTTTTTGGAGAAGGAACTTCTAAGCCACCTTATTTGTGCCCTACGTTTTACCATTCTGTATGAGAGGTGTTTAACAGCTACCAAACCCTAGGCATAGGCCCCTTTGAAGCACTGTTGGAGCTCTGAAAAATCAAGTAAGTGCTCAATCCAATAAAAATATCTTTAGGGTCACTATCCTAATACTTTTCATTACTCTTGTTATCCAATGCTGATCCATACTTTCCAATCTTTTCTCCTTGACCTTATTCTCCATTCTTTCCTTTACTCATTATCCTGACCTACTGCTAAAAAGGCTTTGATACTTGCTTATTAACAGCTGCCAAAGCAGCAGGTGGTGAAACAGCAGGGTGAAGGCATACCTATATGGGGCAGAGAGGTCAAGATATGAATTTTCATGGAGAAAGTTGCTGATGGACTACTTATTGAGCATGAAATGTTATTTATTAGAACTGTAAAAATAAGAAGTCCTTCCATTTTTGAACACATTATTTCTCTTCCACTGCTTGTCTCCTTTCTCATTTACTGTTCATTAGTAACTCATGTAATTATGCACAGGTAGTGCCAGGTAAGGATTTTCCTTCACCTGGCATTACCCGTGCACCATTACAGCACTGAAAGTATACTTTTACATTGATTTAGCTGGTGAAAAGACAGGCAGATTAACTTGTCTCTGCTTGTTGAGGCTAACCCATCAGTTAAATCAAAGTGGCAATTTGACAGTGAATGCTGCACTATGCTTGTAGCAGCTTTTGCAAAAATCAAATATGAGCGTTCAACTCTCAGTATTGACAGACTATTTGATATGATAGAATGTAAACAATGAGAAATATTTAATTTGGTTAATATTTAATTTAGGTTGGTTACCTATTAAATAGAGTGATTTAGTGATGGAAATAAAGAAAGGGGTCTGGTAGGTGCCAATTAGTCTATGTAGAGATACTGCACAAAATCATAGGAGTGAATGAAGTTAGACAGGAAAAGGAGATTAACTCTGAGCCACTGTGCCTTCCAAGTCAATGGATAAATACAGATTTGAAGTCAAAATCATTTAGCTGCTTGTCACTGTATCCTATGATTGTTTTTTTCTTTTTTATATGCTATTGTATTTATCATAACTGCTTTGTGATGATATTGGTGTTAGAATTATATAAGTAGATCAAGGTTACACAGTTGGAAATTGATTGCTTAAATCCTAATGCTATCATTCTGACTCTAAATCCATTTTTAAAATTACATTCTGAAAATGAAAAGAAAATAGAATAAAATAAGTGGCAATGAAAGGAAATAGTGGGGCATCTGAGATACAATCTCAGAGATGACCATTGTATTTAGGGAAGTAACATTGTTTATTTCCTCAAAAAATACAAAGAGAAGCAACCAAGTAGATATGTGAAGAGCACAGTATAGAAACTTTATGGCCATTTTTGTGTTATTTACATTAAAAAGGATTAAACACCAATTATTCTGGCTCCAAATTTTTTTCCTTGGTAAGTTATGCTTATTTCCTTTCTCCCATAATGAAGTGTAGGACTTCAACTCATAGTAATGTGATTTTATATTTGTAATGCACATTAACTTTTCATAGACCACCTTAGTCTATTATCAAGAAAGAAGGAAAATAACTAGCAGTCAGTTGTGGGAGTTTAATATTTTAATTCTCCAGTTGTTGTGCAAAATGTTTCTACTTACATAGATTAAATTAGGCATAAAATAGGGTATCAGAGTAATGTGTTTCCTTTGTATAGTCTTCGAACAGCACTACAGGCAGGTAGTTTCCTGCCACTATTTAAAGAGATTATAGATATCAAAAGTCTTTTAAAGTGTTTTTTTTTTTAAATTTTATTTTATTTGAGAACATACTGTACAGAGGGGTTACAATTACATTGGCAGGATAATGCATACATTTCTTACCAAGCATTGCAGCCTCCTCCTTTGTTTACCCTTCACCTCCCTTCCCAGCCTCCCCCCTCCCCCCACCCAATCATACCCCCCTCCCCCCCCCTCCGACATTGTAAAGCTTGCTTTGACATGACATTTTGTAATTCTCCTTGTTACAACAGGTCCACCTGAATCCTTAAACGACTTGTTTGTCCCCCTCTCCTCCACATGTTATACTGACATCAAATAAAGTGAAAGCGGGGGTTACACTGTGGGGGAGGGACATACAAAGCAACAAAGAAATAATCTTATAAATGCGTTAGAAACACATGCATGAAAGAAACGAAAACATTAAAATACATATTTAAGGGTTCGTTTTCCTAACATCACATTATCTGATCTTTTCCGCTTGACTCATACCTATACTAGATATTGCAAATAAGGGAAACCATGGGACCTATGTTTCTTTGGGCCTGGCTTACTTCACTTAATATAATTTTTTCCAAGCCTTTCCACTTCCTAACAAATGGGGAGATGTCATTCTTTCTGATGGAGGCATAGAATTCCATTGTGTATATATACCACATTTTCTTGATCCATTCATCTACTGAGGGGCTTCTGGGTTGGTTCCATATCTTAGCTATGGTAAATAATGCTGCAATAAACATAGTTGTGCTGGTAGCTTTAGTGTGGTCTTGTTTGTATACATTTGGGTAAATGCCCAAAAGTGGGATTGCTGGATCATAGGGGAGATCTATGTGAAGTCTTTTGAGGAACCTCCATACTGCTTTCCAAAGTGGTTGAACAAGTTTACATTCCCACCAACAATGAAGTAAGGTTCCTTTCTGTCCACATCCCCTCCAGCATCTGTTGTTGTTAGAGTTCTTGATTTTTGCTGTTCTAACTGGAGTGAGGTGATATCTCAATGTTGTTTTGATTTGCATTTCTTTTATGGCTAGGGATGTTGAACATTTCTTCATGTGTCTAATGGCCATCCTTCTTTCTTCTTCAGAGAAGCTTCTCTTTAAGTCTTTCGCCCACTTATTTATTGGGCAGTTGTTTCTTTGAGGATTTGTTGTTGGGTGGTTTAATTTTTTGAGTTCCAAGTATATTTTAGATATGAGACCCTTGTCCGTTGTATGGCTAGTAAAGATCTTCTCCCAATCGGTGGGCTTTCTATTGATCTTGCTAGCTATGTCATTTGCCCTGCAGAAGCTCTGCACCCTTATGCAATCCCATTTGTCCAACCTTTCTTTGATTTGTTGTGCTTCCGGGTATCTATTCAGAAAATTTAGGCCTGAGCCAAGGAGACCTAGGGTTTCTCCTATTCCATCCTGTAATGTTTTCAGAGTGTCTGCTTTGAGTTCAAGGTCTTTGATCCATTTGGAGTTGATTCTGGTGCAGGGTGATATATAAGGATCTAGCTTTAGTTTTCTACATGTAGTTAATCAATTTTGCCAGCAGCATTTACTGAAGAGGCTGTCTTTCTTCCATTCTATTGTTTTAGCATCCTTATCGAAGATTAGATGGCTATAGGTCTGTAGGTTCATTTCTGGGTTTTCAATTCTATTCCATTGGTCCTGAGGTCTGTTCTTATGCCAATACCAAGCTGTTTTGATTACTATGGCTTTATAGTAGAGTTTGAAATTTGGTATTGATATTCCTCCAGCAGTGTTCTTTCTATTGAGAAGTGTTTTTGCTATTCGGGGTCTTTTATTGTTCCATATGAATTTTTGGATTGCCTCTTCTATTTCCTTGAAGAATGAGGGTGGAATTTTGATAGGTATTGCGTTGAATTTGTAGATAGCCTTGGGAAGTATTGCCATTTTCACGATGTTAATCTTGCCAATCCAGGAGCATGGGAGGTTTTGCCATTTTTTAAGTTCTGTGTTGATTTCCTTTTTCAAGATTTTAAAGTTTTCATCATAGAGGTCCTTCACTTCTTTAGTTAAGTTAATTCCTAGGTATTTTATTTTTTGTGGGGCTATTACAAATGGAGTTGCTTTCCTAATTTCAGCCACACTTTTCTCATTGTTGGCATATAGAAAAGCCATTGATTTTTGGGGGCTAATTTTATAACCTGCTACTTTGCCAAAGTTTTGAATCAGCTTGAGTAATTTGGGAGTGGAGTCTATGGGATTCTTTAAATACAAGATCATGTCATCTGCAAAGAGGGAGAGTTTTATTTCTTCTTTC
This sequence comes from Dipodomys merriami, assembly GCF_024711535.1. Classification (NCBI taxonomy): domain Eukaryota; kingdom Metazoa; phylum Chordata; class Mammalia; order Rodentia; family Heteromyidae; genus Dipodomys; species Dipodomys merriami. The sequence goes on along the minus strand of NW_027204492.1, from coordinate 33,509,056 downwards.
CCTATTTGGATCCCCTTTATGTTTGCATCTTGTCTTATTGCTGTAGCTAGGCATTCTAATACTAGATTGAAGAGAAGTGGAGAGAGTGGGCATCCTTGTCTTGTTCCTGAGTTAAGAGGAAATGGCTTTAGTTTTTCACCATTAAGCATAATGCTGGCTGTAGGTTTGTCATATATAGCCTTTATTGTATTGAGGAATGTTCCATGGATTCCTAATTTTTCCAAAACCTTCATCATAAAGGGGTGTTGGATCTTGTCGAATGCTTTTTCTGCGTCTACTGAGATAACCATGTGGTTCTTGTTCTTGCTCCTGTTGATGTGATGAATAATATTAATTGATTTGCGTATATTGAACCAGCTTTGCATCCCTGAAATGAATCCTGTTTGATCGTGGTGTATGATTTTTTGGATGAATTGTTGAAGTCGATTGGCCAAAATTTTGTTGAGAAGTTTTGCATCGATGTTCATCAAAGAAATGGGTCTATAGTTCTCTTTCTTTGATGAGTCCCTGCCTGGTTTTGGGATGAGGGTTATGATGGCTTCATAGAATGTGTTCGGTAGTGAGCTTTCTCTTTCAATTTCATTGAATAGTTGGAGGAGAATTGGTGTGAGTTATGCTATGAAGGCCTTGTAAAATTCCGCTGTAAAACCATCTGGTCCTGGACTTTTCTTAGCTGGGAGGTCTCTTATTGCTGTTTCTATTTCAATGCTTGATATGGGCCTGTTAAGCTGGTTTAACTCATCTTGGTTTAGTTTTGGCATGTCAATATTTGCTAGGAAGAGGTCCATTTCTGTCAAGTTGTCGAACTTATTAGCATAAAGTTTTGAGAAGTATTCCCTTATAATGTTCTGAATCTTGGTTGTTTCCGTGGTGATGTTTCCATTCTCATCTCTGAGTTTATTAATTTGGGTGTGTTCTCTTCTTTTTCTGATAAGATTTGCTAAGGGTCTGTCAATTTTGTTAAGTTTTTCAAAGAACCAACTCTTTGTTTTGTTGATTCTTTCTATAGTTTTTTGGATTCTAATTCATTTAATTCTGATTTAATTTTGATTATTTCTTTCCGTCTACTGGATTGGGGTTTATCTTGCTGCTCTTTTTCAAGGAGGTTTAGATGTGTCATTAAATTGCTAGTTTCAGATCTCTCCAATTTGTTGATGTAGGAGCTCAGAGCTATAAACTTGCCTCTGAGTACTGCCTTTGCTGTGTCCCAGAGGAGCTGGTAATTTGTGTGTTCATTTTTGTTGAATAGCATGAACATTTGAATTTCCTTTCTAATCTCTTCCATGACCCACTCTTGATTCAGCAGTGTGTTGTTTAGCCTCCATGTGATACCGGACTTTCTTTGGTGGCTTTTGGTGTTCAGATCTAATTTTATTCCCTTGTGATCAGAGAGAATGCAGGGTATAACTTCAATGTTTCTGAATTTAGACAAGTTTGCTTTGTGGCCTAGAATGTGGTCTATTTTAGAAAACGTTCCATGTGCTGCTGAGAAGAATGTGTATTCTGATGCTGCTGGGTGAAATGTTCGGTAAATGTCTGTTAAGTCTAGTTGATCTATGCAGCTGTTTAGATCTGCGGTTTCTCTGTTGAGTTTTTGCTGAGTTGATCTGTCTAGTGGGGGGAGTGGTGTGTTGAAATCCCCAACAATTAATGTCTTTGGATCTATATGGGATTTGAGGGAAAGTAGTGTTTCTTTGATAAATTTGGGTGCTCCATTGTTTGGCGAATAGATATTTAGAATTGTAATATCCTCCTGAAGGAGAGATCCTTTAATTAGTATGTAGCGACCTTCTTTATCTCTTCTCACGATTTTTAATTTGAAGTCTATTTTATCTGATATTAGGATTGCAACTCCCTCCTGTTTATGAGGGCCGTTTGCTTGGTAGATTTTGTTCCAGCCTTTAACATTGAAAATGTGTTTGTTTTTACGGGCAAGATGTGACTCTTGCAGGCAGCAGATAGAAGGGTCTTGTTTTTTAATCCAACTAGACAGTCTATGTCGCTTAATTGGAGAGTTCAGTCTGTTAACGTTAAGAGATAGGACTGAGAGGTATTTGGGAGTTCCTGCCATGTTATCTACCTTCTTGGGGTCTGCGAAAGCTGGGTTCTTCCTATGGTTCTTGGATTCTCAGTTTGGGTGCAGTTTGTTGGCCTTTATTGTGGTCTTGTTGGTTTTCTATGTGTAGGACATCTTTAAGAATCTTTTGTAGGGCTGGTTTGGTGGAGATGTATTGTTTCAATTTTTCTTTGCTGTGGAAGGTTTTTATTTGGCCTTCAGTTATAAAGGAGAGTTTAGCTGGGTACAGTATTCTTGGTTGATAGTTGTTTGTTTTTAGGGCATGGCATACATCATTCCAGGCTCTTCTTGCTTTGATTGTCTCCGCTGAGAAATCTGAGGTGATTCTAATTGGTTTCCCTTTATAGGTGATTACCCTTTTCTCCCTCACAGCTTTAAGGATCTTTTCCTTGTTCTGAGTTGATCCTGTGTGGATTATAATGTGACGGTGGGATGTCCTATTCTGGTCTGGTCTATTTGGGGTTCTAAAAGCTTCTTGTATCTGAATAGGCCTATCTTTTTGCATGTTTGGGAAGTTCTCTGCTAGGATCCTGTTAAACAAATTCCCTAGACCATTAACTTCTGTTTCTAGGTGCTCCTCTACACCCATTATCCTTAAGTTAGGCCTTCTGATGGTGTCTTCCAGGTGTTGGATAGATCTATCATATTTCTTGGACTTGTCTTGGATGGTTGTATGTTCTTTCTCTATAATATCTAGGCTGTCTTCAATCCCTGAGATTCGATCTTCTGCATGGTCTAACCTGCTGTCAAGACTCTCTACTTTGTTTTTAATCTCTTTTCCTTCTAATTGGTCAGCTTTGATGGCTTCAAGTTCTTAGTTGAAGCTCTGTTTTAGGTCTTGTATGAATCTCTTTACTTCCTTAATTTGGTGTTCAGTGTTTGTCCTCAAATCACTTCGTTGATTGGATATGGTTTCTTTGGACTCCCATTCCTTCTGTTGGGTTCCATTCACCATTCCCTTTGTGGTCTCCCTGACTTCCTTCAGCTCTTTGTTAATGGATTCTATGGATGCCTTTAGTGATCTTTGTGTGTTCTCTACCTGGTCTCTCAATTCCTGTATTACTCTTTGTTTAGCTTCCTCACGTTCGTGGGATTCCTGCAGTTCTCTTTGAGTGTTCTCTGCCTGCTCACGCCATTCCTCCCTTTCTCTTTGAGTATTCTCAAGTTGTTCACGCAAATCCTGTATCAGTTTTTGAGTAGCTTCCTCACGCTTATGATATTCCTGTATAAACTTCTGGGATGCCTCCTCTCTCTCCCTATCACGCTCATAGAGAGTCCTTTGTAAGTTGTCAAGCTTCTCATTTATCATGTTTGCCACCAGTGTTTGTAGAGCTATTTGGGAACTCTCTTCTGGATTGTTCATTATCTGATCTGACCCCTGATTATCAAGATTGGGAATTGAGATACCCAATTTTGCCATTTTTCTTGTGTTTTTCCGGCTTACTCTGCCCATTTGAGATGAAGATAGTACCAGTTTTGTGCTAGAACACTATCTTAAGGCAACCATCAACCAAAGTTTGCATTTGTACAGTCAATAGTCTACAGATACAATCTAGTTCAACAGATACATCTATTCAACATCAAACAACTATATTTTAAAGGACTTCGAACCGCAGAAAAGAATTTGGAAAACCAGAAATTATTAGGATTAGGGAGAGATGTGGGTGAAAAATAGGAATAGATTGGTGTGGGGAGGCACAGGGAGAGTTAACTATGTCCTAATCACAATGCAGGAAATGGGTTGGGTAGGATGCAAGTAGAGAGAGAGAGAAAAAGAAGAGAGGGATAGGGGAATGAAAAGAGACCAGAAAAAAAAATAGAAACTTAAAAATTAATGTTATTGTAGAGATTAAAAGACCATCTATTTAGAGAGGAATGTGAATATGTTGTGAGAAAGGGAGGGACATAGAGGAGATGTGAAAAAACTTTAAGGATGGGAAAGGGAGACGAAAAGATCAGAAGTTCAGTAGAGCTAGACAAAAAACAAAAAGATAATTATGAAAGAAAGAAAAAGAGAAAGAAAATAAGAAAAGGAAGGAAAACGCTCATTTACATATTCCTAAAATAAAAATTATAAGAGGAGAAAAAACAAAAAAAAAAGTTACTGGAAATCAATTATTTTTTCAGAAGAGGCAAAAATTAAAGATTAATAAAAGTTTTAAAAGAGAAAAAATTTTATATATATATATATAAGGTAGCAAAAAACAAAAAACAAACAATAAAAAAGAAAAGAAGAAGAAAAAAAGAAAGAAAAAAAAAGAAGAAAAAAGAAAAAAAAAGTCCTTTGATTTTTTTTGGGGGGGGTGGGGGGAGGGGTGGGAAGAATCCTGTATCTCCCTTTTGTCTGTAACCAGCCTTTTGTTGGAGTCTCTGGTCGGCTTGAGGTCCTGTGGCTTGATTGGTTTCTTAAGTCGGTTTGTTGGAAGAGGCAGAAAAATGCTCTGCTTTACCCAAGATTTTGAGATCCCCCTCCCAGGTTAGTTTTCTAGGAGGGTGATCTGCTTTGAGAATCACAAAAGAAGGGGATGCAGTGGTGAGGCTAGGTTCTGGGTAGAGTTGAGGCCTTTCAACAATCAGTAGCTTTTTCCTGGGGCTGTTTTGTGCAAAAAAAAAAAAAAAAAAAAAAAAAAAAAAATCTCCCAGAGCCCAGCCTGGAGCCGTTCTCAGGGATTCTGTTTTTCAATTGATTGTTGAGGCTGCTAGAGGGAGGGGCAGCCTCTGTCTCTGGTTACCCAGTGAGTGCCTGAGCTGGGTGACTTTTCCCTGGATGGAGCTGAGTCTGGCAGGTCACTTTGCCGTTAAGTTCTTGTGACCTGCTAAATGACTTGTTTTATTCCAAGGCCTGGGTTGGAGCTGGCAGCTCCTCCGAGCTTTGTCGGTATCCAAGATGGAGATCACCGGTGCTGTGGGGGGAGGGGTGGCCTTCCCTCCTCTGCTCCCTAAGAAGGAGTGAGGAAGTCGGGCTTCTACTCACGCCGAGTCTTGGATCCTGGGTCGTCTCTGGTCTGCAAGCTGCAGGGTGAAGATGTCCGCTCTTTGTTGGTTCTTGCTGGTGTTGAGTAGAATCCGCTCGCCCGCTGCGTCTGGCTCCTTCGTCCCGGACTCTCTGTGTGAGCGCTCAGGTATGGCCCCCGGCTGTGGTCTCTGCCGCTTGTGACCCTGCCGCCGCCGCCGCCGCCGCCGTGGCGGCTGCTGCCGAGCACTCAGGTGCTTCTTTTTGCCTTAGCTTCCCCTCTCTTGTCTAACTCTCTGTCCTGTGATGGCACACTTGGTGTGATTCTCTGGCTTAGGACTGTTCACTGGAACTCTAAAGCTGCTTTCTATGCGAGAGCTTGTTCAGATTCCAGCTTCTCCTCCGCCATCTTCCCGGTACTCTTAAAGTGTTTTTTTAATACTGACAATAGAATATTAAAAGAAGATATATGACAGTAGGAATGTGGACTGCATAGAATTTACATTATGTAAATTGTTGACTATGATTTAAAAATCCATGTTTATCTGTCCATTTACCTGAAAAATATGTAAATTTTAATGTAAATGACAATCTCGGATTTTTTTTTTTTTACCAAAACATGACAGACAAGGTGCCGTTCAATGCATTTAATATATTAAAAAATTGTATATAAGTGAAAATATAATTTCAAAACAGACACAGCATAAAATCCCAACAAAACTTAGACAAAGATTACGGGACAAAATTTCAAAAATACTATACATACAAATAAGTGTACAGATAAATTGATCTTTGCTAGTGAAACTATTGTTGGAAAAATATATAGCATGAATTTATGCTTTAACTTCCTTCTTCCTTTAGGTTAAACATGTAAAAGTAATAAGGAAAAGTTAACATCTGCATAGCCAGCCCTCCAAAAGATAAGCCATTCTGTGGAACAGAAATGAAACATGCCCAGTAGTGAAGCCACAAGCGCAAGTGCATTCCAGTTATAGATGCAGGCAAGAAGTCATTGAAACTTTTGCATTGGTAGATAAAAGGGGTCCAGAACCTTACTTGTATGAAGGGACAGAGCTAAATCCCCAATATGAAATCAAGAACTACATGAAGAGAAGGTAACAAGATTCTACAACCAACCCCCTTAATAACTCAGGCTGGAACTTAGTTAAAATTTTATTCCATCCAGGTTCACTTGTTTCTGGGTCTTCAAGTAGACGTGAAGAGTAAGCCCTTGGACACTTATGTTCTTTATATCTTTCTATCCCAACATCATCCATTAAGGAAGAAGAGGCCCTAGCTCTAGGAACTCTTGAAAAAAAACCTTTCTCATTTTTTCCATACTCACATACATACTGAGAAATTCTTCTGAAAAATTTTAATGTCCAGAACAAACCATATAACATATTTATAAACATGTAAAAATTGAAGTCTGCAAATTCTTGAATAACCATTCTAGAGATGTGCCAAAATCTGCAAAAAGTACTAAACATTGAGTTAAAATATTCACAGAAAGTTCTCATATTTACCTGAATAAAGTTTACCGCTATGAATATCTCTATTAAGAAAATTTGGGCCTGTGCCAAGGAGACCTAGGGTTTCTCCTATTCCATCCTGTAATGTTTTCAGAGTATCTGCTTTGACTCCGAGGTCTTTGATCCATTTGAAGTTGATTCTGGTGCAGGGTGATATAGCAGGATCTAGGTTTAGTTTTCTTTTTTCTTTTTTTTTTTTGTCGGTTGTGGGACTTGAACTCTGGGCCTGGGCGCTGTCCCTCAGCTCTTCAGTTCAAGGCAAGCGCTCTACCACTTGAGCTACAGCGCCACTTCCGGTTTTCTGGTGGTTTATTGGAGATAGGAGTCTCACAGTCTCTCCTGCCCGGGCTGGCTTTGAACCATGATCCTCAGATCTCAGCCTCCTGAGTAGCTAGGATTACAGGCATGAGCCACCAGCGCCCGGCTTAGCTTTAGTTTTCTACAAGTAGTTAACCAATTTTGCCAGCACCATTTACTGAAGAGGCTGTCTTTCTTCCATTTTATTTTTGTAGTTCCCTTATCGAAGATTAGATGGTTATAGGTCTTTAGGTTCATTTCTGAGTTTTCAATTCTACTCCATTGGTCCTGGGGTCTGTTCTTGTGCAAGTAACAAGCTGTTTTGGTTACTATGGCTTTATAGTAGAGTTTGAAATTTGGTATTGATATTCCTCCAGCAGTGTTCTTTCTGTTGAGGATCGTTTTTGCTATTTGGGGTCTTTTATAGTTCCATATGAATTTTTGGATTGTCTCTTCCTTGAAGAATGAGGTTGGAATTTTGATAGGTATCGCATTGAATTTGTAGGTAGCCTTGGGAAGTATTGCCATTTTCACGATGTTGATCTTTCCAGTCCAGGAGCATGGGACTTTTTTTTTTTTCCACTTTCTAAGTTCTGTTTTGATTTCCTTTTTCAGGTTTTTAAAGTTTTCATCATAGAGGTCCTTCACTTCTTTGGTTAAGTTAATTCCTAGACATTTTATTTTTTGTGGGGCTATTATGAATGGAGTTGCTTTCCTAATTTTGGCCACACGTTTCTCATTGTTGGCATACAGAAAAGCCATTGATTTTTGAGGGTTAATTTTATACCCTCAAACTTTGCCAGAGTTTTGAATCAGCTTGAGTAATTTGGGAGTGGAGTCTATGGGATTCTTTAAATACAAGATCATGTCATCTGCAAAGAGGGAGAATTTTATTTCTTCTTTCCCTATTTGGATCCCCTTTATGTTTGTATCTTGTCTTATTGCTGTAGCTAGGTATTCTAATGCTAGATTGAAGAGAAGTGGAGAGAGTGGACATCTTTGTCTTGTTCCTGAGTTAAGAGGAAATGGCTTTAGTTTTTCACCATTAAGCATAATGCTGGCTGTAGGTTTGTCATATACAGCCTTTATTGTATTGAGGAATGTTCCATGGATTCCTAATTTTTCCAGAGCCTTCATCATAAAGGGGTGTTGGATCTTGTCAAATGCTTTTTCTGCATCTATTGTGATAACCATGTGGTTCTTATCCTTGCTCCTGTTGATGTGATGAATTATATTAATTGATTTGTGAATATTGAACCAGCTTTGCATCCCTGAAATGAATCCTGTTTGATCGTGGTGTATGATTTTTTGGATGAATTGTTGAAGTGAATTGGCCAAAATTTTGTTGAGAAATTTTGCATCAATGTGCATCAAAGAAATGGGTCTATAGTTTTCTTTCTTTGATGAGTCCCTGCCTGGTTTTGGGGTGAGGTTTATTATGGTTTCATAAAATGATTTCAGTAGTGAACTTTCTCTTTCAATTTCATTGAAGAGTTGGAGGAGTATTGGTGTGAGCTCTGCTTTGAAGGCCTTGTAAAATTCCGCTGTAAAACCATCTTGTCCTGGAATTTTCTTAGATGGGAGGTTTCTTATTGCTGTATTTATTTCAATGCTTGATATGGGCCTGTTAAGATGACTTAACTCATCTTGGTATAGTTTCGGCATGTCGATATTTGGTAGGAAAAGGTCCATTTCTGCCAAGTTCTTAAACTTATTAGCATAAAGTTTTGAGAAGTATTCCCTTATAATGTTCAGAATCTTGTTTGTTTCTCTGGTGATGTTTCCATTCTCATCTCTGCGTTAAGTTATTTGTGTCTGTTCTCTTCTTTTTCTGATAAGATTCGCTAATGTTATATTTTGTTAATTTTTTGAAGAACCAACTCTTTGTTTTGTTGATTCTTTCCACTTTTTTTCTAATTCATATAATTCTGATTTAATTTAATTATTTCTTCATCTATTGGATTGGGTTTTATCTTGCTGCTCTTTTTCAAGGAGGCTCAGATGCCTCCTTAAATTGCTGGTTTCAAATCTTTCTAAATTGTTGATGTAGGAATTTAGAGCTATAAACTTGCCTATGAATACTGCCTTTGCTGTGTCCCACAGGAGCTGGTAATTTGTGTGTTCATTTTTGTTGAATAGCATGAACATTTGAATTTCCTTTCTAATCTCTTCCATGACCCACTGGTGGCTCAACAGTGTGTTGTTTAGCCTCCATGTGTTACAGGACTTTCTTTGGTGGCTTTGGTGTTGCATTCTAATTTTATTCCCTTCTGGTCTGAGAGAATGCCAGATATAATTTCAATGTTTCTGAATTTGGACATGTTTGCTTTGTGACCTAAAATGTGGTCTATTTTGGAAAATGTTTCAAGTGCTGCTGAGAAAAACGTGAATTCTGATGCTGCTGGGTGAAATATTTGGTAGATGTCTGTTAAATTTAGTTGATCTATGCAGTTGTTTAGATCTGGGGTTTCTCTGTTGAGTTTTTGCCAAGTAGATCTATCTAGTGGGGATAGTGGTGTGTTAAATTCCCCAACAATTAGTGTCTTTGGATCTATGTGTGATTTGAGGGAAAGTAGTGTTTCTTGGATAAATTTGGGTGCTCTGTCGTTTGGCGAATAGATATTTAGAATTGTAATACCTTCTTGAAATAGAGGTCCCTTAATTAGTAGGTAGGAACCTTCTTTATCTCTTCTCACTAATTTTAATTTGAAGTCTATTTTATCTCATGTTAGGATTGCAACTCCTGCCTGTATATGGGGGCTGTTTGCTTGGTAGATTTTGTTCCAGCCTTTCACATTCAAAATGTGTTTGTTTTTATGGGTGAGATGTGATTCCTGAAGTCAGCAGATAGAAGGATATTGCTTATTAATCCAACTAGGCAATCTATGCCACTTAATTGGAGAGTTAATTCCGTTAATATTGAGAGATAGGACTGAGAGGTATTTGGGAGTTCCTGCCATTTTATCCACTTTCTTCGGGGCTGCAGCAACTGGGTTCTTCCTATGGTTCTTGGATTCTCAGTTTGGGTGTGGTTTCTTGGCCTTTATTGTGGTCTTGTTGGTTTTCTATGTGTAGGACATCTTTAAGAATCTCTTGTAGGGCTGGTTTGGTGGAGATATATTGTTTCAGATTTTCTTTGCTATGGAAGGTTTTTATTTGACCTTTGGTTATGAAGAATTTCTTTGCTTTAAAATGTATTTTTTGAGGATACAACTTTTAAGAGCAGAAGGTTGTGGTTATAATCTTTTAAAATAATACAATGAATGGATAAAACACACGGTTACAACTCCTAACTTCAGTGTACATGGCAGATAGTACCAGGCAGTGAGTTATTAAAGAGCTTTAATATTACATATTGATCATCATAAAATCCTATAAAGTTGGACATCTGTAGTAGATGCTGTGATTTTGTGGAAAAGGAAACTGGCTCAGGAAGTTGATTTTACTTCAAAAGTTCTTATAATATGTTAGCAGAAACTCAGACTACTAGTTTCCAAAGCCAATGGACACTTTGCTATTGTTTTCACAAATTGAAAGCTATTCTCTAATATCAGAAATCTGGAGATCTATAGCATGAATCTTCTTCCTATTGAAAAGTTTATGCTTTGGATTTTAATATAAGAAAAAAGTATTCTAAATGTAGGCAGAGCAGTTTGTAGATACTTCTTTCAGCATACACCAAGTCATATATATTAGCAATTTTCCATCTGTCCATAAGAACTTTCATCACAAAAATCTCGAATGTTTAGCCTTGTCTCCATGCTATTGATTGAGAAAAGGCATCTTTATATTCACCTCTCTTCACAATGCCATTCTACAGGGCCTGACAGGCAGATGGGTGCTTCATAATCCAGAGTAATGATGCTTCTTTTTCACCTGAAAATTTAACCTTGTTGGATGTAAAATTGATACAAACATAGCTTGGAAATATCAAAGATTTTTTTTTGTAGGTGAGTGTATGTCAAGCTAAACAAACCTATGTGGGTGGCTTCTAAAAGCTTATTTGCTTAAGAGTTGCCGGTATGTCTTGCCAGTGCTTGCAACAGATACCTAGGTATTGAATCCTTTCTGTAAAAATGATAAAGGTGTTACTTTAAGGCAAGTGTGTGGAGAGGCCTGGGGATTGAAGGAAAGGCAGGAACAAAGGCTAAGCTAAGGCTTTTTGTGCTTTTAAGAGTTTGCTAGAATGAGAGTAGTGATAAAAGACAATGTAAATTCATTTCTTGTAACTGAGGAGCCACTGGTAAAAAAGGCAAACATTCCGATGTGGGCTTAGGCCCTATATTGTGTGGGCCTTGAGTATTGATTTTAGAACAAAGCTGCTCACATATATTGAGTGATGCAATAATCTAACAGCTATTAGTATTCATTAAACACATACTATTCAGCAGGCACTGTTCTAAGGCCTTCACATATAGTAAATACAATTTCAAAGAAACTAATTGTTCAGTAATACTGGTATATTTCAATGATGAAGCCAAATCTCTGAAAGATTAAGAAACATGTCAAAGTGAAACAGTAGATGAAACTATGATTGATTTAATCACAGACATCTAGTTTCTGTGCCCTCTGCTGTCATTTCCCCAGAATGCATGGAATCCTGCTTCTTCTTACCCTTACACAAAACTGCTGCTCCTTGGGACAGAGCTTTGATGGGATTCATTTTGTGGAGATTAAAATGCTAGGTAGGAGATAATTAGGAAGCACCGCTAACCAAAACAGAGTTTTCACATTCTAGGTGAAAATTTCCATCAAAATCTGTCAAAAGGAGCTAAAATGTTAGATCCTGGGGAATTGTTTTTGTACAGTCAGAGGCTGAAATGAATGATCTCTGTTTCATTGACCATTGTGCGAATTTGATTACCAAAAGAAGGAAACAAATCCATGTTCATGTCCAGGGCAAAGTTCTGAGTTCAGGAAGTTTCTTCATCATTAAGGACTTTCTTTTAATATTCCATTCAGCAAATACTCTTTGACTAGATAACTAACAATCTCATAAACCAGTATACAATTAGAAACCAAGCATGAGTAGTGAAAGGAAGATATTTAAGATTGCCATACATAGTAAAAAACACCTCTCTGCTAAAATGACATTGCAAGTAGAGAAACAGCATAGGACGACCTCATCATCATTGTTCTTAAGCAGTACAATGAGGAATAGTAGTTGAATTGCATATCCAGGAGAAATTTACACACTGTGCACAGTTGTATATTCTTCATCATTTTTAAAGAAGTGTACAAATTTTTTATTATTAGAAAAACAAAACAAAATAAAGCAAAGCAACTCTCTTAGTAAGTGGACAGAGCACTCCTACTTTGGGAAAATTCTCAGATTAAGGAAATTTTCTCAAGTATCTTTCAGGTTATTTCAAGCTTCCTCTTTTTCCTCCTTTTCCTTTAACCCTTGCACTATGATTACTGAGTTCTTATCACTTGTCAGATGCTAGAATTCTTCCATCTATAGATAAACTACTCACTCAAGAAAACTCCATTTTGCTGACACCATTTCTCAAATTCTTTTTTTATTTTAGTTTTATTGTCAAGTTGATGTACAGAGGGGTTACAGTTACATATGTAAGGTAGTGAGTACATGTCTTGTCAAACATTGTTACTCTTCCCTCATTTTCTCCCACTTTCCCTTCCCCTCTACTCTCCCCCCTCAATTCTCCCTCCCCCAATAAAGTTCATTTTCAACTAATTGTCTTGTGAGTATTGCTGTTGCATTGATTCACTCTTGGTCCTTTGCCTCACCATTTTCTTGTTCTCCTTCTCTTCCCCAAATCAGATAAAAGTATATACAAGCCACAGAGTACCAAAATCAAGTACAGTGACAACAGAGGATAAACCAGAAAAAAAAAGAAATAACTTCACATAGTAGATTAAAAACAGCAAAGGTAAACCTCTACTTTCATATCTTGGAGTTCATTTTGATTAGCATCATCTTATATGGCCATATGTACATAGTTATTGAGCTATTGTGATCCTCTGCTAAGACTGTCCTAGACATATAATAATTATTACAAATGAGGGAAACTATGGAGCTTATGTTTCTTTGGATCTGGCTTACTTAACTTAATGTGATTTTTTTCCAAATCTTTCCTTACAAATGGGACGATGTCATCCTTTCTGATGAAATTATAGAATTCCATTGTTTATATGTACCACATTTGCTTGATCCATTCATCTACTGAGTGGCATCTGGGTTGGTATCATATCTTAGTTATGGTAAAAAATGCTGTAATGAACATGGTTGAGCTGGTAGCTTTAGTATCATCTTGTTTGTGGTCATTTGTGTAAATGCCCAGGAGTGGGATTGCTGGGTCATAGGAGAGCTCTATGTGTAGTCTTTTAAGGAAACTCCATAATATTTTCCAGAGTGGTTGAACAAGTTTACACTTCCATCAACAGTGTAGTATTGTTTCCTTCAGGCTACATGCCCACCAGCATCTTTTGTTACAAAATTTTTTGATAATGGCCATACTAACTGGGGTAAGATGGAATCTCAATGTTTTGATTTGCACTTCTTTTATGGCCAGACATGTTCAATATTTCTTCATGTGTATTGTCCATTATTATTTCCTCCTCAGAGAATTCTCTCTTTAGGTCTTTAGCCTACTTGTTAATGGGATGATTGTTTCTTTGAAGATTTGGTTTGGGGGGATTTAATTTTTTTAGCTCTAGGTATATTTTAGATAAGAGGCTCTTGTCTGTTGTACAGGCAATGAAGATCTCCTAATCTGAGTGCTTTCTATTTATCTTGCTAGCTATGTCCTTTGCTATGCAGAAGCTCTGCAGTTTGATGCCATCTCAATTATCCAACCTTTCTTTGGTATGTTGTGTTTCTAGATCTTGATTAAGAAAGTTTTAACCTGTGACAAGGAGCCCTAGTGTTTCTCCTATTCCTTCCTGTAATGTTTTCAGGGTATCTGCTTTTACTTCAAGGTCTTTGATCCATTTGGAATTGATTCTAGTGCAGGGTGTTATATAAGGATCTAATATTAGTTTTCTACATATGTGTAGCCAATTCTGCCAGCATCATTGTTGAAGATACTTTCTTCCATCCTTTTTTTGGCTCCCTTATCAAAGATTAAGTGGTCATAGGTTTGCGGATTCATTTCTGGGTCTTCGGTTCAATTCTACTTGTCCTCGTAATACATGGAATTCTGCTCACCACCATTACTTCACTGAAGCTGTACAATCCAGACTCTGCTTCTCAGCCCCTCAGTGTCATCAGTATCTCTGAAGCATTTATTCTGCTCTTCCCTCCATCTGTCATAAAACAAAGGAACTCATACACACTCACATACACATTGCATAAATCTTCTTTTGAATTTTATGACAGTTCTGTTTTACCTATTTTAATTTTCTTATTAGTATTTTGACAATTTTACTGCCTCCCTTTTCTCAACAAAATGTTTAATTTTTCTTTTTTGGTCATTGATTTTTGCTCTTTTGCTTTTGGGGGACCACATTTTCTTAAGATAATGACATAGCTTTCTATACAATTGAGTTGCTAGGAATTAAGAGTTTCTAATAGTTTTCATTTCCCTAAGTTCAAAATCCTTAAACGTAACTGAGCTGAATAGCTCCCCTGGTACCATGGACAAACATCATATTTGATGTGCTTGAATGTGAAATAATTCTCTCTCCATTCATTCCATTCTCTATTCTGAAACCACACTGACTTTTGTAAAATAAAGGTATGATTGTTATTATGCCTCTGCTTGAATGTGCCTCTGTCTTCAGTGGTTTCATATGCCCATTATAAGCTCTGTAGTCATAGTAGAGATGTATCTCAACTCCCTCTTTAAATCAGAATACCAAGCTAATCTTAAAGTGTATCATGAGCTTTAACATTTGATTTTCATTTTGCCTGGAAATCTCTTTTTCCAATTTTTCTTTTCTGCTTAAATTAATTTTCCAATTAACTTTTACCTAATCATAGAAAAGAAATAACTGGTTTATTTTTATGTTTGTGTTTTAACAGCATTCATTTCGTATCTTTATTGTGGTGCTTAGACACCTAAAGATACATAAATTCATCATGCAGTCTCTTTCAGCAGATTGTGTGCTCAAATGCAGAGTCTTAATACAATGACCCAAATAAGAGTCCTTAATACATATATCTAAAATTTTCAAGGTAAGTCAAATATGTAAAACATTAGTCAATTACAATAAAAAGATATTTGATAATTTTGTCTTACTAGGTTATTTATTTAGATACTTGACTCATCTTATGAAGAATAGCAATTAACCATGATTATATAGAATGCATTTCCAAGTTCTAGTCATAGATTATCCATCACCTTTGACTAATGACTAACAATATATAACATATTTTTGTAGCTCTGTAATAGAGAACAAGTTTTATTCATTTATTTATTTTATTTTTTGTGGTGCTAGATACAAATTTCTTTTGCACATGTTAGTAATGCTCAACTGCTAGAGCTACATCTTTAGCTGAAGAAATCTGGTTTTTAAACACCTTTCCAGAAATCTACCTTGTGTAGTTTCAGAAACACTATCTATTCATTTGTTTCAGTATATTTCTTCTTTTGTTCTTTCAAATGTTTTTCACCTTTTAGAATGTCAAGTTTGTGCAGATATTTATTCCTCTGACATATCTTCCTTATCTTACCATATTCACATCTGATAGAATTCCCATTAATATCTCAAGACACTGCTGACATGCCTTTTTCTCCAGATCTTTCACTATTTGACATATATTTTTGTTTTTCTGTATATTACATCTCTTTAGCTCCTAATATATTTTAAGGAATTAGGCTGTATCTAAGCCCTCATGTATCAGATGTCAGAGACTAGAGTTTGAACTGAGATCTTGTATATAGCAAGTGGTGATCAGAGAATTAAGCATGAATAACAATTATACAAGATCTTTGTTTAGTAAAGTGAAACATTAAGCCACTCCCCCTATTCCTAGGTTCTAATTCACTAGGTCTGAAATTGGTTCTATAAATTCACATATTTATAAGCTTTCAAATGTTTAATATTTTGATCGGCTCTTTGTACTAAGGGGGCATAAACCAAACCACTATAAATGACCAAATATCTAATTCTATTCATCCCAGTTACTTTCTAATATGGCAAATGCAATTGATTCCAGTTTTCTTGTGAACCACCGTGTAATGTATTTTGTCTATTCTACTGTGGAACTAGGTTTTTCTGAATAGTGGTCAAAGAAAATATAGTCCACAGTTAATGAAAGAGAGGAGCAAAGAAGTTTTATATATCACTCATGAAACATTTTGGAATAATATGGATGGACATATTATACAGGTGTAAATCAAGAATCCAAATAAAATTTAATTAATTTTGAGAAGTAAAAATATGGTTCATTTTTAAGATTTTGTAGCCAGACACTGGTTACTCATGCCTGTAATCCTAGCTACTCGGGAAGGTGACATCTAAGATCACAGTTCAAAGCTAGTCTGGGCAAGAAAGTCAGTGATATTCCTAACTCCTACTAGCCTCCAGAAAACCAGAAATGGTAATGTGGCCTAAAGCAGTACAGTGCTAGTCTTGAGAGAAAAAGCTCAGTGACAGTGCCCAGGACCTGAGTTCAAGGCCCGGGACTGACCCCTCCCCCCAAAATGATTTTCTAGTAGATGGCTTTGCTGCACTAGGAGTTTTCTAATTGCTTAATAAAATGTTAGAACTTCTGATCTTAATATGATGAAGTAACCAAGAGTGGATTCTCTTCCTATGTGTAGCAACAAGCTCCACCTTTCCAAAACAACTAAACTATGAAATGCAAGTTTAAAATTATAGTAATCCTCAGATGAATGGGGAATAACTGATATAAGCCCCAATGTTGACCAATTTATTGTGTGGAGAAAGCATCCAAGTGTTTTGGATAAAGGATTGGAGAAGGACTGAGGTGAACAAAGGCAACTCAGTAGAGAAATAGTCTTTTCAAAAAAACATGCTAGAATATTTTCACATCCATATGCAAAACATTAACTCAATCCTTATCTCACACTAAATACAAAATTAATTCAGAAACTTATAGTCTTAATTGTATAACATAAAATTATAAAAAATTATAGAAAAATACACAGAAAACATATTTCTTTGAGTTGGACAAAACTTCTTAGATATGATGGCAATAAATGATTAATATAAAACTTTTGAAGGTAGTGGTAATGTTACTTAGGCTTGCCTCACATGTGAGAGGCCTTGGGTTCAGAATTACAAAATGTGTACTACATTAAATTAAAGCTTCTCTCCTGAAGACCTTGCTAATATACTGAAAAGGTCATTTGATAAAGGGCTTTCAGAATATATAAAGAGCTTTCAGAGTATACAAACAAATTGGTGAGCTTAATGAGAAAAATCACAAAATAATATGGGGTAAAATATCTGAACAAATGTTTTGTTAAAGAATTTATAAGTTAGGCAACAATATACAAAAAGATGCTTAACATTGTAAGTCATTAGAGAAATATAAATTAACTCACAATTTAATACCTTCATGAAATTATTAGAATGACTACAATTCAAAAGGATGACTACCAAACATTGGTGAGAATAAGATTCAAATGGAATTTCTACACATTGATGATCAGAATGATAAATGGCATTATAATAATATTGAGCATTGTGCTCACTAGGCAAAGATTATACCATTTAAGCCATGCTCCAAGTCCAGGTCCAGATACGTGGGAAAACAATGTGACCATTTCTTAAAAACTTGAGCATCAATGTATCATGAGCTGGCCATTTCATTCTTTGACAAGAGGAAAAGAAAAACTTCTCTGTGGTAAGATACATAAATATTTGAACCTTAATTTGTGAATACCAAACTGTAAGTGACCAACTATTCATTGAATGGTAAATGCACAAACAGATTATGATATAGTAAAAAAAATGAATATTATTTACTAAGATAAAGTAACATTGCTCGACAAGAAATGTACTGATTGCCTTATTCATGTAACTGTAACCCCTCTGTAAAGCATCTTTACAATAAAATAAAATTAAGGAAAGAAACTAATTATTGCATTATACATTCCTCAAAATAATCTCTACAAATGTAGGAAACTAGAAAGCTGAAAGCATATACATTATTATTCCATTTATATAAAATACACAAACTAACACATGCACACTTATAGTGATAGAATGAAGAGGAGTGGTCGCTGGAGGTTGGAAAGAGTGGGAGGGAGGACCTACAAAGTATTATTCATTAACTTTGAAGAGAGACTGATATAGTGACTTATTCTGATTATGTTTTTGGATTCTCAGTTGCATATATTTTAAGTGGTGCATATTAAAATATTTCCTTGGGGCTGGGAATGTGGCTTTGGGGTAGAGTGCTTGCCTAGCATTCATGAAGCCCTGGGTTCTATTCCTCAGTAACACATAAACAGAAAAAGCCAGAAGTGGTACTGAGGCTCAAGTGATAGAGTGCTAGCCTTGAGCAAAAAGAAGCTCAAGGACAGTGCTCCAAGGACAGTATCCAGGCCCTGAGGTCAAGCCCCACCACTGGCAAGAAAAATATTCCCTTTCAAAATGGAGGACTCCAATGGTCTAAGTCCTTTAAAGAACTACGTTAACAGTTAAACCAAATGAATACCAGGAAACTGAACATTGTTTTGTGTGTATGTGGAGAAAGGTCAAGTAGAAGGGTGCAGATAATGAAGAGAGGAAGGGTGGATGAATATATTCAATTTGTGTATGTGAAAATGGAACCAGGTAAATTGAGGGGATAGATGGAATTGGGTGAAATAGGGGGGATTGATAGAAGAAGTGACATTGATTAAGATTCATTGTTTTCATAAAGTGATGAGTTGAACAGAAAGCCATTTGTGCAACTATTTAGAAATAATTAAATAAAATTTGCTTTACATTTGATCACTTATATATCAGTAAGGTTGTTAAAATAAATTAGAACATATTCTTCAAATATACTCTTATTTGAAGGACAAATAAAAACCAGAGAGCAGAGTAAACATCTATTATAACTTTATTTCTGAAGAAATCTATGGAATTGTTATTTGAAACCTTCTGAAATAGAACATGCAAATTCTAGAAATAAGTTAATGTGTATAGGTAAATAGGTTATAATGTGATATTTTACTTTAATTCATTAACTATTCTCTCCAAGTTTTGGATTGCCTTTAGTCTTTAGTAGCATTACAATAAAAGGAGTTTAGTTAGGCTCAGAGAGACAAAGGATACATGATTTCCTTTGTAAGTGGAAGCTAGATTTAGCTTATACATTTATAAGTAAATATGCATATACGAACTGATGTGTACACAAGTAGAAATACTGAAATGTTAGAGTCATGGGAAAAGTCAAATAGTGAAATTCCTTAGAAAGGCAAATCAAGGGCTGGGAAGGTGGCTCAGTGGTAGAGCCCTTGCCTTGCATGCATGAGGCCCTGGGTTCGATTCCTCAGTAACACATAAGCAGAAAAAAAAAGCCAGAAGTGGCACTGTGGCTCAAGTGGTACAGTGCTAGCCTTGGGCTGAAGAGCTCAGGGACAGCTCCCAGGCCCAGAGTTCAGTCCCCACGACCTGACCCCCCCCCAAAATGCAAATCAAAAGATCAACAAAATAAACACCAGGAAGCATATAATTGAAAGCGGTGAGGTGATGTCAAGGAGAAAGGGTTAGACAAATGAAGAGGAGAAGAAGGGGGAGAATTCAATCGATTATTCAAAATATATCCTACAAAATTAAGAAGAGTGAGGGAAAAGTTGGGCAAGGGAGGTACAGGTGAATGTATTGAAAAGAGTGACATTGATCAGGATGCATTGTGTTCATAAACTTTTTTGTTAAATAGAACTCATTTGTACGATGACTTAATAAATAAAGAAATAAAGATAATAAATAAAGAAAATGGCTGACTGACATTTTCTTAATAGAGACCCAGAAACACAACAAATTAAAGAAAGGTTGGACAAATGGGATTGCATGAATTTGCAGAGCTTCTGCATGGCGAAGGGCATAGCTAGAAAGATCAATAGAAAGCCCACAGATTGGGAAAGATCTTCACTAGCCATACAATGGACAAGGGTTTCATATCTAAAATATACTTGGAATTCAAAAAATTAAATCCCCCAACAACAAATCCTCAAAGAAACAACTGTCCAATAAATAAGGGGGCTAAAGATTTAAAGAGAAACTTCTCTGAAGAGGACAGAAGGATGGCCAATAGACACATGAAGAAATGCTGAACCTCCCTAGCCATAAAAGAAATGCAAATCAAAACAACATTAAGATACCACCTCACCCCAGTTAGAATGGCTATAGTCAAGAACTCTAATAACAACAGATGCTGGAGGGGATGTGGACAGAAGGGAACCTTACTTCATTGTTGGTGGGAGTGTAAACTTGTTCAACCACTTTGGAAACTAGTATGGAGGTTCCTCAACAGACTCCATATAGAGCTCCCCTATGACCCAGCAATCCCACTTTCGGGCATTTACCCAAATGGTTACAAACAAGACCACACTAAAGCTACCAGCACAACTATGTTTATTGCAGCATTATTTACTATAGCTAAGATATGGAACCAACCCAGATGCCCCTCAGTAGATGAATGGATCAAGAAAATGTGGTATATCTAAACAATGGAATTCTATGCTTCCATCAGAAAGAATGATATTGCCCCATTTGTTAGGAAATGGAAAGGCTTGGAAAAATTTATATTAAGTGAAGTAAGCCAAGCCCAAAGAAACATAGGTCCCATGGTTTCCCTTATTTGCAATATCTAGCATTTATCTGAGTCAAGCAGAAAAGTTCAGATAAGGTGATGTTAGGGAAATGAACCCTAAGATATGTATTCAAATGTCTTTTTTCTTTCATGCGATTGTTTCTAACACCTTTATAAGATGATTTCTTTGTTGCTTTGTATGTCCCTGCTCCACAGTATAACCCGTGCTTTCCCTGTATTTGATGTCGGTATAATTTGTGGAGGGGAAGGGGAAAATCAAGTCGTTTAAATAAGGATACAGGTGGACCCATTGCAACAATGAGATGTACAAGTCGTTATGTTGAAAACAAACTTTACAACTTTGGTGGGGGGGCGGGGAGGATTAGGTGGGGGGGCGAAGGGAGGATGGGAATGGATGGGAAGGAGAAACAAGGGAGGAGGCTACAATGCTTGATACGAAATGTACTCATTATCTTGCCATGTAATTGTAACCCCTCTGTACAGTATTTTCACAAAATAAAAATAAAAATTAAAAAAAGAAAATGGCTGAAATTGAGCCATTCTAGATACATTTATTTAACTTGTATTTTGTACATAGTCCTTTAAAATTATGTTTGAGAAAAATTTTAACAATATGTGACCTAATTTTCCATCACCCTCAAAAGCATATTTACTTTTATTTACTCTCCATTTTATAGTTACTCAATGCCATTATTAGTATCATCAAGAACTGCATTATGCTAGAACATATTGATCCCCTATGGAGTTCAGCAGATGAACATATATATATATATATATATATATATATATATATATATATATATATATATATATATATATATATTCACTCCAATAATAATACAGGAACATATTTTCTGTTTGTGGGGGATAAATAGTCATTACATGTGCCACTTCTATATTCTGTCTCCTCTTGTTCTATCATCTGTCTTTTTTTACAGACTGTAACTTCCTGGATTGACATTGTCCCCTTCATTCTAGTATATACACTCTAATTGGCAAAGCATGTAACCAAGATTGTTAGAAGTATATAGATATAGGCTATGAATAGAGCATAAGAGAATGGTCCTTTGAGTTATGATTTCCTCTGAGTGAATCAATTCATAGTTTATTCTCTGGCTAGCAGCTTTGTAAGAGATAATTTGGTTTACTGCAGAACTCAGTTCTAAACAAGTTAGACATTACTGTATTACACATATAAAGGCCTGCAAACAGATAGCTTAAAATGCACTTTTATCCCCATAGTCTTTGTTGAAAATATTGGTTATGTTTTCAGAAATACATAAATTTAAAGTACTATTCCAAATTTGACCTCTTGGTATCACCTTTTCTTCCTACATTAGATATCAATTCTGAGAAAGAAGAAGTGAACTAAGTATTAACGTTTCTTTTTCAAAAGAAGTTCATTTCCTCTTCAAATTTCCCCTTTCAAAATAATTCTGACTTTGTTAAAAAATTCCTTTCTCTGTTCCTTGCTTCCAATTGAAGCTTCAGAAAGCACTGATAATGACATCAATGGTTGAATTTCGCAATTTAACAAAATACTATTTTTCCATTTAAAAAGCAGAGAATAAATTTAAGAATATCTTGGAAACATTCAAAATCTTAGGTGGTATTAATTCCTCCCACCAAATACAGTCCAGTTAAAGGCTGAAAGCCTTCACTAGTCATTATTTACCTTGATGAATTCACTTTAATTCAGGGTCTAGTCATCAAAAAATTGATTTTCTGAATACAGTACAAGTAGTTTTTCTTTTGGAGGGGAGATATAAGAAAGCAGTTTGGATTAGCATAAACAAATGTAGCAGAAACATATAAACAAGAAAATCTATATACCCTGAGAAGTAAATCTATTAATAGGTTAGAATGCTTGCTTCCTTAGAGCCATGTAATTTCTCCTAAGCCAAATGATTATACTGCAAAACAATTTCAATGAGTATGGAATCAAAGCAAAGGGAGAGTGCTGCCATAAGGCACTTTGGCCTATAAAATATTTGCATAGGCACTGACCACATGTTGTTTGCTGGGCTTTAACGAACTGAATCTTCTGTTCTCTTAGACTCCTCAAATAGTGTGTTACACAGTTCATTAAGTATCCAAACAGGATAAAATTCAGTTGATTATAATTTCATTTAAGTAAATTAAAATCACATTTCTGCCTTGACTTCTTGAGGTCATATTTAATTGGAGATTTTGGTGTCCCCAAACTTTCTATATTGACCCATTTACACATAATTTCTTACATTCCAACACAATGATTAACAAATTGTTATTGGATTTTTTACTAAATTATGTTCTTCATATCCCTTATCTTTAATTCTTGTGTATTAATTTAATATCATTAATACTACAAATAAGAAGAATGTGGTCTTGCCCCAAATTTATAGTACCCATGTCTCATCTACTTAATTTTTTTTATTTTTATTTTATTTTTTATTTTTTTATTGTGAAAAAACTGTACAGAGGGGTTACAATTACATGGGCAAGATAATGAGTACATTTCTTATCAAGCATTGTAGCCTCCTCCTTTGTTTCCCCTTCCCATCCCTTCCAAGCCTCCTCCCCTACCCAATCCTCCCCCTCCCCCTCCCCCCACCAAAGTTGTAAAGTTCGTTTTCGACATGACAACATGTACTTCTCATTGTTGCAACGGGTCCACCTGTATCCTTATTTAAACAAAATGAGCTCACAGTGAAAACATACCCACATGTATTGTAATTTGGTAAACATATTGACGATTCACTGTGAGCAATGCATGCCATTTTTGTAAGTTACACATTTCACTGATCATATAATAGAATATTAAGGAAATACCAATATTTCATTTGTTACAAAGTACATTTTTATATTATGCAGATTTATTTCATATTTTGTTTGACAGTTACCTACATGTGCAAATGGGTCATTCAAGGAAATTGTCCTTATATGAAAGCTTCCAGTATGCATTGAAGAAACAGAATAGCAAAATAGGTGTATGTATTGTTATGAAGGTCATTTCATGAGTGTCATCTAACAAACTTGTCTATAGGTAGTCTTTAAACAGGTAGATTCATTTACATTTTACTTAATATGCCTGTAGAAAGTATTCTTGCTTTGTTAGTAGTTGTGTCTTTAAGTAAAAATAAGCTAACATGTACTAATCTAAGGAAATGACATTCAAAGTTATCTTTGAGTCTTCAGTACTCTATATAGTATACATGTATTGCTTCTCGAAAGCAGTCACTCTATTTAGATCTTTCCTTCCTTCCTTCCTTCCTTTCTTCCTTCCTTCCTTCTTTTCTACCTTCCTTCTTTCCTTCCTTCACTCTCTCTCTCTCTTTTCCTCTCTCCCTTTCTCTTTTTTGCTTTCCTGGAAAACTAATTCCAGGCTTCTTCATGCATTCTAAGTGTGTGCTTTACCACAGAGCCATATTTCCAGCCCCAGTTACTCTGTCTTTGATTTAACATGCTATTTATTGAGAAACACGGTTCCAATTCTGTAGTCTGGAACAAGATTGAGTTGTTTAAACCATAGAAATAAAAAAACAAAACATGTTGGAAAATAGATGCATTAACTCTGACGTTAGAAAATTATATTTGTAGTTATCTGATATTTTAGGTTATCAAATTTGCTGACTTCTTTAAAAGATTAAAGCATAATAAATACATGAAGCATCAGTGATATAAATACATATTGTATATGCATATATGACTATGTATGAGGAAAATAGATATATGGCAAATGATCTATATAGGAAAAAGGATGAAGATGAAGTTCTCTCGATGGGGTTGGAGTGACTGACATCAAGTAAAACAATGATAAAATATACTATTTAAGGGCCAGGAGCATAAGTCAAGTGATGGAACCCTTAAGGCCCTGGTTTCAATCCTGAATACTGAAAAAAGGCAGGGGAAATATAACACTTAAGAGATATTAGAAAGCTTACAATATCATGAAATAACTTATTTTACAGACAAAGACACTCTGTATCAGACAAAGGAAGGCAAGTATGCAGTGGTACATGAAATAACTTGAACTGCATTCCAGGTATGATCAGTTCTATACAAAAGAAAATTTGGGAAGAAGGGACATACATTAGTAAAGGCATTTCAGAATCAAGTGAAAAATGAACACAATGATAATCTACCCAACTCCAGGAGACAGCATAGAAATGATATTTCATCATCTTTCTTTTCATTGTATTGGTTACAAGTACCCTGAAGGAGAAGTGATGATTCCTAAAAGAACTGATCATTCCTATGATACAAATATTATCAGAAGAGGATCAGAGATCCATCTTATGTCTGCCTACTGCACTTACTTTTCTTTTTTTGTTATTTATATTATTCTATTTTATTTTTATCTTTAAGTAGTTGCACAAAGTAGTTGCCATTGAATAAAGCAGTATATGAATACAATGAATCTTAATTGATGTCACCCCTTTCACTACTCTCCCCCATCACTCCCAACCTTACCCCTTTCCTTAATTTTCTAGAATATATATTGAATTTTAGAACTGCATTTCCCCTATTCATCTCTTCATTCATCTACTTCACTCCACCTGGTCACTCCCCATCCCCCTGACACTTTCACCAAGTACCCAATTCTTGGGATGTATTTTGTTGGACTGTGAGTTAGCCTTTCTAAAGGATTGCATCATTTAAGTTCTCTCCTGGATCACTTTTCTTTTTCAGTCCTCATATTTGTTCTCCCTTTTTGCTTGCTCTCCAAAAAAGGCCTTATTTGATTGCAAGTTAAATTATGCTATGTATAGAGAATAATATATTTATGCTTGTTTATATAATTCATAGTTAAGGAAAACTATAAAACATGCTTGTAAACAACCTAATCTATCTATCTATATCTATCTATCTATCTATCTATCTATCTATCTATCTATCTATCTATCTATCTATCTATCTATCTATCTATTTATTTGTCAGATATGGGTCTTGAACTCTGGGCCTGAGCTCTGTCCCTCAGCTCTTCAGCTCAAGGCTAGTGCTCTACCACTTGAGCTACAGTGCTACTTCTGGTTTTCTGGTGGTTTATTGGAGATAAGAGTTTCAGGGAGTTTCCTGCCTGGGCTGGCTTTCAACCGCGATCCTCAGATCTCAGCCTCCT
Source organism: Dipodomys merriami (assembly GCF_024711535.1). Lineage (NCBI taxonomy): Eukaryota > Metazoa > Chordata > Mammalia > Rodentia > Heteromyidae > Dipodomys > Dipodomys merriami. The sequence continues at coordinate 33,483,394 of NW_027204492.1, read as the reverse complement.
GAGTAGCTAGGATTACAGGCTTGAACCACTGGTTTAATTTTATTGTGAAGGTGATGTACAAAGGGGTTACAGTTACACATGTAAGGTAGTGAATACATTTCTTGTTGAACATTGTTACGTCCTCCTTCATTTTTCTCCCACATTCCCTCTCCGCCAAGTTGTAAAGTTCATTTCCAACTTATTGTCTTGGGAGTGTCTCTGTTACATTGCTTCCCCAGCTGTACCTTTTTGTTGTTCCATTTCCCTACCCTAATTTAGATAAATGTATAAATAATACACAGTGACAACAGGGGATAACCACAGTGAAATAAAATGAAAGAAAAAAGAAATCACATAGTACATTTTAAAAAACACCAACAAAGAATCCTCCCTTTCCCCCCCATACCTTAGAGTTCATTTTGCGTAGCATCATCTTATATGTTCTTATGTACAGGGCTATTGAGTTATTCTGTTCATGTATTGTTTACATCTACCAAATTGCAAAAAAATTCCACCTACTCAAATGCAGAGGTATCCCTATACAGTCTTTTCCATATCCTCCTTTGCTTTCATAAGTTCTGTCCATCTCATTGAGTTTGTACAGGAAGTAAGGAAAGAAGATAAAATGGGATTTTATTCCACAGGCTGACCTTGTGCTTTTCAAAAGCTAAGTTAAACAGATAAGAAGGTAATTTTTCTTTTAGAGATAAGGTGTTTTTCCTTGTAGTTTCTAGAAGAAATAAATTGACTCTACTGGGGAAAAACTCATTTGTATCAATCAGACTATATCTTTTAACATATCAGGATTGAGCCTCAATGAATAGTTAAGAATTCTGTTTTCTTCAGAATGCTTTTGTTCCCCAAAGCCTTTGTTTATTACTCATTTTCATTTTCCATTATCTGAACATTAATGGTCTGTTTTTGCTTCCCTTTTATTATAATGACAAGCAATTCAAATAGAAAGTTATTTATTGTATGTGTGGAGAAAAAATATAAATAAAATGTCAGGAAGCTTGTAACTTTTACAAATATCACACTTTAAGGGAAATCTTGTCCTTAAATCTTACTTGATCATTGATTATAAAAGTACTCTCTAACTTCTTTCAGGTTATACATACTGAAAATGGTCCATTGTTTTTGCTTGTATGTTCATATTTTATCTCATCTCCTTTCAAATAACCATTTCAATAGAAAACTTTACAAAAATGTGATTATTGTAGCCTAATATGTGTGTGTGTATACTTTTCGTGTTCATTTTTTGACCTATTAGTTAAACTAAAAAATCAAAATTTTATAATTGTATTATCTTAAGCTATGATTTTATAATTGTTTGTACTGTAGCTATTAAAAGGTTTTCTAAGTAACATAAAAGATGTGGTAGATAAAACTAAAGGGAATTTCATCTACAGTTGAGTTAGGCACTCTAATCAAACATCAGTCTCTATGGTAACCAATCTATAGTATCCAATGTAGGATCTTGCTGAAGGAAAATGAAGGATTTTTAAAGAAATAGACAACAAATGAAACAGTTCTTAGTTTTTTGCTCTTTCTGTTATGACAAACATTAAAAGTCTATATTATAGTAGTTACAGAAGCTATCTATTAAGAAAAAAGCAATTCACTGGCTAAAGCTAAATTTTTCTTTCTTAAAAACTTGGACAGAATTACGAATACACTGGAGTTAGAAGCCTGGTCTATGATTCTTTATCTCTAAGTTCTATATCTTCAAATTATGTGATAGATAATTTCTTAATTTTTCTGTGCATCGTTTTCCTCATTATTTAATTCTGTGTCATAGAAAGTGAATGGTAAAACAGTATGGAGTTATAATACTGCAGGTTATTAAGTCTGTAAGGATGAAGATGATAAAGGTTCCCAGTTTAAAGCAGCTTTATTCCTGCAGTAAGTTAATTACCTTAGTAGACAGCAAGTGGAATGGACCCAATTTAAGAATTTTTATGGTGAACTCATGAAATTCTTGTATGATTATCTAAACCCAGAGGGACTGAAAGAACAATTATACATTAAACACTCTAGCTGATTTACGTGAAATAAGGTCTAGACATACTCTTAATCTTTGACATGACCAGCTCTGAAAACTGTTAGCTGTTTACATTTACAATGAATTATATACATGGGGAGATCAGAGGAGGATGGTTGAGGAGAGGCTGGGGGCTAAGTAAGCTCTCCTGTAGAAAGCAGTATTAGTATTCCAGTGGAAAATCCAAGCTAGAGAGTCACACTAAGTGTGTTATAGCACAGAGAATTTGGCCAGAGAGGAAAACCTCAGGCAGCTTAGTTAAGGACACAGATTTGAGCACCCCAATTCACTGCTGCTGCTTCTGTGGATGGCCACATTGTCAGAGAGACCCCAGGACAGAAGTGCCACAGGCAGTGCAGAAGTGGACTCTAGTCACTGCCTGCAAGAACCCACAAGGAGTGGAAATCTTCATTTGGCTCACCATAGACAGCTGCAGGCTGCGGATGGTCCAGAAACCAAAGGAACCCTTGAGTATGCCCAACACATTCTCACTCCTCAAGATGCAGGGGTGGGAAGGTAGCCCCTCCCCCACCACCAGAGAAAAACTCCATCTTTGATACTGACACTGCTAACTCCAGCCTAGGAGGAAGACAATAGGAGCCAGTTAACAGGTCAAAAAGATCTGACCTGCTCAGTGCTCAGCTCCACCCCTGGGGAGAGTTGCCCTTCCCAAACAGAGGCAGATCCACGTGGGCAGGCCAGACTCTCCTTAGTGGGTAAACAGAGCCAGAGGTTACCTTACTCAGCTGCTGCACAAGAAGCAACTCCAGCCCTTGAGCAATTGGAAATTTGTTACACATAAAACCTGAGATTGGCTCCAGGCTGGGCTGATTGAGTCTCTCAGGAGCTAGCCCCTCAGGGTAAAGCTACTGATCACTGACAGGCCACAGCTCTACCTACAAATGAGCATCCCTCACAGCTAGAGGAAACAGCAACCTCACTCTTTTGTGAAACCACTGAACTAACCTGGGAGGAGTGACATAAGCTCCAAGGTAGGGCAGAGCTTCCTTCAGCCTGCACAAACTGATTTAAGAAACGAACCAAGCCACAGGACAACCAAGCACAAGCAAACCAGAGACTCCACCACAAAGAGACTGTTTATGGACACAGGAGAGACACAAGATCCATCCCCCAATTCTCCCCCCCCCAAAAGATTCGAAGAACCCCTATCTACCTATTTTTTAAGTGTCTATTTTTTTAAGTTTTGCTTTGTTTTGTTTTTTTGTTATTGTTGTTTTTTAATATTCTCATTATATTCCTTTTCCTTTGGGTCCTTTTTTTCTGCCTTGCTTAATTGCTGTTCCGTTCATTCCCAGATATATACCTCCCTATGATTATTAGACCTTATCCTTCATTGTGTCATACCTAATTTAGATATTGATTAATCAATTCACAAGTTCCCAGCCTTAACTCCATTAATTGTAGAATTATTTCATTATACTTATATAATTTTTAAGTGTTCTATTTAATATTTTGTATTTTGTATTTTTCCTTTTTCTTTTTTTAGTTTTTATTGTGAAAATACTGTACAGAGGGGTTACAATTACATGGGCAAGAAAATGAGTCCATTTCTTATCAAGCATTGAAGCCTCCTCCTTAGTTTCCCCTTCCCATCCCTTCCCATCCTCTCCCATCCCCCCCAACCCTCCTCCCCCCACCCCACCAAAGTTGTAAAGTTCATTTTTCCACACAATGACTAATACATCTCACTGTTGTAATGGATCCACCTGTATTCCTACTTAAATGATTTGTTTTTTCCCTTCCCCTCCACAAATTATACCAACCACAAATACAGTGAAAGCAGGGGTTATACCATGGGGGAAGGACATACAAAGCAACTAAGAAATAATCTTATAAATGTGTTAGAAACAATCACCTGAAACAAAAAAAACATTTGAATACATATCTTAAGGTTCATTTCCCTAATTCCTTTTTCTTTATCTCTCTTCTCCTTTCCTTCTATCCCTGCCCTTTCTCTGAATTGCTCTCTCACCTTCCCTCCCTAAATTCCTTCAATCTTATTTTCTCCCTAAAGCTATTAATTTAGAGTCTGTTGTCCCCTTCCTTGATCTTTCTTAGTCCATTGATTGATCCCAAGGTGTTTGTTAGTTGAACTATACTGTATCTACTGACCTAGATTGTATCTGTACCCATTTTGACTGGATCAAATACATACTCATTAAGGGATCTGTCAGGACAATATTACAATTCTAAATAACTATTCACCAAATAACAGAGCACCCAATTTATCTAAGAAACACCACTTTCCCTAAAATCACACATAGTTCCAAAGACATTAATTGTTGGGGACTTTAACACACTACTCTTCCCATTAGATAGGTCAACCCAGCAAAAACTCAACAGAGAAACCTCAGACCTAAACATCTGCATAGACGAACTAGACTTAACAAACATCTACTGAATATTTCACACAGCAGCATCAGAATACACGTTTTTATCAGCAGCACACAGAACATTCTCCAAAATAGACCACATTTTAGGTCACAAATCAAATTTGTATAAATTCAGAAACATTGAAAGTATGCCATGCATTTTCTTAGACCACAAGGGAATAAAATTAGAATCCAACACCAAAAGCCACCAAAGAAAATCCTGAAACACATGGAGCCTGAAAAACACACTGTTGAACCACTAGTGGATCATAGAAGATATTAGAAAGGAAATTTAAATGTTCATATTTAGCATAAATAAACACACAAATCACCACCTCCTCTGGGACACAGCACAGCAGTACTCTGAGGCAAGTTTATAGCTCTGAGTTCCTTTATCAACACATTGGAGAGATCTGAAACCAACAATTTAATAAGGCACCTGAAGCTCCTGGAGAAAGAGCAACAACCTAAACCCCAATTCAGTAGATGGAAAGATATAACTAAAATTAAATCAGAAAACCAGGTGCCTCTCATTGGCAAATATCTGTAATCCCACCTACACAGGAGGCTGAGATCTGAGGAACATGGTTCAAAGCCATCTGGAGCAGGAAAGTCCATGAGACTCCTATGTCAAATAAACCATTCAGAAAACTGGAAGTGGCACTGTCGCTTAGGTGGTAGAGTGGTAGCCTTGAGCTGAAGAGCTCAGGTACAGCGCCCAGGCCCAGAGTTCAAGCCCCACAACCAACTATAAATAAATAAATAAATAAGAATTAAATGAATTGGAGTCCAAAAAACCACAGAAAGAATCAACAAAACAAAGAGTTGGTTCTTCAAAAAAGTTAACAAAATTGACAGACCCTTAGCAAATCTTACTAAAAAAGAAGGAAACACACCTATATAAACAAACTCAGAGATCAGAATAGAAACATCATCACAGAAAACACCAAGATTCAGAACATTATAAGTAATATTTCTCAAAACTTTATGCTAATAAGTTTGAGAATTTAGAAGAAAAGGATGAATTTCTAGCCAATGTTGACATGCTCAAACTAAATCAAGATGAGTAAAACCAAATTAACAGACCCATATCAAGCATCAAAATAGAAACAGCAATAAGAAACCTCCTAACCAAGAAAAGCCATGGACCAGATGGATTTACAGCTGATTTCTACAAGGCCTTCAAAGCAGAATTAACACAAATACGCCTCCAACTCTTCAATGAAATTCAAAGAGAAAGGTCACTATCAAACTCCTTCTATGAAGCCATCATAACCCTCATCCCAGAAGCAGGTAGGGATTCATCAAAGAAGGTGAACTATAGACACACTTCTTTGATCAACATCAATGCAAAACTTCTCAACAAAATCCTGGCAATTGACTTCAACAACTCATCAAAAATAATTATACGCCATGATCAAACAGGATTCATTTCAGGGATGCAAAGCTGGTTCAATATATGCAAATCAATTACTATAATTTATCACATCAACAAGAGCAAGGATAAGAACTACATAATTATATCAATAGAAGCAGAAAAACAATTTGACAAGATCCAACACCACTTTATGATGAAAGCTCAGGAAAAACTTGGAATTCATGGAACATTCCTCAATATAATAAACACTATGTATGATAAACCTACAGCCAGCATTATACTTAATGGTGAAAATGTAAAGAAATTTCCTCTAAATTCAGGAAGTAGACAAGCATGTCCACTCTCTCGACTTCTCTTCAATTTAGTATTAGAATGCCTAGCTATAGCAATAAGACAATATGCAAACATAAAGGGGATCCAAAAAGGGAAGATGAAGTAAAACTCTCCCTCTTTGCAAATGACATGATCTTGTATTTAAAGAACCCCATGGACTCCACTTCCAAGTCATTCAAGGTGAATAGAAACTTTGGCAAAGTAGCAGCATACAAAATTAACCCTCAAAAATCAATGGCTTTCCTGTATGCCAATAATGAGAAGAGCATGGCTGAAATCAGGAAAGCAACTCCTTTTGTAATGAAAAATAAAATATCTAGGACTTAACTAAAGAATTGAAGGACCTCTATGATGAAAATTTTAAAAACATCTAAAAGGAAATTAAAGCAGAACTAAGGAAGTGTAATAACCTCCCATGCTTTAGTTTTCTACAAGTGATTTCCTTGAGCAGTTTGGCGATCTCCATCTCTGTCTTGCCCCTGCAGATGTGCCGCTGGTTGTGGAAGCGCAGCTCCATGAGCGTGTTGTTCTGCAGGAGGGCTAGGAAGATGGCCAGGATGCCTTTGCCTGTGATGTGATTGGAGTCCAGGTTGAGGCTGGTGATGGTCTTGTTGGCCTTGAGCATGATGGCGATGACAAAGACCACGTGATCATCAGCTAGTGTGTTGGCCAAGGTGAACTCCAGGGCTTCGGTGAACCGGACCAGGATCTCCTTGGTGATGCAGTCTGAGTTGTTCACGTTCACCTCCATCATGTCTGGGTCATTATTCTTCACTTTCTTGAGTGGCTCATTGAATATGCTGGGAGCTGCCTCCTCCACTGGCCTCTCCCCCGCACTAGGGGAATGCTTCTCAGTTGCTTTGGTCTTTTTCTCCTCCTTGGCCTCGGTTGTCTTTCTTCCATTCTATTTATTTACCTCCCTTATTGAAGATTAGATGGATCTAGGTCTGTGGGTTCATTTCTGGGTTTTCAATTCTATTCCATTGGTCCTGAGGTCTGTTCTTGTACCAGTACTAAGCTGTTTTAATTACTATGGCTTTGTAGTAGAGTTTGAAATTTGGTATTGATATTCCTCCAGCACTGTTCTTTCTGTTGAGGATCGTTTTTGCTATTCGGGGTCTTTAATTGTTCCATATGAATTTTTGGATTGCCTCTTCTGTTTCCTTGAAGAATGAGGTTGGAATATTGATAGGTATTGCATTGAATTTGTAGATAGCTTTGGGAACTACTGCCATTTTCATGATGTTGACCCTTACAATTCAGAAGCATAGGAGGTTTTTCTACTTTCTAAGTTCTGTTTTGATTTCCTTTTTCAGGTTTTTGAAGTTTTCATCATAGAGATCCTTCACTTCTTTGGTTAAGTTAATTCCCAGGTATTGTATTGTTTGTGGGGCTATTACAAATGGAGTTGCTTTCCTGATTTAAGCCACACTTTTCTCATTGTTGGCATACAGAAGCAACTCCACATAGATCAAAGACCTCAGAGTCAAAGCAGACACCCTGAAAACATTACAGGATGGAATAGGAGAAACCCTAGGTCTCCTTGGCACAGACTGAAATTTTCTTAAAAGAGACTCAGAAACACAGCAAATCAAAGAAAGTTTGGACAAATGGGATTGCATGAAATTTCAGAGTTTCAGCATAGCAAAGGACATAGCTAGCAAGATCAATAGATAGCCCACGGATTGGGAGAAAATCGTCACTAGCCATACAATGGACAAGGGTCTCATATCTAAAATATACTTGGAACTCAAAAAATTAAATCCCCTAACCACAAATCTTCAAAGAAACAGGTGCCCGATAATGAAATGGACCAAAAACTTAAAGAGAAACCTCTCGGAAGAAGAAAGAAGGATGGTCAATAGACACATGCAACAATGCTCAAGCTCCCTAGCCATAAAAGAAATGCAAATCAAAACAACATTGAGATATCACCTCACTCCAGTTAGAATGGCTATAATCAAGAACTCTAGTAACAACAGATGCTGGAAGGGATGTGGACAGAAGGGAACCCTACAGCATTGTTGGTGGGAGTATAAACTTGTTCAACCACTTTGGAAAGCAGTATGGAGGTTCCTCAAAAGACTCCACATAGAGCTCCCCTATGAACCAGCAATCCCACTTTTGGGCATTTACCCAAATGATCACAAACAAGACCACACTAAAACTACCAGCACAACTATGTTTATTGCAGCATTATTTACTATAGCTAAGATATGGGACCAACCCAGATGCCCCTCAGTAGATGAATGGATCAAGAAAATGTGGTGTATCTACACAATGGAATTCTATGCTTCCATCAGAAAGAATGACATTGCCCCATTTATTAGGAAATGGAAAGACTTGGAAAAAATTATATTGTGAAGTAAGCCAGGCGCAAAGAAACATAGGTCCCATGATTTCCCTTATTTGGAATAACTAGCATATGTCTTAGAAAAGCAGAAATGGTCAGATAAATTGATTTTAGGTGAAATAAATCCCAAAATAAGGACTCAAATGGTTTTTCTTTCTTACTATTGTTTCTAACACATTCATAAGATATTTTTTGTTGCTTTGTATGTCCCTCCCCCACAGTATAACCCCTGTTTTCACTGTATTTGATGTTGGTATAATTTGTGGAGGGGAAGGAAAAAAACAAATTGTTTAAATAGGGACGCAGGTTGACCCATTGCAACAATGAGATGTACAAGATGTTATGTTGAAAATGAACTTTACAACTTTGGCATATGGGATTGGCAATCGGGCAGAGGTGTAGGGAGGGTAGGGGAAAACAAAGGAGGAGGCACAATGTTTGATAAGTAATGAACTCATTACCTTGCCCATGTAATTGTAACTGCTCTGTATGGTATTTTCACAATTAAACAAAATCAGTGATTATTTTTAGTGGTAAAGAAAAAAAAAACAATCCCATGCTCCTGGAATGGGAAGATTAACAGTACACACATGGCAAAACTTCAAAGGCTATTTGTAAATTCAATGTGATACCCACTAATATCCCATCCTCATTCTTCAATAAAACCGAAGAAACATCCCCAAAATTCATATGGAACAAGAAAAGACACAGGGTAGCAAGAACAATCCTTAGCAGAAAGAACACTGAGGGAGGAATATCAATACCAAACTTCAAACTATACTACAAAGTCATAGTAATCAAAATAGCTTGGTTTGGGCATAAGAAGAGACTGTGGACCAATGGAATAGAACTGAAGATCCAGAAATGAACTCACAGATCTATAGCCATGTAATCTTTGGTAAGGGAGTTAAAAAGTAGAATGGAAGAAAGATAGCCTCTTCAGTAAATGGTGCTGGCAAAATTGGGTAAACAACTGTGGAAAATTAAAGCTAGATCCCCATATTATCACCCTGCACCAGGATTAACTCCATATGGATCATAGACATCGCAGTCAAAGCAGACACTCTGAAAAAATTACAGGAAGGAATTGAAGAAACTCTAGGGCTCCTTGGCACAGGCGGAAATTTTCTTAATAAAGATCCAGAAACACAATAAATCAAAGAAATATTGGACAAATGGGATTGAGTGAAACTGCAGAGCTTCTGCTTGGCAAAGGACATAGCTAGCAAGATCCATAGAAAGCCTCTGGATTGGGAGAAGATCTTCACTAGCCATACAACAGACAAGGGTCTCATATCTATAACATACTTAGAACTTAAAAAATTAAATCTTGTATCAAGAAATCCTTGGGCTAGGAAGGTGGCTCAGTGGTAGAGTGCTTGCCATGCATGGATGAGACCATGGGTTTGATTCCTCAGCAGCACATTAAAAAAAAAAAAAAAAGAACAAGTCAGAAGTGGTGCTGTGGCTCCAGTGGGAGAGTGCTAGCCTTGAGCTGAAGAGCTGATGCACAGCACCCTGGCCCTGAGTTCAGGCTCCACAACTGTAAATCAAAAAAAAAAAGAATGAAAAAAAGAAAAAAGAAAAGAAAAGAAACAACCTCCTGTTTAATAGGTGGGATAAAGAATTACAGAGAACTCCTCCAACTCTTCAATGAAATTGAAAGAGAAAGTTCACTACCGAACACATTCTATGAAGCCATCATAACCCTCATCCAAAAACCAGGCAGGGACTCATCAAAGAAAGAAAACTATAGACCCATTTCTTTGATGCATATTGATGCAAAACTTCTCAACAAAATTTTAGCCAATCGACTTCAACAATTCATCCAATAAATCATACACCACGATCAAACAGGATTCATTTCAGGGATGCAAAGCTGGTTCAATATATGCAAATCCATTGATATTATTCATCACATCAACAGGAGCAAGGATAAGAACCACATGGTTATCTCAATAGATACAGAAAAAGCATGTGACAAGATCCAACACCCCTTTATGATGCAGGTTATGGAAAAACTAGGAATCCATGGAACATTCCTCAATACAATAAAGGCTGTATATGACAAACCTACAGCCAGCATTATACCTAATGGTGAAAAATTAAAGCCATTTCCTCTTAACTCAGGAACAAGACAAGGATGTCCACTCTCTCCACTTCTCTTCAATCTAGTATTAGAATACCTAGCTACAGCAATAAGACAAGATGCAAACATAAAGGGGATCCAAATAGGGAAAGAAGAAATAAAACTCTCCCTCTTTGCAGATGACATGATCTTGTATTTAAAGAATCCCATAGACTCCACTCCTAAATTACTCAAGCTGATTCAGCTTTGGCAAAGTTTGAGGGTATAAAATTAACCCCCCAAAATCAATGGCTTTTCTGTATGCCAACAATGAGAAAAATGTGGCTGAAATTAGGAAAGCAACTCCATTTTTAATAGGTCCACAAAAAATAAAATACCTAGGAATTAACTTAACCAAAGAAGTGAAGGACCTCTATAATGAAAATTTAAAAATTTGAAAAAGGAAATCAAAACAGAACTTAGAAAGTAGAAAAACCTCCCATGCTTCTGGATGGGAAAGATTAACATCGTGAAAATGGCAATACTTTTCAAGGCTATCTACAAATTCAATGCGATACCTATCAAAATTTCAACCTCATTCTTCAAGGAAATACAAGAGGCAATCCAAAAATTCATATGGAACAATAAAAGACCCCAAATAGCAAAAACGCTCCTCAACAGAAAGAACAGTGCTGGAGGAATATCAATACCAAATTTCAAACTCTACTACAAAGCCATAGTAATGAAAATAGCTTGGTACTGGCACAAGAACAGACCTCAGGACCAATGGAATAGACTTGAAAACCCAGAAATGAACCTACAGACCTATAGCCATCTAATCTTCGATAAAGGAGCTTAAAAAAATAGAATGGAAGAAAGACAACCTCTTCAGTAAATGGTGCTGGCAAAATTGGTTAACTACTTGTAGAAAACTAAAGCTAGATCCTTATATATCACCCTGCACCAGAATCAACTCCAAATGGATCAAAGACCTCGGAGTCAAAGCAGACACTCTGAAAACATTACAGGATGGAATAGGAGAAACCCTAGGTCTCCTTGGCGCAGGCCGAAATTTTCTTAATAGAGACCCGGAAACACAACAAATCAAAGAAAGGTTGGATAAATGGGATTGCATGAAGTTGCAGAGCTTCTGCATGGGAAAGGACATAGCTAGAGAGATCAATAGAAAGCCTCAGATTGGGAGAAGATCTTCACTGGCCATACAACGGACAAGGGTCTCATATCTAAAATATACTTGGAATTCAAAAAATTAAATCCCCCCAACAACAAATCCTCAAAGAAACAACTGCCCAATAAATAAGTGGGCTAAAGACTTAAAGAGAAACTTCTCTAAAGAAGAAAGAAGGATGGCCAATAGACACATCAAGAAATGCTCAACCTTCCTATCCATAAAAGAAATGCAAATCAAAAGAACATTAAGATACCACCTCACTCCAGTTCGTATGGCAAAAATCAAGAACTCTAATAACAACAGATGCTGGAGGGGATGTGGACAGATCGGAACCTTACTTCATTGTTGGTGGGAGTGTAAACTTGTTCAACCACTTTGGAAAGTAGTATGGAGGTTCCTCAAAAGACTCCACATAGAGCTCCCCTATGACCCAGCAATCCCACTTTTGGGCATTTATCCAAATGATCACAAACTAGACCACACTAAAGCTACCAGCACAACTATGTTTATTGCAGCATTATTTACCATAGCTAAGATATGGAACCAACCCAGATGCCCCTAAGTAGATGAATGGATCAAGAAAATGTGGTATATCTACACAATGGAATTCTATGCCTCCATCAGAAAGAATGACATTGCCCCATTTCTTAGTAAATGGAAAGACTTGGAAAAAAATATATTAAATGAAGCAAGCCAAGCCCAAAGAAACATAGGTCCCATGGTTTCCCTTATTTGCAATATCTAGTATATGTATGAGTCAAGCAGAAAAGGTCAGATAAGGTGATGTTAGGAAAATGAACCCTAAGATATGTATTTAAATGTTTTTTTTCTTTCATACATTTATTTCTAAAGCATTTGTAAGATTATTTCTTAGTTGCTTTGTATGTCCCTCCCCCATGGTATAACCCGTGCTTTCCCTGTATTTGATGTCGGTATAATTTGTGGAGGGGAAGGGGAAAACATGTCGTTTAAAAAAGGATACAGATGGACCCGTTGCAACAATGAGAAGTACACATTCTCATGTCGAAAACGAACTTTACAACTTTGGTGCTGGGGTGGGGGGGTGGGAGGAGGCTGGGAAGGGATGGGAAGGGGAAACAATGGAGGAGGTTACAATGCTTGATAGGAAATGTACTCATTATCTTGACCATGTAATTGTAACCCCTCTGTACAGTATTTTCACAAAAAATAAATAAAAAAGAAAGAATTACAGAGAGACTTTTCTGAAGAGGAAACAAGAATGGCCAATAGAAACATGAAGAAATGTTCAACTTCTCTAGCCATAAAAGCAATCTAAATGAAAACAACATTGAGATTCCACCTCACCCCAGTTAGGATGGCTATAATCAAGAACTCTAATAACAACAGGTGCTGGAGGGGATGTGGCCAAAAGGAACCTTACTGCATTGTTGGAGGGAATGTAAACTTGTTCAACCACTTTGGAAAGCAGTATGGAGGTTCCTCATATAGACTACACATAGAGTTCCCCTATGACCCAGCAATGACACATGTGGCCATTTATCCAAAGGATTACAAATAAGGCCATACTAAAGCTACCAGCACAACTATGTTTATAGTAGCATTATGCACCCTAGCTAAGATATGGAACCAACCTAGATAAACCTCAGTAGATGAATGGATCAAGAAGATGTGTTATGCATATACAATGGAATTCTAAGCCTCCATCATTAAAATGACATCGCCTCATTTGTTAGGAAATGGAAAGACTTGGAAAAAATATATTAAATGAAGCAAGCCAGACAAAGAAATATAGGTCCCATGGTTTCCCTTATATGCAATAACTAGTACATGTCTAGTACAAGCAGAAGAGGTCAAAAGCTATGTACATATGACCATATAACCTAATGCTAGAAGAAATGAACCCCAGAAGAAATGAACCCCAAGATAGGGAAACAAGAGATTTTATTTTTGTTGCTGTTCTTTTTAATGTACTTATAATGTAGTATGTGATATTTTTGTTTCTTTGTATGTTCTTCCTCCATGGTACAATCCCTGTTGTCACTGTATTTGATTTCGGTGTCCTGCATCTTTATATACTTTTTTCTAGTTTGGGGAGGGGAAGAGAAATAACAAAATGTTGAAATAAGGATTCAGGATGGCCCAGTTTAATAATGAGATGTACAAGACACTATGTTGAAGACGAAGTTTGCAACTTTGCAGGTGATCGGGGGAATGGGAGGGAGGAGTTGGGAGAAAAGAAGGGATGTTAGGGGCAAAACCAAGGAGGGTGTTACAATGCTCGATAGGAAATGGACTCATTACCTGCTCATGTAACTGTAACCCCTCTGTACAGTATCTTTAAAATAAAAAAATATGTATTAAGAAAAAGTATGCATAACTCTACATGTTTTTCCTTTTGACTTTTTCATGAGTCAAAAGGAATAATGAAATGTGAAATATCTGAGAAGTAAAAACTTGATAATTGTTAAGGTTGAAAATGGTGTATGTTCAATAAGTTTTAAATAATTGGAAGCAATGCAATAAAGTTTTGTTGAAAATAAAAAAATAAATTTCCTATGTTTGCTTTATGTTGGTTCTAGTCTTTTTTTGACAATGACATGTTAAAATATAATTATTTGTCAATTTAATAAACTCAAACAACATATTAACTTGCAATATTTTCTGAACCTCTCTTGTCAATAATACATAAAACTGCTCTTAAATGTTCTCCAGATTTTTAAATTTTGTTTAGTTTGTAGCAATGTTCTCCAGATTTTTAAATTTTGTTTAGTTTGTAGCTTAAGAATATATTTCTGGTTATCTGTTGGAGACACTACTAATTGATTCCTTACCATTTATTTTCCTTTCTTTATTACCTATAGAGTTTCCACTTAATTCAGGATAACAGTGTCTAGCCTAAAACAATCTGACTACCCTGATTTCTTTGAAGTTATGATTTCATTCAAATGTAGCCAAGGGGATATTTTATTCTTTATAGATTATAGTAAAAATGTTTTACTACTAAAAGGGAACAAGACTCAACATAACATGTCCTTTTTGGGGGCCTAACTCTCATCTCTCTCTTCCTTGTAGCCTCTTTCAAATACATTCCTGGAAATCTGGATCCCTGATGATATTGATAAACTGCCGTAGCTAGCCATCATTTCATTTCCTTCTTTCTTTCTATGAAGGTATTCATTAGGATGAGGTTGTTATGTATACCTGCTTTCAATTTTACTGTATAAATATATAAATGAAGGATATAATTTTTTACATTTTGAATATCTGCATTTTTAGAATTGCCTTTTCAAGTTGAATATTGTTTTTAATATTTAATTTGTTCATCTATGGTTTCCTAGTAATCTACCATAAGACTAAACAAGATTTCAGTTATTGCTTCCTTCTCTGAGGGATTTCTTTAAACCAATGCAATCAGTGCTGTGATGAACATTCCTATAAGTGTTTCTTCTCATGTGTTCATGGACACAAATGTCACACAGAAATGTAATAGATGGATAATACATTCTCATATTTAGTCTTATGTTTTCAAATTGATCTAAGTCTGCATGCCAATTTACACAGGACTTTAAAATTCCCTCTCTCTACATCTAGAATCATTGTCATTAAATATGATGTTTACATTATGTTAGTTCTGGTAGCTCAAGCCAGTAATCCTAGCTACTCAGGAGGCTGAGATCTGAGGATCACAATTTGAAAACAGCACAAGCAAGAAAGTCCATGAGACTTTTGTCTCCAATTAACCACCAAAAATCCAGAAGTGAAGCTGTGACTCAACCCTAACTTTTAGTACAACTTAGCAACAATGCCCAGGCACTTAGTTTCAAACCCCAGGACCAGCAGAAATAAAAAAGAATAAATGAAAATTTTTGTTAAACTGTATTTTCTACATTTACAGAAATGGTCATTTTAAATATGTATAATCTATATATCAATTTATTAGCATATTTTAAAACACTTATTATGCTTGCACTTTCAGTATTTATATTTCTGTTATCTATGTCATTTATCTCTATGTAGATTCACTCTCTATTCATCTTTGTATGTGTTTCTATGAGCATCAAAGTCAAAATGATGCAGAATCTTGTCTCCTTTCTATCTGATATGCACTGATTAATATAGGTATTATACATTTGTTCTGTGGACTTAAATGAAAAGTCAGATATAACTAATATTTCTCTTGTGTGTATGTTAATAGTTGATTTTTATTCTATGGTTGAGGTTGTTTAATAATTATAAACATAGTCAGGTCATTACAGGTCTCCTATTATGCCAGTAATATTTATATAATAAGTTATCATTTTACTTGTTATCATAAATATTGATATAAATTTATTCTTATTTTACATCATTTGTAAGAGTTTTATTGCATCTTAAAATACATTAGATTGATAAGTATTACCAGAGGTTTGCTTACTTTAATGATTTTGTTTAATAGAGCATATTTATTTATCTTCTCTGATTTTGTTGCTATGCTATTGCATTGATTTCAAAAGTTATTATTTATTCTTTTGTGTTCATTCTCTTGTTTATTTTGTAGAAAAAGTTAACAAGTTGAATGTTTATTTCTGTGCTATTTTCCACACATATACATATTCACATATGTATGTTCTAAAGATTCTTTGTCTTTATCTGAAATACATGCATAAATTGTAAATAATAATATTAAAATGAACGTCTGTGGGCATGCTATCCAAACAAATAAAGACTGCATTTATTTATTTAATTAAATTAATTTTGCTGTTTCTGGGGCTTAAACACAAGGCCTGGGAATGTTTGTGTGCTTGTCTTGATCAAGACTAGTGCTCTACCACTTGAGTCAGAGCACCACTTTTGGCTTTTTCATAGTTAATTGGAGATCAGTATCTCACAGATTTTCATGTTCAGGCTGACTTTGAATCACTATCCCCACATCTTAGCCTCATGAGAATCTAGAATTACAAGCATGATTTATGACTGCCTGCCTACTTTTTTCTCCACTTTTAGATAAATATAACAAAGGTATTACAACTTTATAAATAGAATGATCATTCTATCTCTACTTAATGATATATTTCAGTCTTACAGGAGAATCAAAGGATATAAAGTTACATGCAGTCCTTATTTGTTTGGATAGTATGTCCACAGATGTTCATTTTAATATTATTATTTACAATTTATGCATGCATTTCAGGTCATACTGTTGCTGTTATAAAATACCTCTCATAATTCAACTTAAAAGAAGAAAGAATTAGTGTGGGTCACAGTTATAGAGGTTTCAGTCTATTGTAATGTGGATTTGTTGTTTCTGGGCATGTGATGAGGTTAGAATATTTTGGCAGGTAATACTGGGAGTACTTCCGTTGGAAAGGTGAGAGGGAGAGAGAGAAAAGAAAGGAGAGGTAGGAGTGAGGGACAAGGTTTCAATGTACTTTCTGGGGAAGCTCACATTGATCTAGTTGTCCACTAAACTTTCATAGCTTACATCAAAAGTATATCTTGTTTTGTTGATACATGCATGTTAATTATTTTCTTTTTGGTTTGTAAGATCTCCTTGGAAGTAGTGAAGGTAATAATCTTTAATTTCTGTTCCATATTGACTTGAACTCGGGCCCTTGTGCATTCTAGGCCAGCACTCTACTACGTGAGCTATACTCTTAGCTCTGACTAAAATGCAGTGTATTCATGTAGGGATACCAAGGCTAAAACCTTTTAAACAACTGGCATTCACTGTAAAAAGTGAATGATAAGAATGTAGAACTATTCCTGTAGGGAGAGGAAGTATATTAGTGGGAGTGAGGGGACATAGAGAGAGTGAAGGAGAGTGAACATGATCCAAACACTTCATTCACATGTATGAAAGTGGAACAAAGCCTGTATAAATTAGTTTTTTGATTTTTTTTATTTTGAAAATACTGTACAGAGGGGTTACAATTACATGAGCAAGATAATGAGCATATTTCTTATCAAGTATTGTTGTCTCCTCCTTTGTTTCCCCTTCCCATCCCTTCCCATCTCCTCCTCCCTGCCCCCCATATAGATTAGTTTTGAAAGGGGCAGGGGACATGAGGAAGTGGACAGAAGGGTGAGTCTGAATGAGGTACATTGTATGTATATGTGGACATGCCAAAATGAGACTTGTATGTAACCAAAAGTAATAAAAATGTTCGAAGGAAGCAAACTAAAAAAGTATGAGTGAAAAACATTGTGTTCTGAACCCAAAGCATTACTGCAAATTAATGATTAATGGTGTGTCTTTGCTTAATCTACATACTCTTGGAACATAAGGTAAAAGTATTGTTTATTTGTTCAAAGTACAACCCATTTAATGTTCAGAATCAAAAACTCATGACTCAAAATTACATTTAATCACTTTTTCAATGTCTAAAACTATGTACTGAAAAATTCATTCTTCTGCCTCCTCACTAAATTACATATGCCCTTTCTGTTCTAACCAGGCAGACCAAAGACTCTAAAGCACTGGCTTAATTCTATTCTTCTTGCTTCAGAGAATAACTTTTATTTTTCGAAACATTACAGAAGGGTAGAAATGACATTATCTGAAGTCTAGACTGTAACATTGTTGTTAGATCTGCTCTTTGGCTATTTTATCTGCTTCTAACTTAATGTAATATAGATATTATACTAAACAGATGGTCTTCTTAGTACCTGAAAAAAAATATCAGGAAATAAGCCCCAGGAAAATGTGGTTATAGGAAGGCAGAAATGAAGTAGTCAGAAAACTTTTCAGGAAGTTCATCTACAATAAAATATGTACATCCAGATTTATGGAAATTCAGAAGTTAGTATATAAACCTTTCAGCTCTGATGAGAATTTATTTTTTGCACATAAGAATGGCAATGCAGTAACAATACATTTAACAATGCAAAGCATCTAACATTCATTTTTGTCTATGTAAAAGTTATAGTGTTATAAATAACTTAAATGTTTTCTCAAGTGAAAAACAGTAAAGTATCTTGTTACATCCTGAGATGAATATTTGTAGAGGGATTTTTTTTGCCAGTTTTATAAAACAATATGAATACAAATTAAGTAACATGTTCCCCAATCACTGATTCTGATACAAGTAGAAATTGTGAACATATATCTGCATTAACACACTGTGAAATCACAAAGAGGATATTCTTAGGAGATGATCATGAAGTCTCAAAAGCTATGTGCAAATAATAATATAAAATGATGCTTATTGAAATGGAAAGAAGATTTTTGTTATTTTACTTTTTGTTCTTTGTTCCCTCCCTTTAACATTATTTTTGATTTCTGTACTTTTGTCTTGTATGTAACTTTATCTGTTTTGGGGAGAGTAAGTGGGTCATAGAAATTGTGGGACAAAGGGTGAAAAAATGAAGCAGTGGAACTCAGTAAACACTATGTTGAAAACAAATTTTACAACTTGAGGGGAAGGGGGGTCAGGAGGAGTAGACCTGGAAGAAAATGAGGGAAGAGGTGACATTGTTCAAAAAGAAATGTACTCATTACTTAACTTACATAGCTGTAATCCCTCTGTACATCATCTTTACAATAATAATAAATTTTAAAAAAGAAATTGTGAATATATCTGCAGTTAGACCCCTGAATTTTTTAGAGTTCATCTAAAATACTCATTCTGTACAGCCTGTATGGGTCTCTATGGAAAGGTAGACAGTAAATTAATGTCATTTTCAGGTGTGTCTACTTTTCTTTTGAATTCTTTCTCCTTTGCACTTCATGGAAGTGCAGAAACAACTTAGGAGAAAAATATACCTATGCTGCCACTACTCATATGTACAAATATGGTTTAATAAAAAATGCACACTGCTAAGTTTTCAACTCATGATTATGTTCAGAAAGTTATTGCAGATCAGAGAAATTTTACTGGGTGAATGAACAACAGTGGTTACTTAGGGCTATTTCAATGGGATTAATAACATTAAACCATTTGTTTAGCGCTTGCCATTGGCTAGTCAATGTGATAGGCACTGATAATAGGACACAAATAAAACATTTACTGTGTTTGAGTTCACAGTGTGTACAACTTATTCTTGCACATAAAGATGTGATTACCATTGCATACAATAAATGTAACTCTATGGGAATGGGGAGATGTGAGGTAGCACAAGAACTCAGAGAGACATAACTGAGTGTAGAGTACATAAGGATTATCCCAATGAAGGAATGTTTGAGGTGAAACCTAAAGGAAGAGTTAGATGAAGAAGGGTCAGGTAGAGCCTTTCAAGTAGCAAGAAAAGTGTTTGTAGAATTCTCTAGGCAAGAAAAATCATGACATTTTCTAGGAAAAGAAAGCTGTCATATTTGTCTCTAGTATAGATTTTAATGTAAAAATATAATCAAATGGTTGTTATAAAATAGATAAGAGATAATAAATATTGACAAAGGTATGCAGAGAAGAAATTTTTTTTCATACTAGTGGTAGGAATACAAATTGGTATAAGTCATTATGGAGAACAACATCAATGACTTTTTTTTGCTGGTCTACGGGCTTGAACTCAGGGCCTGGGCACTGTCTCTGATTTTCTTTTGCTCAAAGCTAGTGCTCTAGCACTTGAGCCACAGTTCCAGGTTCAGCTTTTTCTGATTAGTTTGATGGAGATATGATGTTCATGGCCTTTCCTGCCCTGTATGGCTTCAGACTGTGATCCTCAGATCTTAGCCTCCTGAGTAGCTAGGTTTAGAGATGTGAGAAATCAGTACCCATCTAGTATAAATATTTTTTTTCAGATACTTTAAAATAGAACTTCCATAAGAGTCAAAAATCACTACAATGGGTATATACTCAAAGAATATGAAATAAGCACAATGAAATCAATACTTCATAAAAATGTCTTCACTCCCTTGTTCATTGAAGCACTACTCACACTGGACAAGATATAGAAAGTATTGGATAAATACATGTTTTGTAAGGAAATCAAAACAGAACTTAGAAAGTGGAAAAACTTCCCATGTTCCTGGTTTAGAAGGATCAACATCGTGAAAATGGCAATAGTTTCCAAAGCTATCTACAAATTCAATGCAATACCTATCAATATTCCAACCTCATTCTTCAAGGAAATACAAGAGGCAATCCAAAAATTCATATGGAACAATAAAAGACCCCGAATAGCAAAAACAATCCTTAACAGAAACAACAGTGCTGGAGGAATATCAATACCAAATTTCAAACTCTACTATAAAGCCATAGTAATCAAAACAGCTTGGTGCTGGCACAAGAAAAGACCTCAGGACCAATGGTATAGAATAGAAAGCCCAGAAATGAATCCACAGACCTATAGCCACCTTATCTTCGATAAGGGAGCTAAAAATGGAATGGAAGAAAGACAGCCTCTTCAGTAAATGGTGCTGGGAAAATTGGTTAATAGCTTGTAGAAAACTGAAGCTAGATCCGTATATATCACCCTGCACCAGAATCAACTCCAAATGGATCAAAGACCTCGGAGTCATAGCAGACACACTGAAAACATTACAGGATGAAATGAGAAACCCTAGGTATCCTTGGCACAGGCCAAAAATTTTTAATAGAGACTCAGAAACACAATAAATTAAAGAAAGTTTGGACAAATGGGATTGCATGAAATTGTAGAGCTTCTGCATGGCAAGGACATAGCTAGCAAGATCAATAGAAAGCCCACGGATTGGGAGAAGATCTTCACTAGCCATATAACAGACAAGGGTCTCATATCTAAAATATACTTGGAACTCAAAAAATTAAATCCCCCAACAACAAATCCTCAAAGAAACAACTGTTCAATAAATAAGTGACCTAAAGACTTAAAGAGAAACTTCTCTGAAGAGGAAAGAAGGATGGCTAAAAGACACATGAAGAAATCCTCAACCTCCGTAGCCACAAAAGAAATGCAAATCAAACAACACTGAGATACCACCTCACCCCAGTTAAATGGCTATAATCAACAACTGTAATAACAACAGATGCTGCATTGGTGGGAGTGTAAACTTGTTCAACTACTTTGGAAAGCAGTATGGGGGTTCCTCAAAAGACTCCACATAGAGCTCCCCTATGACCCAGCAATCCCACTTTTGGGCATTTACCCAAATGATCACAAACAAGACCATACTAAAACTACCAGCACAACTATGTTTATTAAAGCATTATTTACTATAGCTAAGATATGGAACCAACCCAGATTCCCCTCAATAGATGAATGGATCAAGAAAATTTGGTACATCTACACAATGGAATTCTATGCCTCCATCAGAAAGAATGACATTGACCCATTTGTTAGGAAATGGAAAGACTTGGAAAAAACTATACTAAGTGAAGTAAGCCAGGCCCAAAGAAACATAGGTCCCATGGTTTCCCTTATTTGCAATAACTAGTATATGACTGAGACAAGCAGAAAAGGTCAGATAAGATGTTGTTAGGCGAAATGAACCCCACGATAATGACACAAGTGTTTTTTTCTTTCTTGCCATTGTTTCTAACATATGTGTAAGGCGATGTTTTTTGTTGCTTTGTGTGTCCTTCTCCCACATCATAACCCCTGTTTTCTTTTCTTTTTTTTTTTTGGTCGGTCGTGGGGCTTGAACTCTGGGCCTGGGCGCTGTCCTTCAGCTCTTCAGCTCAAGGCGAGGGCTCTACCACTTGAGCTACAGCGCCACTTCTGCTTTTCTGGTGGTTTATTGGAGGTAGGAGTCTCACGGTCTCTCCTGCCTGGGCTGGCTTTGAACCGAGATCCTCAGATCTCAGCCTCCTGAGTAGCCAGGATTACAGGCATGAGCCACCAACGCCCGGCTATAACCCCTGTTTTCACTGTATTTGATGCTGGTATAATTTGAGGAGGGGAAGGGAAAAAATAAATTGTTTAAATAGGAATACTGTTGGACCCACTGCAACAATGAGAAGTACAAGATGCTTTGTGGAAAAACGAACTTCACAACTTAGGCAGGGAGGGGAGGCAGGCAAGGGGGGAGTGTAGTCGAGGAGCTGGGAGGGCAGGGATGGGAGGGGAAAAACAAAGGAGCAGGCAACAATGATTGATAAGAAATGTACACATTACCTTGCTCATGTAATTGTAACCCCTCTGTACAGTATTTTCACAACAAAAAACTTTAAAAAATACATGTTTTCTGTTCATATGACTATTTGCTGCTATAGCCAAAGCTCTCCTGGAACTTTATTTGTAGTCTGAGCTGCCTCTCTTCTAATGACTAGAATTACAGGTATGTGCCCTCCTTACATAAATTAAAATGCAGTCTGAGACAAGCAGAAAAGGTCAGATAAGTTGATGTTAGGTGAGATGAACACCAAGATAAGTATTCAAATGTTTTTTCTTTTATGTGATTGTTTCTATCATATATATAAGATGATTTCTTTGTTGCTTTGTATGTCCCTCCCCCATGGTATAACCCCTGCATTCACTGTATTTGATGTTGGTATAATTTGTGGAGGGGAAAGGAAAAAACAAATCGTTTAAATAGGGATACAGATGGACCCATTCCAAGAATGAGATGTACAAGTGGTTATGTTGAAAAACGAACTCTATAATTTTGGCTGGGGGGCGGGTAGGGGTGGGGGGGAGATGAGAAGGTCTGGGAAGGGGAAACAAAGGAGGAGGCAACAATGCTTGATAAGAAATGTGCTCATTTCTTTGCCCATGTAATTGTAACTCCTCTATATGGTATTTTCACAATAAAAAAACAAACAAACATAACATAATGAAATATGCAAGAATCAAGCAAGTATGCTCAATGCATATGGAGTAAGCAGCGATTAGAAATTGTTTATAGGGAAAAAATAAAATATGGCCAACAGAACATGAAATTTTCAACCATCTCTGGCAATAAAGAAAATACAAATCAAAACAACACTGAGATTCCCAGTTAGAATGGCTATTAACAAGAAAACCAACAAGAACAGTTGTGTCACTGATGTGGGCAAAAGAGAACCCTAATACACTCTGGAACCTTTTCAAGCACTCTGGAAAGCTGTATGAAGGTTCATTAAAATATCAGACATACAACTACCCTATGAACCAGGAATTCTACTTCTGGGCATTTGATAAAACTAAAACCAGTTTACAGTAAATCCAAAGACATAATCATGTTCATTGCTTCACTAGTCACCATAGCTAAGGTATGGAATCAGCACATATGTTCCTCAATAGATCAAGAAAAAAAAGGTATATATACACAATGGAATTTCACTCAACCATTAGAGAAAATGATATTGTACAACTTGTAAAGAAATGTAAAGACCTGGAAAAGTTTATGTTAAGCAAAATAAGTCAGGCCCAGAGAGACAAAAGTTGCATGTTTCCTCTCATGTATGAAAGCTAGAGTTATCTTATAAATTAATAAGCAAACATGTTAGTGGCACTGTGGCTCAAGTGGTAGAGTGCTCACCTTGAGTTGAAAGACTGACGAATTGTGCCCAAGCCCAGAGTTCAAGCCCCAAGACTGAAAAAAAAAGAAATGAAATGCATATAACACAAAAAATATAAAATCTTTTTATTAGATGACTACCACATACTTACTCATTTTTTCTGCCTTCTGTTCTTTCCTCTGTATCTGGATTTCCATCAGATTTTATTCTCATTTATCTTGAAGTATTTCTTTTAGCGTTGTTTGTATTGGATGTCAGGTAATGATGAATGATCCCACCTCAGTCTACCTAAAAATGCATTTTTTTGCTGTCAAATGTGAGGGACATTTTTGCTGAATATAGAATTCGTGGTTGACAGCTTTCCCCCCAGAACACTATACAAATATGTTACTTCATTTTGCTTGGTCATTTCTGTCAACCAGACAACCAGCATTCTTTTCATCATACCATTTTATGAAAGGTTTCTTCTTCCTTACTCTGATGGCTATTAAGAATTTCTATTGATTTGATCATTATATATAACATACATTGTATTGTAAAAGTACCACTTTACCTTCCAGGAATATGTACAGTTGTCATGTGTCAGCCATAAATACAATTTTTAAAAATTATTTCTGTAAAGATGTGGTTTAAAGCCCTTTGACCATGGAGATCTTAAATACTTAAACTTTAAGAATTGTGGCTCCTTTTGCCCTTACTGGAAATTCTTAATATTGTGGCTTGATAGTCAGCATTAATTATTTTTAAGCTTTTTACCTTCTTTCTCTTCAAATATGTTTCCTCTACTTCTAGATGAGACTCTAAATACACATCTACAATATAAAATTATTACAACTGATTTCATTTGCTTGGATCCTTTTAACTTTTACTGTACTTCTGCTATATTTTTGTCGTCTCTAACATGCTGTATGCAAACAAATCAAATATACTCTTTATTTGTGATTTTTGTATAATTTTCAATGTAGTATTTTCATCTGTGTTCAACTTTTATTTTTAAAAATTTGTCCATTTATCTAATGAATTTCCTTTTTGCTAGTGCATCTTGCCTACATCCTTTAACATAATACTTAAAAGTGTTTTCTCGAACTTTACAACTTTGGTGGGGGGGGAGAATTGGATGGGGGGGCAGGGGGAGGCTGGGAAGGGATGGGAAGGGGAAACAAAGGAGGAGGCTACAATGCTTGATAAGAAATGTACTCATTATCTTGCCCATGTAATTGTAATCCCTCTGTACAGAATTTTCAAAATAAAATATAAATTAAAAAATACTTAAAAGTGTTTTCTTTTTAAAATATTTTATTGTAAAGATACTGTAGAGAGGGGTTACAGTTACATGAGTAAGGTAATGAGTATGTTTCCTATCGTGCATTTCCTATCGCGCATTGTTACCCCCTCCTTTGTTTTCCCCCTACTATTCCTTCCCTCCCCACCTCCCAACTCCTCCCTTGGCCCCACCGAAGTTGCAAAGTTCATTTTCAACGTAGTGTCTTGTGCATCTCATTGTTACAATGGGTCAACTTGTATCCTGTTTCAGAATTTTGGTATTTCCCTTCCCCTCCCCAAATAAGAAAAATGTGTCTACAAGATGCAGGGCACCAGAATCAAATTCAGTGACAACAGGGATTATACCATAGTGGAAGAACATAAAAAAAGAAACAAAAAAATCACATAATACATTAAAAACAACAGTGACTAAAAGAAAAAACCTCTTGTGTCCCTAGCTTGGGGTTCATTTTGCTTAGCATCATTTTATATAGTCATATGTACAAAGCTTTTGACCTTTTCAGCTTGTCTGGTAAGATTGTCCCTAGACTGATACTAGTTATTGCGAATAAGGAAAACTATGGGACCTATGTTTCTTTGGGTGTGGCTTACTTCACTTCTTAGAAGTGTTTTCTGTTAATTTTGACACCTTTGCTATTACTTGCTTTTTACTGTTTGTCTTCTCATGTAGGTGTCAATTTTTCTTGATTCTTCAGATGCATTTTAATTTTTTATTATTTGTTACAGAAAATAGTGGCTGATATTAGTTAATACTATTCACTCATTGAAAAAAGACATTCTTCATATGGCTGATTGGCATTGAGTATGGGTGATTAGTTTGAGCATTCAGTTTGCCAGGGGATTTAATTGTTGTCAGAGAGAACTTAAGTTCAAGTCCTCAGAATTGCTGGAAATGTGAACACTAGTGTGATAGTGGAGTTTTTACTGTTTTATAGCTTTGATAACAAGTCTTTTGAGTTTATGTGAAGTTCTCTTTGTTTCCTTCCCTAGTGTTCCATCCTATGGGGAATCTCTATCTGGCCGATCTGCTGCTTAGTCTTCACTTTAGTGCACTCGATGAAGGCCAGAGTGCATCAAAGAGGCTTTCAGCTCTCTGGAATTACACCTCCCTTTGGCATACTTCCTCTGTGCAATCAGCAGAGGCCCATGGAAAGACTTGGTGGTGAGTGAATAGGGCATGATTACAAGTTTGAGCTGTATGTTCAGTCCTTATAAGAGATGCTCATCTATCACTCCTATCTGCACTTTACCTTGAAAAGTTTTTTTTTTTTAGTTCTGGTTTTTCATTTCTGAATTGATTTTTTCCTTGTGCCTACTGAGGCTGAGTATAGTTATCACTTCTTTGCTGTCATTGGAATTATTTGTCACATACTGAAGGTTAAATAATTTCGTTTCCTTTGTGTTCTCAGCTCTCTGATGAATTCTAAAAGTTATGATTGCTCACCTTAATTTGATTTTACTCATTGTTAATATGGAAGGAATTCCATTGTTGAGGCTTTGTATATTGTAAGTGTAAACCCAATATATTATATGTCATTAAAAAATTTAGACAGTTTCTCAAACTTGTAAAATTTATCGCTCCAATAAAGTGATGCCAGAGGGTAAACCTAGAAAGTACCGTAACGGATTCCTCCTGAGTCCATGTCTGAACATTGTAACTTCTTTGCTATATTCTAAATTAAAAAAAAAAACTTCTAACTTTTTATTATCAGAGCTCTGAAGTTATGGTGAAAGGCAATAAAATTGTGTTAAGCATCCAACTTTGTGATTTGGTGTCACAGATTGCCATTAAAGTTAATTTTGAATGAGATTTGGCTCATAATTATCTTCAAGAGCTAAATCACATCTAGGCTGTTTGTCCTCTAAATGTAGTCTTAATGGAACATAAACTGAAACACTTATTTTGCTTGGGACAGCTTCACAGTGGCAGAACATGAATTAGAAAGCCTTGAAAAGAGAAAAACAATAAAGATCAATTTTCAGCCTCAAAAGATCTTTACACAATTTTGTTATTTCCCCTTTCTTCCCCAAATCAGATAACACATGGTGAGACAAAGGACAAAGGGTGAACCAACACAACGAAGATACTCACAAGACACTGTGTTGGAAATGAACTTTACAACCTGGGGGGTAGGTAAATGGGGGAGTGAGAGTGGAGAAAACAAGGAAGAGGTAAAACGGTTCCACAAGAAATGTATACATTACCTTACTTTGCAACTATAACCCCTCTGTACATCACCCTTACAATAAAAATGAAATTCAAAGAAGAGGCAATAGAACTACAGAGGTCCCTTTGCCTCTTTCTAGATGAGGATTTTGTGATTAACAGGGGCATTGCAAGATTATCTTTGAAAGCTTGGGGAAATATGAATCTTTTTGGTGCTCTTAGGTCAAAGGCCTACATAAGTATATTTTTTGAGCTAGACACCAACCCTGAAATCATAATTGTACTATTTGAATGCACAGAACAAAATTAGATATATATTATTGTAAAGGTACTGTACAGAGGGGTTACAGTTACATGAGTAGGGTATTTCCTATTGAGCATTGTTACCTCCTCCTTTGTGTTTCTCCTACTATCCCTTCTCCCCCTACTACCCAACTCCTCCCTTCCCCAAGTTGTAAAGTCAATAAGTTTGTTTATAACATAGTGTCTTGTACATCTCATTGTTACAATGCGTCAACCTTTATCCTTGTTTCAGCATTTTGTTATTTCCCTTCCCCTCCCCAAATTAGATGCAGGGCACCGGAATCAAATACAGTGACAACAGGGGATATACCATGGGGCAAAAGTATACAAAAGAAACAAAAAATCACATAGTATATTAAAGACAACAGTGACAAAGTATAAACCTCTTGCATCCTTATCTTGGGGTTCATTTCATTTAGCATCATCTTATATGGCTATATGTACATAGCATTTGACCTTTTCTGCTTGTCTTGTAAGATTATCCTAGACTTATACTAGTTCAAAATTACATACTTAATATTGTCATCACACAGTTGACATCCCAATAGTGTTATTCCAACAGGCCTCTAATTGAGCTTTCATGGGCGTGGTATGTAGATGACTGTCATGAAAAAAGACCTGGATGTGCTTACAAATGCCCATTCCTGGGCCAGACTTTTAGGCTTCCAAAATCAAAAGATCTGTGAATTGGAAGCTCAGGAATCTATATTTCAGTAGGTTTCTCAGGCAACTCTTTTAAGATTTTATAGGCAGCACTGTGCAGAAGAGAGTAAACAATGCCAAAAATGAATTACAAATAAGAAAATATGTTCATGTGAAGGTGATGTACGGAGGGTTTATGGTTATGTAAGACAAGTTCAAAAACAACAAAAAGAAAATATGTTTCTCCAGACACATTCCATGTCAAACTCAACCTATGTACCATGTTTTTCCTGAACTTCTTCCTGAAGTTTTGATTGGGCATAATGGTGCACTGTCCACAGCTCCTATGAAATCTTGGAGATCTGAGGGCCATGCTCCAGAGTTGTCTCTGTTGAGATACAAAGCACCTTCTGGAAGTGGATTGAAAATCTGGATTTGAGAAAGTCTCTAGAGGACTCTGAAGAAAAGCATAATGAGACTCTAGTAAGAAAGGTTTTGTAATGCTCATATCAGATGGGCATCAATTATCAAATACCTTTGGGTTTTAGGAAGATGTTCTGATGGTATAAGATAGGAAAATTTTAGCAAAACCAATTTCTAGTTCTTCAACTTATATTGATAATTCTTCTAAAGTCCATCTATCCAATACTGAGTGTCATTCTACTGCTTCCCATCTCCCTCATTCTTCCAATCCCTGTCCTTCAATTTTAGAAAAGAAAATAAACAGACCTGTCACCATCCCTTGATCCTTTCTGTGACCAGAGACCTAAAAACCTGGAAGTGCTATAAAGGTAAAGAAATTAGCATAATGATTCACTGAGAAGAAATTAGTACTTTAACCAAGTATCACTCTGTGCTCCAATAACCTCCCAACTCTGTCATCTCAGAAGATTCTTGATAACTTTGTGGGTGCTCTGGGGAAGCAATTCTAGTTATGGGAATGTCAAATAAAATTTAAAAACCAAAGGAATCAGAACTTTGAAATGTTTTCACATTAGTATGCATTTCCATCTCACTTCCCTGCAATGTGCAGAGCCTTATCATCCTTACAGGAAGAGGGGATCATTCTCCCTCTTCAATACAGTATTTACAGTAGGGGGATGGAAAAGTCATCAAAAGCATTAAAGGTATTAGAGCTGTTTAGTTCACATTGTTATATAGTTGCTGCCTGATTAACATGATTTGCAGCTAAGAAAAAAAAATACTCTCCTCAATCAGAGATAGAGTCCTGAACTGTGAAACAAAGGGGGGAGAGGTAATGATGTTCATAAAAGTTATAGCAAACAAATGCATTTCCAAAGGAATTCTGGTGATGGATTCTATTTCCCGGTTCTTCTCAGCCTATTGATACCCTTTCCTTAAGCTTTGTTGTGTCTTTTTACAACTGGATCTGTTGTTTTAGCATGTAATACAATGTGTTCGATGTATCTTGTCTACACCCTAGACATATTCTGTCCAATACAGTAGCTATTGAATACTGGAAAGGTGATTGGCCCCAATTAAGGTATTCTGTAAGTATAAAATAGATTCCAGCAAAGAGTACAAAAAAGTTTCAAACATCTCAATAACCACTTCTGTGTTCATATCATGTTGGAATAAAAATGCTTTGGATATATTGGCTTAAGTAAAATGTTTTATTGAAAATATAAACAAAAATTTTTACAATGAAGAAAAAACTATTAAGCAATTGTTTTAAATTTGGCACTTAGAAATTAGTATATACCAGTTTTATAACTTTAGTTTCATTTGATTATTTGGAAATGATAGAAACTCAAAAGTCCAGAGTCCTTCATCCTTTGAACATGTCGTGCTCATTTCTGCCTCTCAGCTAATCCAAATCTAATCTGTCCTCAAGATTCAGATGACACTGAGCCATGTGTCTTTATCATTTGGTGCTACTGTATTTGACATGTATCACTCACACTGTAATTTGGGGCAGATTTTTATACTTGAAAAATATTTCTTCTCTGATGGTAGAAAATTTGTCCTTTATTTTTTTCATTTTAAAATTGAGTTGCAATCATTATGCTTGCTCATGGTTGACACTCTACCTCTTGAGCTCTCCCTCCAGCCCTGAATTTTCCTGATTATTTTAGAGATGGATGGACTTTTGAAGACTTATCTGTCCAGGTTGGCTTTGAACCAAGATACTCCTGATATCAATCTCCCAAGCAGCTAAGATTACACGCATGAACCATACTCACCACCTTGGGACTTTTCTTACAAATAGCTTTTGATTTTGCTTAGTTACTCATTTCCTATGCATGCACACATTTGTATGTAGATGCACACACAAAAACACATCATTAAAATATTTACTTACATAACGTCACATATACTGAGGAAAAGATTTTTAGAATTCATGAACTCATTGATGTGCTTAGCTCAATTTTAATATGAAATTTAAAAAATATGGTCCTTCTTTATGATGGAAGCATAGAATTCCATTGTATGTGTATACCACATTTTCTTGATCCATTTATCTACATAAGGGCATCTGAGTTGGTTCCATATCTTAGCTATGGTGAAAAATGGTGTGATAAACTTAGTTGTGCTGGTAGCTTTAGGATAGCTTTGTTTGTGATCATTTGGGTAAATGCCCAGAAGTGGGATTGCTGGGACAAAGGGGAGCTCTATGTGGAGTCTTTTGAGGAATCTCCATACTGCTTTCCAAAGGGGTTGAACAAGTTTGCACTCCCACCAACAGTGCAGTAGGTTTCTCTTTTGGCCACATCCCCTCCAGCATCTCTTGTTATTAGATCTCTTGATTATAGTCATTCTAACTGGGGTGAGGTAGAAGGAATCTCAATGTTGTTTTGATTTTTATTGCTTTTATGGCCAGTAATATAAGTTGAACATTTCTTCATGTGTCTATTGGCCATTCTTATTTCCTCCTCAGAGAAGTCTCTCTTTAAGTCTTATCCCATTTATTAATGGGGCGGTTGTTTCCTTGAATGGAAAGACTTGGAAAAAGACATATTAAGTAAAGTAAGCATGACCCAAAGAAATGTAGGTCACATAGTTTCCCTTACAATGCAGTAATTAGTATACATCTAGGATAATCTTATCAGATGAGCAGAAAAGCTCAACAGCTATGTATATATGACCATATATGATGATGAGAAGCAACATGAACCCCAAGACATGGACATGAGATTTTTCTTTGTTGTTGTTGTTTTTAATATACTATGTGATTTTCTTTGATGTCTTTTGTATGTTCTTTCCCCTATGGTGTATCCCCTGTTGTCACTGTATTTGATTATGGTACCCTGCATCTTGTATACACATTTATCTAATTTGGGGAGGGGAAGGTGAATAACAAAATGCTTTAAGAACACAATATGACCTATTGCAACAATGAGACTCACAAGACACTATGTAGGAAATGAACTTTACAACTTCTGGTGGGGGAGGAGTGGGGTGTGTCGTAGAGGGAAGGGATAGTAGGAGAACAAGAAGGGAGGGGTAACAATGCTTGATAAGAAATGTACTCATTACCTTACTCATGTAACTGTAACCTCTCTGTACAGAATCTTTGCAATAAAATAAAAAAATGTGGTTCTAAGATCAAACCTAGGACCTTGCAAAACCTAAGCGAAAGCTTTACCACTGAGCTATATTACATCAACCCTTATTAGTAAAATACCAAACTTCTTTGGAAATTTTATCTAATTTCTTTATAAATTCCTTCATAATTGTTAGACTTTTAAAACAATCAGATTCATAGCATATTTAAAACTGATATCTTTTATTAACTTGAACATTGAAAGGGGCTTCTGTCTTGGAATTTTAACATTTTAAATTAATACATAATGACAACAAAATGATGAAATGTGGTTATAGTTTTCTTTTTGCTTTTTTAAGAATAATATTTGCTTTCTCAAATCCTTTACATGTTTTTCTTTCTTATCTTGACATTATTATTGTATATGGCTTGTATTTTCTTGGTTGCTATGAAAATAGAATTATCTCAATGTCATGCTTGTATTTGTATTTGGCTCAATAGAAAAGGGCAGAAAGAAGATTTTGGGGATGTATTAGGACAAAATATAGGCTTATTTCTCACTTTAATAGTCAGTCTCATATATGGGTTGTGTTTCAGTTTGAGCTGAATTAAGCAATTAAGCAGTGATTAGTATTTATAAAGAGACATGTTTTGTTATATAGAGAGAAATGTTCAGCTATTTTGTTAACAATTCAGGTTCTTAAATTTAGGAGGCATGTTTCCTCAAGTACCACAAGTGATTTTCAGACTAGTTTGGAGTGCAAAATAAAGATTAATTAGACCCAACTGGCCAAGAAGGTAGTAGTTATTTGTATAGATTCTGGCACTCAGTAACTAATATGTTTGCAATGTCCAGCCGTTAGGTGGAATTTATGCAGTTATATGTAAACTCAGCCTCCAGATTCATGCTTCTCTCAGTAGTCACTCACAAGGCTTGTGCAGATGTGCTTTGGCTTAGTAGAGGCAAGATGAGTAGCCTGTTTTAAAGGTCTCTTGGATTCCTGTAGATTATTGCTTGAGATGAAATGTTTTTTTCTTTGCCTAAAGAGAAAATTTGATAAAATTATATACAAAACAAAGGACACAGAAATAAAAAACAGTGGCACCAAGGGATGAACCAAGGGAAAAAAAGAAAAATAGTACAATAAAAAACACCCTTGCTTCCATATCTTGGAGTTTATTTTGATAAGCATCATTTTATATGATCATATGCACAAAGCTATTGAACCATTGTGTTCTGCTCTTAAGAATATACTCCTGTACCCTTTGTTTTGTATATAAGTTTATCTGACTTGGGGAAGAGAAGGAAAACCACAGAAATGGTGGGACTAAATATGAACCAATTCTCCAGTGATACTCAGGAGATACTATGTTAGAAATGAACTTTACAACTTGGGGAAAGAGGGGTGGGAGTGAAAAAAGTGGGAGAAAATGAGGGAGAGGGTAACATGGTACAAAGAGAAATGTGCTCATTACCTGACTTATGTAACTGTAACCCCTCTGTACAGCACCATTACAATAAAATTTTAATTAAAAAAGAAAGAAAAGCAAATGTACATATAAAAAAGAGATAATTAGGCAAATGTGACTACCTCTATCTCAAGTTCGGAAAGTAACCAAAACAGTGATTTCAGATGTAGAACTTCTTAATCTTAATATTGTTGCCTAAAGGAAAAACTGGGACGGTTGAACAGAACTCTGTTGAATAAGGAATTGCTTAATACTGATGAAAATGATTAAGACAGGTTTGCAAAGTGAACATCTATAAAAGAAATGTTTATTAGGAGTATAAAAATAGATGGTGTACTTTAAAGCAATGGCATATTACATAGACTGTAAAGAATTAAGTAGACAATGAGGACAGTATAATGATGCATGCCTACAGAGAAGGGCAAGGGAAGGAATATCACAGTGTGAAGCCACTCTGGACAAAAACACTAGAGGGCATTTGAGAAAGAAACTAAAGCAAAATAGGCTAGATATAGAATGGAATTGGTAGACAGTGTTTGACTTGTAAAATATGCATGAGTTATGCAATGATAAGGTTGCACTGATGAAACGTTAGGGAAAGAAATAGTGATATAATGACAGAAGAGGATGAAACTTTCCTGAGGAAGATATTTTGAAAAAATTTGAGTGAGTGCTTTCATGAGAATTCCTCAGCAACAAATACCTCGTTACAACAGGACCTGGAGAATTAAAAATTTTTGTCACCCACCATAGACAGAAACACTTGAAAATGAAAAGCAATCAGAACTCACTCCAAGTTCAAAGCCGAATTCCAACAAGAACAACAAAAATAAAACAAAACAAAACCCCCAAAGTTTGTGGCTGTGTTTCAATAAAATGGTATTTACAAAAGCAAGCTATGGTAGAATTTGGCACAGGCTCTGACTGACCTCTGATCAAAAAAATTCAAAACTCTGGACATTCTATCCTTTAACCAGATAATTCACATAATCCAGTTTTGCCTCTTACAAATGAGCAAATAAACTCTTCCTTAGCTTCTTCATTTATCTCTGCCCCCTTTATTGATTCATAGCCTAAAGGCAATAGCTGTGTCTTGAATGCTGAACCTGCATGTGGGAATGAAATCTGCAGCTCTAAATAAAGATGCCACTTAAACAAAGGATAAAGGGCAAGCTAGCAGCCTTTGCTGGGAAAACAACCCCAGTCCTCAGTGAATCAGAGCAACTTTCTAATCAACATTTATTGAGCTTCCGGGAAACTCATGAGACTCTATAAGAACTGGACATAAAGAATCTTTTGAATATTTTTATTTCATTCAACTTCACAAGTTTTCACTTGCAAGCCCATCTGGTTTTGAAATGTGCAGAACATGAGGATGTATTTCAGCTCTAAAACAGTAGATGTCGATTTACTTTTAAGTTGTTTGTACTCCAGTTTTCTTAATTATAAAATGTGATTGATTCTATTCATTTCACCTGATTATTGTGAGATTAATTAGCACAAAATATGAGAACTAAATCAATGCTAAATAATCATATGTGTATGCAGTACGATTACCTATACATACCACATATAGTATACTATATTTACATAAGATAGATTTCATTAAAATTAATAGAGCATTGTATATGAAAAATTGATTATAATATATATATATATAATATGCACTCTATGGCTCTATGAAAAAGCCATCAGAAAATGATCCAAGTTACTATGTACTGGTGTTACTCAGTGAGTCAATAACAAGTTAACAACACATTTAAAGTTAATAAGAACATTCACAGTGTGCATCTGGTGCCTAGTTTTGGGTCAATTCCAGGACTAGCCACTTGTCAGTTGTGTGCTTACATGAATGGCTCCCTTGAAGAACAGTAAGCTCTGAAGAATTTTCCTGCTTAAAGACAGCTTTGTAATGTCCCTGAAGTTTGCAGTTGACAATATCCATAAAATCCCCATAGTTGGAGGATAAGAAAGCTTGATTTTGATATCTTAGCCCTTTGCCTGTAGTTATTTTGTACTGACGGTTTTGAAATGTCTCTTTGCAGTAATAAATCTTTACATTGCATTGTATGAATCTTTATATTGCATTGTATGAATCTTTCCTGTAAATCATTACTTTATGGGTTGTTGTGCAACCTGTGAGTTATGAAATTTATCGTTCTACCTATCTGCCTATAATCTATCTATCCATCCTTATCTGTCATCTATCCACACAAATTTCAGCTCATAAAACCCACAATGCAGTGATACAAAGAAGTCCAATTAACTAAAAATGAGAATGGTGCCTAATTATCAATCTGCTTTACGTAGGACATATACTAAAAATAAGTTAAGATTAGCAAGCTAGACTTTACTATTGTGTAAGCAATAGATATAAACTAGAGGTAAAGGAACAAGAATAATAAACAAAAGATAATGTCTTACACTCTGTGAAAATGGATTACAGAAAGTGCAGAGGCAAGATAGGTATGATTTCCTGGCCAGAAAGTATGAAAATACATGACTCAAAAGGGAGTTCTGACAATAATGAGGAAGAAAGATAAACCATACTGGTTGAGCTTAAATCAAGAGAACCTGAGAGAAGATGTAATTTCATTGGTTGTGGTAGCACATACACAACCTTGTGTTCAATGAATGCATGGATATTTTATGAGGATTAAAGTACACAATAAGAATAAGCTTATATACAGTGTCCAAGACAAGTAAAATATTATTTTTTCCACTAGCGCAGATGTAAGATGAAAAAGAACAGCCCTATACACAGTAAGAGATAGGTTGTATGAGCTAGGCATGTAATAAAATATTTCTTACGTTTACTCTTTAAATTGTATAATACATAAAATGAAAAGGAGTGATTAGTTAGTGAAGAGAAACTGGTATAAGAGAATCTGGAGCTGAAAATTCTGAGAACATTCAATAGACAGTAGGGAAATGCTTCCAATAGCTTATCAGTTAGTTCTCTACAGGTAATCTTGGCTCTCCTTCAAATAACATTTGCAACAATCTACATCTATGTATATTTGAACCCATCCTAACTTTGGTCTCAGGATACAAGTTATTTTTCTTCTTATCCTATTGGTGATATATTCTTGGTTTTGTAGATTCATGTTTCATTAACTGTTCATCTATTCATGGATTCAGTCACTAGATAGTACTCTTTTAGGGGCTAGTGATGCAGTGGCAAATAAGATATGGATAACTTTTCCATGGAACATACTTTCCCATAGAGGATAATAGTGAGTAAAAAAGGAAATCAGTATACAGTATAATATCACATCATGGCAAATGTCAAGATAGAAACCAAGTAAAACAGAAAGTGATAGGAAGTTGATAGACTATTATAGATATATTGATCTGGGAAGGTTTGTCTGAGGAAGTAACAATTGAGCTGAAGTACAAACTGTTAAGATATTTGTTTTGTCTGCTGTGGGGATTAAACTCTGGTCCAGGGCATTGTCCCTGAGCTCTTCTGTCCCATAGGCCAGAGCTCTACCACTTGAGCCACAGCGCCATTTCCAGTTTTCTTGTGGTTAATTGGAGATAAGAGTCTCACAGACTTTCCTGCCCTTTCTGGCTTTGAACTGTGATCCTCAGATATCAGCCTCCTGAGTAGCTAGGATTTCAGGCATGAGCCACAGGCACTCGGTGCAAATGCACTTTCAATGTTTTACACAAGTAAAAAGAGGTAGGGCAATTAGAAACATATTCTCACTTTTACTTTTTAGAAAGGGGTAGCCTGGATAAGAGTAAATATTCATATGGAACACTTATATGTTTCTTTTGTTTTGTACATGAAGTTAATAAGATTTGTTGATGGACTGCATGTCTTCTAATTTTTGATAAGCAATTTTAATGATGGAATTTTATAAAAACAGGAAAGAAAATGGCTTAAGAGTAGTGTGAAGAGAGCAGAGGTTTTGAAGGATAAAAACCTTAAAGTTTTATCATCAATCTTTCTCATTTTATTT
This sequence comes from Dipodomys merriami, assembly GCF_024711535.1. Classification (NCBI taxonomy): domain Eukaryota; kingdom Metazoa; phylum Chordata; class Mammalia; order Rodentia; family Heteromyidae; genus Dipodomys; species Dipodomys merriami. The sequence goes on along the minus strand of NW_027204492.1, from coordinate 33,446,001 downwards.
TTAACTTCTCTTTCTCTGATATTTGTGTAAAAGTTAATTTAGGTATTAATTTGACTAGATTGTGAGATAGCTAGAAAACTGGCAAATGATTGCTTCTTTTTTATTTTAATATATATTTTATTGTAAAGATACTGTACAGAGGGGTTAAAATTACCCACACAAGGTAATGAGTCCATTTCCTATCGAGCATTGTTACCCCCTCCTTTGTTTTTCCCCTACCCTCCCTTTCCTGTCCACCTTCCCAACTCCTCCCTCCCCCCAAAGTTGTAATGTTCATTTTCAACATAGTATCTTATACATCTCCTTGTTACAATGGGTTATCCTGTATCCTTATTTCAGCATTTTTTATTTCCCTTCCCCTCCCCAAATTAGAAAAATGTATATAAAAGATGCAGAACACCTGAAAAAAATACAGTGACAACAGGGATGTACCATGGTGGAAGAACATACAAAAAAATTAAAAAAATCACATACTACATTATAAGTACATTAAAAAGAACAGCAATGAAAATAAAATCTCTTGTATCCCCATCTTGGGGTTTATTTCCCTTAGCATCAGCTTATATGGTCATATGTACATAGCTTTTAATCTCTTCTGCTTGTTGTAGACATATAGTTATTGTAGATAAGAGAAACCATGGGACATATGTTTCTTGGGGTCTGGCTTACCTCACTTAATATAATTTTTCCAAGTCTTTCCATTTCCTAAGAAATGGGGCAGTATCATTCTTTCTGATGGAAGCATAGAATTCCATTATATATATATATATATATGAATATGTATATATATATATATATATACATATATATCACATTTTCTTGATCCTTTCATCTACTGAGGGGCATCTGGGTTGGTTCCATATCTTAGCTATGGTGAATAATGCTCCTATAAACATAGTTGTGCTGGTAGTTTTAGTATGGCCTTGTTTGTGATCATTTGGGTAAATACCTAAAAGTGGGATTGCTGGGCCATAGGGGAGCTCTATGTGGAGTCTTTTGAGGAACCTCCATACTACTTTCCAAAGTGGTTGAACAAGTTCACATTCCCTCCAACAATTCAGTAGGATTCCCTTTTGGCCACATCTCCTCCAGCATCTGTTGTTATTAGATTGCTTGATTTTAGCCATTCTAACTGGGGTGAGGTGGAATCTCAATGTTGTTTTGATTTGCATTTCTTTTATGGCTAGAGAAGTTGAGCATTTCTAACTATGTATGTGGGGGGTCAGAAAACTGCATAAGGAAGATCCACCATGGGGTGTGGTCAGGCTCCCTTTAATCATCTAGGAGCTTAGCTATCCTAGAGAAAAAGGCAAAATCTTCCCACTCATCCTTTCTCTCTGATTCTCTGTCTGTCTTTGTTTTTTCTCATTCTCCTTTCTCTTCTTGTGGCTTCTGTCTCCCTGTCCATGCTTATTCCTTCTAGAAAGTGGGTATATTTTCCTCTGATGAGATCCTTGACTATGTGATCACAGGTTTTTCAGAATTTGAGCTCTGGGGCCATCAGCAGCCTCTGAGGCCTTTGACTCCTCATTGAGGTCTATATTATTGGCCTTCTTCACAGTGAAGTTTTTGGCTTCTTCAGTTGATCCATACCGAAAGTTTTAGCCTCTGATCATGTAAACCAATCCTTATATTCCTTCTCATTCTATTCTTCTGTAGAACCTTGGTTAGTAAAATCTCTTCCCACTATTAGCTTGTAAGCATCCTTACTTAAGTCTTTCACATCATAACTCTTCTAGTGTCCCCTTAATTGTACTTCTCTCTAAGAATATTGTTCACCTATTCTCTCTATGGAGGGGAAGGGAAAAAACAAATATTTCTTTTAATAGGTTCTTTGAAGTCAGGCACTCCCTGCTCACACTTGTAACATTAGCTATGCAGGAGGCTGAAATATGAGAATCGTGGTTTGAGGCCAGCCCAGGCAGGAAACGTGGTAAGACTCTTATCTACAACAAATTACTCAATAAAAGCTGAAAGTAGTGCTGTGGCTCAAGTGGTAGAGCACTCGCATTAAGCAAAAGAATCTTAGGGACAGCGCCCTGGCCCAAAGTTCAAGCCCCAAGGCCAGCTAAACAAATTATTTAAAAAATAATCAATATTCATTATTAGTACAATCCATCACACCATTGTATCATATACTGTTAGAAATATGAACTGTAGTGCAAAGTTTTTAAGTGTCTTCTTTGATTTTCTTCTGCTTTACTAATATTGAAATTTCTATGGAGTTCTAATATGTAAGTAAGATACTAAGGCCAGACTTGAAGATATACCACATATATACCCCAATATCTTGTGATCTTGTGGAACAGATGACACTGCAGACTTCAGTTGTAGCTGTCTCAGATAAATTTTAAATGCCTTAGAGAAGGTTGAGCATGAACATCCAGTGGGCACAATGTGGATTAACTATGCAAAGGGTATCTTCATGCTATAGTATTAAAATATAACTATTATGTGCAATGTTTTAAAACATTTGATTCTCTGTCAACTGTTATTAATTTAATTCAGTTAAACATTTTGAATTGGTTAGTCCTGATTTTTCTCAAGGGTTCTTCATTTTTTCTAAAATCTTCAAGGATATCATTATACTCACTTGCTGTTGTTTTGTTTGTAGTAAAGCTGTATGTACACATTTCAGAAAGAGCTTAAGAGGAGTTATTTACCATGGAGCAAGGCCTCCCTATGTAGCTAACCCTGTTAATCATATTGCTTAGCCTCCTGAGTGCTCTGATTACAGTACCCTGATTACATACCATTATGACTGTCTTCATAAAAAAAAATGTCAAATAGAATTATGGAAATTAACTTTTTAAAAAAGTGCAGATCTACAAAGTTAATTCAATTAATCAAAAGTTGTACAAAATTAGAAGTAATATATTGCTAAATTAGAAGGTTTCTATTTTAACTGTATTCATAATTTTTGATTCGCATGTTTTCCCACCATTTTTTTTTCATTTTCAACTTTTAATATGTCTTTGTTCAATGACATTATTGTAACTCATGAAGTTTATCTGAGGCAAAATTATTGCTGATGGAGAGTAAATTTACAGAGTAATGACTCATAGGGTTAATTGTTTCTATGATATCATTATAAATTTTTGTATATTTTATATATTTTTAATGAATATTTGAAAGAAGAATGTGACTTGGAATTTCATTAGCTATCTGTTTTTCAAGGTCTTGTTCAGGAGAGGAAGAAATGGAACATGCATTCGAAAGAATATTTCCTGAGGTGCAGGACATGGGCTCTGACAAGGATCTGCTTTTTCTAGGCTTCTTCCACTAAATCCTTCTAGGTTTCCATTTTCTAATCTGACAAATGCAGAAAATAATACCTGTTCTAAATTACTCATGGAATGAGATTTTCAGAGACAGTTAAAATTTCAAATATTCTAGCTCCCTGACAGGATATTTATCTCAATTTCTGACTAACAAAACCAAGTTACTTCAAGTGTGTGTTGCACAACTAAGGTCATAGGGGACTAGAAACCACAATTCAACCTGGCTTTTAGATTTTCATTGTATGTGCAATAATTGTTCTCTTTGCCTTTATGGCTTGTAGGCTCACAATAACGGCTCCAAAGTATGAGTAAGAAAAGCAAACATGCATATCCCATATCAATCTTCATTGTCTTTGTTTTGTGCAGTTTTCCCGAACAAAAAAGTATTTTTCAATTCTCAAAGAGTCTGAAGGGATGGTAGGAGAATCATGGACTTACATATCAGTTCTGGAGATGTAAAGACAAATCCATTACTTTCAGTTGACTGAAAACAAATCCATACATACTCCATTAACAGAAGTCTATTCTGTGTCTTTTTTAAGGGAGGCAGAATAAGCAAATGGAAAGAAGCAGGGTAGTAGAGAGTTTCTTTTATTATGAATTTTTTAAATAGTTGTACAAAGGGCATTCAACATGAAAATTTATTTATAATACATCTTGATCAGTGTCACCTGTTCAGTCCATCATCTGCCTCCCCCATTTATCCCAACCTCATCCATCCCCTTTACTTGGATTATTTACATATATGTCACTTGTATTATTCCCACCATTTCTCTAGCAGAGGAAAGGAATGATGGGCAGGTGGTCAAGGTTAGCACAGGTATAATAGAGGAAAAAACAGAGTTGTTGTATCTCACAAGGATGCACAAAAACTGGCAGCAGGGGGGCTAAACAGAGAAAGTAAGATTCTCCTGTTTGGAGAGATAATAATGCCACTCTGACTTAGTTTAGGAAGAAACTCCTTTAAATTTTCAGGCTTTCACCTCTAAGAATGCATTTCTGAAGCATAGCGTGGCATCAGAAAGTGCTTATACTGAAAAAGTTTCCTGTTTCATTGGAGCGGCAACTCATTGTCTGGATAACAATGACCTGTATTGGAATGGAAATCACGATGGAGTGGAAATCACTATGGAGGATCAACAAAAACAAAACAAAACAAAGCAAAATCTATAGTCTTCTCTTATTGCTCTTAGGTATGTATGTATGTATGTATGTGTGTATGTATGTATGTATTTACATATGTATGTATGTACATAAGAATGTATGTATTTAAGTGTGTACCTATATATATACATATGAAGAAATGTTATTATACAATAGAGACATTTTCACACACATGTTTGTAGCTGCAGTAGCAAACCTATGTAATCAGCTTCAATACTGTCAATTTCTGAATGAATAAAGAAATGTGGTTATGTATAATGGAGTATTATTCCACCAAAGAAATGAATGAAATCGTGTCATTTGCAGGAAAATGAATAAAACTGAAGTTTATCATGCTAAGCAAAATAAATTAGACGCATAAGTAAAAATGCTGCATGTTTTATATCTTATGCACAAACTAGATCTAAAGGAAAACAAAACATGAACATAAAAGGAGGATATTGTTAGGAGGGATAATTAGGCAGTAGAAGGGAGAAAGGAGACAAAGATGAGAGACTATGATTTAAGTACATTGTATGTATGCATAAAAAATGAAACCCATTTTAAATCTGCATGAAAAATGCCAAAGGAAGTCAGAACAGAGAATGGATGAGATGGAGGACAATCAAAACTAGGAAGTAAATACTAGTGGGAACTCAAAGGAATGTATTTTGAGATCTGATCTTAGAATACGAAAACGAATGCAAAAAACTTGCATTAGTGGTTATATGAAAGTAAACTAATTTCTTTTTTGCGCGTTTTTATTGTAAAGATACTGTACAGAGCAAGGTAATTTATACATTTCCTATCGAGCATTGTTGCCTCCTCCTTTGTTTTTCCCCTACCATCCCTTCCCTCCCACCTCTACAACTACCTCCCCCACAACCCGCGGAAGTTGTAATGTTTGTTTTCAACATAATGTCTTGCACATGTCATTGTTACAATGGGTTAACCTTTATCCCTATTTAAGCATTTTGTTTTTTCCTTTCCCCTCCCCAAATTAGAGAAATGTATTTCACTTGAACAAATACAATATAAATATAGTTCAGGATGTGTAGTGTAAATCAGAACATGGGATAAGTTCACTCATACTTGATTAGGGATTTCTTTTAATTTTTGTCCTGTATATTATTTTGTATTTATCCAATAATATTATGTTTATTGGGTCATATTCTCAAAGTAATGTGAAAATAGAGATGATTATGACAGAACCACTTGTCCTTGGACTTTTCATACAGAAGCAAACATAAGATTGTTATTCACTTGCGAGGACTCTTATCTTTGAAAACAGACAAAAAGAACAACAAAAATAACTCGTAACAAGATGACTACGTTAAACATATACAGGAAGCTCTGTTTAACATTTGACACTTTTGTCAGATAGTTATCTCAGAAATTCTGTATTCCAAAAAGTCATATTATTTTCTTATTTCTGCATAAGACAGATACAGTGTTCTATTTGACTTTTTAAAGAAAAAGTTTGTTTTGGCTATATTTTATCACATGAATCTCTTGGGTACAAATACTTTGTGTTTTGTAATAATGGTTACTTACCTTGCTGGAAGCAGAAGATCTGCTGGAATATTTTTTTCATTGATTTTTGTCTTTCCACGTACCTTCAGTTTGTGATGAGAAATGAATTATAATGCCTATATTACACAGAAGAAAACTACATGGGCAATCGTATTCATGTCCACAAGGCTGTTTCCATTGACAAAACAAATAGGGTAATAGAACAAGAAGGCTAGAAGGAAGTGCAGGATGTCATGAATTCACTCTAGCTACAGTCTATAACTATTCAAAGGATGGATGAATCTCTGTCCATGCTAACATCACTCAATGAAGAATTTTCAATTCCCTTTTATAATCTGTGTCTCACATTTTCTTCTGACTCCATTAATTATATAGCTAACAAAGATATGTGAAGTCAAATGTTTTTTTTCTCCTATTGTGCCAGTATGTGTTTAAACAAATGAAGTACTAACATGTAGCAATCTCCCAGTTTTGAAGATGATTTTAGACTTAGAACCCTAAAGAGACCTATGTCTTTTGAAACTAGACAGAGTGATTATACTCTCTCAGTAATAACTATCAGTTAGCTTCAGAAAATCATGATGAAGTAACAACCACTTAGAGAAAAGGTCTTCTGAGTTACTATGCCAGAATGAAAATTATCACTCTATATTGTTTGGGACAAAGAACACTAAAATCAAACCAGAAAATGAAAATAATAATCAGTAATTGGTACAAAACACCAGGATATTGTGAAGAAAAGATAAAAATCAATGAATTATAAGCAACAATATGAACATTTATGACACATTTCTAAGATGAAGTTAAGAGAGTTAGGCATTCTAAGCTAGTAGAAGAAAGAACCAGAGAAGTAGATGATCTATATGGAAAATAAGGTTTGTGAAGTTGTTGTTAGTTGCTCTGTTGATGGAAGTGGGAGTAAATTACATCTTCTATCTTGACTTTGCACTTTAGATTCATCAGGATATAGTCAAACATACTTTTTTTTTCTTTTTTTATTGTGAAAATACTGTATAGAAGGGGTTACAACTACATGGGCAAGGAAATGAGCACATTTCTTATCAAGCCTTGTTGGCTCCTCCTTTGTTTCTCCTTCCCATCTCCCCTTCCCCCCACCCCCCCACCCTGCCCCAGCCAAAGTTGTAAAGTTCGTTTTCGACATAATGACTTGTACATCTCATTGTTGCAATGGGTCCACCTGTATCCCTATTTAAACGATTTGATTTTTTTCCTTTCCCCTCCACAAATTATACCAACAACAAATACAGTGAAAACAGGGGTTATACTATGGGGGAGGGACATACAAAGCAACAAAGAAATATCTTATGAATGTGTTAGAAACAATAGTAAGAAAGGAAAACCATTTGAGTCCTTATTTTGGGATTTATTTCACCTAAAATCAACTTATCTGACCATTTCTGCTTTTATTTTCTACATTTTTATTAGCATTACATGAATCAATATTTCCATACATGTATAAAATATATCCTCAGTAAACTCATCCCTACTATCATTACATCCATTACTCTTCTAAAAAAGTTCTAACGTGTTTCATCATACTATTTTCATACATCCTGTCTTTCTGTCTCTCTCCATACCACCATGACCCTCCTGCCTGAGTCATGTTCTGGGATTACAAATATGTATAACCATACCTGACTCACAAACACTACATTACAACTATAGAGATTGTAGGAAGAAGCAGATGTTAATTAGATCCATTAATAAGTTATTGATTTTAGAACAAAACTATATGGAAGCTTAGATTAAAATATTGGTAGCTATGAGAATAAATAGGTAGACCTCAAAGTGAGTTTGATGCAATGCATAAGTGGAGTGAAGAAAATATATGGGCTTGAATCTCAGAGAAGAGATTTACAAAAAGACATAATTTGGAGTTTATTTCAGGAGTTTTATACTCTGTATTTACTTTTTCTACAAGCAAGAATTACATGCAATGGCCTGTCATAAGTTATATTGTTAAAATGCCTCTGCACCTACTTCACTTTATGAATATGGATAATTTTACAAATGTACATGAATAATATATTTTTGGGGTCCGGTTGTGGGGCCTGAACTCTGGGCCTGGGCGCTGTCTCTCAGCTCTTCAGCTCAAAGCTAGTGCTCTACCACTTGAGCCACAGTGCCACTTCCGGCTTTTTTCTTTTTGCTTATGTGGTGCTGAGGAATCGAACCCAGGGCCTCATGCACGCAAGGCAAGTGCTCTACAACCGAGCCACCTTCCCAGCACCATAAATAATATTTTTAAAACAAGAATGAAATATAAGGGACTAGGAACATGGCGTAATCGTAGAGTGCTTGCCTAGCATGCATAAAGCCCTGGGTTTGATTCTTCAGTACCACATACTCAGAAAAAGCCAGAAGTGGGGCTGTGACTCAGGTGGTAGAGTGCTAGCCTTGAACAAAAGAAGCTCAGGGCAATACCCAGATTTCAAGCCCCAGGACTGGAAAAACAAACAAAAATTGAAAACAAGAATGAAGCATAAAATTAATACAAGAGTGCCTGTTTGATCAGGTAATATGATGATTATATACTGAGATATGTACTGGAAGAAAACGTTATTAATGAAAACTGTAGTGTTTCTTAATATCACTCAAATAATCATGCCACCTACTTTGGAACTGAGCTGTCTGAATGAAAATACAAGCAAAATCACATATACTGTCATAAATTAACCCCAAGACAAAGCTCATGAAATGTAATTTTTCAGGCTTCTTTGAACTGACTCAATTTCTCAGGGGAGAGAAAATGAATAGTGTATAATCTACATATGGAAGAATTATTTAATTATACCCTTATACACTCAATGTCTTCCTTTACACAATTTGTTTGAGATGAAAATGCGAGCTTTTTAGTCAGCCTGAGAGTATAGTCACATTTAAAATTCTGTTATTTCTTTTTTTTTATTATTGTGAAAATACTGTACAGAGGGGTTACAATTACATGGGCAAGATAATGAGTACATTTCTTATCAAGCATTGTAGCCTCCTCCTTTGTTTCCCTTTCCCATCCCTTCCCATCCTCACCCCCCCACCAAAACCTCCCCCTCCACCAAAGTTGTAAAGTTCATCTTTGACATAACGTCTTGTACATCTCATTGTTGCAATGGGTCCACCTGTATCCCTATTTAAACGATTTGTTTTTCCCCTTCCTCCCACAAATTATACCAACATCAAATACAGTGAAAGAAGGGGTTATACTGTGGGGGAGGGACATACAAAGCAACAAAGAAATAATCTTATAAATATGTTCGAAACAATCTCATGAAAGAAAAAAAAACATTTGAATACATATCTTAGGGTTCATTTCCCTAACATCAACTTATTTGACCATTTCTGCTAGACTCAGACATATACTAGTTATTGCAAATAAGAGAAACCATGGGACCTACGTTTCTTTGGGCCTGGCTTACTTCACTTAGTATAATATTTTCCACGGCTTTCCATTTCCTAACAAATGGGGAAATGTCACTCTTTCTGATGAAGGCATAGAATTCCATTGTGTAGATATACCACATTTTCTTGATCCATTCATCTACTGAGGGGCATCTGGGTTGGTTCCATATCTTAGCTATAGTAAATAATGCTGCAATAAGCATAGTCGTGCTGGTAGCTTTAGTGTGGTCTTGTTTGTGACCATTTGGGTAAATGCCCAAAAGTGGGATTGCTGGGTCATAGGGGTGCTCTATGTGGAGTCTTTTGAGGAACCTCCATACTGTTTTCCAAAGTGGTTGGACAAGTTTACACTCCCACCAACAATGAAGTAAGGTTCCCTTCTGTCCACATCCCCTCCAGCATCTGTTGTTATTAGAGTTCTTGACTACAGCCATTCTAACTGGGGTGAGGTGGTATCTCAATGTTGTTTTGATTTGCATTTCTTTTATGGCTAGGGAGGTTGAGCATTTCTTCATGTGTCTATTGGCCATCCTTCTTTCCTCTTCAGAGAGGTTTCTTTTTAAGTCTTTAGTCCACTTATTTATTTGGCAATTGTTGCTTTAAAGGTTTGTTGTTGAGGGATTTAATTTTTTGAGTTCCAGGTATATTTTAGATATGAGACCCTTGTCCATTGTATGGCCAGTGAAAATCTTCTCCCAATCTGTGGGCTTTCTACTGATCTTGCTAGCTATGTCCTTTGCCATTCAGAAGCTCTGCAATTTCATGCAATCCCATTTGTCCAACCTTTCTTTGATTTGTTGTGTTTCTGGGTCTCTATTAAGAAAATTTTGACCTGTGCCAAGGAGACCTAGGGTTTCTCCTATTCCATCCTGTAATGTTTTCAGAATGTCCACTTTGACTCCAAGGTCTTTGATCAATTTAGAGTTGATTCTGGTGCAGGGTGATACATAAGGATCTAGCTTTAGTTTTCTACAATAGTTAACCAATTTTGCCAGCACTATTTACTGAAGAGGCTGTCTTTCTTCCATTCTATTTTATTAGCTCCCTTATCAAAGATTAGATGGCTATAGGTCTGTAGGTTCATTTCTGGGTTTTCCATTCTATTGCATTGGTCCTGAGGTCTGTTCTTGTGCCAGTACCAAGCTGTTTTGATTACTATGGCTTTATAGTAGAGTTTGAAATTTGGTATTGATATTCCTCCAGCACTGTTCTTTCTGTTAAGGATCATTTTAGCTATTTGGGGTCTTTTATTGTTCCATATGAATTTTTGGATTGCCTCTTGTATTTCCTTGAAGAATGAGGTTGGAATTTTGATAGGTATTGCATTGCATTTATAGATAGCCTTGGGAAGTATTGTCATTTTCACGATGTTGATCTTTCCAATGCAGGAGCATGGGAGTTTTTGCCACTTTCTAAGTTCTGTTTTGATTTCCTTTTTCAAGTTTTTAAAGTTTTCATCATAGAGTTCATTCATCTCTTTGGTTAAGTTAATGCCTAGGTCTTTTATTTTTTGTGGGGTATTATGAATGGAATTGCTTTCCTAATTTCAGCCACACTTTTCTCATTGTTGGCGTACAGAAAAGGATTGATTTTTGAGGGTTTTAATACTCTGTTCTTTCGATATCTGTGAAGTTCTTGGCTATTTGCTCAATACCAAATATCATGTTAGGTATGACAGATAATTACAGCCTCAAATGACATTCACATGTATAGAGCTGAAATCTCACTCTGATAAACAGTAAAGAATGGGCAAGTGTTTTATTCTTGAGCATACTTGGATGAATACTACTGTTAAGTAGAACATTAACAGTCTAAGGAATTTTAGTTGTTCATGTTTTTGTTGTGCCCAGATCATTTTCAATATTCATTCTTCATTGTTTTCTGTTTTAAGATATACTTTGTTTTAAATATGTGTATATTAAAAATAGTAATCTTTGAGTATATTTCAACTGAGAAAACATATAATTACAAACTATAGTGGGGTTAGTAAACCTGTTAAGGCAATATATAATAAAGTGTCTATAAAAACAAGTACTCTTCATACTGATGGCTTTAGTGTGGCCTTATTTGTGGTCATTGGGTTTAATGTCCAGAAGTGGGATTGCTGGGTCATAGTGCAGCTCTATGTGAAGTGTTTTAAGGAACCTCTACACTGCTTTCTAAAGTGGTTTAACAAGTTTGTACTCCCACCAACAGTGTAGTCATGTTCTTCTTTGGTCACATCCTCGCCAGTGTCTGTTGTTAGATTTCTTGTTTATGGACATTCTAATTGGAGTAAGGTGGAATCTCAATGTTGTTTTGATTTGCATTTCTTTTATAGCCAGAGATGTTGAGCAATTCTTCATGCGTTTCTTGGCCATTCTTATTTCCTTTTCAGAGAGGTCTTTCTTAAGGTTTTTAGCCCACTTTTTAATGGGGTGGTTGTTTCTTTGGAGGTTTGATTTGGGAGAATTTAATTTGTTGAGCTTTTAGTATATTTTAGACATGATACTCTTGTCTGTTGTATGGGTAATGAAGATCTTCTCCCAGTCTGTGGGGTTTTGATATATTTTGCTAGCTATGTCCTTTGCCATGTAGAAGCTCTGCAGTTCAATGCAGTCCCATTTATCCAACCCTTCTTTGATTTGTTGTTTCTGGATCCTTATTAAGAAAGTTTCTACCTGTGCCAAGGAGCCCTAGAGTTTCTCCTATTTCTTCATGTAATGTGTTCAAGGTATCTGCTTTAACTTCAAGGTCTTTGATCTATTTGAAGTTGGTTCTGGTGCAGGGTGATGTATAACGATCTAATTTTAGTTTTCTACATGTGTTTAGCCAATTCTGCCAGCACAATTTATTGAAGAGTCTGTCTTTCTTCCATTCTATTTGCTTAGGGTCCCTTGTCAAAGATTAGGTCACCATAGGTCTGTGGGTTCATTTCTGGGTCTTCGAATCTATTCCATTTGTCTTCAGGCATGTTCTTTGCCAGTACCAGGTTTTTTTGAGTACTGTGGCTTTGTAATAGTGTTTGAGGATCAGTATTGAAATTCCTCTAGCATTGTTCTTCCTGCTAAGCATTATTTACCGTAGCCAAGAATTGGAACCAACCCAAATGCCACCTCAATAGATGAATGGATCAAGAAAATGTGGTACATATACACAATGGAATTCTATTCTTCCTCAGAAAGGATAATATTGTTCCATGCATAAGAAAATGGAAAGACTTGGACAAAATTATATTAAGTGAAGTAAGACAGACCCAAAGAAAAGTAGGTCGCATAATCTCCCTCATTTATAAGTACTATAATATGTATATGATATTCTTAATGGGGGCTCTCAATAACCCAAGTGTGGCTGGGAGCTGGTGGCTCACATCTGTAATCCTTGCTACTCAAGAGGCTGAGTTCAGAGGATCATGGTTTAAAAGCCTGGGCAAGAAAGTCTGTGAGACTCTTATCTTGAATAAACCACTAGAAAACTGGAAGTGGTGCTATGGCTCAAGTGGTAGAGCACTCACCTTGAGCTGAAGAGCACTGGGACTGCGCCCAAGTCCAGAGTTCAAGCCCCATGACAGACCAAATAAAAAATATAATCCAAGTGCTTAGCACATAAGACTCTATGTAATGAAGCATATTAACATGAACTCCAACTTATGAAAACAAGAGGTTCTCATTTGACCTTGTTCTTTTTCCTCTATTGTTTTTTCCTTTTTTCTCTTAGTTTTTTATACCTCATATTTTGTATAATAGACAATGCAATAAGTGGAAGGGAAATGGAATCACAGAAACAGCAGGACAATGGATGAACCCCAACAACATTGACAATCACTTGACACTATGTTGGATGCAAACATTACAACTGTGAGGGTGATAGGGAGGAGTAAGTTGGAGATAAAGAGGGATGGGGTAACAATGATTTAAAACAAATGTACTTATTGCCTTACTTATGTAACTGTAACACCTGCACATAACCTTTTCTGTTTAACAAAAGTACTTTTGAGCTGAATATATACAGGTAAGATGTTGGCATATTTGTTCAGCTTACTAGAAATGCCTGGCACAGGAAGCCTACAGGACAAAACTATAAAATCATTGACTAAAGGATGCTCCGAAGAAATTTTAGGGACCAAATCTAAGTCACAAACATATGATAACAATAAATTGTGGGTGATGGAGAAAAGCCATGAGCTAAGTTTCTTATGAAACAAAACCTTTAAATGATATTCCAACTTTCTTTCAATTTTCCTGGAAAATATTCATATATATCTTCTACTCCTGGATGATTAAAATTTAGTCACAAATTATATTCTATTAGACAGACTAATATTATTGATTCTTTCACTCAAAATATTTTACCTTTTCTTCAATTAGCTATTTCAGCAAAATTTTGCTTTGAGGAAGGCTAATAGACATGAGATAGAGACAGTGAACAAATATATTACTGATGTTACATTTTCTACTTATAGAAAATTTTTGACTTCTTAGACTTCGGCAGCTCTGTACAATTGGAATGACCTCCTTCATCCCTCTCAATTTAACCTATGAGTGGATAGTTCATATTCAGAGCCATAAAGCTGTCTCAAAATAATCTAAGGCCACTTGCTTCTTATGTACACATTTAAATTAAGTAGAATTGATGAGTTTAAAGAGTTTACTATTACATGCTATCATAGATGTTCTGTAAAAATATATTTCCTGTGGTAGTTAAATCATGAATCAGAGGGCTTATCTGGAAGAAGCCAGAGAACATTTAGACAAATAGTAAAGGGAAATTACAACCTGGGACAATATGGAACTAGAAATGAGACCAAGTGGGAATTAGTTTAGCTAAAAATAAGTTGGAATAGCATATGAATTTAGAATATTACTGTGTCTAAAAGACAAGGATTCACATCATCTGCAATTAGGTCCTTTATTCAGAGTACCAGGTTGTCTTTCCAATAAGCTGAAATTGCAAATCTAAAGAAGTAAAATCATATTTTAATTTGTTACCTTAGATAGCAAGACATGAGTGGACTTCCAAGTGACACATTTTAATCATCAGATAGAATTGGACATGGGATGTGAGAAATTTCTGAAAATCCATTTGTTCACTAATAAGAAAAACATAGAACATGTTCCATATATTCTTGGAGTTCTGGAAATACACATTTTTTTGGCCAAAAAGAGTCTTCCAAGAGAGATAGAATGTCAAGAAATAATTATATCTCAATTTGTTTAATAAACAATGATTTCTTGAGTATATACTCTATGTCAGGCAATATGTTGTTCAGTGAAGGTATAATATGTAGGGATTAGAAAGACTTGTATCCCTACTGGAGTCTGAACATTTTTATAGAAATCTTTTATACACTAAAGAGGATTCTAGAATTAGAGAACTGTGAATGTAACGTAACTGCTAAGTGGTAAATTTGCTTTACAGCTTGTATGTTTGTGTAACTTCTTCCTTGTTACCTAACATAGAAATGTATTTACAAATGCATTCATCTTTTCTGGGTTTTTCCTGTTGTAGTATTTCTTAAAACACCTCACCATGTTGTGAGGTAAATTTTTCTAAGAAAGAAATTTAGTCTGTTTTTCTTAATGATTTTGTAGTGGAAAGGAAATGGTAAGAAACACTGAGATTCCAACTAATTCTAGTTAGAATGGCCATTGTCAAAAACAACAACAACAACAACAATATCAAATACTGGCAAGGATTTGGCCAAAGGGCAGCCTACTGCTGTGTTGGTAGCAAAATAAACCTATTCAACCTCTCTGGAAAGCAGTATGTAGGTTTATCAAAGACTAAACATAAAATTATCCTATAACCCCATAATAATACCTCTGATGATTTATCGAATAGAGAACAAATAAGTTTATAGTAAAACCACCAGCACAACCATGTTCATTGAAGCATTCACTATTTACTATATTCAAGATATATAATCAACCCAGTTGTTCATCAATGGAGGAATGTATCAAGAAAATATTGTATATAAAACAACAGAATTTTACTCATCCATTAGAATGAATGATACTGTACCATTCATAAGGAAATGTAAAGACTTGGAAAAAATCTGTTAAGTAATCCAGATCCAGAAAAATAAAGAATGAAGGTTCCATGCATTCCTTCATTTGTGATATATATGTGTGTGTGTGTGTGTGTGTGTGTATATATATATATATATATATATATATATATATATATATATATATATATATATGTAAATACATTACGTGGTATGCAAGTGGTTACAAATGAATTAACTGAACAATGACAGCCTCTAGGGAGGGGTGAAATCATATAATTAATTAGAAAGACTAAGTTAAAGCCAACAAAATAAGTACAAAGTACTTACAAGGTCTGGAGGAAGATGGCAGAGGAGAAGCTAGGGGCTAAACATGCTCTCACGTAGAAATCAGTTTTGGTGTTCCAGTGAAAAGTCCAAGGCTAGAGAGTCACACCAAGTGTGTCATCATAGCACAGAGTTTGGCCAGAGAGGAAAAATTCAGGAGGCTTGGTTAAAGAGACAGATTTGAGCACTTGCTGGTGGTTCCTAACATGGAAGCAGCAGTGACTGCTTCAGTGGCCGCCATATCAACAGACAGGGCCTGGGACAAAGGCACAACAGTGTGGGAGCGGATTTTACTCATCGCTAGCAAGAACTGACAAGGAGTAGAAATCTTCATCCTGCTGACCACAGACAGTTGAAGACCATGAATAATCTGGAAACCAAGGGAAAGGCATGAATACCCCACAGACATTCTCACTCATTCTCATGGAGCAACAATGGGAAGCTAGTCCCTCCCCCACCACCAAAGAAGAGCTCCACCTTTAATACTGACAAAGACAAGGCCAGAGCAGCAAGCACATAAATCAGGCCTTGGAAGAAGGCACTGGGAGCCATTCAACAAGTCAAAGGAAACTGACCTGCTAACTCAGCTCCACCCTTGGGGAAAATTGCCCTTCCCAGGAAGAGGGAGTTCCAACCAGTGTGGGGCTACTTTCTTCACTGGGAAAACAAAGCCAGAGGTTTCCCCACCCTTCTGTAGCCCAGGGAGCAATTCCAGCTGAAAGAGGGTAAATGAAAAACAATTGTAAACTTCATACACATAAATCTTGAGAATGGTTCCAGGCTGTGCTATTTAAGTGTCTCAGGAGTTAGCCCCTCAAGGAAAAGCCACTGATTGCTGACAGGCCTCAACACTACCCACAAGTAACTCCCTCACAGCAACTACAAGCTAGAGGAAACAGCCACCTCCTACTTTTGTGAAATTCAAATCAGATCACCTTTCCACTGAACTAACATGGGGGGAGGGTCATAAAGTCCCCCATAAAGCAGAGCTTCATTCTGCCTACTCAAACAAACTGATTTAAGAAACCAACCAAGCCACAGGAAAACCAAACACCACAAACCAGATACTGCACCAAGACACTGGATACGGACAAAGAAGAAACACAAGATCTGCCCCCCCCCAAAAAAAAAATCAAAGAATTCTTTTTTTCTGCCTATTTTTTAAATTTTAAATTGTTTTCTGTTTTTTCCATCATTTTTATTTTAGGTTTTTCATTCTTCTTTTACTCTTTTCCCTTTTGTCCTATTTGTTTTGTTGCTTTAGTTAATTGTTTTGTTCATCCCCAGATACATACTGATCTTCGATTATTAGACCTTATCCTTCATTGTGTGCATACTTAAATGAGATGTCAATTGCTCAACTAACAAACTCTCAGTCTTAACTCCTTTAATTATGTTTTTTTTTAATTGTGAAAATAACGTACAGAGGGGTTACAATTACATGGGGAAGATAATGAGTACATTTCTTATCAAGCATTGTTGCCTCCTCCTTTGTTTCCCCTTCCCATCCCTTCCCATCTCCAGCCCTACCCCCCTCCTTCCCCCTGCCAATATTTATATATTTTAAGTGTTTCATTTTTTAATTTTTTATTTATTTTTCTTTTCTCCTTTTTCTGTATCTCTTCTTCTTTCCTTCTGTCTTTTTCCTCTTTCTGAATTTAAGTCTTACTTATCTTCCCTTTCTCCCTTTCCCTGCCCACATTCCTATAATATTATTTTCTCTTCAGTTTTCCCTAAACCTATTAATTTCTGGTCTACTGACTCCTTCCTTGATTTTCCGTAGTTCATTAATCCCTAGCTGTTTGTTGCTGAACTAGATTGTATCTGTAAACATTTTTTACTGCATCAAACAATCTCTGAACCTACAGGGCTCTGGGTTTGTGCTTGCCTTAAAGTAGTTTTCTAGAGCAGAAATCGTTTTTCTTTCATACCCAAATGGGAAGAAAAAGCTGTAGAAACACCAGAAAAATGGCAAGTCCAGGTATCTCAAGTCCCATTCATGATAATCAGGCAACAGAGTAGTTTATGAATAATCCAGAGGAGAGCCACCAAAATGCTCTAAAAACACTACTTGTAAACCTGCTGAGTGATCAGATTTAAAGCCTGCAAATGGCTCTGTGTAGGCATGATAGGGAAATGTGTGAGCATGCTGAGGCTAACCAAAGTTTAATACAGGATTTTTATGAGCCTGAGGAAGCTAATCAAAGATTAATAGAGGAATTGCCTGAGCAGCATTATAATAAACAAAGATCAATGGAGGTATTCACGGAATCTACAAACAGAAAGCTGGAGAAATCCATGGAGGCCACAGAGGAAATGCTGAATGAAGTCCAACAGAAGGAAAGGGAGTCCAATAAACTATAACTGATCAACTAAAGCATATGAGAATGAACACTGAAAACCAAATTAAGGAGGTAAAGAAGTCCATAGAAGATCTAAAACAAAGCTACAACAAAAAATTTGAAGCCATCAAATCTGACTAATTAAAAGGAAAGGAAATTTTAAAAAGTAGAAAGTCTTGACAGTAAGTTAGACCATACAGAAGATTGAATCTCTGGGATTTAAGACAGCCTAGACATTATAGAGAAAGACAGAGAAGTACTCAAGACAAATCCAAGAAATATGATAGATCTACTCAACATTGAGTAGACACCATTAGAAGGCATAATTTAAGGCTAATGGGAGTATAGGAGGTCCTAAGGACAGAAGTGAAAGGTCTAGGATCCTAGCAGAGAACTTAAATATGCAAAAAGATAGGCACATTCAGATACAAGAATCTTTTAGAACCCCAAAGAGACCAGACAAAAGCATGACCTCCCACGTCACATTGTAATCCACACAGGATCAATAGACAAAGGAAAGGATCCTTAATGCTGTTAGAGAGAACAGATCCATCACCTAAAAAGGGAAACAATCAGAATATTTTCAGATTTCTCAGCAGCTACCATGAAGTCAAGAGCCTGGAATGGTGTATGCCATGCCCTAAAGACAAACAACCATCAAACAAGAATACTGTAGCCAGCTAACATCTACTTCATAATGGAGGTACAAATAAAAACCTTCCTGAGCAAAGAAAAATTGAAACAATATATCTCCGCCAAACCAGACCTACAAGATACTTAAAGATGGCCCCCAAACAATGAATACGAGAATTATATGAAGAATCCAGTTGGCACAGTCCCCAAGAAGGTGGATAACATGGTAGGAACTACCAAACACCTCTCAGTATTAAATCTCAATAATAATGGACTTAGCTCTCCAGTTAAGAGACTTAGATTGTCTAGTTGAATTAAAATGCAAAATCTTATCTCCTGCCTTCAAGGGACACTCCTGGTCCACAAAAACAAACATATTCAGAAAGTGAAAGGCTGGAACAAAATCTACCAAACAAATCGATCCCATAAACAGGCAGGAGTTGCAATCCTGATATCAGATGAAAAAGACTTCAAGTTAAAATTACCAAGAAGAGATAAATAAGGTCATTGCATTAAGGGATCTCTTCTTCAGGAGGATATTACAATTCTAAATATCTATTCACCAAATAGCAGAGCACCCACATGTATCCAAGAACCACTCCACTCTCTGAAAGCTCACATAGATGCAAAGACATTAATTGTTGGGGACTTATAAACCACTATCCCAATGGGATAGATCAACCCAGCAAAAACTTAATAGAGAAACATTGGGTCTAAACAAATGCATAGATGAAATAGAGTTAACAAACATCTACGGAATATTTCACCCAGCAGCATCAGAATACACATTCTTCTCAGAAGCACATGGAACATTCTCTAAAATACACCACATTTTAGGTCATAAAACCAATTTCTCCAAATTCAGAAACATTGAAATTATGCCCTGCATTCTCTCAGACCAGAAGGAAATACAATTAGAATTCAACAACAAAAGCAATCACAGAAAATCTTGTATCACATGGAGGCTGAATAAAACACTGTTGAACCACTAGTGGGTTACCGAAGAAAATAAAAGGAAATTCAAATGTTCATGATATTTAACAAAAATGAACACACAAATTACCAGCTCCTCTGGGAGAGAAAAGGAAGTACCCAGAGGCAAGTTTATAGCTTTGAGTTCCTACATCAACAAATTGGAGACATCTGAAACCAACAACTTACAAGGCACCTGAAGCCCCTTGAAAAAGATCAACAAACTAAACCCGAATACAGTAGATGGAAAGAAATAATTAAAATTAAATAGGAATTAAATGAATTAGAGTAAAAAAAAAAACAGAAAGAATCAACAAAACAAAGAGTTGGTTCTTCAAAAAAATTAACAAAATTGACAGACCTTTCGCAAATCTTACCAGAAAAAGGATAGAAAGAATACAAATGAACAAACTCAGAAATAAGAATGGAAACATCACCACAGAAACAAACAATATTCAGAAAATTATAAGGGAATAATTCTCCAAACTTTATGCTAATAAGTTTGGGAATCTGAAAAAAATGGACCATTTTCCAGTAAATATCAGTGTGCCCAAACTAAACCAAGAGTATTTAAACCAACTGAACAAACCCATCAAGCATGAAAAGGGAAACAGCAATAAGAGACCTCCCACCCAAGAAAAGCCCAGGACCAAATGGATTTACAGCTGACTTCTACAAGGCCTTTTGATCAAAGCCAAACTCATACCAATATTCCTCCAACTCTTCAATGAAATTGAAAGTGAAAGTTCACTACCAAACTCTTTCTATGAAGCCATCATTACCCTCATCCCACATCCAGAAAGGTACTCATCAAATTAAGAGAACTTAGACCCATTTCTTTGATGAACATGGATGCAAAACTTCTCAATAAAATTTTATCCAATCGACATCAACTCTTCAAAAATCATACATTATTATCAAACAGGATTCATTTCAGGGATGCAAAGCTGGTTTAATATATGCAAATATAGCAATATAATTCATCACATCAACAAGAGCAAGGATAAGAACCACATAATTATCTCAATAGATGCCGAAAAAGCATTTGACAAGATCCAACACCCTCTATGATGAAAGCTCTGGAAAAACTAGGAATCCATGGAACATTCTTCAATATAAAAAGGCTGTTTATGACAAACCTACAGTCAGCATTATACTTAATGACAAAAAGCTAAAGCTTTTCCTCAAAATTTCCTCTAAATTCAGGAACAAGACAAGGATGTCCACTCTTTCCACTCCTCTTCAATTTAGTATTAGAATGTCCAACTACAATAAAACAAGATGCAAACATGAAGAGGATCCAAATAGGGAAAGCTGAATTAAAACTCTCCCTCTTTGCAGATTACATGATCTTGACTCCACTTGAGGTGATCTGAAACTTTGGCAAATTAGCGAGGTATAAAATTAACCCTTAAAAATCGATGGGTTTCTGTATGCCAGTAACAAAAATAAGTGTGCCTGAAATCAGGAAAACATTCCCTTTTGTAATAGCCCCCCCAAAATAAAATACTTAGGCGGTAACAAAAAATAAAATACTTGGGGCTGAGAAGGTGGCTTAGTGGTAGAGCGCTTGCCTTGCATGCCTGAGGCCCTGGGTTCAATTCCTCAGCACCACATAAGCAAAAAAAAAAAAAAAAAAAAAAAAGCCGAAGTGGCGCTGTGGCTTAAGTGGTAGAGCGCTAGCCTGAAGAGCTGAGGGGACAACGTCCAGGCCCAGAATTCAGGCCCCATGACCGGACACCCCCCCAAAAAAATACTTAGGAGGTAACTAAAGAAGTGAATGGCCTCTATGATGAAAACTTTAAAAATGTGAAAAAGGAAAATAAAGTAGAATAAGGAAGTGGAAAGACTTCCCATGCTCCTGGATTGGGAGTATTAGCTTCCTGAATTGCCAAAGGCTATCTACAAATTGAATGCAATGCCCATCAATATCCCAACCTCATTCTTCAAGGAAATAGAAGAAGCAATCCAAAAATTTGTGTGGAGCATTGAAAGACCCAGAATAGGGGATTCTGAGGGAAGATGGCGGCACTCTCACAGGCAGTCCCACTGCTGTCTCTGACCAAAAAGAGATCAAGGGGCACAGCCACACTGTTCCTCAAGAGATCCAGTCTAATCAAACTCTAAATATCCAAAGACTTTTCCTACTACAAGGGGACGATCTAAGCAGGAAAATAAGGAAAAATAAAGAAACTGGATGGGACCCCTGCAAAGCAATTTTACCACTGGGCTCCATAAGCCCCACTGGGACTTTCTGCAGACTTTAAGCAGAGGAGCACCCAAAAGGTGACGACAGAGCTCAACACCTGATCTGCAGAAAGTTAACAAGGAATCTGGTGAAGACTTCTGAGTTGGCAAACGGCCCCCATTCTACCCCTCCACCCCCAGCTCAGCTAAGGGGAAGCAGTAAATTCAGAAATTCGCTATTAAAGTCGCCAGAAATAGGCACCACCAGATAAGGCCCCAAAGCCAGTCCGTGCCTGCAGTGCCCGTGGCAGGATCCCCGTGGGACTCTGCCAACCGAACACATGGCCCCAAGAAACCAGAGCTGCAGCCAATCCCTCTGTCCCTGGGCTGACTACTCTGCCGCTGTGCACTCTGCTGGATAAATAGGACTGCATTAAACTGCAGAGCTTCTGCAAGGAAAAAGACATAGATAGCAAGACAAATAGAAATCCGATGGACTGGGAGAAGTTCTTCACTAGCCATACACTGGACAAGGGTCTCATATCTAAAATATATTTAGAACTCAAAAAATTAAATCCCACAACTACAAATCCTCAAAGACACATTTGCCTGAGAAATAAGTGGGCTAAAGACTTAAAGTGAGTCTTCTCTGAAGAAAAATAAGAACGGCCAATAGACGCATTGAAGAAATGCACAATTTCTCTAGCCATAAAAGAAATGCAAATCAAGACAACATTGAGATTCCACCTTACCCCAGTCAAAATAGCTACAATCAAGAAATCTAGTAACAATGGATACTGGAGGGGATGTAGCCAAAAGGGAATCCTACTGAATTTTTGGTGGCAGTGTACTCTTGTTCAACCACTTTGGAAAGCAGTATGGAAGTCCCTCAAAAAGACTCCACATAGAGCTTCCCTATGACCCACTGATCCTACTTTGGGGCATTTATCCAAATGATCACAAACAAGACCATACTAAAGCTACCAGCACAACCATGTTTATCACAGCATTATTCACCATAGCTAAAATATGGAACCAACTCAGATGCTCCTCAGTAGATAATGGTTCAATAAAATGTGGTATGCTGCCACCAGAAAAATGACATTGCTCCATTTCATTTGAACTGGAAAGACTTGAAAAAAATATATTGAGTGAAGTAAGCCAGACCCAAGGAAATTCAGGTCCCATATTTTACCTTATTTGCAATAACTAGTATACATGTAGGATACTCTACTTGACAAGCAGAAAAAGTCAAAAAGCTATGTATATATGGCCATATAAGATGGTGCTAAGCAAAATGAACCCCAAGACAGGCATACACGAGGTTCTAAATTTGTTGCTATTGTTTTTAATGTACTATGTGATTTTTTTTTGTTTCTTTTGTATGCTCTTCCCCCATGTTATAATCCCTGTTTTCACTGTATTTGATTCAGGTACCCTGCATCTTGTAAATATATTTTTCTAATTTGGGAAAGGCAAGGGAAATAACAAAATGCTGAAATAAGGATATAGGTTGACCCATTGTAACAATGATATGTACAAGACACTATGTTGAAAACGAACTTTACAATTTGGGGGGAGGGAGGAGTTGGGGCTGTGGGTAGGGAAGGGATGGTAGATGAAAAACAAAGGAGGGGGTAACAATGATCTATAAGAAATGTACTCATTACCTTATTCATGTAAATGTTAGCCCTCTGTACAGTATATATAAAATAAAATATATATTAAAAATAAAAGAATAGGATATTTATTTATGAAGCTGTTAGTTTAAAACACATTTTTCAAAATGAACACTATAAGGATTCCTGAATGCAAAAGTATTTTGTTGTGTTTATTTTTGAATCCTTAAGTTCGTTTGTTAGAGATGGGTCTTTATCCAAGTCATGCTTTATTAAGGCTAATAAATTTTCAAGAGTCTTTAAGATGAAATAAACTGTAAATATTTCATGCATAGGCCTTACAAGCCCCAGTATTACTGAAAAAATTCCAGGAAGAAAGATAGCACCAATAAAAGAGAAAATAAGTGTTTTCCATTTTTAAAAAAGTATGTACAAAAATAAGTACAAAGCCACACAAAATAAAGAAATGGGTACTTTGAAGAGGATTTGTTTTGCCAAAAAGGGAGGAGTGGAAGAATTGATGGGGTAGGTAGGAGAATGTAGTCAAGAATTAATTATATGTATCAAAAAATTAAGAAATGTAAGGGAAGGGGTGGGTCAAAGAGGAATGAAGATATTGAAAGGAGTAAAACTGATCAAGATGTATTATGTACATAAACCTGTTTGTTACATGGAAAAAAAATCAATACATTCTTACAGAATTAAGAAAAGCAGGGGAAATAGTGGGCTGGACATTATGGGTGAGAATGATGGAAGTGGTGACATTGACTAAGATGTATTCATAACTGCTTTGTTGAATGGTAATTCTTTTGTGTAAATATTTAAAGATAATAAAATAATTTTGAATTTATTAAAGAGCTCTTAGAAAATTAAACAAAACAAAACAAACCACTGAAATGTTACTTAGGCAGTAAACACATAGTAACAGTTCCTAGACCTAAAGGTAGTCTTTTAGGGAATGATAGTCGATATGCTCAAAAAACTATCAGTAAAAGGACACAAAGATATTTCCCACATCAAAATTGTGAATGGTATAATGATTATAACATTATAATGTTATAATGATTAAGCTCTTTTTGGGCTTTTTGCTCAACTTAAACTGAAAATTTGGCAGAAAGTAAATAGTTGATATTTCTTACACAATCTCATTATGTACGGGTTGTTAAAATGACATCCAAAAATTGTTCAGAAGAGAAACATAGCATGTAGGCCCAAGAACAGGATCAGTAAGCCTCTAGTTTTGATTTAAAAGGTATTTGGTAAATATTAAACTGTCGTCAAACTGTTTGTGTTTTACAATTTAATCATTTGATTATTCTCTAAGTCGACTGAGAACCAGAGAAAGCCAAAGATTTGAAGTGCAGATGGGTCAAAATAATTGAGTGGGAAGTGGCACTGTGGCTCAAGCGGTAGAGCGCTCACCTTGAGCTGAGGGACAGCGCCCAAGCCCAGAGTCCAAGCCCCATGACCAACAGGAAAAAAAAAATAATTGAGTGTTAATTTGAGGAATGTTGTGGTTCAGACCTCAATTATGTTACCAAAGTTCATTATGATGTGGATTGATTGTAATTATTGACATAATCCAGTAATCTACCATATACTTTTTATTTCACCAGATCATGAAAAGTCACTTTTTGGATCAATTAGCAATCCTGAATAATTTTCTTATAATTAGTTTGGATCAATTAGGGGGATTGTGAATTTAAAAGGACTAAGACTTGAATTTAAAAGAAATTCTGAGTGCAAATTATTGTAAGGATTATTAAGTAATGTACAGGTCCACTTCAGTACCATCAAGTACCTCAGTACTAATTTAGGATGGCTAAAAGACTGCTTTGGATGACTTGGCATATGAGAAGGATAATACCTATGGAAAAATTACTGAAAATGTCAGTACATAATTTGCTATTTCTTTTACATGTTTGAACTAATAAAGCCCTTGCCAAGGGTGAAAGCATCAAATAATGTTAGATGTGCACAGAATCTTTGATAGTCTGACATTAAGATCTCAGACATAAAAATTATACAATAATTGTTTATCAGAGTAGAAGGCAAACATTTAACTTGCTAAATACTCTCTTGAAAGGAGCTTGCAGCTGGAAGGTGGCTCATATATGTAATCTACACAGGGAGCTGAGATATGAGGATTGTGTTTTGAAGTCCATGAGGAAAGTCCATTAGAATCTTATCTCCAATTAATCACAGAAAAAGCCGGAAATGGTGCTGTGGCTATAGTGATTGAGCAAAAGTTGCTTAAGAATAGTGCCCAAAACCAGAATTCAAGCCTTAGGACCCACAAAATAAAAAGAAAAGAAAGGAAAAGAAAGGATCTTGTAAGGACATTGTGAAACAGTTTTCAAGTATCCTACTTTCCTTGGATTTGGGGAAAGAACTGAGATCATAAAAGATTTTGTTCTCAGTACTGCTTGGGTATTATGCCTTTCTTTGTATTATATGAACTCAGAATAATGACCATTATAAACCATGGGATATATAAGGGCTTATCCTTGTAAGAATCTATTTCATTGCTTCAGATTTGTTGACATTTAATTTGTGTAACTCTTTCACAGAAAACATACAGGCCTTCTTAAAAATCATTTTGCTGTTTTAAAGTGGACAAAAAGTTATCTCAATGAGAGAGTAAGTAGTGTATGAAAATGTGTAACAATGTCATAATGTTTTCACTGTGGTGAGTATAATGGAGAAGGATTTTGTAATGCTTTGTTATCTAATGTTTTTCTCAGGGCCTACAAAATGCCTATACTGCTCTGGGACTTATCCTGGAAAGTCTGCCAAGCTTCTGGAAAGCGCCAAGAACCTAAAACCTCCCGTCTTATGAACACACATGCAGAGGCCATATGTTGGAAACTTTGTATGAGCTTTCCTTACCACTATCAATTATTTTATCATACTTAAGCTTGGAACTTAGAAAGAATTCTAAAGTCAGTAAACCAAGCATTTTCTCACAGAATTCATTAATATCCTTGTGAAAATATTTGTATAATGCTAATATTGGCATTGACATGTATTTAACTTTGGGGTATAAAAATGCTATATTTCTCTGCTATATTATTGAATCATCTCTCTCTTATTTTTATTTGATTAGTTTAAATAACTCAAACAAGCCTAACCCAGTGTAGTACATTTTTGTTTCTGTGATTTTGTTGCTTCGTTATTTCATCTATCCTTTGCAGCTTTTTTCTCTTATGTATTTGCTTATATATTTAATCTTGGAGATGAAACCTATAGTCTGTGCGTGCTTGGCAGGTGCTCTATCACTGAGTTATATGCATAGCCCCTATTTCACCTACAAAAATGTCTTCACATGACAACTTGTACTTCTCATTGCTGCAATGGGTCCACCTGTATCCTTATTGGGTGTGGGGGGGTGGCTGGGAATGGATGTGAAGGGTAAACAAAGGAGGAGGCTACAATGCTTGATAGGAAATGTACTCATTATCTTGCCCATGTAATTGTAACCCCTCTGTACAGTATTTTCACAATAAAAAAATAAAAATTAAAAAAAGAAAATAAATAAATAAATAAATAATTTAAAAAAATGTCTTCACAGTTTAGCATATGATATGACTCCTTTTACAATGCTCCATTGTATTCATACTGTAAATTTTCTATATTTGTTAATCTGGATAAGGTTTGTGCTTTAATTATGACTTATTAATATTGATTTATTAATTATACCAAATGGACCATACTATCAAAAGAAGGCAATGAGAAAACTAGGCTTGGGGCATATAATATTTGTCTTATTATTCTAGTATTTTCCATAAATCGAAAAATTAAACACTCATTTACTAAGAGTAACTTAATGTTTTAAAATGTTACTCCTTTTTAGAATCCTAATAAATGAAAATTATCTTGATTTCTCCTCCTACATTTAATCCATCAACGTTCCCTATTAGCTATGCTTCGTAAATGCTTTCTAAATTCAAGTATAGCTTATCAGTCGCATAGTTATGTACCCTATTTCCAGATCACCATCACTTCTATGTTACATTCTTCATAGTACTTCATAGCTTTTCTTGCTACACAAATACAAAATAACTTGTTTTAATGTAAATTGAATCATAATACTTCCTTGAACAAAGGTCTTTGATGCCTTTCCACCACAGTTTAAAATTTAAACACCTTTTTACAGTTTATAGAACTCTATACTATATGTCTTTTGTTCTACCACCCTCTGACGTATTAACTTACTCTCCTTCCAGTGAGCTTGTTGCTCACCATCATACAACAAGCAGTTCTTTGAGTATTTCCTTTTATTTTCCCATAGATTGTCCCCTAACTAGCCCCTTCTAATTATTTTTAGCTCTAATATTATTACTTATTATTACTTCTTTAGCAGTTGTCCATATTTGATGTTATTTATCCAAATTCTTCAATAACTCTATCATAGACTTATGTTTCATTTTCTTCATATAACTTGTTACTGTCTAAAGTTATATTATTTATTTATAACAGTCAGAATGAGATTAGGAGTTGGCGACAGTTGAAACAAAACACATATGAACTTTTCCTGAGGGAAAATGCTATAATAGGAAATAACTACATGAGAATTGAAATCAAATACATTACTTTAAAAATAAATTTATTATTTTCAATTATTTTTAAATAGTTGTATAAAGGGTTCCAATTTAATGTCAATTTATGTTTATGATGCATCTAGATCAGAGTCACCTCTTTCATCATGTTTCTCCCATATCTCCCAACCCATCTATCCCCTGAAATTTTCTAGTTCCACGTTCACATATGCACATTGAATATTATGAGTACATTCTCACACCATTCCTCTCTCCATTTATTCACTCGTCCCTTAACTATTCCTTAGATAAGACATAATTCCAGACAATTTCTAACCCCTGTTTTGTCACCATCGTAGTGATGCTTCATTTAATTCTCTCCAGTTTCTCTATTGTAAAATTAAAGCAAATATAAAACTTAAACAACGGGGAGATTGAGAATTAAATGAGATAATGCATATCATAGTGCAGAATATAGTAAATAATAAGTTTTATTTTTCATATCATAGTATCTCATATGGTAATTCTCAGACTTTTTCACATGAGATACTGTAATGTGATATGACATCTGGGGGTATAAGATACTGTATATTAATCAAACACCTGAATTGATTCAAATGGCTATGGTCTACAAGTCACCCATATAAAAGATGATGCTAGAGGTGCCAGATTTTAATCATGACTGTGAATTAACAAATGTATGGTCATCTATAAAAGATGAGAGGTATTTTAAATCTTTTTGACTTCTTAAAAAGGTCATAGAGCCTTTTATTTTCTCATCTGTGAATCTGTCATAGCCAATATTACCACTATTATGTATCATCCATTCAGAAGAATACTACTGGTATAGAATTGGGAAGTTTCCATAACATTTCTAGTATCATATTGAGAGCTTTAATGGGGAAATTTCAGTAATATGAGTGATAACATGGTCTCTGTATGTACAGAAATCGATGTCTTCTTGACAAATAAAAAGCAACAATGAATTCTAATGCACTTTATCGTGTGTGTGTGTGTGTATGTGTGTGTGTGTGTGTGTGTGTGTGTGTGTGTTGAGTCTATTTCTTTTGAGTAACTACCCTCATCATTTGTAATAATGGAAGATGTTGATTGAAAATTGAAATGTCAGTCAAACTGGTAAAATGTCAATGGAATTCTAAATTACCCTTTTTAATTTTGGCCTTAAAATGTTAGTCATTCCACACCTTTCCTCCTGAAACAGACCTGGAGGGTAAAAACATCAGGTTGAACGTCATTGTATTTTTCTCACCACAGGCTTCCAGCGTTCATCCTTATTGACAGAGATTCTTTGTTTGGAAGCTGTAATCAATTATTTCTTCACTTGATTTCACTTCTGCTGCTTTTGAGGCAGTTGTTGATAGAATAATCACTAAGTAATTACAATTGTTTTCTAGAAGAGTCTCACTTCCTAGCATTTCTCATCACCAAGAACTTATTTAAACAAATAGCTTCTCAGTCTTATGGGCATCCCCTTGAGTAGAAAGTCAATAAATGAAAGGAGGAAAGAAGAAGGCTAGAATCCTAGTACTATATATATTGTGCATGCACACACACACATGCACACACACACATACACACACACATATATATATAATGCTATATATTGCTTTGTCTACAGTAGTGAAGAGGATGAATTTTACCAAATCTATCAGATATAAATTTCACATTGGCTCTAAATTCCATATTTCACAGTACAGTTATAAAATATCTTTTTTTTGGATGTGGGGACTGAAATCTGGGTCTGGGTTCCATCCCTCTGCTCTTCAGCACCCTACCATTTGAGCCACAGTGCCACTTATGGCTTTTTTCTGCTTATGTAGTGCTGAGGAATCGAATCCAGGGCCTCATGCATACGAGGCAGGCACTCTACCACTGAGCCAACTTCCCAGCCCAATTATAGAATATCTTTAGTGCTAAGTTTTCTTCATTCTGAAAAATAATCTCTTATATCATTTTAGTGCTGAATAAATGAAATTAAGCATAGCAACATAAAAATTCTAAATACTCAATAGACAATTACTACCTTACAAAATCTTCTTTATAAGATATTCTAATCTCTTTTTCAATTTTTATTTTTATTATAAAGGTGATGTACAGAGGGGTTACAGTTACATACATCATGCATTTATATTTCTTTTTGAACAGTGTCACCCTCTCCCTCAACTTCTCCTAGTTTTTTCCCTCACAATCCCCTCACACCTAAGTTCTATATTTCATTTCCAACATAGTGTGTAGAGTTCAAACTCCATGACCAACAATAGAAAAGCAAAAGCTGACACAATATCTAGTGAGTATCATTGTTGAATAAGATCATCCTTTGTCCCACGGTTTCTGTGATTATCCTCCTTTAAATACATTAAAAATCCAAGGCTCAGACGTAAATACCAGTCCGAGCAAGGTGACATACATGAAGATCTTACGGTTGTTTCCCCATTAAAGTATCAATTAAACTATCTGAGGTTATTTTACCTATAAAATCTGTCATTGTAATGCAGCATATTAGTAGATTAAAGGATTCCAAACACTTGATGATCACAATAGTCATGGAGACATCATTTGGCAGAATGCAAAACATTTTCACAATAGACTCAAAAACAATCTGAAAAGTGTAAAATATTCTTAACTGATGAATATTGTTTATAGAAATTTTACAGTTGGGGCTGGAAGGTGGCTCAGTGGTAGAGCGCTTGCCTTGCATGCCTGAGGCCCTGGGTTCGATTCCTCAGCACCACATAAGCAAAAAGAAAAAAAAACAGAAGTGGTGTTGTGGCTCAAGTGGTAGAGCGCTAGCCTTGAGCTGAAGAGCTGAGGGACAGCGCCCAGGCCCAGATTTCAGGCCCCATGACCTGACCCCCCCCCAAAAAAAAAAAGAAAAAAGAAATTTTACAGTTAACTTCAAACTTAAAATTGAAAGATTGTCTTTCCCACTTAAGATCTGCAAAACAGAAGCAAGATAAATATATCTGCTTTTACTGTAGCCAATGAACATTATACTAATAAATGAGTTCAACAGAGTATATAAGGTCACCATACAAAAATGAATTAGAATTTGATACACCAACAATAAGCAATATGAAAATGAAATTCAGACAATTCATGTAAGTTAATATAAAAAGAAAATAAAATACCTGGAAGCACATTTTACAAGAATAGTGTAAAACTTGTGCAAATAGTCTCTGACTTACACTAGTCTGACCTATAATATCTTTTTGAGCTGGTCCTGGGGCATGAACTCAGGGTCAAGGCAATGTTCCTAAACTTCTTTTGAATGACAATCCTCACATCTCAGCCTCCTGAATAAGTGAATAATTGGCATGAGCCACTAGAACCTGGTTAATACTTTAACCTATGGTCATTTTAAAGAGGTACATGCTTGGTAGAATCCATATCTTGAATAATTGCAAATTCTGATAGTCTGATGCTTTCTCAGAGTGCTGGGCAGAAGCAGAGATTTGCAGTGAGGCTCCCACTCATCCATCAAAAAAGGATAATATCCATACTCTACAGTGTACTCAGTTGCTAGAATATGTTTGATACATGATTCAATTCATTTTTTGTAGCACTGAAGATTGAAATCTGACTCATATTTGTTAGGCAGGTTCTTTATCACCTGAGTCAAGCTTCCAGCCCCCTTTTGCATTGATTAGTTTTAATCATACACTTAAGTGTGTAAGCTAAACTGACAAAACTCTTAGGATGAATTATGGTAGTACATTTTCATGACCTTTGATGAGTCAAAGCTTTCTTAAAATACAACAGTCAAAGTGAAAGTGACAAAAGAACAGGAAAAATTGGAACTTACCAAATTAAAAACAATCTTTTGTACCCTTGTGGAAAAAGTAATCTCTTGAAAGGAAGTTGAGTATATTTTCTAGTCATATATCAAAGACTCCCCCCCAGAATAGAAGCAACTCAAATAACTGATAGAATAAAGATACAAGCAGTTCTGTAAAGAAGATAAACAAGTAACCAAGAATCTATGAAATGATGATTAACATCATTGTCAGTTGTAACATCTTCCTGGGGAGACTGACTTTAATAAGATTTTAAAAAACTAAAAATTAGTCAGCAAAAGGAGAGAATAAGACATCATGTGTAGAAGAGACACTATGAGCAATAGCATAAAGTTAGGATGATTGTTATGCTTGTACAATGCACCATTTGGGGCAAATTGGTAGCATTAATAGGTCAGTTCCTATTATTAAAACTACAGGTGTGCACTGTACTCATTTTGAAGAGTTCTGAGAAATATGGATTTTTAAAATAAGACTTAAGGAGCCTATAAGAGTTTCTGAGAAACCATAAATAAGAACAGACTCATGTTTTGGAAAGGTAACTGTGATTAACATGTAGTGTAGAGCTGGTGGCAGAAAGCCAGATAGGAATCTAATCTAATACCCATATTGAGCTTGAGCTACAATAGATGAAAGGACAAATTTGCAGAAAGTTACTTAGAAAAGAAAAGGAATCCTTTTGTTGAAGACATGTGCACACCAGTCAGTTCCATTTCGGCTGGTAAGAGTAAAATAAGAAGAGTGGAGAATCTCAGGAAGACAAGGAAAGAGAAATTTGAAAAATGAAAGTAGTGACCAGTAATTACACAAGGATCAAAAAATAATAACAAATTAATAGATTTAGTGGTCAAAAATTATTTCAAAGTGGAAATTTCAAAAAGAACTAAGGACAAAAAATTGAAAACATTTATAAAAATAAATTTAAAATTATTTTACAGATTCTACTTCTTATGTTTGTATAGATTTATAATAATTCAGATATTTGTTAAATTGTCACTAGGGAAATAAATGCAATACAATCTACTTACTCTCCAATAGCTTTTTAATTATATATGCTAAGACATTTACTATGCTTTCATGTAGTGAAAAGTGGTTTAAAGAGTGTCATGAAGATCATACTTGACTTCAATGAGTTAAAATGATTGCTTTTTAATTATGTGAAAATAACATGCATAGGATTCAATGAACAAATACAAAGAGCTCTGAGGAAAACAGAGGGCTCTAAGGGGTTCAACCACCACTTTCAGCAATGTCAACTTTGGCTGGAAGATCGTTATCCTTTTTTTTAAAATCATTATCCTTGTCAGAACAACTAAAAACAGTCTCTAGTGTCAAGTCAAAACAGTAAATGGACTCCAACTCACTTCCAGCCTAGTGTCACATGTCTCTAGCTACACTTATAGGTAGTCCAGACCATCAACATATGAACTCTACCCCAGTTTCTATCTTATTACTGTTTGCTGAGCATTTAACTATAGTTCAAAAATGCAAAAATGGGGGTCTTGGATGATTGAAAGTGCTTTCAGACTGCTCCTGAGAATTTCCTAGTGAAATAGGAGTCTTGAGAATAAGGCAAGAGGAGCATCAGACTGTAGAGCCTCCTTGGTAAATGGCACTGTAATGTTTTTGAATTTCTCAAATTTGTGAATCATTTCTTACAGTCAATGGGATGGAAGTAAAGAGGACTGTATCAGCACTATATTGTATAATCATTTACATGATCATTTTATACACCTGAAATTGAATTGGAAGCTCTCTGGAGGGTGAAGGTAAAGGGACAAATATAATTCAAGGCCAGGGAAGAAAAACTGACCCTTGCAAAGAATGTTGACACACAACTTTGCCATCATCAGTACCATTTGAGCTGACATAATAATGGAAAAATTCATTTCAGAATGATAGAAGGGCATGAAATGACTATGTGTACCATTTATCTTTGGTCTCTCAAGAAATTCAATGCTGACTTCTAGTTAAACATGGTGAAGTGAACATGCATTAATCTATGCTCCCTCTATATAGAACAGAAAAGACATAAATCCACAAGGAAGGGGCTGGGAAGGTGGCTCAGTGGTAGAGCTCTTGCCTTGAATGCATGAGGCCCTGGGTTTGATTCCTCAGCACCACATAAGCAAAAATAAAAAAAGCCAGAAGTGGCGCTGTGGCTCAAGTGGTAGAGAGCTAGCCTTGAGCTGAAGAGCTGAGGGACAGCGCCCAGGCCCAGAGTTCAGGCACCATGGAGGGACCAAAAATAAAAACATTAAAAAAAAATAAAAATAAAAAAATAAATCCACAAGGAAAAGGGAATCACTTTGCAGACAAGGTATTAGCATGCTTTTGAAAACTGGAAAACTCATAGATGAATGGGTAAGTCATAGCAGAAAGGAGAAAAGTGAAACACAATTCCAAGGAACAGGACAAATATTGTTGTGAGAAACAGGAATTCAACAGAAGCTAACATACAAGCTAACATGTGCTTCATCAATTATGTTGAAAGTCTTTTTAAGAAGGGAATTGACTGTTACCAAAGCTCTAATAATATATACTCCCTTTCATACCAAACACCTTTGATCAGAAAACTTATGATTTGTTCTCTAAGGGAGATTAACTAGTGGCATTTGAATTGGAGAAATGGAGGCATGCCATGTATGTGTTCTCATACTCATAACCAAAGGAGTGGGGCAATCTCCACACTAAATGTATAGAAATGTGCAACACAAAATTACAAAAATAAAGTCATGGAAAAAAAGCATCTGGTAAATCCCAGCACTCAAGAGGCTGAGGCAGGAAAATCACAAGTGCAATATGGTTAGACACTGTCTCAGAAAACCAAAACAAGGAGACAGAGAGTGTGTTAATAGTATCATGGCATAAATATTTTTAAGAGTTGGAAAATAAAGTTTAATAATTAATTTTGTATTGATTCCCAACTTAAAAGTCTATAACCAGAGTAATTACAAAATAGGGTACAGGGACATTTTAAAATATTTTATGTCTCAAAATTCTACCTCCCATATGGGAGGTAGATGTGAAACTAAAATTAGTTTAGAAACCAAGTGAGAAATATACCAGGAACAGTGGGTTCAGTGGAAGACAAGTAAAGTTAATTCAAAGGATGTTATAAAACTTAAGTTTTGAATGAGCCCTTCAAAGCAGGCTTAGAGGCTATAGATCAGAAGAGCATATGAGGGCAGAGTTGCTGAGAAAATAACATCAAGAAGAAAAAGAAAGAAATATATCTCATAACCTCTTGGCACATATGTGAGGAATGTTGTTTGATGATACTCAGTTTGAGCTCAGGGTCTTGTGCTTGTTAGGCAGGAGCTTTACTACTTGACCCATGCCTCCAAGGTTTTTGTGATTGAATTATTTCTCAGATAGAATCTTATGAGTATGTTTTTACCCAGGACAGCATCAGACCATGAACCTTCTACCTATGCCTCTTTCCCATGCAGCCCACATTACAGAAGTATGTCCCCGAGTCCAGCTTGTTCTTTGAGATTGCATCTCATTAACTTTTTCACCCTGACTGGTTTCAAAACACATTCATCCTATTGTCACTTCCCAACTAGCTGTAATTACAGGCATAAACCAATACATTCAGACTACTGGAGGATTTTTATTCCTCTGTTAGAGAATTATCCACTAAATCATGTATGTTAATGGAAATGAAAACAGTTATGTGTAATTCAAGGTAAAATAAAAATTAGAAAAAAGTAATCATAGAATACTATATTACTTGGTGATAAATTATATAATCCTAAGACTGTAAGTATTGAATATTTATTAAACCAAATTCAATATGCAAATCATGGCAAAGAGAGAGTGAGAAGTGTGTGGAAAATGTGGGGTTATGAGTCTTCATTGTCTTCAGCAAGGAAAAAAACAAATTTTAAAGAGCAGATTATAAGCATAATATTTACAATTGTGGAGTTATATTCCAAGAGAAATAGCTCTATTAGTAGAGAGAGAAATCTGGAATGTAGAGGAGAGGGGCAGGGAACTCATTTGTTCTGCAAATATGTTGCATAGATCTATGGAATTTGAAAGTGAACATAGTAATAGAATTTAAAGTGTAATTTCTAAAATGCAAGGTAAAGATAAATAAAACATACGTTTTAATAAAAACATCTGATTCTCTAATGGAAAGGAATATGATAAATACAGATTTGCATGTACCTCCTTTGCATAGTCTTTCCTCCTATACTGCATGGAACTACTCTTGTGTAAAGGTGACCTTGAAATCAATAGCTGGTTCTTACTTGAAAGTATTGCATTGGGGTGTTGCTTGACCTCAGAATTTGACCTATGAATGGAAAGCAATGGGATGTCAAGCATGCATGTTGTTTCTTTAGACAGCAAGCACTCCTTTGATGTTGTGGCAAGTAATGGACCATTAGCCAGAAATTTCATTTATACAACATCTTAATGTTCAACCAGTCATGTTAAAAAATGTCTCTGATCAAGTTGATGGTGCTATTACATTTTTTGTTGTTGACATTGAGAACCCATCATAAACTTATTTTCTGGCATGAAAGAAGCTTGCTCCTCCAAGGAAAAGCACTGTTATTCTTTAGAAAATTTAGAAGTGTTTATAACTAAACTCAAACATCATTTAGGGAATTCATTATTTATTGTTTGGAGTACAAATTTACCTAAAATAAAATTAAGTGAAACGTCATTTTTAAGGCTTTGAAGAATTGCTCTTACATGGTCAAAGAAAAATTTTCTTCTGAATCATTTATTTGTGCTCCACTCTGTTCCGTGTTTCAAATGAAATTCAAGAAATTCTTTTTAGCTGGGTACTAGCTAGGCTGTAATCCTAGCTGTCCAGGAGGCTGAGATCTAAGGATCGATGTTTCAAGCTAGCCTGGGCAGAAAAGTCCATGAAGACTCTTATCTCCAATTAACCACCAAAAAGAAAAAAGCCTGAAGTGGATCTGTGGCTCGAATGCTAGAGATTTAGCCTTGAGCAAACTTAATTCAAGGACAGTGCCCAAGCCCTGAGGTTAAGCCGCTGTACTAGAAAACACAGACACAGACACACACAGACACACAGACACACAGACACACACACACACACACACATTAACTTGAAATGACTTATGCTAAAAGACACATAGACAATAGGATTATCAAAGCAAATAACTAGAGTTCTATGACAGAACTGGGAAAAGTTGACAAGGTAACACTTAAATATGATCCTTATAATGACTATATTTTCTGAGCTAAAAATTGTGACATGGTACAAATGGTGAAGGGGCACTCTTTTGTTTAAAAATGTATTTATAGAAAATTTCTTAATTTTACAGGAATTAAGAAGTGAGGAAAGGAGTGGGATAGAAGGGATGTGTGAAAATGTTGAAAAGGTGACATTGATCAAGATGCATTTTAGTCATAAATTTCATTGTTAAATGATGACTCCTTTGTACAACTACTCAAAGATAATATAAAATATAGAAAGTTTCAAAAGGGTAGAAAATAAAGTGTTTGCATGTGTTTGTATATAAGTATATATGTATGAAAAAACAAACATCAAGATGTTTCCTGGATATCACGTATATATTTTGCCAAATAAAAACAAAGAAATAGAGCATCTAAGAGATGGTTATGCTTACATACCCATCTCCCTTTGTCTAATACATTGGGTTGATCAGAGGTATCCTAAGTCATCTGTCTAATGTAAGGAAGGACCTAATGTCCTTTAGTTCACTCATGTATTTATTTGTCCATACATTTAATCAACATTAATTATCACTAATTCTCATTTCTTACGTTCTCTGTACTTGGCTAGAATGTGGGGATGGAGGAATAAATTTGTCTTTTCTCCCTTCCCTCAAGGACTTCACAGAGCAGTAATGAGGTA
This sequence comes from Dipodomys merriami, assembly GCF_024711535.1. Lineage (NCBI taxonomy): Eukaryota > Metazoa > Chordata > Mammalia > Rodentia > Heteromyidae > Dipodomys > Dipodomys merriami. Next base: position 33,408,345 of record NW_027204492.1, on the reverse strand, counting down.
ATAAAACATAATTGTTACTATTTATTAAGCTCATAATCTGCACTAAGTACTTTCTATACATCATATCAATTCACCTGCACAAAAATCCCATTAAAAAGTCAGTACAAAAAAGTCAGTATCATGAAGCCAAGGTACAAGGGGGCCTTCAGGTCAGAGAGTATTGGAGCCAGAATTCAAATTCAGGCAGTGGGTGCCCCAAATCAATCTCTTACGACTGTATTCTACTACCTCTCAGAACACCTGAAATCATGATGTCTAGCTCCTTTGGAAAATGTCAGATAAGACTGAAGGAACTGAAGGATGTTACTATTTTATTAATGATTTCAAAGACAAACACAGACATGTATATTGAATTTCTGTGATATAAACAAATATGGTACCAGGAAAAGACTAGAAAAATATCCTAAATTAGAGAGTGTCTTTTTGCCTACACATAAGTAGAAAAATGAAAAGAAAACCCCACATCTTATTCACACTTTATCAAACTTTCTGAAATAATATTTTTGACAATGATTAGTTTGAGACAAAACCTTGCTCTTTCTTGATAGTAAGCAGGTATTTTGTTATTATCCTGAGTGGAGCTATTAGATGACTCTCTTCCCTATGTGCAGGCTTGGAATGATTGAGTGCTGTTGTGATATGGGTAAGGGATAATGGTGTAAAGTTAGAGCTGGCACAACTTGCCTGTTTTCAAATGCTTCATAGAATTTATTTTAGAATTTTATTTCTATTATCTTTAGTTGCACAAAGGGGTCACAATCAAACATGCCATATGTGTATAATACATCTTGATCAACATCACACCTTTCACCATTCTCCTTAATCACTTCCAACACCACCTATACTGTAAAACACAGAAGTCATCAAAAATTGTCTAAATTTCACTTATAGTTACCCACTGGATTACTCATTGCTATATATTTTGTAATAATAGTAAAAGATTAAAAAATGTCCTTCCAAGTGCAATTGGTTAGGGAAATACATGTATATCCAAAGCAGATACAGAAACAATGCAAATATAAATGATGAATGGATGGGCAAGAGCAACCACAGAGTTCTCCAGTTTATTTTGAACCACATGAAAGAACCGCCATTCAAACTATGAAGTCATCAAAATACTAATTACCTCCATGAAAATGCTACCTATGAATATAATTGTTTGCAGTAAGTATTGTGGCTTGGGGGTAAGATCCTGAATTCTGACTTAGAATATTTGTGAAGAGATAAATTAACATTAGAGATTATTAAGACTTGTCAGGAAATAATAAGCATTGGTCTAAAGACACTTTCTGAGATGAATTTCTGGCTTTCCAGTAACTAGCCATGGAATAAGTGATATAATGCATGTTAATAATCATAAGGCATAGAGTAAATGCTCATTAAAAATATACATTTACATTTAAAAAACATGGTAGACAGCAAAACATTCTATATAGGGTCAAATTCAGAGCATGCAGTACAGGTTGAAATTTAAGTAGTGATTCTCATATGTGAGACTAAGTTTGGGGTCAGAAGCCTTTCCTAGACAGTATGTATTCATCTTCTACCTGAGTTCCTGCTCTAGATCTAAGTCAATGCTTTTTACTACCACCTTTTAAGTTGACAAATAATTGTGTGGAACTTGACAAAGGCAGCCATTTCCATCAGGTCATGTTAGTCAAATAAGTATAGTTCATCCTTGCTCCTGACAAAATCAGTTTGATATTCCATAATGATTGGGGTAGCTGTCAACAGCAAATGGGGTGAGTATACATTTTTGATGTTGAATGACAACTTGAGAGATATAGGGAAACTCTGCTCTACTTTTGCAATTTTTCTGTAAATCATTTTTTTTCAAAATAAAAATATAAATAAAAACAAATATAGTAAAATATTGCAAATGATACCCAAACTTACTTGCATCTAAGAAATTTACTGACATCTGAATTGAATATAATGTATGCAATACTTCTAATCCATAAAGTACACTTGTACTTTTCTCCTTTCCTGAAAATTTAGAGGGGGAAATGATAAAACTATGATATCAGTTTCTTACTTTTCAAATATTGAAAAAATCAAGAATTCTTTTTAAAAGTATTTTTTTCAGTAAGCAAGTATTCTCTTTAGTGAGACTAGACTGACTTGTCTTGGTATTTTTGCTAACTTGACATATTTTTAATTTTTTTTTGCTTTCCCAAAGCCAGTAACAGTGTAAATGAGATCAGCTAATCAGTGATAAGGAAAATAATTGCTGTAGTTTTCCAATAATAGTTTTCTTTTTGTAAGTGAAATTTTATTCAGGTGTATCAGAGGTAATCAAAATACTGTCATTTACATCAATAGATATGGACAAAACCATTATTTAAACAAATGGAAATCACTGATATGGATAAAAACTCATTAAATTCAAACAGTATCTACTAACTGTGAAATTTTCCAAGTACTCCTGACGTGTTTTTTTTTTCAGAAGGTAATTTCAAGTTAATAATAATAACAATAAGAACAACAGCAAAAAAATCTTCATTTGCAATTATATCCTTGAGTTTAATTTAATTAGAAATGTTGAATAAACAATTTTACCTGTGTGTATTCTAGGATCGCATCATATGTAAAGGTAAAAAAGAAAGGGTGGATGGGGACACAGTTAAAATGAGGCAGATAAAATGAGGCCTACTTAATGTGAATCACCCGTTCTCCCAAGGATATTGAACCCAAAGCTTCCTATTCAACTCTGGTTACTTTCCTTGCTCCTTAGCTAATACACTATTATTCATATAAGTGATAGGCTGCTAAGTCTTCCTGTGCGTCTATGATGAAAAAAAACTGATACTACAGATTCCTTTTTTATTGTAAAGATACTGTACAGAGTGGTTACAGTTAACATGAGTAATGAGTACATTTCCTATGGAGCATTTTACCCCTCCTTTGTTTCCCCCCTATTATCCCTTCCCTCTTTACCTTCCCAACTCTACCCTACTCCCCAAAAGTTGTAAAGATCGTTTTCAACATAGTGTATTGTACATCTCATTGTTACAATGAGTTAATCTGTATCCTTGTTTCAGCATTTTATTTCCCATCCCCTTCCCAAATTAGAAATCGGTTTTGCATCCCTGAAATAAATTCTGTTTGATCATAATGTGTGATTTTTTTTGGATTAGTTGTTGAAGTCTACTGGTCAAAATTTTGTTGAGAAGTTTTACATTGTTGTTCATCAAAGAAATGTGTCTATAATTCTCTTAATTTGATGTTCCCTTTCTGGATGTGGGATGAGGTTTATGATGGCTTCAAAGAAAGAGTTTGGTAGTGAACTTCACTTTCAATTTCATTGAAGAGTTGGAGGAGTATTGGTGTAAGTTCTACTTTGGAGGCCTTGTAGAATTCAGCTGTAACTCCATCCAGTCCTGGGCGTTTCTTGGGTGGAGGTCTCTTATTGCTGTTTCTATTTCGATGTTTATAAAGTTGTTTTAACTCATCTTGGTTTAGTTTGGGCATGCCAGTATTTGCTAGAAATTTGTCCCTTTCTTCCAGATTCTCAAATTTCTTAGTATATAAAGGATTGAGAAGTATTACCTTATAATGTTCTAAATCTTGCTTGTTTCTGTGGTGATGTTTTCATTCTCATATCTGAGTTTATTTGAGTGTGTTCTCCTCTTTTTCTGGTAAAATTTGCTAAGGGATTGTCAGTTTTGTTATTTTTTTCGAAGAACTATCTGTTTTGTTGCTTCTTTCTATGGGTTTTGAACTCTAATTCATTTAATACTGATTCAATTTTAATAAATTGTTTCCATATATTGATTGGGGTTTGGCTTGATGGTCTTTTTCAAGGAGCTTCAGGTGCCTCATTAAATTGTTGGTTTCAGATCTCTCCAATTTATTCACGAAGGGACTCAGAGCTATAAACTTTCTTCTGAGTACTGCTGTGCTGTGTCCCAGAGGAGTTGGTAATAAGTTTGTTCATTTGTGTTAAATATCATAAAATATTTTTATTTTAATACATTTTTATTGTAAAAATTTTGTACAGAGGAGTTAAAGTTACATGATGAGGGTAATGAGTATATTTCATAGTGACCATTGTCCCTTACAGTCACTTCCTTCCCCGTCTCCCCAACTCACCCTGATCTCCCCCCCACACAGACATTGTAATGTTTGTTTTCAATGTAGTGTCCTGTACATCTCATTGTCACAATGAGTCAGACTGCATCTCCATTTAAGGGTTTTGCAATATCCCTTCCCCTCCACAAATTACAAAAATGTATACACAAGATGCAGAACAACGACATTAAATCCAGTGAAAACAGAGGTCGCCATGGGGAAGAACCTACAATAGAGACAAAAGAATTACATAGTGCATTGTAAATACATTAAAAACACTAGCAAGCGAGAAATAAAAGCCTCTTGTGTCCCTGTAGGGGTACATTTTGCTTAACATTCTCGCATGTGCTCATATTTACATGGTCTTTGACCTTCTCTGCTTGTCCTAGACATGTACTAGTCACTGCAAACAAGGGAAACCATGGGACCTATGTTTTTTTGAGCCTGGCTTACTTCAGTTAATATGATTTTTTCCAAGTCTTCCCATTTCCTAACAAAAGAAGCAATGTCATTCTTTCTGATGGGGGCATAGAATTCCATTTATATGTATATACCATATTTTCTTGATCCATTCATCTACTGAGGGGCATTTGGGTTGGCTCCATATCTTAGCTAGGGTAAATAATGCTGCAATAAACATGGTTGTGCTGGTAGCTTTGGTATGACCTTGTTTTATGAGCATATGGGTAAATGCCCAAAAGTGGGATTGCTGGGTCATAAGGGAGCTCTGTGTGGTGTCTTTTGAGGAACCTGTACACTGCTTTCCAGAGTGGTTGAACAAGTTTATACCACCACCAACAATGCAGTCGGGTTCCTTTTTAGCCACATTCCCCCCAGCATCTGTTGTTACTAGAGTTCTTGATTATAGCCATTCTAGCTGGGGTGAGGTGGAATCAAAGCATTGTCTAGATTTGTTTTTCTTTTATAGCTAGAGAGGATGAGCATTTCTTCATGTATATATTAGCCATTCTTATTTCTTCTTCAGAGAAGTCTCTCTTTAAGTCTATAACCCATTTGTTAATTGGGCAGTTGTTTCTTTGAGGATTTGTTATTGGGGGATTTAGTTTTTGAGTTCTAAATATTGTTCAGATACAAGACCATTATCTGTTGTGTGATTTGTGAATATCTTCTCCCAGGCGGCGGGGTTTCTATTGATCTTGCTCGCTATATCGTTTGTCTTGCAGAATCTCTGCAGTTTAATGCAATCTTATTTGTCCATCTTTTCTTGATTTTTTTGTGCTTCTGGGTCTCTATTAAGAAAATTTCGGCCTGTGTCAAGGAGCCCTAGAGTTTCTCATACTCCTTCCTGTAAGGTTTTCATGGAGTCTGCTTTTATTTCGAGGTTTCTGGTCCTTTTGGAGTTGATTCTGGTGCAGGGTGATATATACGGATCTAGTTTTAGTTTTCTACAAGTATTTAACCAATTTTGCCAGCAATATTTACTGAGAAGACTGTCTTTCTTTCATTCTATTTCTTTAGCATCTTTGTCAAAGATTAGGTGGCTATATGTCTATGGGTCCATTTCTGGGTCTTCAGTCCTATTCCATTGGTCCTCAGGTCTGGTCATATGCCAGTACCAAGCTAATTTGATTACTCTGGCTTTGTAGTAGAGTGTGAAATTTGGAATTGATATTAGTCCAGAGCTGTTCTTTCTACTAAGGATTATTTTTTGCTATTCGTGGTCTTTAATTGTTCCATATGAATTTTTAGATTGCTTCTTCTATTTCATTGAAGAATGAGGATGGACCTGGCTTACTTCACTTAATATAATTTTTTCCAAGCCTTTCCATTTCCTAACAAATGGGGTAATTTCATTCTTTCTGATGGAGGCATAGAATTCCATTGTGTAGGGGCTGGGAAGGTGGCTCAGTGGTAGAGCGCTTGCCTTGCATGCATGAGGCCCTGGGTTCGATTCCTCAGCACCACATAAGCAAAAAGAAAAAAGCCGGAAGTGGCGCTGTGGCTCAAGTGGTAGAGCACTAGCCTTCAGCTGAAGAGCTGAGGGACAGCACCCAGGCCCAGAGTTCAGGCCCCACAACCGGATCCAAAAAAAAAAAAAAAAAAAACAATTCCATTGTGTATATATACCACATTTTCTTGATCTATTCATCTACTGAGGGGCATCTGGGTTGGTTCCATATCTTGGCTATAGTAAATAATGCTGCAATAAACATAATTGTGCTGGTAGCTTTAGTGTGGCCTTGTTTGTGAACATTTGGGTAAATGCCCAAAAGTGGGATTGCTGGGTCATAGGGGAGCTCTATGTGGAGTCTTTTGAGGAACATCCATATTACTTTCCAAAGTGGTTGAATAAGTTTACACTCCCACCAACAATGCAGTAAATTTCCCTTCTGTCCACATCCCCTCCAGCATCTGTTGTTATGGTTTCCCTCGTTTGCAGTATCTAGTATATGTCTGAGTCAAGCAGAAAAGGTCAGATAAGGTGATGTTAGGGGAATGAACCCTAAGATATGTATTCAAATGTTTTTTTTTCTTTCATGCGATTGTTTCTAACACATTTATAAGATTATTTCTTTGTTGCTTTGTATGTCCCTCCCTCACAGTATAACCCGTGCTTTCCCTGTATTTTATGTTGGTATAATTTGTGGAGGGGAAGGGGAAAAACAAATCGTTTAAATAGGGATACAGGTGGACCCATTGCAACAATGAAGTGTACAAGTCGTTATGTCGAAAACGAACTTTACAACTTTGGTGGGGGGGAGAGGGAGCGGGGAGGATTGGGTGGAGGGGCAGGGGGAGGTTGGGAAGGGATGGGAAGGGAAAACAAAGGAGGAGGCTACAATGCTTGATAAGAAATGTACTCATGGGCTGGGAAGTTGGCTCAGTGGTAGAGCGCTTGCCTTGCATGGCTGAGGCCCTGGGTTCGATTCCTCAGCACCACATAAGCAAAAAGGAAAAAGCCAGAAGTGGCGCTGTGGCTCAAGTGGTAGAGCGTTAGCCTTGAGCTGAAGAGCTGAGGGACAGCGCCCAGGCCCAGAGTTCAGGCCCCACAACCTGACCCCCCCCCAAAAAAAAAAAAAAAAAGAAATGTACTCATTATATTGCCCATGTAATTGTAACACCTCTGTACAGTATTTTCACAATAAAAATATATCAAAAAAAGAAAACAAAATTTACAACTTTGGTGTGGGGGGGGCAGGTAGGATTGGGTGGGAGGGTGGGGGGAGGATGGGAAGGGATGGGAAGGGGAAACAAAGGAGGAGGCTACAATGCTTGATAAGAAATGTACTCATTACCTTGCCCATGTAATTGTAACTCCTCTGTACAGTATTTTCACAATAAAAAAATAAAATAATATAAAATAAAAAGAGTGAGGATGGAGTATTTATAGGTATCACATTGCATTTGTAGATAGCCTTTGGAATTATTGACATTTTTCACCATGTTAATCCTCCCAATCCAGGAGCATGGGAGGTTTTTCCAGTTGCTTAGTTCTGCTTTAATTTCCTGTTGCAGTTTTTTTTAATGTTTTCATCATACAGGTCCTTCACCTCTTTTCTAAGTTAACTCCTAAATATTTTATTGTTTGTTGAACTGTGCCCTCTTCATTATTGGCATACAGGAAAGCCATTGATTTATGAGGGTTAATTTTATACCCTACTACTTTGCCAAAGTTTCTGATCAGCTCAAGTACCTTGGGAGTGCAGTACATGAGGTTCTTTAAATACATGATCATGTCATCTGCAAAGAAAGAATTTTACTTCATCCTTCCCTCTTTGGATCCTCTTTATGTCTGCATCTTGTATTATTGCTGTAGCAAGGCATTCTAATACTAGGTTGAAGAAAGGTGGGGAGAGTGGACACCCTTGTCTCGTTCCTGAATTTAGAGGTAATGGGTTTAACTTTTGCCATTAAGTATAATGCTGGCTGTAGGCTTGTCATATATAGCCTTTATTATATTGAGGAATATTCCATGGATTCCTAGTTTTTCCAGAGCCTTTATCATAAAGGGATGTTGGATCTTGTCAAATGCTTTTTCTGCATCTATTGAGATAAACATGTGGTTCTCATCCTTGCTCTTGTTGATGTGATGAATTATATTAATTGCTTCGCCTATATTGAACCAGCTTTGCATCCATGAAATAAATCCTGTTCAATTGTAGTGTATGATTCTTTTGATGAGTTGTTGAAGTCTATTGGCCAAGATTTTGTTGAGAAATTTTGCATCAATATTCATCAAAGAAATGGGTCTATAGTTCTCTTTCTTTGATGAGTCCCTTCCTGGGTTCATAAAAAGTGTCATAGTGAATTTTTGCTTTCAATTTCATTAAAGAGATGGAGGAGTATTGGTGTGAATTCTGCTTTGAAGGCCTTGTAGAATTCAGCTGTAAATCCATCTGGTCCTGAAATTTTCTTGGGTGGGAAGTCTTTTATTGCTGCTTCTATTTTGATGCTTGATATGGGTCTGTTAAGTTGTTTTAAATCATCTTGGTTTAGTTTTGGCATGTCAATATTTGCTAGAAATTTGTCCATATCTTTTAGATTCGCAAACTTATTAGCATAAAGGTTTGAGAAGTATCCCTTTATTAGCTGTTTCTGTAGTGATGTTTCCATTCTCATCTCTGAGTTTGTTTATTTGGGTGTATTCTCTTTTTTTCTCATAAGATTTGCTAAGGGTCTATAAATTTTATTAATTTTTCCAAACAACCAACTCTCTGCTTTGTTAATTCTTTCTATAGTTTTTTTGAACTCTAATTCATTTAATTCAGCTTTAATTTTAATTATTTGTTTCTGTCTACTGGATTGGGGTTTAACTTGTTGTTCTTTTTCAAGGAGCTTTAGGTGCTTCATTAAATTTTTGGTTTCAGATCATTCCAATTAGTTGATGTAGGAACTCAGAGCTATAAACTTGCCTCTGAGTACTGCCTTTGCTGTTTCCCAGAGGAGGTGATAATTTGTGTGATCAATTTCGTTAAATATTATGATCATTTGAATTTCCTTTCTAATCTTTTCCATGACTCACTGGTGGTACAACAGTGTGTTGTTCAACATCCATGTGTTACAGGATTTCCTTTGGTGGATTTTGATGTTGCATTCTAATTTTATTCCCTTGTGGACTGAACGAATGCAGCATATAATTTCAATATTTCTGAATTTGGACAGATTTGCTTTGTGACCTAGAATGTGGTCTATTTTGGAGAATGTTCCATTTGCTGCTGACAAGAGGATGCAATCTGATGCTGCTGGGTGAAATATTCGGTAGATGTCTATTAAGTCTAGTTGATCTATGCAAATTTTAAGTTCGGAGGTTTCTGTGTTGAGTTTTTGTCGGGATGATCTATCAAATGGGAGTAGTGGTGTACTAAAGGCCCCCACCCTTAATGTCATTGAGTCTATGAGAGATTTGAGGTACAGTAGTGTATCTGGAATAAATTTTGGTGCTCCATTATTTGGTGAGTAGATTTTAGAATCGTAATAACCTCCTGGAGAGATCCCTTAATTACTATGTAGTGACCTTCTTTATCAGTTCTCATTGATTTTAATTTGAAGTCTATTTTATCTGATATTAGGATTGCAACTCTCACCTGTTTATGGGGGCTATTTGTTTGGTAGATTTTATTCCAGCTTTTGACTTTAAGAATATGTTCGTTTTTGTTGGCAATGCATGTCTCTTGAAGACAGCAGATAGAAGGATCTTGCTTTTTTATCCAACTGGACAATCTATGTCGCTTAATTGGAAAGTGAAGACCATTAATATTAAGGGTTAGGACTAAGTGGTGTTTGTCTGCCCCTATGTTTTTATCCATATTTTGGGGGGAAACTGTGCCTTGGCTGTTGTTGTTGTGATTACGTATTTCTCTGTTTGTGGACTGCTTCATTGCCTATATTCTGTTTTTGTTGGTTTTCTTTTTTTTCCCCCTGTGGGTTTTTTTTTGGGGGGTCCGGTCATGGGGCCTGAACTCTGGGCCTGGGCGCTGTCCCTCAGCTCTTCAGTTCAAGGCTAGCGCTCTACCACTTGAGCCACAGCACCACTTCCGGCTTTTTTCTTTTTGCTTATGTGGTGCTGAGGAATGGAACCCAGGGCCTCAGGCATGCAAGGCAAGCGCTCTACCACTGAGCCAACTTCCCAGCCCTTTTGTTGGTTTTCTATATGTAGAATGTCTTTGAGGATTTTTTGAAGAGCTGGTTTGGTAGAGATATATGGCTTCAAATTTTCCTTGTTGCAGAAGTTTTTTATTTGTCCTGCTATGAATGAAAGCTTAGCTGGGTAGATTATTCTTGTTTGGTAATTATTTGACTTTAGGGAGTGGCATATCTCTTTCCAGGCCATCCTTGCTTTTATGGTGTCTGCTGAGAAGTCTGAGGTAATTTTGATTGGATTACATTTATATGTGATTGTTCTCTTCTCTTTGACAACTTTAAGAATTCTTTCTTTGGGGCTATTGAGCCGGTACAGATTGTAAAGTGGCGGTGGGATGACCTGTACAGGTCTGGTCTATTTGGGGTTCTAAAAGCTTCTTGTATCTGGGTGGGCCTGTCCTTTTGTATATTTGGAAAGTTATCTGCTAGGATTCTGCTGAATATATTTCTTAATCCATTGGCTTCCCTCTCCAGGCCCTCTTGTATACCTATTATTATCAAATTAGGCTTTCTGAATATATCCTGTATTTCCTGCCATAACCTGTCATGCTTCTTAGTTTTGTTATAAATAATTGTGTGCTCTTTCTCTATAGAGTCTAACCTATCTTCAGCCTCTGATATACTTTCTTCGGCCTCCTCCAATATATTTTGAAGGCTTTTTTACTTCAGTGTCTATCACCTTTGCTTCTTTCTGGTCTTTTTTTATGATGGCCAGCTCATTAAGGTTTTAAGTATTGAATAGATTGCCTTAGCTCCTGGACTTGGTTATCAGACTTTTCTTTCTACTTTTTAATCTAGGTTCCTATCTTTTCATTAGCTTCTTTCTCCTTCTGCTGGATTTCCTTTATCTTTTTATTTGTGGAGGCAATGAAGTCACCTATTAGCTTCTGGTTGGCCTCATTGTGTTCTCTGATAACCCTATTCAGGGTGTCCAATTTCTCATTCATTAGGTTTACCAGCCATGCTTTTAATCTATCTTGAGCATTATCCTCTAGTTCATTCTGGGACTGCTGTGTAGGTTGTTTATGTGGAGATGGTGTTGGGGTTTGTTGATTGGCCATGTTCTTTGTGTTTCTGTGGTTAGTTCTACCCATTTGGAGACAAGAATCACACTGGTACAACAGTAGGACAGACTTTTTTTTTGATCGGAGCCAACTTGGTGTCATGTAGATGTATAGATCTTAGGGTTTCAAAGTTATGTGTAGGTATTTTCCTATTTAGCTCTCTTTTTCTTTGCTTGGAGAAGGATATTGTGTCTTTGAGGTTGAGATTATGTATAGTTGTAAATTTGGAGACAACCTGGGTTTGGCTGATAAGTAGTCTGTTCTTAGAGTTAACAAGATGGGCCCCTTGTACTCAAAATAGTCAAATGGATCCAATTTTGTGGTCAAATATAGAACCAACTTTAAGTTGAATCAGATATGAACTGTTAGGATCAATGGGCTGGACCAGATGGAGAAGTGAAGGGTAAGGATTGGAGAGATATGGATTCAAGTTCAGAAGAGAACTTGGCTATAATGATGGTAGAGAGGTAAGAACAGCTTAGGGGAGAGGTACATGTATTAGGAGGAGAATAAAGACATTGTTACCAAGTGGAAATCAGGTGGATAAGAATTCAAAGAAAGTTATATAGGGAGTAGCTTAGAGATCAAGATGAAGGTAAGAAAAAAAATTATGTATAAGTGTAGGAGTCTTGCTGAGGTTAGGGAAAGATTATTCAGATATTATTTGAGAGTCACTTAAATCTAGATTAACTCCTGTAATTATTGTTTACACACATGGAAGGAGGCCTTACTTTTTGTATAGATCTAGGTAGGGTAGCTCTGATGGAGTAGCAGTATAATGTGGAGAGAAAGGAGAGGGAGAGAGTGAGAGGAAAAGAAATAAAAAAAACCCTTACAAATGAGGAAATTAGAAAGTGGCAGAAAAAAAACAAATAATCATGAAAAATAGAAGTTTTAAGTAAAATAGTAAATCCTAGATCACAATACACATAAGTAACACATAGAAATAAAAGCAAACAACAAATGATCATACATAAAAACTAACAAAACAAAACAAAAACAAGAATAAAAACTAAAAAAATGTTTTTTTTTTGGTTCTTTGCAGGTTCTTTAGCCTCCCCGTAGTCCTCAGAACAGATTCCTGATAGAACCTTGTATGCCTTGCTCTAGTTCACTTTCCCTGTGGTTTGGTTGGGAACAGATGACCTTTTGATGGGAGAGGGTACCTGCTATCTAAAGTCCCTCTCTCAGGCCTAGTGGGAGGGAGTTTGGGGGGGATTGGGTTGCAGAGCTTTGGGGTCCTGCAGGGAATTGCCACTCAAGGAGTGGACCCAGTTGGGTTACTCACGAGGTCTGTAGCTGGTACACCACCAACACACTGTCGGATCACAGAGCTTGTGCTCTGGTGGGTAAGATGGAATTGGCAGGTTCTCAGTCAGAGGGTCTGGGGTTTGCAGGTGCAGATGGAGGGGTGTGGCTCTGCTGATGCTGAAGTGTCTCCTCTGTGCCAGCGTGGGGAGTCCTGGCACTGTGGGCGCCAGGTAGAGTTTGGTGCGGCAGCCTGGTGTTGGACTGTGGGGGGCCATGCTGGTCTGTATGTAGCAGAGGTGGTGGGAGGTGGCAGGCCAGTGGTGGGCAGTCTTGCGGGTGGCTAACTGCAGCTGCTAGGGGCTTCTGTGAAGATGCCTGTAGCACCTTGGTGGTGCCAAAGTTGTGAGAGCCTGGGGTGGCAGCAGGTCCCAGCAGAGTGCCCAGTCAGCAGAGCGGTTGGGCTTCTAGAGCTTAGAGCAATGGATTGGCTGCAGCTGTGGTTTCTTGGGACCCTTGTGCAGGGTTGGCAGGGGCCCACGGAGATCCTACCAACTCTGCAATCACAGGATGACTTTGGCCAATTTCTGGTGATTGTAATGGTGGTATTCCTGAGTTCACTCCTTCCCTGTAGCCGCCCTTGGGAGGGGGATTGTATTTCCTTTCTAATCTCTTCCATGACCCACTGGTGGTTCAACAATGTGTTGTTCAGCATCCATGTGTCACAGGATTTTCCTTGGTAGCTTTTGGTGTTGTATTCTGTTTTTTATTCCATTGTTATCTGAGAGAATGCAAGGCATAATTTCAACGTTTCTGAATTTGGACAAATTTTCTTTGTGACATAAAATGTGGTCTCTTTTGGAAAATTTTCCATGTACTGCTGAGAAGAATGTGTATTCTGATGCTGCTCAGTGAAATATTGTGTAGATGTCTGTTACTTCTGCTTGGTTTATGCAGTTGTTTAGAGCAGAGGTGTCTTTGTTGAATTTTTGCTTGGTTTATCTATCCATCAGAGATATTAGTGTGTAAAAGTCCCCAACAATGAATTTCTTTGGATATATGTAAGATTTTAAGGAAAAGAGTGTCTCTTGGATAAATTTGGGTTCTCGGTTATTTGATGAATAGATATTTAGAATTGTAATATCCTCCTAAAAGAGAGATCCCTTAATTAGTATGTAATGACTTTCTTTATCTCTTCTTGCTAATTTTAATTTCAAGTCTATTTTATCTGATATTAGGATGGCAATTTCCACCTGTTAATGGGGACCAGTTGTTTGGTAGATTTTATTCCAGCCTTTCATTTTCAGAATATTTTTTTCAAGTTTATTTTTACATTTTTATTGTAAAAATGCTGTAGAGAGGGGTTACAGTTACATGAGCAAGGTAATGAGTAAATTTTTATTGAGCATTGGTGCCTTCTCCTTTGTTTTCCCCCTACCATCCCTTCCCTCTCAACTCCACAACTACCTACCCCCCACTGAAATTGTAAAGTTTGTTTACAACATAGTGTTTTGTACATCTCATTGTTACAATATGTCATCCTGTATCCTTCTGTAAGTATTTTGTTTTTCCTTTCCTTTCCCAAAATTAGAGAAGTGTATATATAAGATGCAGGGCACTGACATCAAATACAGTGGAAATAGGGGTTACACAATGGGGAAGGAATATACAAAGCAACCAAAAATCATATGGCACATGATAAACACGTTAGAAACAATAGCAAGAAAGAAAAAAGATATTTGTGTCCCTATCTTGGGATTCCTTCCTCTTAACATCATCTTATATGGTCATATGTACAGAGCTTTTGGCCTTTTCTGCTTGCCTTACACCTGTACTAGTTATTACAAATAAGGGAAACCTTGGGATCTATGTTTCTTTGGGCCTGAATTACTTCACTAAATATAATTTTTTCCAAGTCTTTCCATTTCCTAAAAAAAATGGGGCAATGGCATTCTTTGTGATGGAGGCATAGAATTCCATTGTGTATATAAATATATATTTACATATTTACATATATGTATATATATAGTGTGTATATATATATATATATATATATATATATATATATATATATATATATATCACATTTTCTTGATCCATTCATCTACTGAGGGGTATCAGGGTTGGTTCCATATCTTAGCAATGGTAAATAATGCTGCAATAAACATAAATGTGCTGGTAACCACAGTATGGCCTTATTTGTGATACTTTGGGTAAATGCCCAAAAGTGGGATTGCTGGGTCATAGAGGAGATCTATGTGGAGTCTTTTGAGGAACCTTCATGCTGGTTCCAAAGTGGTTGAATAAGTTTACACTCCCACCAACAATGCAGTAGGGTTCCCTTCTGTCCACATCCCCTCCAGCATCTGTTGTTATTAGAGTTCTTGATTATAGCCATTCTAAGTGGGGTGAGGAGGTATCTCAGTGTTGTTTTGATTTGCATTTCTTTTATGGCTAGGGTGGTTGAGCATTTTTTCATGTGTCTATTGGCCATTCTTATTTCTTTTTTAGAGAATTTTCTCTTTAAGTCTTTAGCCCACTTATTTATCAGGTAGTTGTTTCTTTGAGGATTTGTTGTTGGGGATTTAATTTTTTGAGTTCCAAGTATATTTTAGATATGAGACCATTGTCCATTGTATGGCTAGTAAAGATCTTCTCCCAATCTGTGGACTTTCTATTGATCTTACTATCTATGTCCTTTGCCGTGCAGAAGCTCTGCAGGTTCACGGAATATGCAAACATAAAGGGGATCCAAATAGGGAAAGATGAAGTAAAACCCTCCCTTTTTCCAGATGACATGACCTTGTATTTAAAGAATCCCACATACTCCACTCCCAAATTACTCCAGCTGATTCGAAACATTGGCAAAGTAGCAGAGTATAAAATTAACCCTAAAAAAATCAATGGTTTTTCTGTATGCCAATAATGAGAAGAGCACGGCTGAAATCAGGAAAGGAACTCCTTTTGTAATAGCCTCACAAAAAATAAAATACTTAGGAGTTAACTAAAGAAGTGAAGGACCTCTACGATGAAAACTTTAACAACTTCAAAAAGGAAATCAAAGCAGAATTTAGGAAGTGGAAAAACCTCCCATGCTCCTGGAATGGAAGGATCAACTTCGTGAAAATAGCAATACTTCCAAAGGCTATCTAAAAATTCAGTGTGATACTTATCAACATTCCAACTTCATTCTTCAATGAAATAGAAGAAGCAATCCAAAGATTCATATGGAACAATAAAAGAGCCCGAATAATAAAAATGGTCCTTAACAGAAAGAACAGTGCTGGACTAATATCAACCAAATGTCAAACTCTACTATAAATCCAAAGTAATCAAAACAGCATGGTACTGGCACAAGAACAGACCTGAGGACCAATGGAATAGAACTAAAAACCCATATACACCTATAGCCCCATAATCTTCGATAAGGGAGATTTTAAAAAATGGAGGAAAGACAGCTTCTTCAGTAAATGGTGCTGGCAAATTGGTTATTCACCTGTAGAAAAGTAAAGCTAGATTCTTCATATCACCCTGCACCAGAATCAACTCCAAATCAATCAAAGACCTAGGAGTCAAAGCAGATACCCTAAAAACATTACAGGAAAGAATAGGAGAAACCCTCGGTCTCCTTGGCAAAGGCCAAATTTTCTTAATAGAGACTCAGAAACACAACAAATCAAAGAAAGTTTGGGCATAATATGTTTGTTTTTGAAGGCAGCAGATAGAATGGATTTGCTTTTTGATCCAACTAGACAATCGATGTCTCTTAATTGGAAAGTTAAGTCCATTAATATTGAGAGTTAGGACTGAGAAGCATTTGATAGTTCATGACATGTTATCCACCTTCTTGGGGGCAACTGGATTCTTCCTATGATTATCTGTTTCTCTGTTGGGGGGCCATTTCTTGTCCCTTATCATGCTGTTGTTGTTGTTCTATGTGCAGGACATCTTTAAGCATCTTACATAATGCTGGTTTGGTGGAGATATATTGTTTCAATATTTCTCTGCTGTGGAAGGTTTTTATTTGTCACTCTGTTATGAAGGAGAGTTTAGCTGGGTACAATATTATTGATTGATAGTTCTTTGTCTTTTTGGTGTGGCATACATCATTTCAGGCTTTTCTTGCTTCCATGGTCTCTGCTCAGAAATCTGAAGTCCTTCAGATTGTTTTCCCTTTATAGGTGATTGATCTTTTCTGACAGCTTTAAGGATTTTTTTCCTGGTCTCTATAGATCCTGTGCCAATTACAATGTGACCTGAGATGTCCTGTTCTGGTCTGGTCTATTTGGGGTTCTAAAGGATTCTTGTATCTGAATGGGATACTGTTTTAGCATGTTTGGGAAGTTCTCTGCTTGTATCCTGTTAAATAAATTTCCTAGACCTTGCACTTTTTTCTGCATGCCCTCTTTTGCACCCATTAATCTTAAATTATGCCTTCTAATGGTGTCTTCTAAATGTTAAATAGATCTAGCACATTTCTTGGATTTGTCTTGAATACTTGTATTTCTTTCTCTATAATATCTAGGCTGTCTTCAATCCCAGTGATTTGATCTTCTGCATGGTCTAAACTACTGTCAAGAGTTTCTACTTTTTAATTTCCTTTCTTTCTAATTGGTCAGATTTGATGGCTTCAAATTCTTTGTTGTAGCTTTGTTTTAGATCTCATATGGACTTATCTACCTCCTTAATTTGGATTTCAAGGTTCATTCTCAAATCCCTTGCTTGCTTGATTTTAGTTTCATTGGACTCCTTTTCCTTCTGTTTGACTTCATTCAGCATTCCCTTTGTGGCATCCATGGATTCCTCCAGCTTTCTGTTTGTGGATTCCATGAATGCCTCCATTAATATTTCTTTATTCTCATCGTGCTCATGCAATTCCTCTATTAATCTTTGATTTTCATCCTCACTCACAAAATTCCTGTATTTATCTTTGGTTATACTCATCATGCTTACGCATTTCACTATCATGTTCACACAGAACCCTTTGCAGGCATTAAATCTTTTCATTCAGCATGTTTACCAGTAGTGTTTGTAGAGCATTTTAGGAGCTCTCCTCATCAACTGCTCTGTTGCTTGATTATCATGAGCAGGAGTTGAGATACCCGGACTTGCCATTTTTCTTGTGTTTCTACAGCTTGTTCTTCCCATTTGGGTATGAAAGCAAAACCAATTCAGTGCTAGAAAACTATTTTAAGGCAAGCATCAATCCAGAGACCTGTAGGTTCAGAGATTGTTTGATGCTGTCAAAATATGTACAGATACAATCTATCAACAACCAACAACTAGTGATCAATGGACTAAGAGAATCAAGGAAGGAGTCAGTAGACCAGAAATTAACAGGTTAAGCAAAATTGTGAGGAGAAAATAAGATTGGAGGAATTTGGGGAGGGAAAGAAAGAAATGGAAGATAAGTAAGACTTAAATTCAGAAAGAGGTAAAAGAGAAAGAAAGGAGAAGAGATATACAGAAAAAGAAGAAAAGAAAAATAAATAAAAAATTAAAAAATGAAACACTTAAAATATATATAAGTATAAAGAAATAATACCACAATTAAAGGAGTTAAGGCTGAGAGTTTGTTAATTGAGTAGTGATATCTCAGTTAAGTATGAACAGAATGAAGTTTAAGGTCTAATAACCAAAGATGGGTATGTATCTGGAGATGAACAGAACAGCAATTAAATAAAGCAAAAACAAAACAAAACAAAACACGACAAAAGGGAAAAGAGTAAAAAAGAATTTAAAAAACTAAAATAAAAATGATGGAAAAAACAGAAAAAAATAAAAATTCTTTTAAAATTAGACAGAAAAAGAATTATTCAATTTTTTTTTTGGGGGGGGGGATCTTGTTTCTCCTCTGTGTCCGTAACCAGCTTCTTGATGGAGTCTTTGGGGGGGGGGGGGTTGGTGGTGTTTGGTGTTCCAGTGGCTTGGTTGGTTTCTTAAATCAGTTTGTTTGAGTAGGCAGAATGAAGCTCTGCTTTATGGGGGACTTTATGACCCTTCTCCCATGTTAGTTCAGTGGGAAGGTGATCTGCTTTGAATTTCACAAAAGTGGGAGGTGTCTGTTTCCTTTAGCTTGTAATTGTTGTGAGGGAGTTACCTTGTGGGTAGTGTTAGTAGCTTTTCCCTTAGTTTGTAGCTCCTGACACACTGAAATAGCCCAGCCTGGAGCCATTCTCAAGATTTATGTGTATGGAGTTTGCAATTGTTTTTCTTTTACCCTCTTTCAGCTGGAATTGCTGCCTGTGCTGTAGAGGAGTAGGGCAACCTCTGGCTCTGTTTACCCAGTGAAGAAGCCTTGACACCCTGGGCAGAGCTTTCTTTTGTCTTGGAAGGGTGGAGCTGAGCCAGAAGGTCAGGTGCCTTTGATCTGTTGAATGGCTCCCAGTGTCTTCTTCCAATGCCTGATTTAGCTGCTCTGGCTAAGTCTTTGTCAGTATCAACAATGGAACTCTTCTTCAGTAGTGGGGGAGGGGCTAGCTTCCCAGTGCTACTATATGAGTAGGAGTGAGGCTGTCTTGTGGGGTACTCACTCCTTTCCCTTGGTTTCCAGACTGTCTATGGTCTGTGACTGGCTCTTGTCAGTAGGATGAACATTTCCACTCCTTATCAGTTCTTGCTGGTGGTGAGTAGAATCTGTTTACACATGGTCTCTATTGCCTTTTTCCTGGGGTGTGTCTGTTGATATGACAACTGTGGCAGCAGCCATTGCCACTGCTGGCCCAGGCACCAGCGACTGATAAAATCTGTGTCCTTAACCAAGCTTCCTGAATTTTTTCTCTCTGGCCAAACTCTCTGTGCTATGATGGGACACTTGGTGTGATTCTCTATCCTTAGATTTTTCACTGGAACACTAAAACTGGTCTTTATCCAAGAGCTTGTTTAGCCCCACAGTTTCTCTTTTGCCATCTTCTTCCAGACTCTCCTACATATTCCTTTTTTGAGTGACAAGATTCAAATCGTATCAATTAACTGGACTCCTTAGAAATGAATCTAGATAGTAGACAAACAATTTTCTTTCTTAATACTTTCACTACTTTTATTACCTACAAGGTCACTTCTGGCTGATAAAGTCCCTATTCCCTCTTGAATCTCAGAGCAAGCATCAATACTTTTGATGTTTAATGTTTGGTATTGATTATGCCACT
Source organism: Dipodomys merriami (assembly GCF_024711535.1). Classification (NCBI taxonomy): domain Eukaryota; kingdom Metazoa; phylum Chordata; class Mammalia; order Rodentia; family Heteromyidae; genus Dipodomys; species Dipodomys merriami. The sequence goes on along the minus strand of NW_027204492.1, from coordinate 33,388,712 downwards.
ATTTCAGCCACCCAGAATATGTCTGTGTCAGGAGACAGGGGTGGGGAGAGATTGATTTGGGGACAGTTCTCTGTGACCATTAAGTCAGAACTCTGTTCTCTTACCTTGAATAGTTCTGCTTTATCCTAGAGATGCAATGGTGGCTTATAGACTGGAGATTACCAGCTTTTAATTCTCTATTTACCAATCGATAGCACCTGATAAATCATTTTATGGTCTTTATAAAATAAATATGTTGATACTGAAGTTTTGTGATCAGTAAGTAAGTTTGCATATGTGAAGAATTGAGAATTATGTCTGGTGTATGGTTAACAATATTCAAAAATTAGTTATTAAACTGACTTATTGTTTAGTTTACATTTGAGGCATATTTTATAAATGTTGAGAACATTATTTCTCTGTGAAAGTTTCTGAAATCCATTGGACTAAGTGATGGCCAAAGGCTTATCCTAGATTGACATCTTATGGCCTTAAATTACTGTGGGCCATACTTTTCCTTCATAGTGAGCTGGTAATTATATTAAGATGATGTGATTTGGTCTGAGAGGCTTTCAAGCACAAATGTGTTAATATGAAAAGATGAGTAGCAAAGGTTTGTTGCTTTTTAATTAAATTGTATAAACCAAATCAACCATTGAATTATTCTGATAGCGCATTTGAGCTATTTTCAATTGGAGAACATATCCTGCTCTCACCATTTCTTCTCCTTTGTCTGATGGCAGCCCAATCTAATGAAAGTTGCCTAAAGCCTCCAGAATTAAGTTTGTATATGATCTTTACTTAAATTTGTTACTTCAAAACACTCTCCATCATATTGAAAGCAAACTAATAACAAGCTAAAAAGTTAATAAAAAACCTAATTAACTTGGTGAGGTGGCTTTCTGTTGTCAATTTTACCAGGATAAAGAGCTTATAGAGCATCCAATAATGGACGTCTTGTTTTGCACAGCAAAAGAACACTTTGCAAAGCAAAGCATGGAAATTTGGTGAAATGAATGGCCAAACCAGTAAAGTGCATCTGTGCTACCCCCATTTGCCAGCCCTGTAAACAAAACTTGAGGATGAGATCTGCCCCTAATATGCTTTCTACAATTTTTATGCTAGTGGTGAAATTGGAAAGATAACTTAATTTTAAGGTAAGATTATGGATACAAGAGGGAACCTATGTGGAACTGTTTATGCAACTGGATATAAATGAAGGGTTAACTTAAAGTATAGCTACACATACACACACACACACACACACATGTGTGTATAAACATCCCTTATTATATGTATACCCTAGTGTATAACCTCCAACATCACCCCACCACACACATGTGTTGTCTGTCAGGTATTTATTCTTGTTATGCAGGTGCTGTTACCACTTACCCAGAGCCCCAATCCTGATTTTTCCTGATTATTTTTAACATAAGATATGACTTACTGCTTGTGCACACTCCTGATCATGGTCTATCTATATCAGGCTTCCCAATAGCTGGGGTGACAATTAGATTTGTGCCACTGCTTCATTGGAAAGCGATCTTTAAAACTTTCTTATGTCCAGGCTGGCCTTCAACTATGATATAAAGAAAGCAGATAGGATTACAGGCAGGAGACTCTGGCTTCTGGCTTATTAAAAAAATTAATTCAGTATACAATGAACTATAACAAAACCATCACAAAATTCAACTTTAAAGGATGTCATTGAGAATGATTTCTTCGATACTTTATGCTTGTTTATTCCTTGTGTTTTGTTTTATTTTGGAATAGAATTCTGCTATGTAGTATATAGGCCAGACTGTACCTTGTGATTCTCCTGCCTCAGTGTTCAAATTGTTGAGTTTACAGGTTTGTGCCTAGGTACTCTGCTTCACATATATTTTCAATTATTTACAGGGTACATATGTCATTATGACAAGAATATGTTGATGTATCACCAGCAAAGCCTTCACAAAATATTGTTGAATGTGACATGGTTATTATCTATAAATAAATTAAATTATTCAAGTATTGGAATGAAATTGTATTATCATACTCATAATTATTTTATGTGAGGAAAATTGATATGTATATATATATAATCATATATTCATGAAAAAATGGATAATGATATGAACCACTTTGTTGCTGCTTACATTCCTTATGGAATCATTTAACAAATGCTTGTTGAATACCCACTAACATGCTAAACACCATATTAGTGCTTTAGATACAGTAATGAATAAAACAACTATGAATTGTGTTGTTATAGAGATTACATTATGCCGTGATGATACTGACAAGAAACATGTGCATCAATCAATGTGCAGGTGTGTGACAGTAATTGAAAATCCTTCTGTAGATACAGCTTTATAGTAAGCTGTCATGCAAGTGATATCTATACTTGAAACAAGGTGAAAATGTAGTATTTATGAATCAGGCTTTGCCAAGAAAGCTAAAAGGGAATTTCCAAGGAATTGTGTGATGCTGAAACTTAGTCATGGAAGAGAATCCATGTTGAAATTGAACTGTTGTCAAAGGCTGCATCATACATGCTTGTGCAGATACTTATTAAGAAGTCTTTGTTTTATTCAAAATGCATTAGAAAACCCTGAAGAGCTTAAAAGAGGGCTATTTAATTCAGTCACTATATTCAGGGTTTTTCTCATTACCCCACGTAGAATGTAAAAATTCAAAGGAAGTCAAGAGTCTGATTTGGAGGCTTTCATTGCAGTACATGTAATGACAGTAGAATACAGAGAGATTTTGGAATTGAAACACACTGAATTTCATGATGAGTGTCAAGTGGGCCAGAGAAGAAGGAAAGAGATGCCTTGTTATGAGCAACTGAGCATGTGGCACTGTTATTTATTGTGATATGGAAAATTTGGGTAAGGAGTGTTTAGGAAGAATGTTAAAGAAATTGAGTGTGTTAAGTTGAGGATGCCTGGGAGACATCCTACTTGATATTCTAACTTCCTGAACAAGCCTTGGTGATTTGAGCAATTGTCATAGTGGCTGTTTTATAAGAAAATTCCCTTCTCCAGAAGATGTGCTTTTCATAGCCATCTCTGATAAAGCCAGTTTCATTTGTAATAGGAAAACTGCATTTATAAATTGTGTAAAAATTTTGCAGGACTCTAAGCACACAGTATACAGACACTATAGGCAGTATGTAGTGTTGGACACTGGAAACTATTACCATAGACTGCAATTGGGCCTTGAATTCAGTATACAATGGTCAATTACAGTTTGAAAGTTCATGGGAATGAGTTTCAGAGAAAGAAATAGTTTGCTCCAATTTTTATGTCTACTCCTGGCAGTGATGTATTTGGAAGGAATAAACGTATTTAAGCACTACTGTTCATAGTCATTTGCTTTACCTATTTTTAGATGCTTATCATGGCACAACACATACAGAATTTTAACCATTTTTAAAGTACACAATTCAGTACTAACCACTTTTTACACCAGCTTAATTGATGTGTAGTAAGTTATTAATCATTCTGAACAGATCTATTTGTTAAAGATCTCAATGTGGAAATGATACAAAGACTTATCCACTGCAGAATTTTAAAAAGTGTATCTTTATGTAGCAATGATAGTGAATATGATTTAGCTGAACAATAATATGAATAAATTACTTAGTGATAATTGGGAGTGATAGAAGGAAGCTACAAAATATATATAATATGATTTTTCTTATCTAATATTAAAATATCAAATTAAATGCAAATTACTTTAGTATTGAAAGATAAATAATCTGATTTAAAAATAAAATTCAGGATTGCAACTACCTAAAGAGGAGAGAGAATGGAGAAGTCAGATTTCCAGTGCTAGAATTTATAACACCAAGTATTAACAGAGCTGAGACATCATATTGTAATGATATGATCATGCCACCAAATGTACTGCTATAAATCTTTGTGCACTGAACAAGGTTGTGTGTGTATGTGTGTGTGTGTGTGTGTGTGTGTGTGTGTGTGAGAGAGAGAGAGAGAGAGAGAGAGAGAGAGAGAGAGAGAGAGAGAGAGAGAGAGAGAGAGAGAGAGAGAGAGAGAGAGAGAGAGTTTTAACAGATTTATGTAGAAATTGCAGTAGGAGATTTTTACACATACCTCTCTGATCAAGCATACATCAATATAGCAAGTATTTAAAAAGCCAAAAATTATGCAATTAACAGGTCTGATCTAACACACACATATACATATTCCTTTAGAGAATGTGTATGGTTTTAAAGATTATATACAATATTTACAAAAATTTACTATGTGTTAGATCCTGAAAGATATTTAAATTTTAAAGAACTGATATCTTTCTCTGAATACATTATAGCTAAAACATAAATTTTATATACATATGTGCATGCATACCATATGCTTTAGAGATTAAAGTATAAGTGACTAAATTACTTAAAGAATAAAAAGTAAGCCATAAAGGTAATAACACCAATTTAATACTAGATTGTAATAGAAGAAAATTCCAGATAATATGCATCTGGGTTCACTTTCCCATGCCTCCTCTTATAAATTAAAAATATAAAATAATAGAACATATCTAGAGATTAAAAGATATCTAGCCAAGAAAATTAATAAAATTAGAATTGCACTTTTCTTTCTGAGTATTAAAGTGGGGAATGAAAGGGAATTGAAATTCTTTCACAAGGGTCTGTAACTGGCTATGATATAGAAGAAATAGAAAATATTTAAGATCTTACTTAAGCTGAGCACTGAATAAACTCATGTCTACCTTTCAGTATGTTAAAAATGCTTCACAAAAAGAAATATAAAAATAAAATATGGCAAGGTAGATGCCTGGAACATAAAAGAATGCAGACATTTTTGTTTTCTGGTGGGAATAAGAGATAGTAAATGTAAATATTAGGCTTTTATAGAAATTTACTTTCTGGAAACAAGGGATTGCTTTTGAAATCAGAAGGGACTTTTAAACTGATACATTCTCTAAGAAGATGGCCAGTGTCAGACATTTTATGTTTTTTTTCTTTTGCAGGATCTACAAATAATTTTATTGAAATTGAACAAATAACAACAGTCTTCCTATGCTGGGGGTCCCCCACCCCAAGCCATTTCCCACACTCCAGAAGCACAAAGGTTACACAATAAAGAATTAAAAAAAAAAAAGAAGCCATCTCTATATAGAAATCAGATTCTGCCCCAGCATCATCCTGGAACTAGATTATTTACAAACCTTCACATTTTAAGTATTCCTTTTATGGTCTTTTCCTTCTTTCTGTCCCTACCAAGGGGCTCCAGTACTTTCCCTTGAGTGATCCTGAAGAGGTGAAGAGATTTCAGGGAATGGGTGGTTGGGTTCCTTATAGTGGCACCAGCTCTACTGTGTTGTTCACCGCACTGGACAGTCCCTGGCAAACAGGGTAAAAGGAGCTGATGGAAAGGCAAGGGAGATAGGACAGAACAGGTGGCTTGGGATACCTCCCCACAGGCACAGCCCGTCCCGACCCTGGCTTGCACCCTTTTATCTGGGGAGGAGGGCAAAACTAGTTGCAGGGGGGAGGGATCAGCCTAGCCCTCCTTGAAGGAAGAAGCCTCCAACACCAGTATCCATTCCTATGAGCAGTTAGTAAACTGTCCATCCTAGAGTGGGAGCAAATGGCAGGTAGGCAGGAAGAATCAGACCGGTGCTGCCCCCACCTCTGTCCAATACAAGAGGAATCGAGGTAGCAAACAGCTGAAATGCTCCAACTAGGGGTTAAGTGAAGTGAGGGAAGGAAGTTCCCACGTGTGTTCAGCCCCCACAGCCCAGGGGCTGGAAGAAGGCAGACTTTTCTTGTAAAGTGCTGTAGCTTCTAGCAGAGTTGGGCCCTAGGCAAGCTTGGAAGAAAGCAGGCCAAACAAGGAACCTGGAACCAGGCATTCTTGATTGGCATATGGCCTGCCATGCTTCTTGCAGGGGTGGTTGGGGAGGGTAGACTGGAAACTTTGCCATTAGCTTCACCAGCCACCAACCACCTCTTGCCCACAGACAAACCATTGCCTGATTAACACCAAGGGACTTGCCCTGCTCACAGCGGAAAGTTCTGGGCCATTGGAGTCTATTCAGGGTTGTGGCCACAGCCTGGACTCCTCCGTGGAAGTCACACTTGAGTTACATGCTGGGGCAGGGAGTGCTTGTGTCTGCCACCCCCAGGCTCACACCTCATAGAAGATCACAGAGAAATCCACATGGATGCGGGGAGGATCCAGTTTCACGATGCCCTGAGGAATCAGATTCTTATGTACCCACCTCAGTTTGGCCCGCTTCTGCCCATTCTTGGTGATGATTGTCTCCTCATAGAATTCATGAGCCAGATCTCCATCTTCATCATAGAACATGGAACCATGGCACGTGAATACGAAGGGTGGCACTGCACGGGATTGAGGCCGCACCAAAGCTTGCTCAGTGCCTGCCACCTCTGGGCCGCCACCCCCCCACTGCCAAGGTGAAGGGCCAAAGGCCCTGAGCTTTGGAACCGCTGGCGCCCATGTCAGGGCCGCCGGTGCATGGCAGTCCCCGCGGCCGCTCAGCTCTCACAGTGCAGTGGGCACCACCATGCCCAGCCCCTGCCTCCGCTCCATTTTATGTTTTCTTGATACGTTCATTTCTGCTTAACTGGTGGATGATTTGTGATCCCTTTCTCTACTAAGTCAAGTTGGTCAATTCACCTGGACATAGCTGATACTGACAGATGGAATGGCTAATTGGACTTGTTTGAGGATAAATTTGGGTTAAGGCTGGTTACTTAAAAAATCCTGGCTAATGTCGACCCTATCGGAAAAATGGCAGAAAGCTTTGGCCATGGGGAGAAGGCTTTCCCATGCCTTTCCTTATTGATGCTCAAATAATAAGGGTATAGGGTTAAAGAATTTGGTCCAAGGACACAAGCCCTTAGCCCAGCTCTACCTTATCCCTGAGAGAAAAGATTGTTTATCACTGTTCAGTGGTAAGTGGATGAGGTAGTATTGGTGAAGGCTTTAGGTGGTAACACACATAAGTTTGCCTAGTTTCCTACTACTGTGTGTTTGTATATAGTTTGCGAATATACTATGACAAGACAGCTGGTTTAGGATTCATGGGTGTGGGATCTGCTTTATGAAGAAGGACCACCATCCTCTTTTTGGAACTTTCTTTCTCTCTTGACTTTGTATCTACTTATTTTCCTACACTATGCCAGTTACATTTTCAGACTTTCCTTATGATTCCTCTTCCTCACATCTGTTGTTAAATGTTTATTTCCTCTGCAGTTTTCCAACATTTTTTTCTTTTCTGTCTCTGTACTTTCCTGTGGGTAACCTCACCAGCTTTGATTCATAACTATATTTCTCAGCATATCTTCAGGCATGTTTATAAAGCTGGATGTTGCACAAATTATACTAAAGTTAATTCATTACACCTGTGAACCTGACTTGATGTTTCCTTACATTTATGTTAATTTTCTGATTAAAGACATTGTTTTATGTATTATGCATCTTCACTGTCATGCTGAATTTTTACTCATTAAGTAACTCAAGCTAGCAATCTAAGAATGATAGTTGATTTCCCTTATTCTCATCATTAAATCATTCTCAAATCCTTGTTTCTATTTCTTCATATTCTTTCCTGCACATTGTTTTCTATCTACACTCCTCTATCCCGAGTTTGAATTCCTATCCTTTCCTGTCAGCTTTCTATTGGTTTCTATGTCACCCCTGTTCTCCATTCCCAACCCATATTCCATATTTCATTTCCATATTGAGTATTCTTTATAAAATATAACTCAAAGTGATTTCTTTTTTCTTTAAGTTATTTCTTTTTATCTTTATTTTTGTTTACCCCCTAGTGTCACTGTTTTTCATTTTGGTACCCTATGTCTTGTATATACATTTATCTGATTTGCGAAAGGGAAAAGGAATCACAAAATATTCAGAAAAAGGACAAAGGGTGAACCAATGCAATGTGATATTCACAAGACACTATGTTGGAAATGAACTTTACAACTTGGGGAACAGGAAAGTTGGGGGAAAGGGAAAATGCGACAAAATGAGGGAGGGGTAAAAACGTTTGACAAGAAATGTAGTTACCTTACTTATGTAACGGATATCCCCTCTCTGATATCCCCCTTACAATAAAATTAAATTTAAAAAACTAAAACATAACAATCACATGATGTTTTGGTTAAACATTTTAAAGCCTCTGCATTTTCTGTAATATACTCTACATATTATCATTTGACATTAAAGATTTTCATAAATGACTCTAGCATACCTTTGATTTTTGGCATTGAATCTCTTACTTCCTTATCTTGAAAGCTATATTTTAACTCTACTACATTAATTACTCTTCTATGAATTATTACCATACACTTAGTATTTTTTCATGCTACTTCGTTTGCTTATATTTTCCTTATGATTCTATCCATATACCATTTTTCCAGTTAAAAGGCTAATAGGCCTTCAAGACCTTGCTTCTGTGTGACTTTTCCTCTAATACTTACCTACTTCTGACACCTGTATTTATATATAACTGGTTATGCTTTTTGGTGTTTTGAAACTATATTTGATCTCTTTAGATGTACCAGCATGCTTAGCCCAACCCCAAGAAAACCTGGTTTTATTTGAGTGAGATTTGAATATATCATATTTTAACTAAATCTTTTAATTAAAAAGTGAATCTTCCAGACTTTTTTGATCAGCACACTTAACACTCAAGGAAACATACAAGATGTTTGCATCACTATTCTATCTTAAGAAATAAATTGTGTCAAATCACTGGGTACAACCATACTCTGAAGACTATTTTGAGAGTAGCTAAGTGTGTCTAGTTTTGTTAATTAAGAACACTAAATTAGAAACCAATTTTAAAGTTAATCACTAACATATAGAACATTAAGTACCAAAACTGAATGGAAAATGCAGCACAGCAAAGACTTGTGAAACTGATCATAATTGAGCTTCCTCAATGCTAAACAAGCCTTTTACTTTCAGAAAATATGAATTTATCTCACCTTGAAGCCATAATTATATAAGGAATGCTACCATGTCTTGAGAAAGCAAACAGATAGATACCACAGACAGTGCTTTAATATTGAGCAGTATATGTCTTTGGATTCAACGATTTTGGTGAGTCTTCTCCATATGCTTACTTCCCTTGGTCTTCATTTTGCATTTCTAGGTACTTGGTAGGATTTTTTCTTTAATTCTTACATTTACATATCCTGTCTGAAATCTCAGGAAATTGTATTCAGAAATTCAAATATTTTAGTGATAATTTTCAAATATTCAGAGTTATTGCTAAAAGTTAGACCACGTGTGTATTTCTGTACCTACAAAAAAGCTGTCTACTTGGATTTTTATGTAGAAAGTCATAGCCTTCCAAAAAAAGTCATTTTTTCTAATATATAAATTCTCTTTACAGATGGTGCTTTTTAATGAAATCTGAGCAGATGGAAAGAAAAAGTAACCCTCTGTTACACAATTTCAATAGAGCGGCTTTATCTTATCTTGTTTGGAATGTGCATTTCTATTAAAACATTAACTTTCTCTCGAGTTCATTAATTTATACTGAAAAGCTTTCCCATAATTGCCAGGTTATACTTCATCTGGCAGCAGTTTGATTTTGTTAGGCAACATTTTGGCAGTCATTTTTCAATATGCTTTCTCTACAAGAATATTAATCAGTTTTCTCTACATGTATAGAGAATCAAAATGTGTTAGAGCAGGTTGAACAAACTTTTTGGTAGGCAAAGTTTCTGATAACAGAATAAAAAATGTTCTATTTTAGTAATTGTAGAGACTATTGAGAATACTACTTCTTGGTTTATCTCATATTCTGCCCTGGCCACTTTTCCCGCAAAATATATTGGTCATCCTCTTGTCTGAAATGTTTTTTTCATTAGGATGACAATGTATCTATCTTTTCTCTCATGACTAGTTGATTGCATTTTCTTATCCTTCCACCTAGAAAGACACCAGATGTGATGATTAAATTTAGGAAGCACACTAATAATATGGAATGAGGTTATGATCCAAGAATATGCTGTAAAGAGTAATGAATTAAGAAATTTAGTAGAACAATGCCGAAGTGGTGGTAGGAGACCAAATCTAGATAAAGCTGATGAGAGCTTGCAAAGGTATGTGTTCATATACCACATACATATGTAGCACTTTCTATAGGTCTTAAAGAAATAAGTAGACAAAATACAGAAAGCACAATTATTCTTCTAAAACTGTTCGGACTATTGAAAACAGAAAAAGAATAAAAAGCATAATTAAATACAAATGCATATAGTGTATTTGAGGGCTAAAAAGTCTATAATAGTCAATTGGAACAAGTTTTGTTTCTTTTTTGTCTGTAGGTCCTAAATAAGAAATTACACATACAATTTTCTACAGAAGCAACAAAGTTACAGTTTGCATAACTGAAGTCAGAAAGCACTGAAATATAGTAGAGAATAGTGATGGTTGAATGGAAGTGGAGAAACATGTATTAACTATATATACAAATATGTATACATATGTATATATGGTTTAAATGGGAGAAGTTCCAGTTTAAGTAGATTTGATGTTTGTCTTGTGAAAATATAGTGTTTTCACATTTTATGTGATCATCTTTAGTAAATATACCTTTACTCTTTTATTTATTATTTTTTATCAAAAAATGTTGCTCAGAGGGGTTATAGTTACATGAGTAGGGTAATGAATACATTTCATAACAATCATTGTTACCTCCTCCTTTATTTTCCTCCTACCATCACTTCCCTCCCCATCTCCCCAATTGGTCCAGACCCCCCTGACATTGTAATGTTCATTTTCAATATAGTGTCCTGTACATCTCGTTGTCACAATGAGTCAGCTTGCATCCCCATTTAAGCATTCTGCAATATCATTTCCCTTCCCCAAATTTCAAAAATGAATATACAAGGTGAAGAACACCTTGTGAAAACAGTGAAAACAGGTTATACCATAGGGGAAGAACATACAATAGAAACAAAAGAATCACATAGTGCATTGTAAGTACATTAATAATACTAGCTGGAAAGAAAAAAAAAACTCTTGTGTCCCTGTCCTGGGGTACATTTTGTTTAAAATTATCTCATATGGTCGTATGTATATAGCCTTTGACCTTCTCTGCTTGTTCTAGACATGTAATTGTCACTGCAAACAAGGGAAACCATGGGACTTATGTTTCTTTGGGCCTGGCTTACTTCACTTAATATAATTTTTTCTAAGTCTTTCCATTTCCTAATGAAAGAGGCAATGCCATTCTTTCTGATGGAGGCATAGAATTCTATTGCATGTATATCCCACATTTTCTTGATCCATTCATCTACTGATGGTCATCTGGTTGGTTCCATATCTTAGCTATGGTAAATAATGGCTGGTGAATAGCTTCTCCCAACCCATGGGCTTTCTATGGATCTTGCTAGCTATGTCCTTTGCCATGCAGAAGCTCTGCAGTTTCATGCAATCATTTGTCCAACCTTTCTTTGATTTGTTGTGTTTCTGGGTCTCTATTAAGAAAATTTCAACCTGTGCCAAGGAGCCCTAGAGTTTCTCATATTCCTTCCTCTAATGTTTTCATGGAGTCTGCTTTTATTTAGAGGTCTCTGATCCATTTGGAGTTGATTCTGGTGCCGGGTGATATATATGGATCTGGTTTAATTTTCTACAAGTGTTTAATCGGCAACATTTACTGAGAATACTGTCTTTCTTCCATTCTATTTCTTTACCTCCCTTGTCAAAGATTAGGTGACTATAGGTCTGTGGGTTCATTTTTGGGTCTTCAGTCATATTCCATTGGTCCTCAGGTCTGTTTTGATTACTATGGCTTTGTAGTAGAGTTTGAAATTTGGAATTGATATTAGTCCAGCGCTGTTCTTTCTACTAAGGATTATTTTTGCTATTCGGGGTCTTTTATTGTTCCATTTTAATTTTTGGATTGCTTCTTCTATTTCATTGAAGAATGAGGTTGGGATGTTGATAGGTATCACATTGAATTTGTAGATAGCCTTTGGCAGTATTGCCATTTTCATGATGTTAATCCTTCCAATCCAGGAGCATGAGAGGATTTTCCACTTGCTTAGTTCTGCTTTAATTTCCTTTTTCAGGTTTTTCATTGTATAGGTCCTTCACCTCTTTTGTTAAGTTAACTCCTAAATATTTAACTTTTTGTGGTGCTATTACAAAAAAGGGTTACTTTCCCAATTCCAGCTGTGCTCTTCTCATTTTTGGCATACAAGAAAGCCATTGATTTCTGAGGGTTGATTTTATACCCTGCTATTTTGCTAAAGTTTCTAATCAGCTCAAGTAACTTGGGAGTGGAATCCATTGGGTTCTTTAAATACAAGATCATGTCATCTGCAAAGAAGCAGAGTTTTACTTCATCCTTCCATCTTTGGATTCTCTTTATGTCTGCATCTTGTCTTATTGCTGTATCTAAGCATTCTAATACTAGGTTGAAGAGGAGTGGAAAGAGTGGAGACCCTTGTTTCATTCCTGAATTTAGAGGAAATGGCTTTAACTTTTCGCCATTAAGTCTGGCTGTAGGTTTGTCATATATATATTTTGTTATATTTTGGAATGTTCCATGGATTCCTACTTTTTCCAGAGCCTTCATCAGAAAGGGGTGTTGGATCTTGTCAAATACTTTTTCTGTATCTATTGAGGTAACCATATGGTTCTCATCCTTGCTCTTGTTGATATGATGAATTACATTAATTGCTTTGTGAATATTGAATCAGTGTTGCATCCCTGAAATGAATTGTCTTTGATTGTAGTGTATTATTCTTTTGATGAGTTGTTGAAGTCGATTGGCCAAGATTTTATTGAGAAATTTTGCATCAATATTCATCAAAGAAATGGGTCTATAGTTCTCTTTCTTTGATGAGTCCCTGCCTGGTTTTGTGATGGGGGTTATGCTGGCTTCATAAAAAGAGTGTGGCAATGAATTTTTGCTTTCAGTTTCATTAAAGAGATGGAGCAGTATTGTTGTGAGTTCTGCTTTGAAGGCCTTGTAGAATTCAGCTGTAATTCATCTGGACCTAGACTTTTCTTGGGTGGGAATTCCTTTATTGCTCCTTCTATTTGTATGCTTGATATGGGTCTGTTAAGTTGTTTTAAATCAACTTGGTTTCGTTTGGACATGTCAATATTTGCTAGAAATTTGTCCATATCTTTTAGATTCTCAAATTTATTAGCCTAAAATTTGAGAAGTATCCCCCTGTTATATTCTGAATCTTGGCTGTTTCTGTATTGATGTTTCCATTCTCACCTCTGAGTTTGTTTATTTGGGTGTTTTCCTTTTTTTTTCTCATAAGATTTGCTAAGAGTCTGTCAATTTTACTAATTTTTTCAAACAACCAACTCTTTGTTTTGTTAATTCTTTCTATTGTTTTTTGGGCTCTAATTCATTTAATTCAGCTTTAATTTTAATTATTTGTTTCTGTCTACTGGATTGGGGTTTAGCTTATTGTTCTTTTTCAAGGAGCTTTAGGTGCTTCATTAAATTGTTGGGTTCAGATCTTTCCAATTCGTTGATGTAGGAACTCAGAGCTATAAACTTGCCTCTGAGTACTGCATTTGCTGTGTCCCAGAGGAGCTGATAATTTGTGTGATCATTTTTGTTGAAAGTCATGAACATTTGAATTTCCTTTCTAATCTCTTCCATGACCCACTGGTGGTTCAACATTGTGTTGTTCAGCCTCCATGTATTACAGGATTTCCTTTGGTGGCTTTTGGTGTTGAATTCTGGTCTGAGAGAATGCAAGGTATAATTTCGATGTTTCTGAATTTGGACAGGTTTTCTTTGTGGCCTAATGTGGTCCATTTTGGAGAATATTCCACATACTGCTAAGAAGATGAAAAATATGGAAGGCTTCATGAATTTGCATGTCATCCTTGCACAGGGGCCATGCTAATCTTCTATGTATTGTTCCAATTTTAGAATATCCCTTTATTTTTGTCAGTCATGTGACTTGAACTCAGGGTCAGAGCACTGTTCATGAGCAATTTTCCTCAAGCCTTGTACTCTACTACTTTGACCCACAGCTCCACTTGGATTTTTGAGTGGTTAATTGGAGATAAGGGTCTCACATAGACTTTTCTGCCTGGGATGTCTTTGAACTGCAATCTTCAGATATCAGCCTCCTGAGTATCTAGGATTACAGGTGTAAGCCACTGGTACCCTTAGTAAAAATGCTTTTAAAACACTGTTTACCCTTTGAAAAATGAACTTACTATGGATAAAGCCTGACATTTAAGACCTGAGATGCTTTAAGTCCCTAATGAACAGACTTCAAAACATTGGTATAGGTGTGATTTCCTACATAGGACCCCAAATGCACAGGAAATACAAGCAAAATTTTAAAACTGTGAATATGTCAAACAGAAAAGATTATGCACAACAAAGGAAATCATCTGCTGGGTGTAGGTGGCAGTTCATGCCTATAATCCTAGCTACTAAGGAGGCTGAGATCTGAAGATCACAGCTCAAAGCCAGACCAGGCAGGAAAGTCTGTGAGATTCTTGCCTCCAATTAACCACAAGAAAACCAAAAGTGACGCTGTGGCTCAAGTGTTTGCCTTGAGCTGTAGAGCTCAGGGACAATGCCCAGGTCCAGAGTTCAAGCCCCATGACCGACAAAAAATACAAAAGGAAATTTTGCATTTTAAAGGAAACAGTGAATTAGTTTCATCACTCAAAAAAATGAAACATATTTGCAATACTCATTGATGCCAATTTTAAAAAGATAATTAGAAATAGTGTCTTACCCAAAAAAAATATATTGTGCCCTTTGCCAGAAAGTGAATGAACTAGAAATCATGTTGAGTAAAATGAATGAACTTCAACAGGCCAATTATCATTCATTTGTGGAATTTAGATCTGAAATTATGATGATCAAAGATATTTGTGAATGCAGAAAGGAGTCTCCATGGGAGCATTTAGTGCACTGGGGTGGGAGAGGAAAGAATACTGAGAAGGTTAGCATACATTACTAGACAGAGCACAGTGTATCTTGAACAACTTTGTTCCCTCCATTCTATGCCTTTACCACCCTCTACTGTTTTTCCTTCTCATAAGGTTTCATTATGTTGGCTTCATGCTAATTCAAAACTAGAACATCTCCAAGTGATTACCCATTACAATGGTGAGTATAAATTTCAAGGCCACACTATTCAAAGATCTCAAGCTTCCTTCTAGCTTCACTATTTTGAAAGCATAATTGACTTAATTTTAAACCTTAAATGCATACAAAGTCACACAATGTTTGATTACTGAAAAGTTAGACTAAAGTAGATATTTGAAAAGAGGTTATGAAGAAAATAATGACTATTACTAAAAAAGATGAAGAAAGACATCAAAGTATGAGAAAGCATGGAATAAGATGTGGATAAAAAAGAGTAATTGTGTGTATGTGTGCTTACATGAGTGTCATTTTGTATGAGTAAAATTGTTCTGACTAGAAAAAGACTTAGTGATCAGAGATGACCTTGGTAGGTAATGTGATCTATGATAGCCATTTTTGAAATATCCATTCCCCACATCAGTATTCAACAACAAATAATTATTTAATTCTATTTGAAACAACCTATTATCAAACATTAATTTTGTCTAGAAACTGTCATATAATGAGCAAATAACAATTGTTCAGTTTTAAAATATTTTTTCCAGTCCTGGGTTTGAATTCAGGGCCAGGGTACTGCCCCTGAGCTTTACTGATCAAGATTAGCCTTGTATAACTTTGAGCCACAGGTCCAGTTCCAACTTTTTGGTAGTTATTTAGACAAAAGAATCTAATGTAGGAAGTGGTACTGTGGCTCAAGTGGTAGAGCGCTTGCTTTGAGCTGAAGAGCGTAGGGACAGCCCCACTACCAACCCCACCCCCTAAAAAATAATCTAATGGTCTTTTCTACACCAGATGGCTTTTAATCCTCAGCCTGAGATCTCAGCCTCCTGAGTAACTAGGATTGCAAATGTGAGCCACAGACTCCTGTTTAAAATTTTCACCTTTAACCTTAGTTAAGTTGCAGTAACAAAACAGCAAGAAAAATGCCCACTTCAGAATACTTTTATGTGAAACAGATTATTAATAGTAATTGAAAAATCCAGAACAAGTTCAAAGAATCATAATTAAACCATCAATTGCAAGAAAAATATTATAAATGATTCAATGAAGTATTGTTCTGAGGAAGAGTCTATTTGCATTTATTACAATACATTTTATATTAAGTCCTTTGTTTGCTTGTCAACAGTCATGTTTTAAAAGAAGTAGCAAGGCTCACTATGAAGAATCTGACTTTGAGGCCAATGGAACCTGGTTCAATACTTTCAATATGAGCTCTTGAAGAAATAAAAACTATACTAGTATATATCTTGAAAACAAGAAGAAAGATTTTAGATTAAAGTAGACAATCATCAATGCTTCAATTTGCCATTGTATTTATAACAAATGATTATCATGAGAAAGGAACATTTTCATGTTCTAGTTGTTGCCAGAAGTCAGATTAGAGAGTCATTTAGATGACCTAAATGTTCTTGGAAGTAATTACTGATTCCCCCTACATTGTGAAACATGTTTTCGCTCATTGAAAGGAATGATATGACCTTCCACTGAAAAAGAACATTATTATATTCATTCAGTCAGTGTCACTCCAATTCTAGGGGATCAATCCAGGATAGAAACTTGCAGAAATCATTGAATATCAATGGTAAGACTCATAGAAGTAAGGAAGGAGGAAATGGCAATAAAGGCAGATAACAATAAAGGTATTATTTTATAAATGGGAGTTTCTATTTCTTTTGCTTTTTTTCAGGTTTGAAGAGCTGATCAGTTACTTGAAATAGACAAAATAGGCTAAGGCAGAATAAGTTATATTACTGAGAAAGCTTGTGGTTATTTCTCGAGGATTACTTTTAACAGTAGCTTGTTAAATATTCCCTAACTTTATTATGACATTTCAGAAATATGTGCAAGTCAGAAGACCTTTCTGTGTCTCTTAGTTTCATTATTATAGTCTTTATGAACCATTATAATAGGTATACATAAAAGATAATAAAAGTCTTTTTCATTGGTTAGGACTCAAAATATCACATCATTTTGTAATTACATTGACCATTATGTGAAAAAATAGCCAGTTTGTTCTCTATGGTGTTGAATTCTGTATAACTCTGTCACCTTGAGCACATATGATTGAAAAATGGACTAAAGCTGCCTCAAATGACATGATTGGTCCTGGCAATAGTACTCTATTTCTTAGGGAACAATGTTAGAAAGTATTCAGATGGCATAAATAAAGCCTCTCATGCAGTCATAGGGAGATTAAATATGAAGTATAAGATAAGGACAAGAGGGGAACCAATGCAACAGCGATATTCACAAGACAATGTGTTGGAAATAATCTGTACTAGTGGGGAGGGGGTGGGAGGTAAAGTGGGAAAAAATGAGGGAAGAGGTAACAAGTCTCAGAAGAAATGTACTTATTACCTTACATATGTAACTGTAACTCCTATGTACATCAACTTGACAATAAAGAAAACATAAAGTTCAGTAGAAGCAAAAAATGAGAAAAAGGGTTCTGAGTTTCAAAGTTGTCAATTGATAGAGATTTTTCTGAACTATAGTAGTTGTAGAATTCTGAACGTGTCTTTAAACTTCAAGGTGCCTAATATTAGACAGGAGAAACTCTTTTGCTTTTATTAGTCTTTTGTAGCCTTATAGCAAACCTTCATCAACTGACACATCAGTGTCTTTGTCCTTTATAACTTGAACATTGTGAATAAATTCATCCATCCTTTTGATTCTAGCATGTCAAATGACTAATTTTTAAAGTTGGCAAATTGTTCTGAATTTATTCCTTAATTTTGTAATGAGTGGTGTTTTGTCACAATACTTTTAATGATTGTATAATAGAGAAATAACACTCCTGGTTCCTATGCCCTATTTCCTGGATTAATTATGGTGTTCCTCTGGTTCATGACAACTCCTTTCTTAGAGTCCAATTCTGAGACTTGAGAATATCTAGGAAGTTATGTTGCTCTGCTATCACATTGTATTTCATGATGGAATATAATTAAAACAACTTAATTTTCAAAATATTATTTAAATAATATAGCATATGATATATAATACTATATATATGCTATATATAAACTTAACTATGTATGTATCTAGTTGGTGCTGTGGCTTAAGTGGTAGAGCACTAGCCTTGATCTGAAGAGCTGAGGGACAGCACCCAGGCCCGGAGTTCAAGCCTTATGACCCACAAAAAAAGCTTAATTTTTGGCCTAAATGTATATTCTTCCACTGTCCATTTATTTACTAGATTTTTTTCTTCTAATCATCATTAATATGTGTTGTTAGTTTCCTGATTGCTTTTGATCCTTCAGGATATTATGTCATTCTAATC
Organism: Dipodomys merriami; assembly: GCF_024711535.1. NCBI lineage: Eukaryota > Metazoa > Chordata > Mammalia > Rodentia > Heteromyidae > Dipodomys > Dipodomys merriami. The sequence goes on along the minus strand of NW_027204492.1, from coordinate 33,370,351 downwards.
TTCCATATTTATTGAATAGGACAGTAAATTAGAGGAAAGGAGATAATTGAAAATGTTATTAAATGAAAAATATAATGAAATAGAAGAGATTACTATTCTTACCCCTTTGGTTTGTGATTAATTATATATTATCTTAACTATAAAAGACATAAAATCCAGAAGTAGCAGTGTGGCTCAAGTGGTAGAATACTATCCTTGAAAAAAAGAAGCACAGGGACAGTGTGTGCACAGGCTCTGAGTTCAAGCCCAGGACTGGCCAAAAATTTAAAAAATAAAATGAAAACATATAAAATAAGAATGTTATGTAAATAAGTCCCTGCTTGATGTGTTTTGCCCCAGAATAAAAACAAAAATTCATGAGAATAAAAAGCTAAATTCAAATGAAAACTGACACTTTCTGCCACCAGGATTACATACAAGTAGTACTGTTGATCATGGATGTTGAGAAATCTGGTGTTGCAATGAAATAAAAGTTGCTTGTGGATGGTATTAAATCATAGAGAAGAGATAAATGTGTATACTTTTGTATAACACACTTTATATCTTTACCATGATACAGCTATCAAAAACTAAATCTAAGAGAAATAAAAATCATACCTTGAGCTGCTTCATTCATGTTGCCACTACATCTGCAGCTTGAAATCATAGACTTGATAGCACTGAGGTACTGAGATGACTGAGGATAACCTGGAAGGATTTAGAAAAGTTGATATCCCCAAGGTATATTATATTGAAGGGTTGTGACTCAGCTATGACATTAAGAAAATCTCATTGTTATTGTTTCTTCATCTGTAAAAAGAGGAAATAATTGGCTGACCTGAAAACACTGGAGGGGAATTAATTCATTAACAAGGTAAGAAAAACAAGAATTACACAGAAGTTAAATTTAGCACTGAAAAATAATACATTGACAATGGTCTGTAACCAGTTTTAATGATATGAGTTATATGCAGAAAACATTGCAATAAAGTTTGATTAGCCTTCTTTTCTTAATCACCAGAACACCCTGTGCTGTTTTGTGATATTTTTGGCTCCATTGCAGTCTGATATCATGTAGATGAGACATAGAAAGAGAAAAAGACATACTACTTTCTTTATCTGTCCTAAGAAGATTGGCTCTGCAAGCATCCAACAGAGAAGATTCAAAGTGATAGTGCATATAAAATGCCAAGCATAGAGTTTGACACAGCCCAGTGTTCTATAACTTCAAGTTCATTTTCTTGACCAGGAAAGCAGCACCTTTTCTTTTCCAACAGCACAAACCAAAAAGATAACCCTCACTGACACTTGCATATCTCCCTTTATCACAGCATCTCTACAAGGACTCTGAAACTCTTGATGTATTACAAAACTAATTTTACTAGACATTTCTCAATCAGCTGTTTACAAATGATGAAACTGCCTCATTGAGGGGTTAAATGACTTGTCCAAGGTCACCTAAGCCAGTTAATGATACTCATTTGAACCATTAGCTATGTGCCAGATTGTGTGATCAAATCTAAAGTGAAAATACTAAGCAAAATGAGTATAGCTTTTCCCTTTCTGAAAGAAATTTACAATGTGATGATGGTGAAAAAAGATAATCAAATCAGCACAAAGAAATGAAAGATCAAATTACTGGTAGGGGCTATGAAGAAAGGATATGTGAAAATAGGTACCAGAATATAGAACTAGCATGGTATGAGAGGGGAAAAGGGTTGTTTGAGGAAATTATATTTGAGGTTAGAAAAATGTTAGGAATTAACTTTAAGATGATGCTACATCCACTACATAATAGTAATTTAGTTAATATCATATATATAAGAGCTCTGTCACAAGGATTAAAGCACAGAAAACACTCATGCACATACACAGTTAGAATGATTAGAAAAATTTTGGGTGCAATAGTGTAAGATACGTAGGTATTAAGATGCCTAAACACTGCTTAGAGGATACATTAGGAAAATTTATTTTTATATCAGATAATGAGAAGTTATTGAATCATTTTGTGTATGGCACAGGATGAGAAGTAATGAAGGAATGAGTATACACAATCTCTGGTTATAAAACATCATTCTGTTTTTTTATTGTGAAAATACTGTACAGAGGGGTTACAATTACATGGGCAAGATAATGAGTACATTTATTATAAAAAATATTGTAGCCTCCTATTTTGTTTCCCCTTCCCACCCTTTCCCGTAATTCCCCCCCTCCTCCCTCCCACCCAATCCTCCTATCCCCCACCAAAGGGGTAAAGTTTGTTTTTCCACATAACAACTTGTACATCTCATTGTTGCAATGGATCCACCTGTATCCCTATTTAAACGATTTGTTTTTTCCATTCCCCTCCACAAATTATACCAACCTCAAATACAGTGAAAGCAGGGATTATACCATGGGGAAGGGACATACAAAGCAATAGAGAAATCATCTTATAAATGATTAGAAACAAGCAACTGAAAGAAAAAAATGAATACATATCTTAGGGTTCATTTCCCTAACATCAACTTATCTGACCATTTTGGCTTGACTCAGACTATACTAGTTATTGAAAATAAGGGAAACCATTGGGCCGATGTTTCTTTGGGCCTGGCTTACTTCACTTAATATAAATTTTCCAAGTCTTTCCATTTCCTAACAAATGGGGCAATGTCATTCTTTCTGATGGAGGCATAGAATTCCATTGTATAGATATACCACATTTTCTTGATCCATTCATCTACTTAGGGGCATCTGGGTTGGTTCCATATCTTAGCTATGGTCAATAAGGATGCAATAAACATAGGCATGCTGGTAGCTTTAGTGTGGCCTTGTTTGTGAACATTTGGGTAAATGCCCAAAAGTGGGATTGGTAGGTCATAGGGGAGCTTTATGTGGAGTCTTTTGAGGAATCTCCATACTGCTTTCAAAAGTAGTTGAACAACTTTACACTCCCACCAACAATGCAGTAAGGTTCCCTTCTGTCCATATCCCCTCCAGCATCTGTTGTTATTAGAGTTCTTGATTATAGCCATTCTAACTGGGGTGAGGTGGTATCTCAATGTTGTTTTGATTTGCATTTCTTTTATGGCTAGGGAGGTTGAGCAATTCTTCATGTGTCTATTGGCCATCCTTTCCTCTTCAGAGAGGTTTCTCTTTAAGCCTTTAGCAGACTTATTTATTGGTCAGTTGTTTCTTTGAAGATTTGTTGTTGGGGGATTAAATTTTTTTGAGTTCCAAGTATATTTTAGATATGAGACCCTTGTCTGTTGTAAGGCTAGTGAAGATCTTCTCCCAATCTGTGGGCTTTCTATTAATCTTGCTAGCTATGTCCTTTGCCATGCAGAAGCTCTGCAATTTCATGCAATCCCATTTGTCCAACCTTTCTTTGATTTGTTGTGTTTCTGGGTCTCTATTAAGAAAATTTCAGCCTGTGCCAAGGAATCCTAGGGTATCTCCTATTCCATCCTGTAATGTTTTCAGGGTGTCTGCTTTGACTCTGAGGTCTTTGATCCATTTGGAGTTGAATCTGGTGCAGGGTGATATATAAGGGTCTAGCTTTAGTTTCTGCAAGTAATTAACCAATTTTGCCAGCACCATTTACTGAAGAGGCTGTCTTTTTTCCATTCTATTTTTATATTACCCTTATGAAAAATTAAATGGTTATAGGTCTGTAAGTTCATTTCTGGGTTTTCCATTCTATTACATTGGTCCTGAGATCTGTTCTTGTGCCAGTACCAAGCTGTTTTGAGTACTATGGCTTTGTGGTAGAGTTTGAAATTTGGTATTGATATTCCTCCAGGACTGTTCTTTCTCTTGAGGATCATTTTAGCTATTCGGGGTCTTTTATTGTTCCATATGAATTTTTGGATTGCCTCTTCAATTTCCTTGAATAATGAGGATGGAATATTGATAGGTATCACATTGAATTTGGGAATTATTGCCATTTTCACAATGTTCATTTTCCAATCCAGGAGCATGGGAGTTTTTGCCATTTTCTAAGTTCTATTATGATTTCCTTTTTCAAGTTTTTAAAGTTTTCATCATAGAGGACCTTCACTTCTTTGGTTAAGTTAATTCCTAGGTATTTTAATTTTTGTGGGGCTATTACAAATGGAGTTGCTTTCCTAATTTCAGCTACACTTTTCTCATTGTTGGCATACAGAAAAGCCATTGATTTTTGAGGGTTAATTTTATACCCGGCTACTTTGCCAAAGTTTTGAATCAGCTTGAGTAAGTTGGGAGTGGAGTCTATGGGATTCTATAAATACAAGATCATGTCATCTGCAAAGAGGGAGAGTTTTACTTCTTTTTTCCCTATTTGGATCCTCTTCATGTTTGCATCTTGTCTTATTGCTGTAGCTATCATTCTAATACTAGATTGAAGAGAAGTGGAGAGTGTGGACATCCTTGTCTTGTTCCTGAGTTAAGAGGAAATGGCTTTAGTTGTTCACCATTAAGTATAATGCTGGCTGTAGGTTTGTCATATACAGCCTTTATTGTATTGAGGAATGTTCCATGGATTCCTAATTTTTCCAGAACCTTCATCATAAAGGGATGTTGGATCATGTCAAATGCTTTTTCTGCATCTATTGAGATAACCATGTGGTTCTTATCATTGCTGCTGTTGATGTGAAGAATTATATTAATTGATTTGTGTATATTGAACCAGCTTTTTGTCCAGGAAATGAATCATATTTGATCGTGGTGTATGATTTTTTGGATGAATTGGTGAAGTCGATTGGCAAAAATTTTGTTGAGAAGTTTTGCATCAATATGCATCAAAGAAATGGGTCTATAGTTCTCTTTCTTTCATGAGTCCCTGCCTGGTTTTCGGGTGAGCGTTATGATGGCTTCATAGAATGTGTTCGGTAGTGAACTTTCTCTTTCAATTTCATTGAAGAGTTGGAGGAATATTGATGTGAGCTCTGCTTAGAAGGCCTTGTAGAATTCAGCAGCAAAACCATCTGGTCTTGGACTTTTCTTAGATGGGAGGTCCCTTATTGCTGTTTCTATTTCAATACTTGATATGGGCCTGCTAAGATGGTTTAACTCATCTTGGTTTAGTTTCAGCATGTCAATATTTGCTAGGAAAAGGTCCATTTCTGCCAAGTTCTCAAGCTTATTAGCATGAAGGTTTGAGAAGTTTTCCCTTATAATGTTCTGAATCTTGGTTGTTTCTGTGGTGATGTTTCCATTCTTATCTCTGAATTTATTTATTTGGGTGTGTTCTCTTCTTTTTATGATAAGATTTACTAAGGGTCTGTCAATTTTGTTAATTTTTTCGAAGAACCAACTCTTCGTTTTGTTGATTCTTTCTATGTTTTTTTTTTGGATTCTAATTCATTTAATTCTTATTTAATTTCAATTATTTCTTTCCATCTACTGGATTGGGGTTTATCTTGCTGCTCTTTTTCAAGGAGACTCAGATGCCTCATTAAATTGTTGGTTTCAGATCTCTCCAACTTGTTGGTGTGGGAACTCAGAGCCCCAGAGTACTGCCTTTGCTGTGTCCCAGAGGAGCTGGTAATTTGTGTATTCATTTTTGTTGAATATCATGAACATTTGAATTTCCTTTCTAATCTCTTCCATGATCCACTCGTGATTCAAGAGTGTGTTGTTCAGCCTCCATGTGTTACAGGACTTTTTTGGTGGCTTTTGGTGTTGAGTTCAAATTTTATTCCCTTGTGGTCTGAGAGAATGCAAGGTATAACTTCAATGTTTTTGAATTTGGACAAGTTTACTTTGTGGCCTAAAATGTGGTCTATTTTGGAAAATGTTCCATGTGCTGCCAAAAAACCTGTATTCTGATGCTGCTGGGTGAAATATTCGGTAGATGTCTGTTAAATCTAGTTGATCTATGCAGTTGTTTAGATCTGCGGCTTCTCTGTTGAGTTTTTGCAGAGTTGATCTATCTAGTGGGGAAAGTGGTGTGTTAAAGTACCCAACAATTAATGTGTTTGAATCTATGTGGGTTTTGAGGGAAAGTAGTGTTTCTTGGATAAATTTGTGTGCTCCGTTGTTTGGCGAATAGATATTTAGAATTGTAGTATCCTCCTGAAGGAGAAATCCCTTAATTAATATGTAGTGACTTTCTTTATCTCTTCTTACTAATTTTAATTTGAAGTCTATTTTATCTGATATTAGGATTGCAAGTCCCGCCTGCTTATGGGGGCCATTTGCTTGGTAGATTTTGTTCCAGCCTTTCACATTGAAAATGTGTTTGTTTTTATGGACAAGATATGACTCATGAAGGCAGCAGATAGTGGGATCTTGCTGTTTTATCCAAGTAGACATTCTATGTCGCTTAATTGGAGTGTTAAGTCCGTTAATGTTGAGAGATAGGACTGAGAGGTATTTGGAAATTCCTGCCATTTTATCCACCTTCTTGGGGGCTGGGGCAACTGGGTTCTTCCTATGGTTCTTGGATTCTCAGTTTGGTTGTGGTTTCTTGGCCTTTATTGTGGTCTTGTTGGTTTTCTATGTGTAGGACATCTTTAAGAATCTTCTGTAGGGCTGGTTTGGTGGAAATATATTGTTTCACTTTTTCTTTGCTATGGAAGGTTTTTATTTGACCTTCGGTTATGAAGGAGTGTTTAGCAGGGTACAGTATTATTGGTTGATAGTTGTTTGTCTTTAGGGCATGGCATGCATCATTCCAGGCTCTTCTTGCTTTGATTGTCTCTGCTGAGATATCTGAGGTCATTCTAATTGGTTTCCCTTTAGAGGTGATTGATCTTTTCTCCTTGACAGCTTTAAGGATCTTTTCCTTGGTCTGCATTGATCCTGTGGGGATTATAATGTGACAATAAGATATCCTATTGTGGAGTTCTAAAAGTTTCTTCTATTTGAATAGGCCTATCTTTTTGCATGTTTGGGAAGTTCTCTGCTAGGATCCTGTTAAACAAATTTCCTAGACCATTAACTTCTGTCTCTAGGTGCTCCTGTATACCCATTATCCTCAGATTAGGCCTTCTGATGGTGTCTTGAATAGAACTATCATATTTCTTGGATTTGTCTTGGATGGTTGTATGTTCTTTTGTTATAATATCTAGGCTGTATTCAGTTCCCAAGATTCGATCTTCTGCATGGTCTAACCTACTATCAAGACGTTCTACTTTGTTTTTTATACCTTTTCCTTCTAGTCGTTAGGCTTTGATGGCTTCAAATTCTTTGTTGGAGGTTTGTTTTAGATCTTGTATGAACTTCTTTACTTCCTTTATTTGGTGTTCAGTGTTTATTCTCAAATCACTTTGTTGGTCATGGTTTCCTTGGACTCCCATTCCTTCTGTTGGGTTCCATTCAGCCTTCCCTTTGTAGTCTCCCTGACTTCTTTCATCTCTCTGTTTATGGATTCCATGAATGCCTTTAGTATTCTTTGTGTATTCTCATCCTGCTCCCTCGATTCCTGTATTACTCTTTGTTTAACGTCCTCATGTTCACACAATCCCTGTAGTTCTCTGTGAGTGTTCTCAGCCTGCTCATGCCATTCCTGACTTTCTTTTTGTCTGTTCTTGTCTAGCTCCCACAATTCCTGTCTATCTCTTTGACTGATCTCAGCCTGGTCATGCCATTCATTTCTCTTTGAGTGTTCTCAAGCTGCTCATGCAATTCCTGTATCAATCTTTGAGTAGCTTTCTCATGCTCATGATATTCCTGTATTAACCTTTGGTTTGCCTCCTCTCTCTCCCTATCACGCTCATACAGAGTCCTTTGCAGGTTTTCAGTCTTTTCATTTACCATGTTTACAAGCAATGTTTGTAGAGCTATTTGGGAACTCTCCTCTGGATTATTCATTATCTGTTCTGTCCCCTGATTATCATGAGTGGGATTTGAGATTCCCGGACTTGCCATTTCTCTTGTGTTTTTCTGGCTTGCCCTGCCCATTTGAGATGAAAGTAACACCAGTTTTGTGCTAGAACACTATCTTAAGGCAAGCATCAACCAAAGTCTGTAGTTGAATAATCAAAATCTGCAGATACACTCTAGTTCAAGAGATATAATTATTCAACATCAAACACCTATGTATTAATTGGCTATGAACCACAATGAAGAATTTGGCAAACCAGAAATTATTAGGTTTAGAGAGAGATATGGGTAAAAATAGTAATAGAGGGATGTGGAAAGGCAGAGTGTGAGTTAACTTAACTAAGTCCTAATCTCAAAGCTGGAAATAGGTTGGATAGAATGATAGTAGACAGAGAGAAAAAAAAGAAGAGAAAGAGAAAAAAGAGAATAGAAATTAGAAAAACAAATATTAAAAATTAAAAAGTGAAACACTTAAAAACTTAAAAATTATGCAACTTTAAAAACATAATATTCAGAGAAATGTGTGGATAGGATAAAAGATGGTTAGGGATAGAAAAGAGGTGAAAAACTTAATAATAAAAATCCTTAAAATATTATATAGGTGTATAGAGGTAGTATTGCTATATGGAATTTAAGTCTTAAAGGTTTTGAATTGAGTAATACATTTCTGGATTAAGTGTGTACACAATGCGTGATAAGGTTTAATAATCGACTCCAGGTATATCAGAGGATGAGCAGAACAGCAACTAAGTCATGCAAAGAAGAACAAAAGAGAAGAAAAGGTGAAAAGAATGAGAAGGAAAGAAAAAAAAGATCAGAAGGTCAGCAGAGTTAAACAAAAAAAATTAAAAAAAAAGTAAAAGAAAAGAAAGAAATGAAAAAGGAAAAAAACACACACACTTATACCCCTAAAATAAAAATTATAAGAGGAAGAAAAAAAGTTAATAGAAAATAATTTTTTTTTAAATTGTATTTTATTTTATTTGAGAACATACTGTACAGAGGGGCTACAATTACATAGGAAGGATAATGCATACATTTCTTACCAAGCATTGCAGCCTCCTCCTTTGTTTACCCTTCACTTCCCTTCCCCGCCTCCCCCCTCCCCCCACCCAATTTTACCCCCCTCCCCCCACCCAATTATACCCCCCTCCCCCCCACACCGAAATTGTAAAGCTGGTTTTGACATGACATTTTGTACTTCTCATTGTTGCAACAGGTCCCCCTGAACCCTTAAACGACTTGTTTGTCCCCATCTCCTCCACATGTTATACTGACATCAAATATAGTGAAAGCGGGGGTTACACTGTGGGGGAGGGACATACAAAGCAACAAAGAAATAATCTTATAAATGCATTAGAAACACATGCATGAAAGAAACAAAAACATTAAAATACATATTTAAGGGTTCATTTTCCTAACATCACATTATCTGGCCTTTTCCGCTTGACTCATACCTATACTAGATATTGCAAATAAGGGAAACCATGGGACCTATGCTTCTTTGGGCCTGGCTTACTTCACTTAATATAATTTTTTCCAAACCTTTCCATTTCCTAACAAATGGGGAAATGTCATTCTTTCTGATGCAGGCATAGAATTCCATTGTGTATATATACCACATTTTCTTGATCCATTCATCTACTGAGGGGCATCTGGGTTGGTTCCATATCTTAGCTATGGTAAATAGTGCTGCAATAAACATAGTTGTGCTGGTAGCTTTAGTGTGGTCTTGTTTGTAAACATTTGGGTAAATGCCCAAAAGTGGGATTGCTGGATCATAGGGGAGATCTATGTGAAGTCTTTTGAGGAACCTCCATACTGCTTTCCAAAGTGGTTGAACAAGTTTACATTCCCACCAACAATGAAGTAAGGTTCCTTTCTGTCCACATCCCCTCCAGCATCTGTTGTTATTAGAGTTCTTGATTTTTGCTGTTCTAACTGGAGTGAGGTGATATCTCAATGTTGTTTTGATTTGCATTTCTTTTATGGCTAGGGATGTTGAACATTTCTTCATGTGTCTATTGGCCATCCTTCTTTCTTCTTCAGAGAAGCTTCTCTTTAAGTCTTTTGCCCACTTATTTGTTGGGCAGTTGTTTCTTTGAGGATTTGTTGTTGGGTGGTTTAATTTTTTGAGTTCCAAGTATATTTTAGATATGAGACCCTTGTCCGTTGTATGGCTAGTAAAGATCTTCTCCCAATCGGTGGGCTTTCTATTGATCTTGCCAGCTATGTCATTTGCCCTGCAGAAGCTCTGCAATCTTATGCAATCCCATTTGTCCAACCTTTCTTTGATTTGTTGTGCTTCCGGGTCTCTATTCAGAAAATTTCGACCTGAGCCAAGGAGACCTAGGGTTTCTCCTATTCCATCCTGTAATGTTTTCAGAGTGTCTGCTTTGAGTTCAAGGTCTTTGATCCATTTGGAGTTGATTCTGGTGCAGGGTGATATATAAGGATGTAGCTTTAGTTTTCTACATGTAGTTAACCAATTTTGCCAGCACCATTTACTGAAGAGGCTGTCTTTCTTCCATTCTATTGTTTTAGCTTCCTTATCGAAGATTAGATGGCTATAGGTCTGTAGGTTCATTTCTGGGTTTTCAATTCTATTCCATTGGTCCTGAGGTCTGTTCTTATGCCAATACCAAGCTGTTTTGATTACTATGGCTTTATAGTAGAGTTTGAAATTTGGTATTGATATTCCTCCAGCAGTGTTCTTTCCGTTGAGGAGCGTTTTTGCTATTCGGGGTCTTTTATTGTTCCATATGAATTTTTGGATTGCCTCCTCTATTTCCTTGAAGAATGAGGGTGGAATTTTGATAGGTATCGCGTTGAATTTGTAGATAGCCTTGGGAAGTATTGCCATTTTCACGATGTTAATCTTGCCAATCCAGGAGCATGGGAGGTTTTGCCATTTTTTAAGTTCTCTGTTGATTTCCTTTTTCAAGATTTTAAAGTTTTCATCATAGAGGTCCTTCACTTCTTTGGTTAAGTTAATTCCTAGGTATTTTATTTTTTGTGGGGCTATTACAAATGGAGTTGCTTTCCTAATTTCAGCCACACTTTTCTCATTGTTGGCATATAGAAAAGCCATTGATTTTTGGGGGTTAATTTTATATCCTGCTACTTTGCCAAAGTTTTGAATCAGCTTGAGTAATTTGGGAGTGGAGTCTATGGGATTCTTTAAATACAAGATCATGTCATCTGCAAAGAGGGAAAGTTTTATTTCTTCTTTCCCTATTTGGATCCCGTTTATGTCTGCATCTTGCCTTATTGCTGTAGCTAGGCATTCTAATACTAGATTGAAGAGAAGTGGAGAGAGTGGGCATCCTTGTCTTGTTCCTGAGTTAAGAGGAAATGGCTTTAGTTTTTCACCATTGAGTATAATGCTGGCTGTAGGTTTGTCATATACAGCCTTTATTGTATTGAGGAATGTTCCATGGATTCCTAATTTTTCCAGAACCTTCATCATAAAGGGGTGTTGGATCTTGTCAAATGCTTTTTCTGCATCTATTGAGATAACCATGTGGTTCTTATTCTTGCTCCTGTTGATGTGATGAATAATATTAATTGATTTACGTATATTGAACCAGCTTTGCATCCCTGAAATGAATCCTGTTTGATCATGGTGTATGATTTTTTGGATGAATTGTTGAAGTCGATTGGCCAAAATTTTGTTGAGAAGTTTTGCATCAATGTTCATCAAAGAAATGGGTCTATAGTTTTCTTTCTTCGATGAGTCCCTGCCTGGTTTTGGGATGAGGGTTATGATGGCTTCATAGAATGTGTTCGGTAGTGAGCTTTCTCTTTCAATTTCATTGAAGAGTTGGAGGAGTATTGGTGTGAGCTCTGCTTTGAAGGCCTTGTAAAATTCCGCTGTAAAACCATCTGGTCCTGGACTTTTCTTAGCTGGGAGGTCTCTTATTGCTGTTTCTATTTCAATGGTTGATATGGGCCTGTTAAGCTGGTTTAGTTTTGGCATGTCAATATTTGCTAGGAAAAGGTCCATTTCTGTCAAGTTCTCAAACTTATTAGCATAAAGTTTTGAGAAGTATTCCCTTATAATGTTCTGAATCTTGGTTGTTTCCGTGGTGATGTTTCCATTCTCATCTCTGAGTTTATTAATTTGGGTGTGCTCTCTCCTTTTTCTGATAAGGTTTGCTAAGGGTCTGTCAATTTTGTTAAGTTTTTCGAAGAACCAACTCTTTGTTTTGTTGATTCTTTCTATAGTTTTTTTGGATTCTAATTCATTTAATTCTGATTTAATTTTGATTATTTCTTTCCGTCTACTGGATTGGGGTTTATCTTGCTGCTCTTTTTCAAGGAGGTTTAGATGTGTCATTAAATTGTTAGTTTCCGATCTCTCCAATTTGTTGATGTAGGAGCTCAGAGCTATAAACTTGCCTCTGAGTACTGCCTTTGCTGTGTCCCAGAGGAGCTGGTAGTTTGTGTGTTCATTTTTGTTGAATAGCATGAACATTTGAATTTCCTTTCTAATCTCTTCCATGACCCACTCATGATTCAGCAGTGTGTTGTTCAGCCTCCATGTGATACCGGACTTTCTTTGGTGGCTTTTGGTGTTGAGTTCTAATTTTATTCCCTTGTGGTCAGAGAGAATGCAAGGTATAACTTCAATGTTTCTGAATTTAGACAAGTTTGCTTTGTGGCCTAAAATGTGGTCTATTTTAGAAAACGTTCCATGTGCTGCTGAGAAGAACGTGTATTCTGATGCTGCTGGGTGAAATGTTCAGTAAATGTCTGTTAAGTCTAGTTGATCTATGCAGCTGTTTAGATCTGCGGTTTCTCTGTTGAGTTTTTGCCGAGTTGATCTATCTAGTGGGGAGAGTGGTGTGTTAAAATCCCCAACGATTAATGTCTTTGGATCTATCTGGGATTTGAGGGAAAGTAGTGTTTCTTTGATAAATTTGGGTGCTCCATTGTTTGGCGAATAGATATTTAGAATTGTAATATCCTCCTGGAGGAGAGATCCTTTAATTAATATGTAGCGACCTTCTTTATCTCTTCTCACGAATTTTAATTTGAAGTCTATTTTATCTGATATTAGGATTGCAACTCCCGCCTGTTTATGAGGGCCGTTTGCTTGGTAGATTTTGTTCCAGCCTTTAACCTTGAAAATATGTTTGTTTTTACGGGCAAGATGTGACTCCTGCAGGCAGCAGATAGAAGGGTCTTGTTTTTTAATCCAACTAGACAGTCTGTGTCGCTTAATTGGAGAGTTCAGTCCGTTAACGTTAAGAGATAGGACTGAGAGGTATTTGGGAGTTCCTGCCATGTTATCCACCTTCTTGGGGGCTGTGAAAACTGGGTTCTTCCTAAGGTTCTTGGATTCTCAGTTTGTGTGCAGTTTCTTGGCCTTTGTTGCGTTCTTGTTGGTTTTCTATGTGTAGGACATCTTTAAGAATCTTTTGTAGGGCTGGTTTGGTGGAGATGTATTGTTTCAATTTTTCTTTGCTATGGAAGGTTTTTATTTGGCCTTCAGTTATGAAGGAGAGTTTAGCTGGGTACAGTATTCTTGGTTGATAGTTGTTTGTTTTTAGGGCATGGCATACGTCATTCCAGGCTCTTCTTGCTTTGATTGTCTCTGTTGAGAAATCTGAGGTAATTCTAATTGGTTTCCCTTTATAGGTGATTAACCTTTTCTCCTTGACAGCTTTAAGGATCTTTTCCTTGGTCTGGGTTGATCCTGTGTGGATTATAATGTGACGGTGGGATGTCCTATTCTGGTCTGGTCTATTTGGGGTTCTAAAAGCTTCTTGTATCTGAATAGGCTTATCTTTTTGTATGTTTGGGAAGTTCTCTGCTAGGATCCTGTTAAACAAATTTCCTAGACCATTAACTTCTGTTTCTAGGTGCTCCTCTACACCCATTATCCTTAGATTGGGCCTTCTGATGGTGTCCTCCAGGTGTTGGATAGACCTATCATATTTCTTGGACTTGTCTTGGATGGTTGTATGTTCTTTCTCTATAATATCTAGGCTGTCTTCAATCCCTGAGATTCGATCTTCTGCATGGTCTAACCTGCTGTCAAGACTCTCTACTTTGTTTTTTATCTCTTTTCCTTCTAATTGGTCAGCTTTGATGGCTTCAAGTTCTTTGTTGAAGCTCTGTTTTAGGTCTTGTATGAATTTCTTTACTTCCTTAATTTGGTGTTCAGTGTTTGTTCTCAAATCACTTAGTTGATTGGTTATGGTTTCTTTGGACTCCCATTCCTTCTGTTGGGTTCCATTCAGCATTCCCTTTGTGGTCTCCCTGACTTCCTTCAGCTCTTTGTTAATGGATTCCATGAATGTCTTTAGTGATCTTTGTGTATTCTCTACCTGGTCTCTTAATTCGTGAATTACTCTTTGATTAGTTTCCTCCCTTCTGTGGGATTCCTGCAGTTCTCTTTGAGTGTTCTCTGCCTGCTCACGCCATTCCTCCCTTTCTCTTTGAGTATTCTCAAGTTGTTCACACAAATCCTGTATCAGTTTTTGAGGAGCTTCCTCACGCTTATGATATTCCTGTATAAACTTCTGGGATGCCTCCTCTCTCTCCCTATCACGCTCATACAGAGTCCTTTGTACATTGTCAAACTTCTCATTTATCATGTTTGCTATTAGTGTTTGTAGAGCTATTTGGGAACTCTCCTCTGGATTATTCTTTATCTGTTCTAATCCCTGATTATCAAGGTTGGGAATTGAGATACCCGAATTTGCCATTTTTCTTGTGTTTTTCCGGCTTACTCGGCCCATTTGAGATAAAGATTGCACCAGTTTTGTGCTAGAACACTATCTTAAGGCAACCATCAACCAAAGTTTGCATTTGTACAGTCAATAGTCTACAGATACAATCTAGTTCAACAGATACATCTATTCAACATCAAACGACTATATGTTAAAGGACTTCGAACCACAGAAAAGAATTTGGAAAACCAGAAATTATTAGGATTAGTGAGAGATGTAGGTAAAAAATAGGAATAGATTGGTGTGGGGAGGCACAGGGAGAGTTAACTATGTCCTAATCACAGTGCAGGAAATGGGTTGGGTAGGATGCAAGTAGAGAGAGAGAGAAAAAGAAGAGACGGAAAGGGGAATAAAGAGAGACCAGAAAAAGAATAGAAACGTAAAAATTAATGTTATTATAGAGGTTAAAAGACCGTCTATTTAGAGAGGAATGTGAATATGTTCAGAGAAGGGGAGGGACATAGAGGAGATGTGAAAAGCTTTAAGGGAGAAGAAAAGATCAGAAGTTCAGTAGAGCTAGATAAAAAACTAAAAGATAATTAAGAAAGAAAGAAAAAGACAAAGAAGACAAGAAAAGAAAGGAAAACTCATTCACGTAATTCTGAAATAAAAATTATAAGATGAGAAAAAAAAAGTTACTGGAAAACAATTATTTTTTCAGAAGAGGCAAAAATTAAAGATTAATAAAAGTTTTAGAAGGGAAAAAATTTATATACATATATATATATATATATATATATATATATATATATATAAGGTAACAAAAAACAAAAAACAAGCCAAAAAAAAAGAAAAGAAGAAGAAGAAAAAAAAAAAAACTTTTGATTTTTTTTTTTTTTGGGGGGGGGAGGAGTGGGAAGAATCCTGTATCTCCCTTTTGTCTGCAACCAGTCTCTTGGAGTCTCTGGTCAGCTTGAGGTCCTGTGGCTTGATTGGTTTCTTAAGTCGGTTGGTTGGAAGAGGCAGAAAAATGCTCTGCTTTACCCAAGATTTTGAGATCCCCCTCCCAGGTTAGTTTTCTGGGAGGGTGGTCTGCTTTGAGAGTCACAAAAGAGGGGGATGTGGTGATGAGGCTAGGTTCTGAGTAGAGTTGAGGCCTTTCAACAAACAGTAGCTTTTCCCTGGGGCTATTTTGTGATAAAGCTCACAGCGCCCAGCCTGGAGCCATTCTCAGGGTTTCTGTTTTTCAATTGATTGTGGTGGCTGCTAGAGGGAGGGGCAGCCTCTGGCTCTGGTTACCCAGTGAGGCTAGGCTGGCGCCTGAGCTGGGTGACTTTTCCCTGGATGGAGCTGAGTCTGGCAGGTCACTTCGGCGTTAAGTTCTTGTGACCTGCTAAATGACTCATTTTATTCCAAGGCCTGAGCTGGAGCTAGCAGCAACTCCGAGCTTTGTCGGTATCCAAGATGGAGATCACCGGTGCTGGGGGGTGAGGGGTGGCCTTCCTTCCTCTACTCCCTGAGGAGTGAGGATGTCGGGCTTGTACTCACGCCGAGTCTTGGATCCTGGGTCGTCTCTGGTGCCGAGTCTTGGATCCTGGGTCGTCTCTGGTCTGCAAGCTGCAGGGTGAATATGTCCGCTCTTTGTTGGTTCTTGCTGGTGTTGAGTAGAATCCGCTCGCCCGCTGCGTCTGGCTCCTTCGTCCCGGACTCTCTGTGTGAGCGCTCAGGTATGGCCCCCGGCTGTGGACTCTGCCGCTTGTGACCCTGCCGCCGCCGCCGCCGCCGTGGCGGCTGCTGGCGACCACTCGGGTGCTTCTTTTTGCCTTGGCTTCCCCTCTCTTGTCTAACTCTCTGTCCTGTGATGGCACACTTGGTGTGATTCTCTGGCTTAGGACTGTTCACTGGAACTCTAAAGCTGCTTTCTATGCGAGAGCTTGTTCAGATTCCAGCTTCTCCTCCGCCATCTTCCCGGAACTTCAGAAAATAATTTTTAAATGTGAAAAATTAAAAATTAAAAAAAGTTTTAGAAAAAAAATTTTTTTATAAAAAGTACAAAAAAAGAGTTCTCTTATTTTTTTTTTTCGGGGGGGGAGGATGGGAAGATCTTGTTTCTCCCTTGTGTCTGTAACCAGTCTCTAGTTGGAGTCTCTGGTCTGCTTGTGGTGTTTGATTTTTCTGTGGCTTGGTTGGTTTCTTAAGTCAGTTTGTTTGAGCAGGCAGAAAAATGCTCTGCTTTACCCAGGATTTTGTGATCCTCCTCCCAGTCTAGTTCAATGGGAGGGGGATCTGCTTTGATTATTACAAAAGAGGGACATGGCTGTTTCCTCTAGTTTGGAGATGCTGTGATGAGGCTAGGTTCTGGGTAGAGTTGAGGCCTTTCAGCAAACAGTAGCTTTTTCCTGAGGGGCTAGCTTCTGAGACACTCACAGAGCCCAGCCTGGAGCTATTCTCAGGGTTTATGTTTACTGAATTTCAATTGATTGTCTAGGCTGATGTAGGGAGGGACAGCCTTTGGCTCTGTCTTACTCAGTGAAGAAAGCCACTCCTGGGACTGGTGGCATGGGTTGGGTGACTTTTCCCTGGGTGGAGCTGAGCCTGGCAGGTCAGGTTAGGTTCTTGTGACCTGCTAAATGACTCTTGCTTTCTTGCAAGGCCTGAGTTGGAGCTAGCTGCTTAGCCAGGCCTTTGTCAGTATCAAAGATGGAGATCTCCAGTAGTGGAGGGGGAGGGATGGCCTTCTCTCCTCTGCTCCCTGAGAAGGAGTAAGGATGTCAGGCTTCTACTCATGCTGGAGTCTTGGTTCCTGGGTCGTCTCTTGTCTGCAAAACACAGTATGAAGATGCCTGCTCCTTGTCAGTTCTTGCTGGTGTTGAGTAGAATCCACTTGCCTGCCCAGTCTGGCGCCTTTGTTCTGTACTCTCTGTGTTGCTTGCAGGTATGGTGGCTATGGCTGCCACCGCCGCTGCTGCCACCATATCCGCAGCTGCTGGCAAGTGCTCAGATCTGTTTCCTTGACTGGATTTTTCCCTCTCTGGCCTTACTCTGTTCTGTGATGGCACACTTGGTGTGATTCTCTGGCTTAGGACTGTTCACTGGAACACTAAACCTCTTCCTATGTGAGAGTTTATTTAGCCTCCAGATTCTCCTCCACCATCTTCCCGGAACCACTAGAGTTAAATACTTTCTAAAATGTCATTCTTATAGAACGGATATCAGGAAGCCAATTTGCATGTCTCTGCAATTGTAGTGTGACCAAGAGGTGACAGCATTGGTTCTGACAAGGATTGCAGCAAATGAACTTGAGACATGCAAAGAGGGTCAAATAAATGGAATTAATGATTGCTAGGTCAGAATATGGAAGTGAATAAAAGGGATTCTCAAACTTTGATAGGAAATGAAAAAAGCAATTTCTCAATAAAATGGTTTTATCTATACTATAATTTTACTGTGAATGAAATTTGTGCATTTCCATCTTTCCTTGAATCCTATGCTTTCTTTGAACCATTGCAACTGCATGTGAGCTAATTCTACTGGTCACAAAATAGAAACTTTTTCACTCGTTTAGAAAAGAATGACATGGAATGAAAAGTTAGATATAGTAAGCTTCTTGGCATCAAATCTGTGGATGCCAGATGGAGCACTGAACTCTACCCCAACACAAAACTTCAGAATATTAGAACAAAGTGATCTGAAAAGAAAGTGAAACTCGATTCAGAAATCACTAGAGAAACCAACATTTTTAAAAGCAGTTAGACTACATTATATATTAATTAAAATTTGCAAATTTTTTGTTTGATAAGGTAAAACCTCTTGGTCCCTTTTTGTGAGGAAGTATTTTTTAGAAATTTGATATTTTTATAATAATATTTTATTTTCTTTAAGTAGTTATACAAAGAAGTTGCCATTTAAAAGCATTTTATGAATAAACTGCCTTTTGATCAATGCCACCCCTTTTAACACTCACTCACCCCTCCCACCATACCTCATCCCTCACTCTTCTTAATTTTTAGGTTTTGTATTGAATTTTGCAGTTTAACAAAGTAATTTATGTACACAATGTATCTTGATATGTGTCATTCCTTTAACATCTTCACCCCCCCTCCACCCATGCCTTCCCTTATTTTTAACAGTTCTGTGTCATATACAATGCATATTTGCCTGAATTCTACCCAATTTCTCTGTTCATTCTTCTTCTTCTTTTGTCCATCATGGGGCTTGAACTCTGGGCCTGAGCGCTGTCCCTCAGCTCTTCAGCTCAAGGCGAGCACTTTACCACTTGAGCTACAGCGCCACTCCCAGTTCTCTGGTGGTTTATTGGAGATAAGAGTCTCACAGACTTTTCTGCCTGGGCTGGCTTTGAAAAGTGATCCTCAGATCTCAGTCTCCTGAGTAGGTAGGATTACAGGCATGAGCCACTGGTGCCCGGCTTCTCTTCATTCTTCTTTCTCCCCTTGCTACCTTCCTTACAAGTGGTCATTTCTTGGTACTTATTTGGTTGGGCTTTGTCTTAGACTTTCTAAAGAATTATACTATTAATTTATAACTACTTGGGTACCACCAGTGTGCTCCCACATGAGGGGAGCCATGAACCTGTATGTCTCTGGATCTGACTTACTTTATTTTATATAAATTTCCCCAAGTTTTTCCATGTCTTTACAAATGGTACAATATCATTCTTTCTGATAGATGAGTAGAATGCCATTATATATTTATACCACATTTTCTTCATGCATTTGTTCATTGAGGGGCATCTGGACAGATTCCATACCTCAGATATAGTAAATAAAACTGCAATAAATTTCATTGCAGTAGTAGCTTTAGTGTATCCCTGTTTGTACTCTATTGTATGAATGCCCAGAAGTAGAATTGTTGGATCATAAGGGAATTCCATGTTTTGTCTTTTGAGGACCCCATATACTGTTTTCCAGAGTGGTTGAACAAGTTTACATCCTACCAACAGTGTAATAGAGTTCTTTTTGGCCACATTGTTATTATTAGTTTCTTGATAATGGATATGATAACTGGGGTGAGGTGGAATTGCAGTATTGTTTTGATTTGCATTTCTTTTATCCCAGATATGTTGAATTTTTTCATGTGTCTATTAGCCATATTTACTCTTCTTCTGAGCAGTCTCTCTTTAAGTCATTGGCTTATTTAGTAATTGGGTTGTTGCTATTTTTAGGATTTATTTTGTGAGGGTTCAATTTTTTATCTCTACGTATTGTGTGAATATAGGCCCTTCTTTATGGATAGCTGTTAAAAATCTTCTCCCATTCCATGATATTTGTGTTTAGGTTATTATTTGTGTCCTCTGCTGTGAGGCAACTTTTACATTTGAGTAGTCCCATTTATCTGTTCTTTCTTTGATTTGTTGTATTTCTGGATGGAATACCAGAGCAGTAAGAGGAAAACATAAAGGGGATCCAAATAAGGAAGGAAGAAGTAAAACTATCCCTTTTTGCAGATGATATGATCCTGTACTTATAGGACCCCCCCCCAAATCTCTTCCCCAAAGCTAGTAGAGCTGAGTCAAAATTTTGGCAAAGTAGCAGTGTATAAAATCCATGCACAAAAGTCTTTATGCCAACAATAAGATTGAAGCTGAAATCAGAAAATCAACTTCATTTGTAATTGCCTCAAAAAAAGGCAAATAACTAGGAGTTAACAAAACAGGTGAAGGACCTCTATAATGAAACTTAAAATTTTGAAAAAGGAAATTGAAGAAGACTTAGGGAAATGGAAGGATCTTCTGTATTCTTGGATTGACTTTGTGAAAATGCCAATACTGCCCAAAGCAATTTACAGATTCAATGCAATATCCATCAAAATTCCAACAGCATTCTTTAAACAGAAAAAAGAATCCAAAAATTCATACAGAATAACTAAAGGTCCCAAATAGCAAGAGGAGTCTTTAGCAGACAGATCTGTGTTGATGGATTAACAGCACAAAATTCAAATATTATTACAGAGTACTATTACTGGAAACAGCTTCATACTGGCACAAAAATAGGCCTGAGGACTAATGGAACAGAAGACTCAGAAATGAACCCATATACCTTTAGCTTTCTAATATTCAAAAAGTAGTCAAAAATATAGTCTGAAAGAAAGATAGCTTCTTCAACAAACAATGCTGGCACAACTGGACATCTATGTGAGGAAATTTGAAAGTGGATCCCCTTCCATCAGAATCGGTTCAGAATGGATCAAGGACCTCAATGTAAATCTGGAAACCATGGAACTTTTACAGGAAATACCAGAGAAAACACTAGGGTTCTTGAGCACAGGTCAAAACCTTCTAAATAATAACTCAGAAACACAGCAAATCAAAGAAAGGATTGACAAATGGGATTACAGAAAACTCAAAATTTTATGCACAGCAAAGGACATAGCTAACAAACTAAATATAAAGATCACAGAATGGGAGAAGATTTTTACAAGCTATCAATCACACAAGAGCCTAATGTCCAAAATATATGTAGAACTAAAAAATTGAAACCTCAAAAAATTAACCTTCAAAGAAACAACAACACAAATAATAAGAGGCCTAAATACTTAAAGAAAGATTTAGCTGAAGAAGAAAATATGGCCAATAGACACACAAAGAGATGTTCAACATTTTGGCCATAAAAGAAATGAAAATCAAATAAAACTATATTAGAATGGTTGTTACTAAGAAAATTAAGAACAATAAATGCTAGTGTGGATGTGGTTAAAAGGAAAACTCTTTATGATTGATTTATGTGATGCTGTCATGGAAGAAACTGGAATTCAAGTAAAATACAATACTTAAAGTTCTATTTAGTTTTATAAAATTAGCTGAACTAACCATGATTGTTTTTAATGACAGAAATTTGAAACAAATAGTTGCTTTGGATAAAACACTAAAGAACACAACTTTCCTCATTTTATGAGTATTAGGATTTTAACTTTCTGGCTAAACAGATTATCAGAACTTTTCAACTCATTAATCCTGTCTCTGCTTATTTATCAGAAAGATATAATACTAATCCATATTTCTTTATAGTAGCATGAGGATCAAAGGAAATAATATGCATAAAATTACCTTGGGAATCAGAAAATTCTACTCATTTTTCAAGTATTATGATGATCACTTTTGAAGACTTAATTGATAATTGACTACAACTTGTGCCTCTTACCTCTATTAAAATAGGATAACAATGTCCTTATTTCTAGAGTTATGCTAAATTGTTGGTGTATCTTGTTATTTTACAACCGTTCCTTTTTTTTCTCCCAGCATTTCTAGAACCATATTGGTGATGGTGAAACATATTTTTCTCTGTTATGAACTAAGAGTTCATTAAAAAAAAATCATGGTCAGAAAACAAAAAATTTGGAGATTCTTTAGTTTCTAAATATATTTCACAAACATCTTTTAGATTTCTATACTAGTCACTTGGAGTATGCATTGCCTGGTAGATGGAAAGAGTTTCCAAATGGTTTTCTCTCCCATTCTACATTTTCCCTCTGTCAGTCTATGTCTCTGTCTTTCTTTCTCTCTCTGTATCTCTCTCCCATTCTCTCTCAAACCCCCTACAGAACAAATTATGCTATTTTTACCTTATTTTCCAATATTTCACAAAAATGCTTCTGTAAAGATTTTGAGTTAGATTTATACTCATATTTGTATTTAATTATCAATGTATTTTGTGCCATATGACAGTAAGGATTATGTAGATATTAATTGCTGTCGTCTGGTTGCCATCAAATACATATAAATAGTATTTACCTATTAGCTCAAGTCTTGGCTTTCTGTGAAGCCTATCAATTGAACTATAGTAATCCCTACCATCTATATCAGTCATTTTGCTCTATTTTCCCTGAAAGTCACTCACATAGCTTTCTTCCTCAAAATAGTATGTTCTTGAATGCAAGAATATTAAACTTATTTTTATAGTGCCTGAAGCAAAAATGTATACATAGTATACAGTTCTGATTTATTTCCATTGTTCCAGCATCTTAGATTTTGGATGTGTTCCACGTTATCTTTTTTGGTGAAAAACTTTTAAAAATTGTATGAAAATTGGAAATTATATGTTTACTAGATCTCCATTTTGTAACACCAGCTTCTATTTTTAGGAATGTGTCTAAGTTAAATACAGCAAATGAAGTTCTCATTTGGTATGTTGGAAAGATGTCTAGCTAAAGACTAGCTCTGTTTATTGTGATGATTTCTGCTTGTACGATTACTAATATGAGAAGAAAAGGTAAGGGCTCCCATTAGTAAAGCAAAATATATTCAGAAAGAAGCAGCTACACAATAGCTAAGTACTTTAATCTTTATAAGATTTATTATGTCTTTTCTTGCCACAAATTTTATACACCTGAGTTGCTGTGTCACCAGGAATTTAAATGCAAAAGATGCATGTCATTGAGATTCACACGAAAAATAGACAAAGTAAAATACTTATGAGAATAAAAGACCTGAAGTGTTCTACCATAGAGCATATAAGAAAGTCTGGATATTGTTCCTGCAATGGGTTTATTAATTTTTACATATTGGAAATCTACAAATAGGTAACCCCTTTTTATTTGCAGTACAATTTATACATGAAATAGCCATAAATTGTTAATGGTTTCCAAGGTATGTGTTATATACTCTACTAACATTGGGGAAGGGAAGAATAATTGTGCCAGGGAAAAGAGGTTTCAATGTGAAAGAGGCTTTGCAGAGAGAATGTCGTTGAAGGATGAGCATTAATTTAGCAAGTAGATTGGAGAAATAAGTATTTGTAGATATGAACAAAGTGTGTTAGGACAAGTGATTTATCTCCTTCTTAGAACATAAATTTCCTTTAACACATTGCAGGAGATGACACTTAAAATATTAAATAATGATTAAACTACACAGATTTTTATGTTATGTTTGAGAATTGAAATATTTTATACTAGGGAATAACATTCTCATATTTAATGAACCTCTGGCATCAGTATAGAGAATACATTAAAATGAAAGTGTCTGAAGGTAAAAGTTCTATTGAGATGTTTGTACATTAACTATTAATGTTAAAGATATGAATTATGGTAGCACCAATCAGTATAATTATAAGAGAATGAATACAAGAAATATTTGGAGGTTAAGTATACAGAAAAAAAGAATGACCTTTGTAGATTAAAGCAAGAAGAGAAGTAAAAAATGACACTAGAAGTTGTAGCTCAAGCAACAGGTTGATATTTTTAAGTGAAACAAATGACACAGCCAATGACAGAATTGTGAGTTACAAAAAAAAAATTCATGAATTTGTTATTGAACTTTTCAGATTTAGATGGCAGTGGCCACCTACATAATGGCTGAAAAGTATCATCATGAAAAACAGTTCAGTGTTCAGAAGACTCGGGGGGATTGTAGAGTTAGAGGTGTTCTGCATATTGATTCTCCAGGACAGATGAATTTTAAGGTGATGGTGGAGAGAAAATGCTTTAAATTTTATTATCTATACTTATATTTAAGGAAAAAATCATATATTTATCTTTTTTCTCTCCTCTGATTTTCCTAGAGTGCAAATCCTTTACTGAGATACCATCTAGTGTATTTAACTATACCTATTCTACACAATCCCAAATCAAGGCTTTTGTCTTCACTGGTACTGAGGCTTGAACTCAGGGCTTGGGCACTATTTCTGAGCTTTTTACCTCAAGGCTAGCACTCTACCACTTGAGCCACACTTCCACTTTTGGCTTTTTGAATATAAGTATCTCATGGACCTTTTTGCCTGGGCTGGCTTTGAACTGTGATTCTTAGATCTCAACCTCTTGAATAGCTAGGATTGTAGGCTTATAGCATGAAGTACAGCCACCTGGCTGAAATAAAGCTTTTCAATTAAAATTTTCTACTCTAAGAGAATTGAGATTATTTTATACATAATATAGACAAATCTTAAATATATTCACTAACTAGGTTAGTTTACCAATTCAACTTAACTATATTTGAGTTTTATATCACTATGAGGATTAGTTCTTTTAGAGATGGGCGACTCACTAAGGATCTTGCCTTATCTTCTACATTTTTCTCTTTGTTTCATATAGGTATGTATGTGTACACACACACACACACACACACACACACACACACACACACACACACATTTATGTTTTCCCAGAGCTTTTACACTATTTTGCAACTTAATTTAATTGAGATCGCTTCCTATTATTAATCTTATTACTACTGTGTATTTTGTGGATTTCTCATTTTCCTGAGCTCTTATCCTGCTATTTCTCCTATGTACTTTCTCCTTTTGACAGAATGCAATCAGTGCTCTGCAGTAAAGTTCTGGTGTTTTTCCCTTATCAAAGCCATCTGCTGCTCTTGTCTGCTCTAAGCTTAGCAGTGTTTCCTCTCTCATACTATTTGTGCTATGCCCTTACTGAGCTTCCCCTAGTCCTCTGTAATTTGTTCATCATTTTGTGTATTCTCAATAATTGCCATAGAGCAGTCCTGCACTGTGCAACTCATTTTAGAATGTATTGTTTGTGTGGAGAAAAGACTGGTTTCCTTGTATATAATCACCAGACAACCATCTTTGCAGTGAAATATTGACATAGATCCATATATACATACTACATTGGTGAGCAAACAAGCAACAATTTATCACACTTCACTGTATCTTCACATTTCAAACATTCCAACCTAAAATGTTTTGTCTCTGTTTAAAAATTTGAAAACTCTATTGCCAATTACATGAGAAATAAATGATCATTTTATTGGAATACTTAGTATAAAAATAGAAACTTTAAACGGATTAAAATTAAGAAAATAAATCAGAGCATTTGGAAATTTTAAATATGTAATCAGCATACATCACATTTCATGAATCAGGAGGATCAATGATAACTCATGAATTAAAAAGTATGAATGAAGGAAACCTTTTAGAACAGGTAGCAAAAGTCTCAAAGTTAGAAATGTGAGAGTCCCAAAATGTGAATTTTCTATTACTTTGTCAATAGAATGTGCTTGCTTTGCAAGAATTAATCATTCCTGCTATTTTATTTCAGTTTGTGTTCATATCCATGTGTCATTGAATTTGAAAGTCTTTAACTATCTCTCTTCATAACTGCACTTTATTGGGAAATAATCAATGCAAGTCTTTTAGTGTAGGTAAAAATATCATTAATGTCCTCATATTTATATGTAGTACTTTAACCTTGTTAAGCCATTTATAAATAATCTGTCTTCACTTCTAATCAATCCTATGAAGAGACAGGATAGGTAATTCTTTTCAATTCAATATTAGAAAACATTAATATTCATAGGTTATTTAGCTGGGCTTAGACAAAGTTTAAAACCAAAGTTTTCCAACTTGTAACATGAGTACTTTTTCAAATTTAGAATCATAAACTGGAGCATAAAGGAATGCTGTTGTATAACATGAGGTAAGAGTCCAGATAAATCTGGTGCTATGGTCTGAATAGGAAATATCTCCTATATGTTTTTATTTAATTGTGAAAATACCGTACAGAGGAGTTACAATTACATGGGCAAGATAACAAGTTCATTTCTTATCAAGCATTGTTGCCTCCTCTTTGTTTCCCCTTCAAATCCTTTCCCATACTCCCTCCTCCCCCCACCTGATCCTCCCTCCCCCCACCAAAGTTGTAAAGTTCGTTTTTCGACCGAACAACTTGTACATCTTATTGTTGCAACGGGTCCACCTGTATCCCTAGTTAAATGATTTGTTTTTGCCCTTCCCCTCTATAAATTATACCAACATCAAATACAGTGATAGGTCCCATGGTTTCCCTTATTTGCAATAACTAGTATATGTCCGAGTCAAGCAGAAAAGGTCAGGTAAGTTGATGTTAGGGGAATGAACCCCAAGAAAAGTATTCAAATATCTTTTTTCTTTCATGCAATTGTTTCTAACATATTTATAAGATGATTTCTATGTTGCTTTGTATGTCCCTCCCCTACGGTATATTCCCTGCTTTCTCCTATATGTTTGTATGTTGAAAATTTGGTCCCGAGTTACCTATTTGGAGAGGCAGTGCTTAGTTGGGTGCATCCCCTTGAATGATATACCTGATCCCTCCCCATTCCTATACTTCCTGTCTGCAATTAGGTGATTATCTGTTTAAGAACATGGTCCTGGAAATGATGGACTTAATCCTCTGAAACTGTGAGCTAAATACATAGTTCCTCCCTTTATGAATCTCTTATATTTATGAATGAAACACCAAAGCTTTCTGCCAATAAATGATTTGCTAAGGGGTCCACAGCATAATGAGTAGTGTGGGTGACAGAGTCTAGTAAACCTGTTCTTTATTTCTGGCTTTTTAGGCCAGATTCCAGTATTTAGGACAATGTTGCCTCAAACTCACTATCCTCTTACCTCACTCACCTGTGTCTTGGGGTTATAGATGTGCATGATGATCCTGGTTTGAATAATTTTTTAATGCCTCTGTATTTAGTATCCTCATTACAAAGTGGGGAGACAGTAGAAGACTGTTATAATGATAAAATCAGATATGAAAATGAAATAAAAATAGTCCTTTTAGATATATGTTTTAAATTACTCAGTAACATAGCTTTCCAGTTCAAAAAAATTTCTCACCTACAATACAAGTTGGAGTGTATATATTTTCTAGTATTCACTGCAAGAACTGGGTGTTATTTTTCTCTAAATTTGTCTAGTTTATTAAGCAGATACCTTTTGAATATTTTTCTTATCTTTAAGTAGTTGTACAAAGGAGTTGCCATTCACTAAAGAAGTTCATTAATACAATGCATCATTATCACTGTCACCTTTTTCATCACTAACCATTAAAGCTGCTTTATACGTTGATAAAGTCTATGTGAGTTTAGAAACATATTCTAAAAGAAAATATTCTAAAAAGACAAATAAGCCATAGGAATACAAATGTAATTTGTAATAACTTGACTATTGTCATAACAATTAATTAGGAAAATAAGTTATCAAATAAAATAAATTATAACTGTAATAATATCAAATTAAATATACTATATACTCATATATGCATGTAAAATAGTCTCTCTCTTCTTTGTTTATATCAGACATTCTAATAATTAATAATGGTAACATTGCTAATTAATGCTAATGAATGTTTTTTGGACATGTAACTAATATGTCAAATGGCAGAAATATGAATGAAAGAGAAGCAAAATCTACAAGCTTTATATTTCCCAGGAGGAAAAAGTGACAAGTTTTGTTCTTGTGATCATAAAACAAAACAAAATACATCTTTACTAGTACTGAATCAAAAAAGGCTCTAACACATGCACCTTCAACACTATAAATAGAAATATTTTTGATTGTAGTCACATCCAAGCTCAGTTTGAATCAACACAAGAACGGAGGTGGTCAGTCAGTGAGTCTGGGTAATATAAAATTTAACCAGCATAAGGTGAATGGTGCACTTGGGAGGAAAAGTCAGAATAAGAACCTTGAGGCCAGCCTGGGATACATAATAAGCAAGTGAAATATGAGCTATGTAGACAGACTTTAACTCAAAAATAAATACAACAAAATACAAGGCCCAGGGATATATCCCAGTAGTATAGCACTTGTTAATCATGTATAAGGCCCTTATTTCAATACCCAGCATTACACACGCACACAAAATTCACATGCAGGACAAAAATCTTCAGGATCTGCAATATGTCATTGTTTTGATCTCTCTTGGTAGATACATAGAATACTCTTTCATTCCTAGGCTCTATTTATAATGAGAGACAAACCAATATATGTTCAGAAAAGCAAGGCCAATTTATAATATTCATACTATCTTTCAATGGTTGAAAGAATTTGGAAGTTCTTCACATATTTAAATCTACATAATATACAAGGGAGATGAAAATCTTTCCATTTTGCCTAGAACAAGCTTAATAGGGGGAAATGACATTAAAAATTCTAGCTCAAAATAAAAGAACATTTGCTAATATCTAATGAACTTAAAAAATGGAAGGAGTTGCATATTGAATTATTCAGTCATATGTAGAATAACTATTAAGCAGAAATGTATATTTATTTATTAGTGAGTTGGACTAGGGAAACACGTTTTTAAGACATAAAATTTTCTCAGAGAATTACTCTATGAGTTGTGGCATTATTTTCAGAATGTACCAAAATTTGTGTCAATGTGGTCCCCAATGAAGGGTAAATAATAAACATTTAACAACTCCTCAATCTCATAAATATATTTTATTATATAGCCTATAACCATAGAATTTTATAAATGGTCTTCAGAAATTAATGAATTGTAAATTTGGAGGTCTACTTCCTCAGAAATTTGAGAGTGGAGCACCATTTCACCCCACAAATCTATTTGAGGCATCACTCCTATCATTGTAATGAGCCTACTTTCTGACCTGACTGGGAGATTTGAGATAATGGAGTTATTGTTTTGGTTTTTAGTTTTAATAATGCATTATCTCCAGGACATGATTAATCAATAACACAAAAAAATCAACAAGAAAGGCTCTGAAAATGGCCAAGTTATTACATTTAATTTTTACTCTATCACATACTCGTATATTTTAAAACATTAACAGAAAATGTGTAGCTTCTTTATTTTAATGTATTTTAAAAAATCCATTGAATTAATCCATTGTATGACTATTACATATAACATTTCAAGTGTTTTTAAAATATATTACATTGTAATAATCTCACTACTTCCATTTGAATTGAGGTTAATGAATTTTCTACAAATTATTTCATGATTAAAGATACTATGAGAATTAGTAATAATAATCTCTTACATTTCATTTATGTTCATTCAGAGGAACGTTCTCGTGTGAGAAAATGAAATCACAGGCTCTATATTTTATGTTGAGGATTGAATAGCCTGATTATACTGTTAGTACATAATATGAACTTTATATCAGAGTGAATATATTATATAACATTTGAATATCTGAAATACAAGCTTTATGTTTGAATATTTGTTTTCACATGATCTCAATGTCTGTTTCCTGAATCAAAATTTACATATATAAAAAAGGATACACAGAAAGGAAAAAGAAATTATACACAGAAAAAGAAAAAAAGAAATGGTACTCTAATTCCTGGAATGAGAATTTTACATATAAATTAGCATAATAAAATTATTTGAAATCCAGTAACCATTTTTGCAGTGCTGGGGATCAAACCTAGAACATTGTACATGCTAGTATAGGACTCTAAGATATATTTTCAAATCCCAATAACCGTATTTTGACTATGGCAAATGAGGCTGCAATAAAAAACGGTTGTGATAATGGCTTTAGGCAACTCCTTGTACAACTACTTAAAGATTATAAAAATATTAAAAAAATCCCAGTAACCAAATATTTCAAAGTAAGTTGTACAACTGGTCTCTATCTTATGTACATTCAAGAATTCCAAATTCCTAAATGCGTGTGTATGTGTGTGTGCACGTGTGCATAGTTCCTTACTTCTAAAAATATGTTTTTGCCAAACTACACTTAGGCCATCAAGTGCCAAATATGATTTAGCACTATCTACTAATTCCGAAATCGAGGCAAAAGGACACCATATAATAGAATGTATTGTTCTTCTAATACATTGCAAATGGGGGAAGTTTTTTGCATTTCTATTCTAAAATGAGTGATATTATTTGTGCAATCTGGTAATGAAATAATAGTCATTTCAAGACTGGGCTATTTCCTCTCGGGAAAACATAACCATAGGGCTGGGATGTAGCTCAGTGACAAAGTGCTTGCCTAGCAAGTAAAATGTCCTGGGTTCGATCCCCAGTACCAAAAAATAAAAGACAAAAAATACAGTTAAAAAATCTTAATGTGTGACAAGGTAATACTCAAATGTACATAGGTCTTTTCATGGAAACTCTTACAAAGCATGACAAAAATGCAAGGTTTCTCAGGACACTTTTGATGCCATTGGGTATCGAAAAATTATTCCAATCTCTGTTGAAAAACTATCAATGTACTGAAAAGAAGTTTCTATAGCTTAGGGACTACTCTTTTAAGATTGTCCGATTTCAAATAATAATAATATCAAATAGTAAAAATTACAACAAAATATCTTGGTTTTATCTGATATTTAAATTATTTTCATTAAATGGTAATGCATTAGGAGAAATGTATATAAATCCTAAGTGTATACACAGGTTACCACAAAATAAACACATTCCTATAATCATTACCGAGATTAAAAAAACACATTGAGCATATCCAAAACTTCTCTACTTACACTTCCAAAGCACTATCCATTACTATTTCCCCAAAGCAAAAATATTATTCAGACTTCTGTTGACATAGATTATTTTTTCTACTTTTGAAATGTGTAGAAATAAATCATATATTATGTATATATGTTTATCTGAATGTCATTCACTCAACATTATGATTGTAAGATTCATTCATGTTGTTGCATATAGCAAGATATATTTTTATTGCCATTATAGTACAAACCAGCCAGTTTGTACTACAGTTGTACTACAGTTGGATTGCTTCCAGTTTGGGTCATTTATTCTGATCATAAGCAGATTTAACAGGAAGATAATTCAGCTTAATATTCAAGTCTTCCTTTACACAGACATTCTCAAGTGCTCTGAATTATTATAATTTGTATAATACTCTAGGTAGTAATGAGAATCTAGACTTTATGAAACCTCTCTGTAAGTTGAGTAAAGAGAGGTTGGACATGTGGCTCAAGTGGTAGAACATCTCCATAGCAAACAGCACCCTGAGTTTAAAACTCAATACTACCAAAGGGGAAAAAGTGAGATATTGAGAAGTTGGACAATAAAGAGGCTCAAAACTCAAAGCTATATTTTACAGTTCTAATTACATATTTGTTTTGTATCTAATCTTACATTTATAGCGTTGTATTTTTCTTAATCACAGACACCAGGATTATATAAGGTTGAAGTCTAATGAAATAAGAAGCCACATGTGAGAATGGACATTGTGTACATTTGGGGGTGAATGTATTAGTATCAGTATACACTTAGTATACACTTAGGAGTAGTGAAGATGGGTTATATATACTCACTTCAGCTTTAGTGTCAATTATTAAATAAAATTCCAAATTCTTGCCCACCCTTTATTATTTTATTTATTTTTTTTCTGTGAAAATACTGTACAGAGGAGTTACAAGTACATGGGCAAGATAATGTGTACATTTCTTATCAAGCATTGTAGCCTCCTCCTTTGTTTCCCCTTCCCAACCCTTCCCATCCTCCCCCCCCCCCGTCCCCCCAATCGCCCCGCACCAAAGTTGTAAAGTTCGTTTTCGGCATAACGATTTGTACATCTCATTGTTGCAATGGGACCCTTAGTATCCCTATTTAAAAGATGTGTTTTTCCACTTCCCCTCCACAAATTATACCTACATCAAATACAGTGAAAGCAGGGGTTATACCGTGGGAGAGGGACACACAAAGCAACAAAGAAACCATCTTATAAATGCATGAAAGAACAAAAAACATTTGAATACATGTCTTAGGGTTCATTTCCCTAACATCACCTTATCTGAACTTTTCTGCTTGACTCAGACATATACTAGTTATTGCAAATAAGGGAAACCATGGGACCTATGTTTCTTTGGACCTGGCTTAATTCACTTAATAGAATTTTTTCCAAGTCTTTCCATTTCCTAACAAATGGGGCAATGTCATTCTTTCTGATGGAGGTATAGAATTCCATCGTGATTATATACGACATTTTCTTGATCCATTCATCTACTGAAGGGTATCTGGGTTGGTTCCATATCTTAGCTATAGTAAATAACGCTGCAATAAACATAATCGTTATGATAGCTTTAGTGTGGTCTTGTTTGTAAGCATTTGGGTAAATGCCCAAAAGTGGGATTGCTGGGTCATAGGGGAGCTCTATGTGGAGTCTTTTGAGGAACCTCCGTACTACTTTCCAAAGTGGTTGAACAAGTTTATACTCTCACCAACAATGCAGTAAGGTTCCCTTCTGTCCACATCCTCTCTAGCATCTGTTGTTATTAGGGTTCTTGATTTTAGCCATTCTAACTGGAGTGAGGTGGTATCTCAATGTTGTTTTGATTTGCATTTCTTTTATGGCTAGGGTGGTTGAGCATTTCTTCCTGTGTCTATTGTCTTGCCCCCCCCCTTTATAATCTCATGGGCAACATTTTTCTTGATTTACTTTAGTTAATACACAACATATAAAAATGTAATTTCTGACATCAAAATACCAAAAATTGTTGTGTGCTTTTTCCTCATTCATGGAATCAAAGCCTCAGATACATACACACATACATACATATATACATACAAACATGTATATAATTAATTTTGTGCTACAGTTTTGTAGTACAATTTAAGACCATAAAATTATCACAGTGACTGGAGAAATAATACAATTCACACACACACACACACACACACACAACACACACACACACACAGAGTGAGAAAACATATAGAAGAACCTTGAAAAAAGGAGTTCGGGGAAGATGGTGGAGGAGAAGCTGGAGATTAAACAAGCTCTCACATAGAAAGCAGTTTTAGTTTTCCAGTGAACAGTCCTAAGCCAGAGAATCACACCAAGTATGACATCACAGGACAGAGAGTTAAGGCCAGAGAGGGAAAATCCAGTCAAGGAGACAGATCTGAGCACTTACAAGTAGCTGTGGCTGCGGCAGCAGCGGCTGTGGCGGCGGCTGTAGCTGCCATACCTGCAACGAAGAGAGTCTGGGACAAAGTTGCCAGATGCGGCAGATGAGCGGATTCTACTCAACACCAGCAAGAACTGACAAGGAGCAGGCATCCTCATACTGCAGTTCACCGGCCAGAGACAACCCAGGAACCAAGACTCCAGCATGAGTAGAAGCCTGACATCCTCATTCCTTCTCAGGGAATGGAGGAGGGAAGGCCACCCTCCTACCACTACTGGAGATCTCCATCTTTGATAGTGACAAAGGCCTGGCTGAGCAGCTAGCACCAACTCAGGCCTTGGAAGAAAACTAGTCATTTAGCAGGTCACAAGAACCTAACCTGACCTGCCAAGCTCAGCTCCACCCAGGGAAAAGTCACCCAGCCCAGGCTATCAGCCCCAGGAGTGGTTTTCTTCACTGGGTAAACAGAGCCAGAGGCTGTCCCTCCCTACAGCAGCATTGAAAATCAATTGAAATTCGGTAAACATAAACCCTGAGAATTGCTCCAGGCTGGGCTCTGTGAGTGTCTCAGAAGCTAGCCCCTCAGGAAAAAGCTACTGTTTGCTGAAAGGCCTCAACTCTACCCAGAACCTAGCCTCGTCACAGCATCTCCAAACTATAGAAAACAGCCATGTCCCTCTTTTGTAATACTCAAAGCAGATCCCCCTCCCAATGAACTAGCCTGGGAGGAGGATCACAAAATCCTGGGTAAAGCAGAGCATTTTTCTGCCTGCTCAAACAAACTGACTTAAGAAATCAACCAATCCACAAGAAAATCAAACACTACAAGCCGACCAGAGACTCCAAGATAATGGTTTTGGACACAAGGGAGATACAGGATCTTCACATCCCCCCCCAAAAAAAATCTAAGAACTGTTTTTTTGTACCTTTTATAAAAAGATATTGTTCTCTAAAACTTTTTTTAATTTTTAATTTTTAACTTTATGAAAAATTTGTTTTCTATTAACTTTCGTTTTCTTCCTCTCATAATTTTTTATTTCAGGGGTATATGTGTGTCTGCTTTTTTCTCTCTTTTTCTAAATTTTTTTGTTCAGCTCTACTGAAATTTTGATCTTTTTTTTCCCTTTTTTTCTCATTCACCTTTTCTTCACTTTCGTTCTTTGTGTCACTTAATTGCTGTTCTGCTCATCCTGAGATATACCCGTAGCCGATTATTAGATCTTATCCCCCATTGTGTACACACTTAATACAGAAATTTATTACTCACTTCAAAACCTCTTAGACTTAAATTCCTTAATAGCAGTACTACCTCTTTATACCTATATAATATTTTAAGGATTTCATTTTTAAGTTTTTCACGTTTCATTTCTATCCCTGCCCTTCTCTCACCTTATCCACGTTCTTCTCTGAATATTTCTATGTTAATTTACATAACTTTTGTGTTGCATTTTTAATTTTTAATTTTTGCTTTTCTATTTTTTTCTCATCTTTTTTTCTTTCTCTTTCTTCTTTTCTCTCTCTCTCTCTCTCTACTTTCATTGTATCCAACCTATTCCCTGCTTTGAGATTAGGACTTAGTTAAGTTAACTCTCCCTCTGACTTTCCACAACCTTCTATTCCTATTATTATCCACATCTCTCCCTAAACCTAATAATTTCTGGTTTGCCAAATTCTTCTTTGCTGTTCGTAGCCCATTAATACATAGTTGTTTGATGTTGAATAGATATATCTGTTGAACTAGATTGTATCTGTAGAATTTTGACTGTGCAACTACAGACTTTGGTTGATGCTTGCCTTAAGATAGTGTTCTATCATAAAACTGGTGTTACTTTCATTCCAAATGGGCAGAACAAGCCAGAAAAACACAAGAAAAATGGCAAGTCTGGGTATCTCAACTCCCACTCATGATAATCAGGGTTCAGAACAGATAATGAATAATCCAGAGGAGAGTTCCCAAATAGCTCTACAAACATTGCTTGTAAGCATGGTAAATGAAAAGACTGAAAACCTACAAAGGACTCTGTATTAGCGTGATAGGGAGAGAGAGGAGGCAAACCAAAGGTTAATACAGGAAAATCATGAGCGTGAGAAAGCTACTCAAAAATTGATACAGCAATTGCGTGAGCAGCTTGAGATCACTCAAAGAGAAATAAAGGAATGGCATGAGCAGGCTGGGATCATTCAAAGAGAAAGTCAGGAATGGCATGAGCAGGCTAAGAACAGTCAAAAAGAGCTACAGGAATTGTGTGAACATGAGGAAGCTAATCAAAGAGTAATACAGGAATCGAGAGAGCAGGATGAGAATACACAAAGATCATTAAAGTCATTCATGGAATCCATAAACAGAGAGCTGAAAGAAGTCAGGGAGACCAAAAAGGGAATGCTGAATGGAACCCAACAGAAGGAATGGGAGTCCCAGGAAACCATAGCCAATCAGCTGGGTAAGGGCACAAAAACAAACCTCAGGACTAATGGAATAGAATTGAAAACCCAGAAATTAACCTAAAGACCTATAGCCAACTAATCGTAGATAAGGGAGCTAAAAAAAATAGAATGGAAGAAAGATAGCCTCTTCAGTAAATGGTGCTGGCAAAATTGGTTAACTACTTGTAGAAAACTAAAGGGAGATCCTTATATAGCTCCCTGCACCAGAATCAACTCCAAATGGATCAAAGACCTCGGAGTCAAAGCAGACACTCTGAAAACATTACAGGATGGAATAGGAGAAACCCTAGTTCTTCTTGGCAGAGGCCAAAAATTTCTTAATAGAGACCCAGAAACACAACAAATCAAAGAAAGGTTGGACAAATGGGACTGCATGAAATTGCAGAGCTTCTGCATGGCAAAGGACATAGCTAGCAAGATCAATAGAAAGCCCAAAGATTGGGAAAAGGTCTTCACTAGCCATTCAAAGGACAAGGGTCTCATATCTAAAATATACCTTGAACTCAAAAAATTAAATCCCCCAACAACAAATATTCAAAGAAACACCTGCCCAATAAATAAGTGGGCTAAAGACTTAAAGAGAAACTTCTCTGAAGAGGAAAGAAGGACGGCCAATAGACACATGAAAAAATGCTCAACCTCCCTAGCCATAAAAGAAATGCAAATCAAAACAACATTGAGATACCACCTCACCTCAGTTAGAATGGCTAAAATCAAGAACTCTAATAACAACAGATGCTGGAGAGGATGTGGACAGATCGGAACCTTACTGCATTGTTGGTGGGAGTTAAACTTGTTCAACCACTTTGGAAAGTAGTATGGAGGTTCCTCAAAAGACTCCACATCGAGCTCCCCTATGACCCAGCAATCCCACTTTTGGGCATTTACCCAAATGTTCACAAACAAGGCCACACTAAAGCTACCAGCACAACTATATTTATTGCAGCATTATTTACTATAGCTAAGATATGGAACCAACCCAGATGCCCCTCAGTAGATGAATGGATCAAGAAAATGTGGTTTATATACACAATTGAATTCTATGCCTCCATCAGAAAGAATGACATTGCCCCATTTGTTAGAAAATGCAAAAGCTTGCAAAAGATTATATTAAGTGAAGTAAGCCGAGCCCAAAGAAACATAGTTCCCATGGTTTTCCTTATTTGCAATAACTAGTATATGTCTGAGTCAAGCAGAAAAGTTCAGATAAGTTGATGTTAAGGAAATGAACCTTAAGATATGTATTCAAATGTTTTTTTTTTCTTTCATGTGATTGTTTCTAACACATTTATAAGATTATTTCTTTGTTGCTTTGTATGTCCCTCTCCCACGGTATAACCCCAGCTTTCACTATATTTGATGTTGCTATAATTTGTGGAGGGGAAGAAGAAAAACAAATCGTTTAAATAGGAATACATTTGGACCCATTGTAACAATGAGATGTATAAGTCGTTATGTTGAAAATGAACTTTACAACTTTAGTGCGGGGGTGGGGTGGATTAGGTGGGGGAGGATGGGAAGGGATAGGAAGTGGAAACAAAGGAGGAGGTTCCAATGCTTGATAAGAAATGTACTCATTATCTTTCCCATGTAATTGTAACCCCTCTGTTCAGTATTTTCACAATTAAAAAAAAAAGAACCTTGAAGTGATTGCTTGAAGCCATCCTCATGCTCATCCACTTAAAAATTTGAAAATTATGTGAGAATACTCACAATGGCTTAGGCAGTAGTATGTTTGGAATAAATAGTATACAAAATTACATTTATGGTGTATTAGTAACATAGAAAATTGTAAATACCTATTAACAGTGATTGGAAAGATATCTGACAAAATATGCTAATTTAAAGGTGGCTGTATTATTGATTATATATTTTCTCTGTTCTGTGTTATGTATGTGCAAGAAACATAATGATAATAGCTGTGCTTTAGAACAAGTTTTTCTTCATAATACAAAGCAAATTCGCCAATTCAAGTAAATAACGAGCTATTAGGATCATAATGATATAGTTTAGGAAAGAGTCATAGAGAATACAATTCAAAGCCAGCAAAATGAGGTATTTAAAGGTTAGCAATATCTAGAAGTATATTAAATGGAAAAAAATAGAATAAGGGAGTGGAGAAGAAAAAATAAAAGTGGTTTCCTGGGGTGCATTTTAGACTGAGAGGCAGAAGATAGCATGTTGCACAGGGTTTAAGAAGGGTGTGTTAGGGTTGGGAATGTAGCTATGCATGAAGCCCTGGGTTAGATTCCTCAGTACCACATAAGCAGAAAAAGCCCGAAGTGTGTCAGTGGCTCAAATAGTAGAGTGCTAGCCTTGAGCAAAATAAGTTCAGGGACAGTGCCAGGACCCCAAGTTCAAGCACCAGGACTGGCAAGAAAAGATCAAGAAGGGTGTGGTTTATGAAGTAGTCAGTAAATGTGAACTCTTCTGTCTTGAACAATAGTGATTCAGAGATTGTAAAGGCAGCTTGAGGTATTTTTAAGAACAGAAAGTATCTTGTTATTAAACTTGGGAAAGATAAGAGGATTCTAGTAGATAGAGGGAAAATAGTTAGAAAGCCTGAAGACATAAGAAAACATTTGACAATCAAAAGTTAAAAAAAAATTGGTATTCATTTTGTTGGTCTTTGCCTTAGTCTTTTTAAAGAATTATACTATTTGAGCTCTCCATCGAGTTTATTGTACTTCAGTTAATTCATTTGCATATGTCGAATTGTGTTTACTTACAGATTTATAAGCATATTCTAGATAACACAAATGAATAAAACCATACAACCTTTGCTTTTTGAAGCCAACTTACTTCACTTTATACAATTTTTTCCAAGTTTTCCCATTTGCTTATGAAAGTTACAGTATCATTCTTTCTAATGGATGAGTAAATATATATATATATATATCACATTTTCTTTATCGATTTGTCCATAGAAGGGTGCTGGGCTGATGACAAAGGGCAAGGGGTGTGGCCAAGGGGAGAGAGGGATAGGTGAATAAAGGGAGGATGGGAACAAAATGCAGTCAAGATTTCATTGCATATTCTTCAAAATTAAGAAAAATGAGGGAAAGGGTGTTCGAAGGGGGGTGAAAATGTTTAAGGGTGTGATACAGTTTAAGATGTACTGCATACATAGACTTCTTTGTTAAATAGCAAAAATTCAATACATATCCTACAAAATTAGAAAATCAAGGAAAAGGGTGATAGTGATCAAAATGCATTGTATCAATAAGCTCCTTTGTTGAAAATGGCCAACTACTTAAAGATAATAAAAATGTCAAAACATAATAAAAAATTATTTGGTAGTATGTACATCTCAAAATATTTTATCTAATTACATGTATTTCACCCATATAATCTCATTGTTAAACATTTGTCCATAGTTTACAAAATATTTTAGAGTGGCTTCTCTGCTCCACCTGTCTCTTTGGTATCATTCTCTATACTTTGTTTATTTTTCCCTGTCTTACTTATTTTGTTCTAGCCCATTAAGTCTAGCAAATTCACAAACACACCAATTGATATGATACTTCAGTACTCCCATCCCTGAGATGTTAACAACCACATTGCACACAAACTTAATTCTTCTCTTCTTCAGATCTGTGTTCAAATACCATCTTGTGTCACAGAATTTCCTTCACCACCACAGACCATTCTCTCACTTTTTTCTTCTGATTATTTTTCTTGGCTCTAGGGAATCAAGCCCAGGTTCTAAAACACGCTAAGTGAGTGTTATAACACTACTTATATTCCATAACCCTGTTACTTGATTTTTATTCACAATAACTTTACTATCTGGAATTAAATTATAAACTGTTTACACACTTATGTGCTAGTGACTAGCACATACTTGACATAAATATTTATTGAGATAAGCAAGGGAAATAATATTTATGATAATCCTTTGAGATACATAGATAAGTCAATGGCCTTTTTATTCCTATTGTCCTGTTATATCAATGAAGAAATTGAGGTAAGATTAAATAACTGGTCCAACGTTGAGCCATTTATTAAGTGATAAACTTCATAACAGAACCAAATGCTTTAGCTTGTACTTTAAAGTCTCTGTGGCAGTTGAGTATCAAAAGAAGTCTCTGGCTAGGCCATTATCAAGAAAACAAATGATAGTAGATGCTGGCTTGGAAGTGGCCAAAAAGGAATGCTATTACACTGTTGACAGCAATGTAAACTGATTCAATCACTCTGGAAAGCAGTATGGAGGTTCCTCAAAAGACTAAACATAGACCTACCCTTTGATCCAGCAATCCCACTCCTGAACATTTACCCAAACGAAAACAACAAGGCCACACTAAAGCTACCAGCACAAGTATGTTCATTGCAGCAGTATTTACTATATCTAAGCCTCTCAGTAGATGAATGGATCAAGAAAATGTATATATACACAATGGAATTCTATGTTTCCATCAGAAAGAATGGCATTGCCTCATTCATAATGAAATGGAAAGACTTGAAAAAAATGATATTCAGTGTAGTAAGCCAGACCCAAAGAAACATAAGCTCAATGATTTTCCTCATTTGTAATAATTAGTGTATGTCTAGTATAGTCCTAACAGAAGATCACAATAGCTCAATAGCTAAGTACATATGACTATATGAAATGATGTTAATCAAAATGAACTCTAAGATATGGAAACAATAGGTTTTAATTGTTGTTGTTGTTGTTGTTTTTAATGTACTGTGTGAAGTTATTTCTTTTTCATTCATTATTTTCTTTTTTCTTTTCCTTTGTTTTATCCCCTGATGGCACTGTTTTTTCCTTTTGATTTTGGTGCTGTGTCTTGTATATATGTTAATCTGATTGGGAGAAGTGAAGGGGAATAACAAATGAGGAGACAAAGGATAAAAGGTGAAACAATGCAATAACGATACTCACAAGAGTCTATATTGGAAATGAACTTTACAAATTGGGAGGAGAAATTGGGTAGGGGGAGGAAAAGTGGGAGAAAAACAAGAGAGTGTAACAATGTTCTACAAAAACTATACTCTTTCCTTATTTATGTAACTGTATCTATATGTAGAACACTTTTGCAGTAAAATTAAAATAAAAATGTCTCAGACTTGGAATTCGGAGAAAAGGAGCAACAGGATGAAGACAGAAATTTTAAAATAGATACATTTGCACCCATTCTTGTTAAATAAGACAGTTCTAAAAGAGTAGAAAGCACAATTATGATGATGAATTTATGTGTAGAAGAGATTTTTAGAATAACTGAAGCTGAGAAGAAAATGCAACTCAAAAAATTAGAAATAGTAACATGACTAATGGAAAAATGAGATATCATCTATAATCTAAAGTATGGGGAGAAGAATGGTTGTGTCAGAGAAGGAAGAGAATTGTATATATTTTGGCATTAAGTGAGGAGGTGGCAATTCTAGAAACAGTTGTAAAGAGGATAGGATTATATAATACACACATGTATGTGTGTATTTGTATATATGTGTATATACATATATATATATGTATGTATGTGTGTTAATACATGCACCTTTATATATTGTGACAGTATAATGAAACTCACTAAACATAGAGGGAGGAAGAAAGAGGTAAGGAAAAAATAAAGACAGAGTAAGGGTGATAAATATGTCCAAAATGCAGTGTGTGTCTGCAGACATATCACAATGGAAATCTTTTATTAAAATATGAATATACATTAATTCAAACATACAAATTTTTAAATTTCAGTTTTATAAATTATTTAAACTATGTCTTAATGCAGCACCTGGTATATTTTAGTTATTAA
This sequence comes from Dipodomys merriami, assembly GCF_024711535.1. Taxonomy (NCBI): domain Eukaryota; kingdom Metazoa; phylum Chordata; class Mammalia; order Rodentia; family Heteromyidae; genus Dipodomys; species Dipodomys merriami. The sequence continues at coordinate 33,329,116 of NW_027204492.1, read as the reverse complement.
TTCCATTAAAATTTATGTAGACTTCACTCAATGCCAGTGTTTCATGCCTGTGATTCTAGCTATTCAGATAGCTGATATATGATGATCATGGTTCAATGCCAGTCCAAGCTGGAAAGTCCTTGAGACTCTTACCTTCAATTAACCATCAATAAAGCCAAGAGCACTAGTGTTGAGCACAAAAGCTCAGAGACAATGGCCAGGCCCTGAGTTCAAGTCCCAGGACCAGCACAAACACATTATGCAAATTTCAAATAGTAAAGAGCATGTTTGACAATACATTACAGAATTGAATTACCATATCAAAAGAGGAATATTACTAAAATTATCAGAATTTAGTGATTGATTAGACAATTCAGAATGAATAAGCGAAATTAGTGATGGTGGAAGTGCAAGAATATATTGTTTCATGTTTTGAAGGCAGGGAAGCTAGAAGTAACTACTATACGTTAATTTATTCTTTGCTATATTTCTGAGAACAGAGCAGTATACTAAATATTAAATTTAACCTTTAGATCACAATCTGAATTTTATACCAGATAAAATGTAGGCATAAAGTAGAAGAACATTTTTGCAACATTACATCAGAATAATTTTATCTCTCCACTTTAGAGAGAAATATTAGCATTATGAATTTTGTTATATTAATTCACATTTATTCCTTGCACAGTGTATTTCAAACAGACAACAAGGCAGCACATTGCACTTAATATTCAGTGATGTTAAGTTCCCTAATTAAATGATAACAAAATAATTGATAACGGAAAGTTATTTCTAAAAGCAAAGTCATAGATTATCTCTTTAGAGAAAACAAATTTATACACACAAATCTTGACTTTAATCATACATGTAGAACAACATAACAAGACTCCAGAGAGCTCATTTGCATGGCTATAACTTAAAATGCCTTATAATGACTCTTTTCTGGAAATATTCTGCAAATGGAGTAGTTTGTATATGTATTAATCAATAAATAAAACAAATGTGACTGCACAGCATGCTTGGGGTTTAGTTTTACTTATAAATCTTATTATTTCTAGATTTCTCTACAGGGACAAGGGGACATTAGGAAATATATTCAGTCAATAATACTTGAACCAGTCATTGATATAGTGTTTTTCTACAAATAGAAATACAATCCAGATATTAAAATTTGCAACACAGAGTTCGAATAAACAATTGAGCCACAAATGGAAAGCTGAATGAATTCCAACCAAAGTAAAGGGAGTCCAATGAAACTATAACCATGCAACTAAGGGATTTGAGAATATGCACTGAAAACCACATCCAGGAGGTAAAAAAGTCCATACAAGATCTAAAACAAATCTTCAATAAATCTGACCAAATGGAAGGAAAGGAAATAGAAAAATAAAATAGAAAGTCTTGACAATAGATTAGACCATGCAGAAATCGAAACTCTGGGATTGAAGACAGCCTAGACTTTATCAAGAACAAACAAGTATTCAAGACAAATCCAAGAAATATAATAGATCTATTCAACATTTATAAGACACCGTTTAGAAGGCATAATTTAAGGCTAATGGGAGTATAAGAGGGCCTACAGACAGAAATGAAAGGTCTAGGGAATTTATTTAACAGGATCCTATGTCCAGAGGATGTAATGTTTCTAAATCCCTATTCTCAAAATAACGGAGCACATAAATTTATCCAAGAAACACTACTTTCCATAAAAATCTCAAATAGATTCAATGGCATTAAGTATTGGGGACTTTAACACACCACTATACCCATAGGATAGATCAACCGGGCAAAAACTCAACAGAGAACCCTTGGATCTAAACAAGTGCATAGACCAACTAGAGCTAACAGATATCTACAGAATATTTCACTCAGCCACATCAGAATCCATGTTCTTCTCTGCAGCACATGGAATATTCTCCAAATTAGACCACAAAGCAAACTTGTCCAAATTCAGAAACATTGAAAATATGCCTTGCATTCTCACAGAACACAAAGGAATAAAATTAGAACATCACACAAAAGCAACCAAAGAAAATCCTGTAACACATGGAGGCTGAACAACACACTGTTGAACCACCAGTGAGTCAAGGAAAAGATTAGAAAGGAAATTCAAATGTTCATGATATTTAATAAAAAACGAACATAACAAATTACCAGCTCCTCTGGGAAATAGCAAAGGCAGTACTAAAAGGAAATTTATAACTCTGAGTTCCTACATCAAAATAATTGGAGAGATCTCAAAGCAACAATTTAATGATGCACCTGAAACTTCTTGAAAAAGAGCTATGACCTAAACCCAAGGCAGTACACAGAATCAAATGATTAAAATTAAATCAGAATTAAATGAATTAGAGTTTCATCCAAAAAACATAGAATCAACTAAACAAAGAGTTTGTTCATCAAAAAATTAATAAAAATGACATATTGTTAGCAAATCTTACCAGAAAAAGAAGAAAACAATCCCAAATAATCAAAATCAGAGATGAGAATGGAAACATCACCACAGAAACACCAATATTTGGAACACAATATGGGAATACTTCTCAAACCTTTATACTACTAACTTCGAGAATCTGGAAGAAATGGAAGAAATTCTGGAAAATATCAATATGCCCAAACTAAACAAAGATGATTTAAAAGAACTTAACTGACCCATATCAAGCATTGAAATAGAAACAGAAACAAGAGACCTCCCACCCAAGAAAAACTCAGGACCAGATAGACTCAAAGTTGAATTCTCCAAGACCTTCAAAGGAGAAATGACACCAATACTCCTTCCACTCTTCAATGAAATTGAAAGTGAAAGTTTCCTAACAAACTGTTTCTATGAAGCCATCATAACCCGAATCCCAAAAACAAGACAGGGACTCCTAAAAGAAAGAACTATAGACACATCAATGCAAAAGTTCTCAACAATAATTTGTTTAATATATGCCAACAATTCATCAAAAAAAGTCATACACTATGATAAAACAGGATTCATTTCAGGGATGCAAATGTAGTTCAACATACACAAAGCAATTAATGTAATTCATCACATCAACGAGATCAAGGATAATAACCAAATGATCATCTCAATAGATGCACAAAAAAATTGACAAGATACAATACCCCTTTGTGATGAAAGCTCTGGAGGAACTAGTAATCCATGGAACATTCCTCAATATAATAAAGGCTATATATGACAAACTTACAGCCTCCTTTATACTCAATGGCGAAAATCTTCAGCCATTTCTTCTAAATTCAGGAATAAGACAAGGATGTCCACTCTCTCCAGTTATCTTCAAATTAGTATTAGAATGCCTAGATAGAGCAAAAAGGCAAGATGCAAATATAAATGGGATGCAAATAGGGAAAGATGAAGTAAAATTCTCCCTCTTTGCAGATGACATTATCTTGAACTTAAAGAACACCATGGACTCCATTCCCAAATTGCATAATCTGATTTGAAACTTTGGCAAAGTAGCAGGGTATAAAAATAACCCTCAAAAATATCAATGGCTTTTCTGTATGCCAATAACGAGAAGAGCATTGCTGAAATCAAGAAAGCAGCTCCTTTTGTAATAGCTTCATAAAAAATAAAATACCTAGTAGTTAACTATGGAAGTGAAGGACCTCTATGATGAAAACTTTAAAGACATGAATAGGGAAATCAAAGCTCCCACGTTCCTGGATAGGGAGGATTAACATCAGGCAAATGGCAATACTGCCAAAGGCTATCTGTAAATTCAATGTTATACCCAATAATATCCCATCCTCATTCTTCAATGAAATAGAAGAAGCATTCCAAAAATTTATATGGAACAAGAAAACACAGAGGATAGCAAAAAACAATCCTTAGCAGAAAGAACAGTTCAGGAGGAATATCAATACCAAACTTCAAACTCTACTACACAGTCATAGTAATCAAAACAACTTGGTACTGGCACAAGAACAGATCTGAAGACCAATGGAATAGAACTGAATACCCAGAAATGAATCCACAGACCTATAGCCACCTAATTTTCGATAAGGATGCGAAAAAATAGAATGGAATCAAGACAGCCTCTTCAGTAAATGATGCTGGCAAGATTGGTTAAACACCTTTAGAAAACTAAAGTTAGATCCTTATATATCACCCTGCACCATAATCATCTCCAAGTGTATCAATGATCTCGAAGTGAAAGAAAACATCCTGAAAACATTATGGGAAGGAATAGGAGAAAGTCTAATGCTCTTTGGCACAGGCTGAAATTTTCTTAATAAAGACCCAGAAACACAACGAATCAAAGGAAGTTTGGACAAACGGGAATCTATTAAACTGCAGAGATTCTGCAAGGCAAGACATAGCTAATAAAGTCAATAGAAAGCCCACTGACTGGGAGAAGATCTTCACTAGCTATACAAGAGTCAAAGGCCTCATATCTAAAATATACGTAGAACTGAAAAAAAAATTAAATCCTCCAAAAACTAATCCTTAAAGAAACCACTGCTCCATTAATAAGTGGGCTAAAGACTTAAAGAGACACTTCTCTGAAGAGAAAATAAGAATGGCCAATAGACACATGAAGAAATGCTCAACTTCCTTGGCCAAAAACAACACAAATAAAATCAACATTGAGATTCCATCTCACCCCAGTTAGAATGGCTATAATCAAGAAATCTAATAACAACAGATGCTGGAGGGGATGTGGGCAAAAGGGAACTCTACTGCACTGTTGTTGGGAGTGTATACTTGTTCAACAATTCTAGAAGAAGCATGGCGTTTCCTCAGAAGATTCCACAAAGAGCTCCTCCAATGACTCAGCAATACCACAGCTGGGCACAAACAAGGCCTTACTAAGGCTACCAACACAACAGTTTTTATCACAGCATTTTTCACCATAGCTAAAATATGGAACCAACCCTGACACTCATCAGTAGATGAATGGATCAAGAAATGTGGTATATATGTATAATGGAATTCTATGCTTCCATCAGAAAGAATAACATTGCCCCATTTGTTAGGAAATGGAAAGACTTGGAAAAAAAATCATATTAAGTGAAGTAAGCTAGTCCCCAAATATATAGGTCCAATCTTTTCCCTTACTTGCAATAATTTGTATATGTATAGAATGATCTTATCAGGCGAGCAGAAAATGTCAAAAGCTATCTACATATGGCCATATAAGATGATGCTAAGCGAAATGAACTCTAAGATATGGACACAAGAGGTTTTTCTTTGATTTTTGTTTTTTAATGTACTATGTGATATTTTATTTGTTTCTTTTGTACGTTCTTCCTTCTATGGTATATCCCTGTTGTCACTGTACTTGATTTTGGTACCTTGTATCTTGTATATACATTCATCTAATTTAGGGAGAGGAAGGGGAATAACAAAATGCTTAAACAAGGTCATAGGATGACCTATTGCAACAACGAGACTCCCAGGACACTGTTGGAATTGAACCTTACAACTTTAGGGGTGGAGTGGGGGAGGTACGAGAGGGAAAGGATAGTGGGAGAAAAACAAAAGAGGTAGTAGGAATGGCTAACAAGAAATGAATTTATTACCCTACTGATGTAACTATAACATTGCTGTACAGCATTTTTATTAGAAAATAAAATTTTAAAAATTTTATTGCCAAGGTGATGTACAGAGGGGTTACAGTTACCTAAATAAGAGAGTGAGTGCATTTCTTTTTTGTTTCATTTTTCTTTTCTTTTTTTTTATTGTGAAAATACTGTACAGAGGCCTTAAAATTCCATGGGCAAGATAATGACTACATTTCTTTTTTTTATTGTGAACATACTGTACAGAGGGGTTACAATTACATGGGCAAGATAATGACTACATGTCTTATCAAGCATTGGAACCTCCTCCTTTGTTTCTCCTTCCAATCTCATCCTCCACCCACCCGCTCACCCAACCTTCCTCCCCCACCACCAACATTGTAAAGTTCATTTTTGAAATAACAACTTGTACTTCTCATTGTTGCAATGGGTCCACCTGTATGGACATTTAAACGATTTGTTTTTCCTCTTCCCCTCCACAAATTATACTGATATCAAATACAGTGAAAGCAAGGGTTATTCTGTGGGGAAGGGACATACAAAGCAACAAAGAAATCATCTTATAAATGTGTTAGAAACAATTGCATGAAAGAAAAAAAATTTGAACACATGTCTTAGGGTTCATTTCCCTAACATCACCTTATCTGACCTTTTCTGCTTCACTCAAACACATACTAGATATTGCAAAAAAGGGAAACCATGGGACCAATGTTTCTTTGGCCCTGGCTTAATTCACTTAATATAATTTTTTTCCAATCCTTTCCATTTCCTAACAAATGGGGCAATGTCATTCTTTCTGATGGAGGCATAGAATTCCACTGTGTATATATACCACATTTTCTTGATCTATTCATCTACTGAGGGGCATCTGGGTTGGTTCCATATCTTAGCTATAGTAAATAATGCTGCAATAAACATAGTCATGATGGTAGCTTTAGTGTGGTCTTGTTTGTGAACATTTGGGTAAATGCCCAAAAGTGGGATTGCTGGGTCATAGGGGAGCTCTATGTGGAGTCTTTTGAGAAACCTCCATACTGCTTTCCAAAGTGGTTGAACAAGTTTACACTCTCACCAACAATGCAGTAATGTTTCCTTCTGTCCACATCCCCTCCAGCATCTGTTGTTATTAGAGTTCTTGATTCTAGCCATTTGAACGGGAGTGAAGTGGTATATCAATGTTGTTTTGATTTGCAATTCTTTTGTGGCTAGGGAGGTTGAGCATTTCTTCATGTGTCTATTGGCCATCCTTCTTTCCTCTTCAGAGAAGTTTCTCTTTAAGTCTTTAGCCCACTTATTTATTGGTCAGCTGTTTCTTTGAAGATTTGTCGTTGGGGGATTTAATTTTTTGAGTTCAAGGTATATTTTAGATATGAGACCCTTGTCCTTTGAATGGCTAGTGAAGATCTTTTCCCAATCTGTGGGCTTTCTATTGATCTTGCTACCTATGTCCTTTGCCATGCAGAAGCTCTGCAATTTCATGCAATCCCATTTGTCCAACCTTTCTTTGAATTGTTGTGTTTCTGGGTCTCTATTAAGAAATTTTCGGCCCCTGCCAAGGAGACCTAGGGCTTCTCCTATTCCATCCTGTAATGTTTTCAGAGTGTCTGCTTTGACTCCGAGGTCTTTGATCCATTTGGAGTTGATTCTGGTGCAGGGTGATATATAAGGACCTAGTTTTAGTTTTCTACAAGTAGTTAACCAATTTTGCCAGCACCATTTATTGAAGTGGCTGTCTTACTTCCATTCTATTTTTTTTAGCTCCCTTAATGAAGATTAGTTGGCTATAGGTCTGTAGGTTCATTTCTGGGTTTTCAATTCTATTCCCTTGGTCCTGAGGTCTGTTCTTGTGCCAGTACCAAGGTGTTTTGATTACTATGGCTTTATAGTAGAGTTTGAAATTTGGTATTGATATTCGTCCAGCAGTGTTCTTTCTGTTGAGGATCGTTTTTGCTATTCGGGGTCTTTTATTGGTCCAGATGAAATTTTGGATTGCTTCTTCTATTTCCTTGAAGAATTAGGTTGGAATTTTGATAGGTATCTTACTGATTTTGTAGATAGCCTTGGAAAGTATTTTCATTTTCACGATGTTGATCTTTCCAATCCAGGAGCATGGGAGTTTTTGCCACTTTCTAAGTTCTGTTTTGATTTCCTTTTTCATGTTTTTAAAGTTTTCATCATAGAGGTCCTTCACTTCTTTGGTTAAGTTAAATCCTAGGCATTTTATTTTTGGGGGGTGCTATTATGACTGGAGTTGCTTTCCTAATTTCAGCCACACTTTTCTCATTGTTGGCATACAGAAAAGCCATTGATTTTTGAGGGTTAATTTTATACCCGGCTACTTTGCCAAAGTTGAATCAGCTTGAATAATTTGGGAGTAGAGTCTATGGGATTCTTTAAGTACAGATCATGTCATCTGAAAAGAGGGAGAGTTTTACTTCTTTCCCTATTTGGATACTCCTCGTGTTTGCATCTTGTCTTATTGCTGTAGCTAGCATTCCAATACTAGGTTGAAGAGAAGTGGAGAGATTGGACATCCTTGTCTTGTTCCTGAGTTAAGAGGAAATGGCTTTAGTTTTTCACCATTAAGTATAATGCTGGCTGTAGGTTTGTCATATACAGCCTTTATTGTATTGAGGAATGTTCCATGGATTCCTAATTTTTCCAGAATCATCATAAAGCGGTGTTGGATCATGTCAAATACTTTTTTCTGTATCTATTGAGATAACCATGTGGTTCTTATCCTTGCTCCTGTTGATGTTATGAATTACACTAATTGATTTGCATATATTGAACCAGCTTTGCGTCCCTGAAATGAATTCTGTTTGATCGTGGTGTATGATGAATTGTTGAAGTCGATTGGCAAAAATTTTGTTGAGAAGTTTTGCATCAATGTGCATCAAAGAAATGGGTCTATGGTTCTCTTTCTTTGATGAGTCCCTGACTGGTTTGGGGATGAGGGTTATGATGGCTTCATAGAATGTGTTCGGTAGTGAACTTTTCTATTTCAACTTCATTGAAGAGTTGGAGGAATATTGGTATGAGCTCTGCTTTGAAGGCCTTGTAGAATTCAGCAGTAAAACCATCTGGTCTTGGACTCTTCTTAAATGGGAGGTCTCTTATTGCTGTTTCTATTTCAATACTTGATATGGGCCTGTGAAGATGATTTAACTCATCTTGGTTTAGTTTTGGCATGTCCATATTTGCTAGGATAAGGTCCATTTCTGTCAAGTTCTCAAGCTTATTAGCAGGAAGTTTAGAGAAGTATTCCCTTATAATGTTCTGAATCTTTGTTGTTTCTGTGATCATGTTTCCATTCTCATCTCTGAGTTTATTTATTTGGGTGTGTTCTCTTCTTATTCTGATAAGATTTGCTAAGGGTCTGTCAATTTTGTTAAGTTTTTCGAAGAACCAACTCGTTGTTTTGTTGATTCTTTCTATAGTTTTTTTGGATTCTAATTCATTTAATTCTGATTTAATTTTAATTATTTCTTTCCATCTACTGGATTGGGGTTTATCTTGCTGCTGTTTTTCAAGGAGGCTCAGATGTCTCATTAAATTGTTGGTTTCAGATCTCTCCAATTTGTTGATGTAGGAACTCAGAGCTACTGCCTTTGCTGTGTCCCAGAGGAGCTGGTAATTTTTGTGTTACTTTTTGTTGAATATCATGAACATTTGAATTTCCTTTCTAATCTCTTTCATGACCCACTCATGATTCAACAGTGTGTTGTTCAGCCTCCCTGTTTTACAAGATTTTCTTTGGTGGCTTTTGTCGTTGAGTTCTAATTTTATTCCCTTGTGGTCTTAGAGAATGCAAGGTATAACTTCAATGTTTCTGAATTTGGACAAGTTTGCTTTGTAGTAAAATGTGGTCTATTTTAGAAAATGTTCCATGTGCTGCTGAGAAAGATTTGTATTCTGATGCTGCTGTGTGAAATATTGGGTAGATGTCTCTTATATCTATTTGGTCTATGCAGTTGTTTAGATCTGCGCTTTCTCTGTTAAGTTTTTGCCGAGTTGATCTAGCTAGTGGGGATAGTGATGTGTTTAAGTCCCCAACAATTAATGTCTCTGGATCTATGTGGGATTTGAGGGAAAGTAGTGTTTCTTGATTAAATTTTGGTGCTCCGTTGTTTGGAAAATAGATATTTAGAATTGTAATATCCTCCTGAAGGAGAGATCCCTTAATTAGTACGTATGTACATTCTTTATCTCTTCTCACGAATTTTAATTTGAAGTCTATTTTATCTGATATTAAGATTGCAACTCGTGCCTGTTTATGGGGGCCATTTGTTTGGTAGATTTTGTTCATACTTTAACATTGAAAATGTATTTGTTTTTATGGGCAAGATATGACTCCTGAAGGCAGCTAAATAGAAGGGTCTTGCTTTTTAATCCAACTAGAAAGTCTATGTTGTTTAATTGGAGAGTAAAGTCCGTTAATGTTGAGAGAAAGGACTGAGAGGTATTTGGGAGTTCCTGCCATTTTATCCACCTTCTTGGGGCTGCAGCTACTGGGTTCTTCCTATAGTTCTCGGATTCTCAGTTCGGGTGTGGTTTCTTGGCCTTTATTGTAGTCTTGTTGGTTTTCTATGTGTAGGACATCTTTAAGAATCTTTTGTAGGGCTGGTTTGGTGGGATGTATTGTTTCAATTTATCTTTTCTATGGAAGGTTTTTATTTGGCCTTCATTTATGAAGTTGAGTTTAGCTGGGTACAATATTATTGGTTTATAGATGTTTGTCTTTAGGGGATGGCATGCATCATTCCAGGCTCTTCTTGCTTTGATTGTCTCTGCTGAGAAATCTGTGGTGATTCTAAATGGTTTCCCTTTAGAGGTGATTGATCTTTTCTCCTTGACAGCTTTAAGGATCTTTTCCTTGGTCTGAGTTGATCCTGTGTGGATTATAATGTGATGGTGGGATGTCCTATTCTGGTCTGGTCTATTTGGGGTTCTAAAAGCTTCTTGTATCTGAATATGCCTATCTTTTTGTATGTTTGGGAAGTTCTCTGCTAGGATCCTGTTAAACATGTTTCCTAGACCATTAACTTCTGTTTCTAGGTGCTCCTCTACACCATTATCATCAGGTTAGGCCTTCTAATGGTGTCTTCCAAGTGTTGGATAGATCTATCATATTTCTTCGACTTGCCTTGGATGGTTGTATGTTCTTTCTCTATAATATCTAGACTGTCTTCAGTCCCCGAGATTCGATCTTCTGCATGGTTTAACCTGCTGTCAAGACTTTTCTACTTTGTTTTTTATTTCTTTTCCTTCTAATTGGTCAGCTTTGTTTTGAAGCTTTGTTTTAGATCTTGTATGAACTTCTTTACTTCCTTAATTTGGTGTTCACTGTTTATTCTCAAATCACTTAGTTGATTGGTTATGGTTTCCTTGGACTCCCATTCTTTTTGTTCTGTTCCATTCGGCATTCGCTTGTGGTCTTCCTGACTTCCTTCAGGTCTTTGTTAATAGATTCTATGAATGCCTTTAGTGATCTTTGTTATTCTCATCTGACTCTCTCAATTCCTGTATTACTCTTTGTTTAGCTTCCTCCCATTCACGCCATTCCTGTAGTTCTCTTTGAGTATTCTCAGCCTGCTCATGCCATTCCTTTATTTCTCTTTGAGTGTTCTCAAGCTGCCCATGTAATTCCTGTATCAATTCTTGAGTAGCTTCCTCATGCTCATGTTATTCTTGTATTAACCTTTGGTTTGCCTCCTCTCTCTCCCTATCACTCTCATACCGAGTCCTTTCTATGTTTTCAATCTTTTCATTTACCATGTTTACCAGCAGTGTTCGTAGAGCTATTTGGGAACTGTCCTCTGGATTATTCATTATCTGTTTTGTCCCCTGATTATCATGAGTGGGTGTTGAGATACACGGACTTGCCATTTTTCTTGTGTTTTTCTGGATTGTTCTGCCATTTGGGATGAAAGTAACACTAGCTTTGTGCTAGAACATTATCTTAAGGCAAGCATCAACCAAAGTCTGTACTTGCACAGTCAAAAGTCTCCAGATACAATCTAGTTCAACAGATATATCTATTCAACATCAAATAGCTATGTATTAATTTGCTACAAACAGCAAAGTAGTATTTGGCAAACCAGAAATTATTAGGTTTAGGGAGAGATGTGGGTAAAAATAGGAATAGAGAGATGTGGGAAGGCACAGGGAGAATTAACTAAGTCTTAATCTCAAAGCGGGAAATAGGTTGGATACTATGAATGTAGAGAGAGAAAAAAAGACGAAAGAGAAAGAGAAAAAAGAGACAAGAAAAAATAGATAAGCAGGGCTGGGAAGGTAGCTCAGTGGTAAAGCGCTTGCCTTGCATGCTTGAGGTCCTGGGTTCGATTCCTCAGCACCCATAAGCAAAAAAAAGCACTGGAAGTGGCGCTGTGGCTCAAGTGGTCGAGGGCTAGCCTTGAGCTGAAGAGCTGAGGGGCAGCGCCCAAGCTCAGAGTTCAGGCCCATGACCGGACCCAAAAAAAATAGAAAAGCAAAAATTAAGAATTAAAAAGTGCAATGCTTAAAAATTATGCAAATTTAAGCACAAAATATTCAGAGAAGAACCTGGATATAATGAGTGAAAGAGAGGGATATAAAGGAGATGTGAAAAACTTAAAAATAAAAAGACTTAAAATATTATATAGGTATAAATAGGTAGTACTGCTATTAAGAAATTTAAGTCTAAGAGGTTTTGAATTGAGTAATAAATTTCTGTATTAAGTGTGTACACAATGGGTGATAAAGTCTAATAATCGACTACGGGTATATCTGGGGATGTGCATTACAGCAATTAAGTCACGCAAAGAAGAACAAAAGAGAAGAAAAGGTGAAAAGAATGAGAAAGAAAGAAAATAGATCAAAAGTTCAGTAGAGCTAAAGAAAAAACAAAAAAAAATAAAAAATTTTTAAAAGGAAAAAAAAGAAAGAAAAAAGCACACACACATTTACCCCTAAAATAAAAATTATAAGAGGAAGGGAAAAAAAGGTACTAGAAAACAATTTTTTTTAAAAGGTAAAAATTAAAAATTAAAGCAAGTTTTAGAAATTTTTTTTTATAAAACGTACAAAAAGAAAAAAAATTCTTTGATTTATTTTTTTGGAAGGGGTGGGAAGAACCTGCATCTCCCTTGTGTCCATAACCATTCTCTTGTTGGAGTCTCTGGTCTGCTTGTGGTGTTTGATTTTCATGTGGCTTGGTTGGTTTCTTAAGTCAGTTTGTTTGAGCAGGCAGAAAAATGTTCTGCTTTACCCAGGATTTTGTGATCCTCCTCCCAGGCTATTTCAGTGGGAGGGGGATCTGCTTTGAGTATCACAAAAGAGGGAGATGGCTGTTTCCTCAAGTTTGGAGATGCTGTGATGAAGCTAGGTTCTGGGTAGAGTTGAGGCCTTTCAGCAGACAGTAGCTTTTCCCTGAGGGGCTAGCTTCTGAGACACTCACAGAGCCCAGCCTGGAGCCATTCTCAGGGTTTATGTTTACTGAGTTTCAATTGATTTTCAATGCTGCTGTAGGGAGGGACAGCCTCTCGCTCTGTTTACCCAGTAAAAAAAAGCCCCTCCTGGGGCTGGGGGCCCAAGCTGGGTGACTTTTCCTTGGGTGGAGCTGAGTGTGGCAGGCCAGGTTACCTTCTTGTGACCTGCTAAATGACTCTAGTTTTCTTCCAAGGCCTGAGTTGGAGCTAGCAGCTCAGCTGGGCCTTTGTCAGTATCAAACATGGAGATCTTTGGTAGTGGGGAGGGGAGGGGTGGCCTTCCCTCCTCTGTTCCCTGAGAAGGAGTGAGGATGTCAGGCTTCTACTCACGCCGAGTCGTGGTTCCTGGGTCATCTCTGGTCTGCGAACTGCAGGATGAAGATGTCTGCTCCTTGTCAGTTCTTGCTGGTGTTGAGTAGAATCCGCTCGCCCGCCGCGTCTGGCTCCTTTGTCCCTGACTCTCTTTGTTGCAGGTATGGCAGCTATTGCCGCTGCTGCCACCACTGCTGCCACAGCAGTGGCTGCTGGCAAGTGCTCAGATCTGTCTCCTTGCCTGGATTTTTCCTCTCTGGCCTAACTCTCTGTCCTGTGATGGCACACTTTGTGTGATTCTCTGGCTTAGGACTGTTCACTGGAACACTAAAACTGCTTTCTATGCGAGAGCTTGTTTAGCCTCCAGCTTCTCCTCTGCCATCTTCCTTGGATGGTTTCTTAAGTCAGTTTCTTTGAGCAGGCAGAAAAATGCTCTGCTTTACCCAGGATTTTGTGATCCCCCTCCCAAGCAAGTTCAATGGGAAGGAGATCTGCTTTGAGTATCACAAGAGGGAGATGGCTGTTTCATCTTGTTTGGAGATGCTGTGATGAGGCAAGGTTCAGCAAACAGTAGCTTTTCCCTGAGGAGTGAGCTTTTGAGAAACTCACAGAGCCCAGCCTGTATCCATTCTCAGGGTTTATGTTACTGAATATCAATTGATTGTGAATGCTGTAAGGAGGGACAGCTTCTGGCTCTGTTTACTCAGTTTAGAAAGCCACTCCTGGGGCTGGCAGCCGGAGCTGGGTGACTTTTCTTTGGGTGAGCTGAGCCTGGCAGGTCAGGTTAGGTTCCTGTGATCTGCTAAATGACTCTTGTTTTCTTCTAAGGCCTGAGTTGGAGCTAGCTGCTCAGCCAGGCCTCTGTCAGTATCAAAGATGGAGATCTCCAGTAGTGGGGGGGGGTGGCCTTCCCTCCTCTGCTCTCTGAGAAGGAGTGAGGAGGTCAGGCTTCTACTCATGCCGGAGTCTTGTTCCTACGTCATCTCTGATCTGTGAACTGCAGGATGAAGATGCTTGCTCCTTGTCAGTTCTTGCTGGTATTGAGTAGAATCCGCTTGCCTGCCATGTCTGGTGCCTTTGTCCCGGACTCACTGTGTTGCAGGTATGGTGGCTATGGCCACGGCTGCTGGCAAGTGCTCAGATCTGTCTCCTTGCCTGGATTTTCCCTCTCTGGCCTAACTCTCTGTACTGTGATGGCACACTTAGTTTGATTCTCGGGCTTAGGACTGTTCACTGGAACACTAAAACTGCTTTCTATGCGAGAGCTTGTTTAGCCTTCAGCTTCTCCTCCACCCTATTCCCGGAACTTTCCGTGAGTGCATTTCTTGTCAAACATTGTTAACTTCTCCCTCTTTTTTCTCCCATTTTCCCTCCCCACCAATCTCCACCCCCCCAGTTGTAAAGTGCATTTCCAACATATTATCTTGTGAATATCGCTGCTGCATTGATTTATCCTTTATCCATTTTCTCACCATTTTGTTGTTTCCCTTCTCTTCCCTAATTCATATAAACATATATACAATTCACAGGGTAACAAAATCTAATACAGTGACAACCATGTTAAACAAAATTGATAAACCAAAATGAATGAAAAAAAGAAATAAGTTCACATAGTACATTGAAAACAACAACAAGAAAACCTCTTTTTTCTATATCTTGGGGTTCATTTTTCTTAGCATCATCTTATATGGTCATATGTTCATTGGTATTGAGCTATTATGATCTTCTGCTAGGACTATCCTAGATATATACTATTTATTACAAATGAGGGAAACCATGAATTCTTTCTTTGGGCCTTGCTTACTTTACTTAAAACGATTTTTTCCCTTACAAATGGACATTTTAGTACATGTATTTTGGTGGATATCTGTGCTTTCTTTTGTTAAGTGTATACAAGGGTGTGTTTGCTGGTTCCAGGGTGAGCATCTATTAGCATGTTGGACACCATAACCAGATATGGCTATTATCATTTTTGTAACATTTACTATTTTGGTTTATATATAGTGGTAGCTTATTGACTAAGATAGTTGAGTTCTTTTCATGTTTGCAGTAAATTATATATCTCCTTTTGGAAAATGACTAAGTCTTATTTCTTGGCATGACTTTCTTATGCTATTTAAATCTTTATAAATATTCTGTTTAGAAATATTCTTCATGATTTTCTCCTTCCTAAGTGTGAGACCATACAAACAAATATACACAAAACTAGAAATAAATATATAATAAAATTTACTCATAGAAGATTTTTCTGACAGGATTTTGCATATTATTTTTAATGTCAATATAACATTTTCTTTTTTGTCTGTACTGATCCTGAGGCATGAATTCATGGCCTAGGCACTGATCCTTAGTGTTTTTGCTCAAGGGTAGCGCTCTACCCATTGAGCCACAACTTTTCTTTGAGCTTTTTAGTCATTAATTGGAAATAAGAATCTCATGGATTTTCCTGAAAGGGCTGTCATTGAATTGTGATCCTCAGATCTGAGCCTCTTGATTATTAGGATTACAGGTGTAAGCCACCAGTGCCCTTCTTTAAATACGTACATATGAAATTTTAGTACAATGAAGTAAAAATAAAATTGAAATCTAGGAAGTATGTAAAATTCAATAATCAATTGTGTTAAGAGTAAACACATGAAATAATTCAGGATCCAATTCCATACACAATTTATTCCCCCAAAATTCATTCATGAGAAAAATAAATATCATTTTTTCATATTTAAATGTTTACCATTCTAATATTTTTATTAGTTAAAACACTAACCACAAATGAAAATAAGTGGGAAACAGAACAACATACAACAAAGGGGTCCATTAGCTGCACTGGACATACATGAAAATGAACTAAGAAATGCAAAAACAGCAATGGGAAGGAAGGCAATGGGATGAGAGGGAAAGAGGGAACATTTTACACTAAGCAAAAGGAAAGAAAAGTAAACATAACCTGATGTGGAAGAAATAATTGTATTGTCAAAGCTCATAGAATTCACAAACTTTTTAGACCATGATAATGACAATTTGCCTTGTGAAGGTTAAAATGTGTTTGTGACTTTAACTAAGTATCACTATTCCACGACACTGTGAAATATGGAAAATTTATGTAATCACCTAATCTCAATTTAAAAAAGAAAAGAAAAAAAGGAAAGTGAGAGAAGGGATGGGTTAGGAGCAACGGGTGGCAATGTTGTCAGACACCTTGTATTCATATAATGTTTTATAGAATGGGAACTTCTTTGTACAACTACTTACAGATAATAATAAAATAAAATAAAGATGATTAACAGACTAGCTAAAATGAAAAAAAAAAACAATAACCACAAATGGAGATAGATACTTTTATACTATTGCTTGTCATTGTTTCTTTTCCAACTAAACAGCATCATGATCTGAGGTTCATTCACTTTGGACAAAGCTGCAGTATGTTTAGTAACTCTTTCAAAATTTCAGGGATAAATGAGCTAATTATCTGGAGAAAAGTGCTGATTTCCTACCACTTTCAAAAATAACAAATGTGTTTACATTCCAGTAGCTCATTAGTATAATTCGAAATACAGAATATGCACAATTCAGGCAAAAGCATCCAGTAAAGTTTATTTGCACTTTTAAAAAGTAAAAATTTTAAAGGTTGATTTTAGGCAAAGAATTTAATTTCCCAGAACATCATAATGTAAAAATGGATTTTCTGACACAGAGGAGGAGCAGAATTTGAAGGTTTGCAATTTATGCTGTAGGCAGAAATGCTGAAATGAAAGGGCAGTTAAATCAACTCTGGAAACTGTGGTATCATTTTTCTTCCATTCTTTTCACAATAAACAGATTAAATGGTAGTGGCAAAAGATGTATCATTTTGATTCCTTGATTCTTTGATATAAAATAGCTTCATATTTTGATGAAAATGGCTAAGAATACAAGATTTAATATGAGATAATGTCATACTTCATGTCATCCCTCATCACCTAACTTGGTCTGCCCACTAGAACTCATTCCAAATCAATCTATCAGAGGCTTATCTCTCAATGATCATAATAGAGTATTTGATATTTGGCCAAATAAACATATTTTATATCAATTGTAGTATAAAAAGCAACATGTAACTGATTTTTTGTTTTGCGGCCCTTGTCATTGAAAGATGAGAAGTGGAGCTGGTGGAGAATGAGCTACAGGAGGATATTTAGATGGCCTTATTCAGTCTTTCTCTTAAATCATGGGCTTGTGGTATATCATTTTCTTGGTATATCACTTTCCTTGCTCATAAACCCAAGATAATAGCAGTATAATAGTAAATATCTTGTTTCATTTTGTAGGTAGAATGAAATGAAATAACCCATTCAAAGTCCTTACCAAAATGCTTAAGCACCTGGTAAGCGTATAGTTATGATACTATGCTCAATATTTCAGCTATGGTAATTTTCCTAGATTTTTCAAATATTTCTAACTTGACATTAGGAAAGGCAGAGAGTTCTTACATATCGAATAGAAGAGTGTTCACAAACATTAAGGTGCCTCAGAAATCCTGGAAGGTTTGATAACACAAGCTTTTTTGTTCTGCTGGGCTCTACCCTGTATTCATGATTCATTAGATTTAGGATGGTGCCCCCAAATTTGCATTTGAAACTTTGTTGGATGCAATCAAATTTGTGTCCAACTCAACAATTGAAAGTTCATAGATGTCTAATAGATTTCTTAATATTAAAAGAACAATACTGATACATTAAACATGTATACATTTTCATTGTCATGAAAATACTATATGAACTGGGTGCCAGTGGCTCATGCTTATAATTTTAGATACTCAGTAAACTGAGATCTGAAGATTGTGATTCAAAGCCAGCCAGAAATGGAGCTGTGCCTCAAGTGGTAGAACACTAGCCTTGAACCAAAAAGGTAGAGAGATTCCGTACAGACCTTAAGTTTAAGCCCCAGGACAAGCATAAAAATTGCTATATATTCAATATTGGAATTTAGTGTACAGTCACCAAAATATTACATGTTTTGCTTCCAAAATAAATACCTCCCTAAAGCTTTATTTTCCATTCACTCATTGGATGAAAATAATCTAAAGATTATTGTAATTATGTTGTTTTATTTGAGGTGTTTGATTACATCATATTGGCATAAAACTGGCATATTTAACTGTCTATGTAATTCTGCTAATAGATTCAATATAATCAAAATCACGGAACCACATGCATAATAATGGAAAATTAGAACAATTAATTTGAAGAGCAGTCATTTGATCTAAGTAAGTGGTATTTTCTAGCGTGATAATATATAAATATACCTCTTGGTAGATGCTCACATTGTCTTTGATAGTAATCTTAAGCATGCTAACTTGTTTTTTGTTGTTTGTAGGGCCTGGGGGCTGTCCCTTAGCTCTTGATTTCAAGGCTAGTGCTGTACCACTTGAGCCATAGTGCCACTTCCAACTTTTTCTGCTTATGTGGTGCTGAGGAATCAAATCCAGGGCTTCATGATGCAAGGCAAGCACTCTACCACTGAGCCACCTTCTCACCCCCCCTTGCCAATTTTGTATTTATATATTGATGTTTCCTTAACCTGTGTGGGACTCTTGTTTAACCTATGATCAACTTCATGAACATTTAGTTCAAGTTATGTGTTCCTTCACAATGATTTTTTTGTTTTACTTTTATTAATAAGATTTTTTTATTGTGCAAATACTGTACAGAGGGGTTACAATTACATGAGCAAGGTAATGAGTACATTTCTTATCAAGCATTGTGGTCTCCTCCTTTGTTTTTCCCTTACCATCCCTGCCCTCCCATCTTCCTCCTCCTCCCCCTACGCCCCCGCCAAAGTTGTAAAGTTCGTTTTTCAACATAACATCTTGTACATCTCATTGTTGCAATGGGTCCACCTGTATCCTTATTTAAACAATTTGTTTTTCCATTTCCTCCACAAATTATACCAACATCAAATACAGTGAAAATAGGGGTTATACCATGGGGGAGGGACATACAAAGCAACAAAGAAATCATCTTATAAATATGTTAGAAACAATAGCAAGAAAGAAAAAAAAACATTTGAGTCATTATCCTGGGGTTCATTTCACCTAACATCAACTTTCTGACCGTTTCTTCTTGTCTCACATATATACTAATGCAAATAAGGGAAACCATGGGACTTATGTTTCTTTGGGCCTGGCTTACTTTACTTAATATATTTTTTCCAAGTTTTTCCATTTCCTAACTATTGGGGAAATGTCATTCTTTCTGATGGAGGCATAGAATTCCACTGTGTATATATACCACATTTTCTTGATCCATTCATCTACTGAGGGGCATCTGGGTTGGTTCCATTATCTTACCTATGGTAAACAATGCTGCAATAAACATAGTCGTGCTGGTAGCTTTAGTATGTCCTTGTTTGTGATCATTTGGATAAATGTCCAAAAGTGGGACTGCTTGGTCATAGGGGAGCTCTATGTGGAGTCTTTTGAGGAACCTCCATACTACTTTCCAAAGTGGTTGAACAAGTTTACACTCCCACCAACAATGCAGTAGGGTTCCCTTCTGTCCACATCCCCTCCAGCATCTGTTGTTATTAGAGTTCTTGATTATAGCCATTCTAGTTGGGATGAGGTGGTATCTCAGTGTTGTTTTGATTTGCATTTCCTTTATGGCTAGGGAAGTTGAGCATTTCTTCATGTGTCTATTAGCCATCCTTCTTTCCTCTTCAGAGAAGTTTCTCTTTAAATCTGTAGGCCACTTTTTTATTGGAAAGTTGTTTCTTTGAGGATTTGTTGTTGGGGGATTTAGTTTTTTGAGTTCTAAGAATATTTTAGACATGAGACCCTTGTCCATTGTATGGCTAGTGAAGATCATCTCCCAGTCCAACGGCTTGCTGTTGATCTTGCTAGCTATGTCCTTTGCCTTGAAAAAGCTTTGCAACTTCATGCAATCCCATTAGTCCAACCATTCTTTGATTTGTTGTGTTTCTGGGTCTCTATTAAGAAAATTTTGGCCTGTGAAAAGGAGACCTATGGTTTCTCATATTCCTTCCTGTAATGTTTTCAAGATTCTGCTTTGATTCGGAGGTCTTTGATCCATTTGGAGTTGATTCTGGTGCAGGGTGATATATAAGGATCTAGCTTTATTTTTCTACAAGTGATTAGCCAATTTTTCCAGCACCGTTTACTGAAGAAGCTGTATTTCGTCCATTCTACTTTTTTAGCTCCCTCGTTGAAAATTAGGTAACTATAGGTCTGTGGGTTCATTTCTGGATCTTCAGTTTGATTCCATTGGTCCTGAGGTCTGTTCTTGTGCCAGTACCAAGCTGCTTTGATTACTATAGCTTTGTAGTAGAGTTTGAAATTTGGAATTGATATTCCTCCAGCACAGTTCTTTCTTGATTGTTTTTGCTATTCTGGGTCTTTTATTGTTACATGTGAAATTTTGGATTGCCTCTTCTATTTCCTTGAAGAACGAGGTTGGAATATTGATAGGTATCGCATTGAATTTGTAGATAGCCTTGGGAAGTATTGCCATTTTCACGATGTTGTTCCTTTCAATCCAGGAGCATTGGAGGTTCTTCCACTTTCTAGATTCTGTTTTGATTTCCTTTTGCAGGGTTGTAAAATTTTCATCATAAGGGTCCTTCACTTCTTTGGTTAAGTTAATTCCTAGGTATTCTGTGCTCTTCTCATTGTTGGCATACAGAAAGGCCATCCTTCACAATGTTTTTGAGAAACAGAAACTCAGTATTTAATTTCCATTAAATATGTGCCTTTTATACTTCTGCATATTAATGTCAAGAGTATTGACTTAAGTGAATGTACTATCAATGAAGAAATGAGTAAGAAGGCAAAAATTCATACCATTATGA
Source organism: Dipodomys merriami (assembly GCF_024711535.1). Classification (NCBI taxonomy): domain Eukaryota; kingdom Metazoa; phylum Chordata; class Mammalia; order Rodentia; family Heteromyidae; genus Dipodomys; species Dipodomys merriami. The sequence continues at coordinate 33,307,979 of NW_027204492.1, read as the reverse complement.
AACTATATCAAGAGTGTCAGAATTCTTTCCACATATTCCACAGAAACCCTGCTTAAGATATTTCACTCTATATGTCAAAATGTGTCACAGACCTAGAAGATATTCTTCTTGTGTATTCCTGTTCCTGCTCTGCCCTGACATATTTAAGATTGGTAGAATAGGTTAAGAACAGATATGGTAATTTGCATTGGTTTTCAAGTGCAAGAATGCCATTAGAAATTGTAAGTGTGAAGCTTTATGTAACAATTTTGTGAATAAACATTGCAAGTATTTATGGCATGTTTACCATGTTAGGCAATATACACGTTTTATAAAGGTATATACCTTTTTAAAGTGTGTATACTTTGTTGTGGTAAAATGAAATGATACAAGAAGAAAAAGAAAAAAGAGGAGGAGGTGAAGAAGCAGGAGGACAAAATATACATGAGACATTTTGTGTTCAGTACCTCATCAGATTCCTTCTATCAATTTCATGTCTCTTCTGTTTCGGATATGCTCTAGCAACAAATTTCTTCCACCTTTCCTCAGAAACATGCCTGTGTATGTAGAACATCCACACGTGTTGTTCTGAAGCACAGCTCCATTTATAGTTTTGGACCTTGATGAACTTTATAAAAGTTAAGTCACTTCTCATGTTAGTCATATACTGAAAATCAAGCTTACTTAATCCTAAACATCAGGCTACACAGGACACATGCTCAAATACTTGGTCACACTCCTTCTTAACCTTAAATGTGAACTCTTGATCTAGAAGACAATGGATATTGGCGTAGATGAAATAAGGAAATCAGAAGTGACTAAAACTGTCAGATTAATTTTATACCTCCTGTGATAGCTATGTTGTGGGGTCTTGCAAGTAATTTGAGGATGCTTGAAAAAGATTAGCTTCCTGCTTGATTAAGCCTTGGTTTGGGTAGGACTGTAAAGAGACCCTCATTTGTATCCACAGGTTGTAGAAGATAGACTGAAGTGGAAAATGGGTTTGGATCAGATGATTCATAAATTTCCCAGTTGAGCTAATTTCTTTTCTTTGATTCTATGATTACTTTACCTAATACCATCAATACTAAATTCAATAGTTTCATGCCACCTGATTGTTGCAAATAAAAGAAGTAGATGATGTCCAAAACTCATGTCCTTAAGTTTCTAGTACAAAATGATCTTTAAAATGCTACTTGATTTTTGATGATTTTCTTTTTGAATTCTGTTGCTCAAGGGTGAGCAGAGAAGAATGTGCCACATCATATCATTCTGTCTGTATTTAAACATAAAGTCAGGTTGTTGAGAATATCCCATATATTTCCTGCTAATGTGAGAAATCACTTTCATCAGAAAACATTAAACTTTCAGTGGGGATTCAGTGATGTAAACAAGTTGCAACCTTTTGTTCTTCTTGATTCAGACAGCTGTGCTAGCAACCAAATCATAGCCTAAGAGAAAGTACTTTTCAGCTGCATTGCATTCCTAATGACACAGGGAAGAACTTTGCAAACCTATGGTGATTTGCTGAGGTTAGGCAGCCTTTAGAACTAACACTGAATATCATGGGGCAAAGGAAAACTGAGTTGCAATTTTTTATCGTCTATAAAGCAGATAAAATTCACTCTTCCTGTTCAAATGCAAGAACCCCCACATCTGCTCTAGGTTCTCTTCCCTTGCTTCTTCTCAAACATTTTACTTTCCAATTACCATGTCTCTATTGCATTAGCAATCTCTCATGTACAAATGGACTATTCTTGTAAGTACACTGATACAGTCTATTAACTTCAGGATTACAACAACAAAACAAGTAAATCTCTTGACTCTATTTCATCTTTCAGCTCTAATCCTACTTCTTTGTTCATTTTAACAGGAAAATAGATTGGTTTAGTCTCAACTTCCTTCCAGTTTGCCTTATTTTTCATTAGGAAATATTTTATGGACATAGAATTCTCTAGTCAATAAAATAGCATGTGTAACTATTACCATAGACAACTAGGTAGACATGAGCAAGACTGAGGAAATGCTATGGGTTATAAAATTTTATTTCTTCCTAGAATTAATACCATACAACCCAGATGGCTGACAACCTAGACAAGTGATTATAAGAACCATCTTAGATCCTGTTGATGGAGTGCACTCACCCCGTCAAGGTTGTGCATGTGTCATAAGAGTGTAATGACTTGCTCTGGTGGACCAAACTGGAAAAGACCCAAAGGACCTAATGGCAAGGCACCTGGGGTAGCATTCTACAAAGCACAATAATATGACTTTGCACACCTAAGCAGTCACTACATGAACATCAAACCATTTAGGGGAGAAATTCCACAGGAAGGGCTTTACTTTTTTAGTACCCCCAGCATACTTCATAATAAAACTAACCCTGAACAAATTTTGGTACAGTCAGTTCTTAACTGAACTGTTTGCCTCATATTTCAAATATATTTCTGCTTTGCTAACACATCACTCCTTGGGTATATTTCAATTCTGTGATTTTTTTGATATACCTGTACCACAATCTCATCCTTAGATGTTGAACTCAAATAACCAAAGAACATCTGGTACACTCCATCCACTGATAACATCACCATGTACCTATCACACAACTTATCAAAGCTTAATAATGAAACAATTTTCCTTACCTGAACAAACTTTCTCTATTTTTAAAGAAATTACACCTAAAATGCATTCAATGGGCAGGTGAGTTAAAATAGAGCCTTGTGTTATAGAACTGGCTTGTCACAAACTTGGCATTGCTCTGTATAAGTTTCTGAGTGCTGGGATTACAGACATATACTAACATTGCCCTGGTTTTTGTATTAATATATGTGCATTCCCTTCCTTCTTCCCTCCCTCTCTCCTCCTTCTTTCTCTCCTCTCTCCCTTCCTCCTTCCCTCACTCCCTCCTTCCCTCCCTCCTTCCTTGCTTCCTTTCTTCCATCCTTCCTTCTTCCTTCCTTCCTTAATTCCTTCTTTCTCTCCTTCCTTCATTCCTTCTTCTGTAGCTTCTTTCCTCCCAGGAGTTGGCATCTTTCTATAGCTAGGCTTTCATAGGAGAATAATTGTAAAAAATCAAGATCCAGGCACTGAATATTTTCATTGCTTCAGAATTGTTGCTTTTGGGGTTTTCCTAGCTGACAAAACAAAGAAATATATGTATGAAAACTAACCCATGTATACACATATATCTATAAATATTTCTACATGTGACCATCTGTATTTACATTAAGCCAAAATGAGTTGATATTGATGTCTCCAACTCCAGTTCTTTACCACATGCTTATCTGTGAACTACCACTCCAACATCAAGAAACCTGGTTTTCACCATATGCCTTCCATTTATTTAGTCTTACAATTCTATTATGCATGTGTTGCAGTATCAAAATTCTTAACACATGCATGGGAAAGGACTTCATCCAATTGAATATAGTTTCAGGATATGCTTTGTTTTGCTTTTAATCTTACAAAGTCTACCATCTCCATTGCAATGTCTACTCATTGCCAAGGTGCCTTGTTTGCCTAGTAGCACCTATGGAAATTTCTCCTTGTTTACCACCATCCGTGTGCTCAGTGGCCACTGTAGTTATGGTACAAAGGGTCCTACGTACTGCTCACATTGACAGCAGACCTTGGTATTCTTCACATGATGCTGATTTTTCAGGCATGCAAACTGCAAGTTATGAGTTCAGGAAGGTTTCTACTCAAACTTCAAATGCCTAAAAGGCCAAGCATTTGATAGCAGGATTGGAATATATGCAAGCAGCCCCAGAAATGTATGAAGTTATGAAATGAAACCAAAGTTGTAATGAAGATCCCAGAGAGTAAAAGATTCAGTATTATGCAACATCTAACAAGGAAGTTGGAGGTAGCAAGCCCAAAAGGAAGACCACATGGGCTGCAATAAGCAAGTCCACAGGAGTGGAACTATCCACAGCTGAAGTTTACATATTAACTTTTGCCCGGATATACGATATGGAGATACAGGATTTCGTGTTTGCCTTACTGAGTCTCAGTCTTGCTGTGGTCCCATAGCTTTTTTTTTATTCCTCCACGTTTCTCTTCAGTAATGGGAATATTTATTCTGAACCATTTTATATTGGAAGTATATAACTTGCTTTTTGAATTTTAGAAGGTTTCACAGTTAAGAGTTTGCCTTGAATGGCAGAGGAGACTGAGTTTGAAATTTGAGTAGTGCTAGAACTTTAGGTTAGGAAGAATTACTAAATTCTCAGTTGTGCTTAGTATAGATATATTATATTAGGTAAAGATATTGTTGTCTTTATGTACAGATTGACCCTCATTTCTGGAGATATGGTTTTTATTATTATGTTTTTTATTGTAAAAATAGTGTACAAAGGGGTTACAATTACATGAGTAAGGTAATGAGTATATTTCCTATCGAGCATTGTAACCTCCTCCTTTGTTTTTCCCCTACCATCCCTTCCCTCCCCACATCCCCATCATCTGCTGCCCCCCTCCAAGCTGTAAAGTTCGTTTTCAACATAGTGTCTTGTACATCACATTGTTACAATGGGTAAACCTATATCCTTATTTCTGCATTTGGAGATATGGTTTGATGTTAAATTGACAAAGGAAATATTTTTTTCACAAGAGCAATTTTATCCATTTATGGTGATATTTGCAGTATTAGAATGCTTTGATGTTAAATTGACAAAGAAAATATAGTTTTTTCACATGAGCAATTTTATCCATTTATGGTGATATTTGCAGTATTAGAATGTAGTTAGGTTGTGTGCATTTAAGTTCAACAAAGTCCAAAAGAAAGTGGTCTTCTTAAGTTAGTTGACAAAGGATACAATGGAAATTGTGACAAAGAAGAATACACATGAGCAAAAAGTAGACTGGCAATAGCCAGTTCAAATATAAGCATACAAGGTGAGTGTTTTCAAAGGTTTTTAAAAGCATGCTCTATTAGCACATAGTTTTTCTTTTTCATGTAACATATATTTTCATCTGCTATGAATAGAAGAATTGGAATAAACATTATTACAAAAATTCCCTACTCTTAGAAATGTTCTCCATACCATTGGTCCTAAGGTCTGTTCTTGTGCCAGTACCAAGCTGTTTTGATTACTAAGGCTTTATAGTAGAGTTTGAAATTTGGTATTGATATTCCTCCAGCAGTGTTCTTTCTGTTGAGCTCGTTTTTGATATTTGGGGGTCTTTTATTGTTCCATATGAATTTTTGGATTGCCTCTTCTATTTCCATGAAGAATGAGGTTGGAATTTTGATAGATATCGCATTGAATCTGTAGACAGCCTTGGGAAGTATTGCCATTTTCACGATGTTGATCTTGCCAATCCAGAAGCATGGGAGTTTTTGTCATTTTCTAAATTCTGTTTTGATTTCCTTTTTAAATCTGAAAACACAGAAATGAATCCACTGACCTATAGCCATCTAATTTCGATAAGGAAGCTAAAAAAAAAAGAATGGAAGATTCCGGGAAGATGCGGGAGAATAAGCTAGAGGCTAAAAAGCTCTCGCATAGAAAGCAGTTTTAGAGTTCCAGTGAACAGTCCTAAGCCAGAGAATCACACCAAGTGTGCCTTCACAGGACAGAGAGTTAGGCCAGAGAGAAAATACAGGCAAGGAGACAGCCCTGAGCACTTGCCAGCAGCTGCCGCGGCGGTGGCTGCAGTGACGGTAGCGACTGCAGCTGCCATACCTGAATCACAGAGAGTCCGGGACGAAGCAGCCAGATGCGGCAGGCGAGCAGATTCTACTCAACACCAGCAAGAACTGACAAGGAGCAGACATCTTCATCCTGCAGTTCGCAGACCAGTGAAGACCCAGGAACCAAGACTCGGCGTGAGTAGAAGCCTGACGTCCTCACTCCTTTGCAGGGAGCAGAGGAGGGAAGGCCACACCTCCCACACCCCCCAGTACTGGAGATCTCCATACTGGATACTGACAAAGCTCGGTGGAGCTGCTAGCTCCAACTCAGGCCCTGGAATAAATCTAGAGTCATCTAGCAGGTCAAAAGAGCCTACCTGACCTGCCAGACTCAGCTCCACCCAGGGAAAAGTCACTCAGCTCGGGCACCAGCCCCAGGATTGGCTTTCTTCACTGGATAATTAGAGCCAGAGGCTGCCCCTCCCTTTAGCAGCCTCGACAATCAACTGAAATTCAGTAAACAGAAACCCTGAGAGTGGCTCCAGGCTGGGCTCTGTGAGTGTCTCACAAACCAGCCCCCGGGAAAAGCTACTGTTTGCTGAAAGGCCTCAATTCTACCCAGAACCTAGCCTCATCACAGCATCTCCAAACTCGAGGAAAAAGCCATCTCCTCCCATTGAACTAACATGGGAGGAGGATCGCAGAGCATTTTTCTGAATGTTCAAAGAAAATGACTTAAGTAACCAACGAAGCCACAGGAACACAAGCAGACCAGAGACTCCAACAAGAGGCTGGTTATGGACACAAGGGAGACACAGGATTTTTCCCACCCCTCCCAAAAAAAGTCAAAGAACTTTTTTTGTTGTTGTTGTACCTTTTACAAAAAAATTTTTTTTTCTAAAAAAATTTTTTAGTCTTTAGTTTTTACCTTTTTTGAAAAAAAATTGTTTTCTAGTAATTTTTTTCCTCAGAATTTTATTTTAGGAGTATAAGCGTGTGTGCGTTTTTCTTCCTTTTTTCTTGTTTTTGTTTTTGTTTTGTTTTGTTTTGTTTTTTGTTTAGCTCTACTGAATTTCTGATCTTTTTTCTTTCTCTCTTATCCTTTTCACCGGTTCTTCTCTTTCGTTCTTTGTGTGACTTAATTGCTGTTCTGCACATCCTCAGATAAACCTGTAGTTGATTATGAGACCTTATCCCACATTGTGTACACACTTAATCCACAAATTTATTACTCAATTCAAAACCTCTTAGACTTAAATTACTTAATAGCAGTACTACCTCTTTATACCTATATAATATTTTAAGTATTTTTATTTTTAATTTTTTCACATCTCCTTTATATCCCTCCCCTTCTCTCATTATAGTCATCTTCTTCTCTGAATAGCTTGTTTTTGATTCTGTATAATATTATTAATTTTTACCTTTATATTTTTTCTGGTCTCTTTTTGTTCCCTTTCTCTTTCTTCTTTTTATTAACTCTCTACTTTCATCCTATCCAACCTATTTCCTGCTTTGAGATTAGGACTTAGTTAACACTCCCTATGGCTTCCCACATCACTCTATTCCTATTTTTTTTGGGGGGGTCCAGTCGTGGGCCTGAACTCTGGGCCTGGGCGCTGTCCCTCAGCTCTTCAGCTCAAGGCTAGTGCTCTACCATTTGAGCCACAGCGCCACTTCCGGCTTTTTTCTTTTTGCTTATGTGGTGCTGAGGAATCGAACCCAGGGCCTCATGCATGCAAGGCAAGCGCTCTACCACTGAGCCACCTTCCCAGCCCTCTATTCCTATTTTTTTACCCACATCTTTTCCTAAACCTAATAAATACCGGTTTACCAAATTCTTCTTTGCGGTTTGTAGTCCATTAATATATGATTGTTTGATGTTGAGTAGATGTATCTGTTGAAATAGATTGTATCTTCAGATTATTGACTGTGCAAATACAGACTTTAATTGCTGCTTGCCTTAAGATAGTGTTCTAGCACAAAACTGGTGTTAATTTCATCCTAAATGGGCAGAGTAAGCCGGAAAAAAAAAACAAGAAAAAATGGCAAGTCCGGGTATCTCAACTCCCACTCACGATAACCAGGGGACAGAACAGATAATGAATAATCCAGAAGAGAGTTCCCAGATAGCTCTACAAACACTGCTGGCAAACATGATACATGAAAAGATTGAAAACATACAAAGGACTCTGTATAAGCATGATAAGGAAAGAGAGGAGGCAATCCAAAAGTTTATACAGGAATATCATAAGCGTGAGGAAGCTACTCAAAAACTGATACAGGATATGCATGAGCAGCTTGAGAATACTCAAATAGAAAGGCAGGAATGGCATGAGCAGGCTGAGAACACACAAAGAGAACTACAGGAATTGCACGAACGGGAGGAAGATAATCAAAGAGTAATACAGGATTTGAGAGAGCAGGATGAGAATACACAAAGATCACTAAAAGCATTCATGGAATCCATTAACAAAGACCTGAAGGAAGTCAAGGAGACCACAAAGGGAATGCTGAATGGAAACCAACAGAAGGAATGGGAGTCCAAGGAAACCATATCCAATCAACTAAGTGATTTGAAATAAACACTCAACACCAAATTAAGGAAGTAAAGAAGTTCATACAAGATCTACAACAAAACTTCAACAAAGAATTTGAAGGCATCAAAGGTGACCAACTAGAAGGAAAAGAAATAAAAAACAAAGTAGAAAGTCTTGACAGCAGGATAAACCAGGCAGAAGATCGAATCTCAGGGATTGAAGAAAGCCTAGACATTATACAAAAGAACATACAACCATCCAAGACAAATCCAAGAAATATGAGAGATCTATCCAACATTTGGAAGACACCACCAGAAGGCCTAATCTAAGGATAATGTGTGTAGAGGAGCACCTAGAAACAGAAGTTAATGGTTTAAGAAATTTGTTTAACAGGATCCTAGCAGAGAACTTCCCAAACATACAAAAAGATAGGCCTATTCAGATACAAGAAGCCCTACAAAAGATTCTTAAAGACTTCCTACACATAGAAAACCAACAGGACCACAATAAAGGCCAAGAAACTGCACCCAAACTGAGAATCCAAGAACCATAGGAAGAACCCAGTAGCTGCAACCCCCAAGAAGGCGGATAAACATGGCAGGAACTCCCAAATACCTCTCAGTCCTATCTCTTAACATTAATGGACTTAACTCTCCAATTAAGCCACATAGACTGTCTAGTTGGATTAAAAAACAAGATCCTTCTATCTGCTGCCTTCAGGAGTCACATCTTTCACATTTTCAATGTGAAAGGCTGGAACAAAATCTACCAAACAAACGGCCCCCATAAGCAGGCGGGAGTTGCAACTCTAATATCAGATGAAATAGACTTCAAATTCAAATTTGAAGAAGAGATAAAGAAAATTTGTGAGAAGATATAAAGAAGGTTGCTACATACTAATTAAGGGATCTCTCCTCCAGGAGGATACTACAATTCTAAATAACTATATGCCAAACAACGGAGCACCCAAATTTATCCAAGAAACACTACTTTCCCTCAAATTCCACATAGATCCAAAGACATTAATTGTTGGGGACTTTAACACACCACTCTCCCCACTAGACAGATCAACTCGGCAAAAACTCAACAGAGAAACCGCAGATCTAAACAGCTGCATAGATCAACTAGACTTAACAGACATCTACCGAATATTTCACCCAGCAGCATCAGAATACAAGTCTTCCTCAGCAGTACAAGGAACATTTTCTAAAATAGACCACATTTTACTACACAAAGCAAACTTGTCTAAATTCAGAAACATTGAAGTTATACATTGCATTCTCTTTGAACACAAGGGAATAAAATTAGAACTCAACACCAAAAGCCACCAAAGAAAATCCGGTAACACATAGAGGCTGGACAACACACTGCTGAATCACAAGGAGGGCAAGGAAGAGATTAGAAAGGAAATTCAAATGTTCATGCTATTCAACAAAAATGAGCACACAAATTACCAGCTCCTCTGGAACACAGGAAAGGCAGTACTCAGAGGCAAGTTTATAGCTCTGAGCTCCTACATCAACAAATTGGAGAGATCTGAAACCAACAATTTAATGAGCCATCTGAACCTCCTTGAAAAAGGGCAGCAAGATAAACCTCAATCCAGTAGACAGAAAAAATTAATTAAAATTAAATCAGAATTAAATGAATTAGAATCCAAAAAAACTATAGAAAGAATCAACAAAACAAAGAGTTGGTTCTTCAAAAAACTGAACAAAATTGACAGACCCTTAGCAAATCTTATCAGAATAAGAAGGGAACACACCCAAATAAATAAACTCAGAAATGAGAATGGAAACATCACCACGGAAACAACCAAGATTCAGAACATTGTAAGGGAATACTTCTCAAAACTTTATGCTAATAAGTTTGAGAACTTGGCAGAAATGGACCTTTTCCTAGCAAATCCTGACATTCCAAAACTAAACCAAGATGAGTTAAACCATCTTAACAGGCCCATATCAAGTATTGAAATTGAAACAACAATAAGAGACCTCCCAGCTAAGAAAAGTCCAGGACCAGATGGTTTTACAGCGGAGTTCTACAAGGCCTTCAAAGCTGAGCTCAGACCAATACTCCTCCAACTCTTCAATGATTTTGAAAGAGAAAGTTCACTACCAAACTCATTCTATGAAGCCATCATAACCCACATCCCAAAACCAGGCAGGGACTCATCAAAGAAAGAGAACTATAGACCCATTTCTTTGATGAACATTGATGCAGAACTTCTCAACAAAATTCTGGCCAATTGACTTCAACAATTCATCCAAAAAATCATACACCATCATCAAACAGGATTCATTTCAGGGATGCAAAGCTGGTTCAATATATGAAAATCAAATAATATTATTCATCACATCAACAGGAGCAAGGGTAAGAACGACATGGTTATCTCAATAGATGCAGAAAAAGCATTCAACAAGATCCAAAACCCCTTTATGACGAAGGTTTTGGAAAAATTAGGAATCCATGGAACATTCTTCAATACAATAAAGGCTGTATATGACAAACCTACATCCAGCATTATACTTAATGGTGAAAAACTAAAGCCATTTCCTCTTAACTCAGGAACAAGACAAGGATGTCCACTCTCTCCACTTCTCTTCAACCTAGTATTAGAATGCCTAGCCACAGCAATAAGACAAGATTCAGACATAAAGGGCATCCAAATAGGGAAAGAAGAAATAAAACTCTCCCTCTTTGCAGATGACATGATATTGTACTTAAAGAATCACATAGACTCCATTCCCAAATTACTCAAGCTGATTCAAAACTTTGGCAAAGTAGCAGGGTATAAAATTAACCCTCAAAAATCAATGGCTTTTCTGTATGCCAACAATAAGAAAACAGGGGCTGAAAATAGGAAAGCAACTCCATTTGTAATAGCCCCACAAAAAATAAAATACCTAGGAATTAACGTAACCAAAGAAGTGAAGGACCTCTATGATGAAAACTTTAAAATTTGAAAAAGGTAATCAAAATAGAAATTAGAAAGTGACAAAAACTCCCATGCTCCTGGATTGGAAAGATCAACATCGTGAAAATGTCAATACTTCCCAAGGCTATGTACAAATTTAATGCGATACCTATAAAAATTCCAACCTTATTCTTCAAGGAAATATAAGAGGCAATCCAAAAATTCATATGGAACAATAAAATACCCCAAATATCAAAAACGCTCCTCAACGGAAAAAACACTGCTGTAGGAATATCAATACCAATTTTCAACTCTACTATAAAACCATGGTAATCAAAACAGCTTGGTACTGGCACAAGAACAGACCTCAGGAGCAATGGAATAGAATTGAAAACCCAGAAATGAACTTATAGAACTATAGCCTTCTAATCTTTGATAAGGGAGCTAAAAAAAGAGAATGGAAGAAAGTCAGCCTCTTTAGTAAATGGTGCTGGCAAAATTGGTTAACTACTTGGAGAAAACTAAAGCTAGATCCTTATATATCACCCTGCACAAGAATCAACTCCAAATGGATCAAAGACCTGGGAGTCAAAGCAGACACTCTGAAAACATTACAGGATGGAATAGGAGAAACCCTAGATCTCCTTGGCACAGGAGAGAATTTTCTTAATAGAGACCCAGAAATACAAAAAAATCAAAGAAAGGTTGGACAAATGGGTTGCATGAAGTTGCAGAGTTTCTGCATGGCAAAGAACATAGCTAGCAAGATCAGTAGAAAGCCCAAGGATTGGGAGAAGATCTTTACTAGCCATATAACTGACAAGGGTCTCATATCTAAAATATACTTGGAACTCAAAAAATTAAATCCCCCAACAACAAATCCTCAAAGAAACAACTGCCCAATAAATAAGTGGGCTAACGAATTAAGGAGAAACTACTCTGAAGAAGAAAAAAGGATGGCCAATAGACACATGAAGAAATGCTCAACCTCCCTAGCCATAAAAGAAATGCAAATCAAAACAACATTGTGATACCACCTCACCCCAGTTAGAATGGCTAGAATAAAGAACTCTAATAACAACAGATGCTGGAGGGGATGTGGACGGAAGGGAACCTTACTGTATTGTTAGTGGGATTGTAAACTTGTTCAACCACTTTGGAAATTAGTATGGTGGTTCCTAAAAAGAGTCCACATAGCGCTACCGTATGACCCAGCAGTCCCACTTTTGGACATTTACACAAATGTTTACAAACAAGACCACACGAAACTACCAGCACAACTATGTTTATTGCAGCATTATTTACCACAGCTAAGATCTGGAACCTACCCAGACGCCCCTCAGTAGATGAATGGATCAAGAAAATGTGGTATATATACACAATGGAATTCTATGCCTCCATCAGAAAGAATGACATTGCCCATTGTGTTAGGAAATGGAAAGACTTGGAAAAAAGTATATTAAGTGAAGTAAGCCAAGCCCAAAGAAATATAGGTCCCATGATTTCCCTTATTTGCAATATCTAGTATATGTATGAGTCAAGCAGAAAAGGTCAGATAAGGTGATGTTACGAAAATGAACCCTAAGGTATGTATTTAAAATTTTTTTTCTTTCATGCACTTGTTTCTAATGCAATTATAAGATTATTTCTTTGTTGCTTTGTTATAACCCCTGCTTTCACTGTATTTGATGTCGGTATAATTTGTGGAGGGGAAGGGGAAAAACAAGTCATTTAAATAAGGATAAGGTGGACCTGTTGTAAAAATGAGAAGTACAAGTTATCATGTCAAAAACGAACTTTACAACTTGGCGGGGGGGGGGGAGGATTTTGTGGGGGGGGGGAGGGAGGATTGGGAAGGGTAAACAAAGGAGGAGGCTACAATGCTTGATAAGAAATGTACTCACTATCTTGCCCATGTAATTGTAACCCCTCTGCACAGTATTTGCACAATAAAAAAAAAGAAAAAAAATAGAATGGAAGAAAGGCAGCCTCTTAAGTAAATGGTGCTTGCAAAATTGTTTAACTCCTTATAGAAAACTAAAGCTAGATCCTTATATATCACCCTGCACCAGAATCAACTCCAAATGGATCAAAGACCTCGGAGTCAAAGCACTCAGAAAACTTTGCAGGAAGGAATAGGAGAAACCCTAGGTCTCCTTGGTGCAGGCTGAAATTTTCTTAATAGAGACCCAGAAACACAACAAATAAAAAATTATTGGACAAATGGGATTGCATGAAATTGCAGAGCTTCTGCATGGCAAAAGACATAGCTAGCAAGATCAATAGAAAGCCCATGGATTGGGAGAGATCTTAACTAGCCATACAACAGACAAGGGTCTCATTTCTAAAATGTACTTGGAACTCAAAAAATTAAATCCCCCAACAACAAATCCTCAAAGAAACAACTGCCCAATAAATAAGTGGGCTAAAGACTTAAAGAGAAACTTCTCTGAAGAGGAAAGAAGGATGATGGGCAATAGACACATGAAGAAATGCTCAACCTTCCTAGCCTTAAAGAATTGCAAATCAAAACAACATTGAGATACCACCTCACTCCAGTTAAAATGGCAAAAATCAATAAATCTAATAATAACAACAGATGCTGGAGGGGATGTGGACAGAAGGGAACCTTACTGCATTGTTTGTGGGATTGTAAACTTGTTCAACCACTTTAGAAACCAGTATGGAAGTTCCTCAAAACACTCCACATAGAGCTCCCCTATGACCCAGCAATCCCACTTTTGGGCATTTATCCAAATGTTTAAAAACAAGACCACACTAATGCTACCAACACAAGTATGTTTATTGCAGCATTATTTACTATATCTAAGATATGGAACCAACCCAGATGCCCCTCAGTAGATTAATGGATAAAAAAAATGTGTTATATATGCACAATGGAATTCCATGCCTCCATCTGAAAGAATAACGTTGACACATATGTTAGGAAATGCAAAGGCTTGGAAAAAAATTATATTAAGTGAAGTAAGTAAGCCAGGCCCAAGGAAACATAGGTCCCATGGTTTCCCTTATTTGAAATATCTAGTATATGTCTGAGTCAAGCAGAAAAGTTCAGATAAAGTGATGTTAAGAAAATGAACCCCAAGATATGTATTCGAATGTTTTTTTCTTTTTTTTTTCTTTTTTTTTTAATTTTATTTTATTTTATTTGAGAACATACTGTACAGAGGGGCTACAATTACATGGGCAGGATAATGCATACATTTCTTACCAAGCATTGCAGCCTCCTCCTTTGTTTACCCTTCACTTCCCTTCCCCGCCTCCCCCCTCCCCCCACCCAATTTTACCCCCTCCCCCCACCCAATTATACCCCCCTCCCCCCCCACACCGACATTGTAAAGCTGGTTTTGACATGACATTTTGTACTTCTCATTGTTGCAACAGGTCCACCTGAATCCTTAAACGACTTGTTTGTCCCCATCTCCTCCACATGTTATACTGACATCAAATATAGTGAAAGCGGGGGTTACACTGTGGGGGAGGGACATACAATGCAACAAAGAAATAATCTTATAAATGCGTTAGAAACACATGCATGAAAGAAACGAAAACATTAAAATACATATTTAAGGGTTCATTTTCCTAACATCACATTATCTGACCTTTTCCGCTTGACTCATACCTATACTAGATATTGCAAATAAGGGAATCCATGGGACCTATGCTTCTTTGGGCCTGGCTTACTTCACTTAATATAATTTTTTCCAAACCTTTCCATTTCCTAACAAATGGGGAAATGTCATTCTTTCTGATGGAGGCATAGAATTCCATTGTGTATATATACCACATTTTCTTGATCCATTCATCTACTAAGGGGCATCTGGGTTGGTTCCATGTCTTAGCTATGGTAAATAATGCTGCAATAAACATAGTTGTGCTGGTAGCTTTAGTGTGGTCTTGTTTGTAAACATTTGGGTAAATGCCCAAAAGTGGGATTGCTGGATCATAGGGGAGATCTATGTGAAGTCTTTTGAGGAACCTCCATACTGCTTTCCAAAGTGGTTGAACAAGTTTACATTCCCACCAACAATGAAGTAAGGTTCCTTTCTGTCCACATCCCCTCCAGCATCTGTTGTTGTTAGAGTTCTTGATTTTTGCTGTTCTAACTGGAGTGAGGTGATATCTCAATGTTGTTTTGATTTGCATTTCTTTTATGGCTAGGGATGTTGAACATTTCTTCATGTGTCTATTGGCCTTCCTTCTTTCTTCTTCAGAGAAGCTTCTCTTTAAGTCTTTCGCCCACTTATTTATTGGGCAGTTGTTTCTTTGAGGATTTGTTGTTGGGTGGTTTAATTTTTTGAGTTCCAAGTATATTTTAGATATGAGACCCTTGTCCGTTGTATGGCTAGTAAAGATCTTCTCCCAATCGGTGGGCTTTCTATTGATCTTGCCAGCTATGTCATTTGCCCTGCAGAAGCTCTGCAATCTTATGCAATCCCATTTGTCCAACCTTTCTTTGATTTGTTGTGCTTCCGGGTCTCTATTCAGAAAATTTCGACCTGAGCCAAGGAGACCTAGGGTTTCTCCTATTCCATCCTGTAATGTTTTCAGAGTGTCTGCTTTGAGTTCAAGGTCTTTGATCCATTTGGAGTTGATTCTGGTGCAGGGTGATATATAAGGATCTAGCTTTAGTTTTCTACATGTAGTTAACCAATTTTGCCAGCACCATTTACTGAAGAGGCTGTCTTTCTTCCATTCTATTATTTTAGCTTCCTTATCGAAGATTAGATGGCTATAGGGATTGTTTTTTTCTTCATGCGATTGTTTCTAACACATTTATAAGACTATTTCTTTGTTGATTTGTATGTCCCTACCTCACAGTATAACCCCTGCTTTCAGTGTATTTGATGTCGGTATAATTTGTTGAGGGGAAGGGGAAAAACAAATCGTTTAAATAGGGACACAGGTGGACTCATTGCAACAATGAGATGTACAAGTCGTTATGTCGAAAACGAACTTTACAACTTTGGTGCGGGGGGGGGGGGGAGAGCATTGGGTGGGGGGTCAGACGGAGGATGGGAGGGGATCAGAAGGGGAAACAAAGGAGGAGGCTACAATACTTGATAAGAAATATACTCATTATATTGTCCATGTAATTGTAACTCCTCTGTACATTATTTTCACAATAAAAAAAGAGAAATGTTCTCAATAAAATTCGTCATTTTCTTTCTCCTTCAGGGTAAGGAAAGAAAAACAATGTTTGAGGTATGGTCACAGCATTTATAGACGAGCTGGATAGGATGATATTGAAGCTTTCACATTACCAATTAGGAAATATGTTTTGACTTTAAGTTGGTGGACTTGTGATAGTTAATGTTGCCGATCAACTTAATTAGGTTTAAAAAAGTATAGGAAATTATTAAATCACATTCCTGGGCGTATCTCACAACCAACTATTGGAAAAGAGCCCACTCTGATTGTGAGCAACACCATCCAAAAGACTGGAGACCATGTAGCGCAATAAGGGGAATTGAAGAATCTGCAAGCACAGACACTCTCACTTTCTCATCTCCCATGAGTTGTTCAACCTCTGTCATAAACTCCTGATATTATATTTTGCCTTACCTTATGCCCAATACAACGAATCCAGATGAGTATGGACTGATATCTCTGAAACCATGATCCAAAATAAAACATTTTTGTTTTAAATGAAATTTTATCACAGCAATGAAAAGTTTATCTAATAGATTGATCAACCAACCATCATAGTTTAGCAACATAGTGCACTGTAATGTATTGGTTGTTAACCTTTATGGTTTTATGACTAAGAGATCTCACTTGTGATAAAATATCTTATTACACATTTATAACACAGAAGAGAATCCAAATTCAAATTTCAAAGCAAGGTCTCTATTGAATTCATACCAATTTTTTCCTTGTTTCACTGTTTTGTTATTCACCTTGCCCTCCCCAGATTAGACAAATGTATATACAAGATGCAAGGTACCAAAATTAAGTACAGTGACAACAGGGGATATGGCATAGGGGGAAGAACATACAAAGGAAACGAAAAATCACCTAGTATAATTAAGAAAACAACAAAGACAGATCTCTTGTGTCCATATCTTGGGGTTGATTTCACTTAGCATCAACTTATATGATCATATGTACAGAGCATTTGAGCTTTTCAATTCATCTGATAAGATTATCCTATACATATACTAATTATTGCAAATAAGGGAAACCATGGGGCCTAAATTTATTTGGGACAGGCTTACTTCACTTAATATGATTTTTCCAAGTCTTTCCATTTCCTAGCAAATGGGGTGGTGTTGTTCTTTCTGATGGAAGTGTAGAATTCCATTATATATGTTACATGTTCTTGATCCACTCATCTACTGAGGGGCATCTGGGTTGGTTACATATCTTAGCTATGGTAAATAATGTTGTGATAAATATAGCTGTGCTGGTAACCTTAGTATGGCTGTGTTTGTCTTCATTTGGGTATATGCCCAAAAGTGGGATTGCTGGCTGCCACCATCTGTTCTTCAAAGAATTCCGTTTTGCAACAAATCCTCAAAGAAACAACTGCCCCATCAACAAGTGGGCCAAAGTCTTAAAGAGAGACTTCTCTGAAGAGGAAATTAGAATGGCCAATAGACATATGAAGAAATACTCAACTTCTCTAGCCATAAAAGAAATGCAAATCAAAACAACATTGAGATTCCACCTCACCCCAGTTAGAATAGCTATAATCAAGAAACCTAATAATACAGATGCTTCAGAGGATGTGGCCAAAAGGGAACCCTACTGCATTGTTGGTGGGAGTGTAAACTTGTTCAACCACTCTGGAAAGAATTATGGAGGTTCCTCAAAAGACTACACATAGATCTCCCCTATGATCCAGCTTTCTCCTCTTCATATATTAAAAAAAATTCCTTTCTGGGACTAATGGAGGATGTATTGCTAGGTAGATTTATAAATTATTAATTCAATTACTTTTTTTATATTTTATTTTATTGTAAAGATGCTATACATGAGTAAGTTTACATGAGTAAGGTAATGTTTAAATATATATTCATAGTGTTTAAAATGTTCAATAATTTTTGAAATGTATATTCAAGCAATTTCTCATTCATTTTGAATTTTCAAATTTAACATCATAAAAACATTCATAGTTCTTTACCATGTGTAAAATATAAATATGTAATATATAAAGTTAAACGTGTATATCTTTATACAGTTGCTGCCTATCCATTCATATTATTATTTATACACTAAATTTTAACAAATATTTGTCCTTTTATTTTTGTCAGTCGTGAGGCTTAAATTCTGTGCCTGGGTGTTGTGCCTGTGCTCTTCAGCTCAAGGCGAACACTCTACCTCTTGAGCCACAGCACCACTTCCAATTTCCTAGTTGTTTATTGGAGATCAGAGTCTCACGGACATTTCTGCCGGGGCAGGCTTTGAACCATGTTTCTCAGATCTCAGGCTCTGAGTAGGTAGGATTACAGGCGTGAGCCACCGGCGCCCAGAATTACTTCTTTTTTAAATTTTTTTAAATTTATTTTTGACTAATCCTTGGGGCTTGAACTTAGGGCCTAGGCACTGTCCCTGAATTTCTTTTGCTCAAAGTTATCAGTCTACCACTTGAGCCACAGTACTACTTCTTGCTTTTCTGTTTATGTGGTACTGAGGAATAGAACCCAGGGCTTCATGTATGCTAGGCAAGCACTCTACCACTAACCACATTTCCAGCCCTATTTTTTATTTTTAATATTACTTGCTGTGCTAATCATTTTTATTGTCAAAGTGATGTACAGAGGGGTTACAGTTACATAAGTAATGTAATAAATACATTTCTTGTCGAACTTATTACCTCTTCCTTATTTTTCTCCTCCTTTCCCTCCCCAAAATCAACTCCCCCACAGTTGTACAGATCATTTCCAACATATTGTCTTCTGAATATCACTGTTACATTGGTTCCCCCTTGTCCTTTGTCTCACCATTCTGTTGTTCTCCATCCTTACCCTAATTCAGATAAATGTATATTCAATACCAGGTTACCAAAATCAAGTACAGTTACAAGATGGGATAAACCATAGGAAGAAGAACATACAAAAGAAACAAGAAATCACATAGTGCATTCAAAACAACAAGAACTAAGTAAAAACCTCTTGTGCTAATCCTTATTTTATCCTATGTTGTAATAACTTTGATTTTGTTCTGTTTTTCTTTCCCTGACCTTTCTGTTGTATGCTACCCATATGTGTAGTTTCCTTCAATGGCATGCTGGTAGAAGTGATGCCTTTAACTTTGACCAAATGAACTTAATTATCAGATATAGTGTTCACTTACACACTTTCCCTTTGTAAGCTTTCAAACAACAATTCCTTGATGCCAATTTGTTGTACTATAATTCAGTTCAGTTCTGACAGAAAATAACTACAGTGGGTACAAACATCACAGGTTAAGGGACTCAGTTTCATGATTTCTCCAACTCTCTCATGCTTCCATCTCTACTTTCCAGGCAATCTACTTCTAACCTGGCTTCAAATTCACAGTATTCTATAGTCCTGCTTCTTGTTTCATAATTTGCTTGAATGACTTACACCACATAGAAAAATTATACTAATTTATTATAAAAAATAAAAATGGGTATCCAGAGAAAGAATTCATAAGATAAGGCATAGAAGTGTCCTGAGCATAGGGGCCTCTCTTTCTGAGGAGTCAGGCTATGTACTCTGCCAGTAAGTTGATATTTTCACCAACCAAAAAAACACTTTATATCTTATTTGCCAATTTTTCTAATCCTTTTCCCCTTCTCTGAAACTAAAGATGAAAAGGAAAGTTAGAAGTGTCTAATAACATCAATTATTCCTCTGAAAATAAGCCCACATCATAAAGCAAACAGTGCAGCCTAGGACCACTCAGCTCTCTAGCATAAGCTCAAATATTTCCAAAAGGAAATTGCAATAAAAAACTGATTCCCTTAGTAAACATAAACTCGAGACAAGTTCAGTGTTATTTTTGCAAGCACTATGGTTTGAACACAGGCACAGCATTTGAAACACACCCCAGCAAAAATCCCCTTTTTGCCAGTACATGAAGGTTTTAAATAATCTTATTATCATAAAATAACAGCTTTAGAACACTAAAAAACAAGTTATATACTTTATTTAGTCAAATATACAATATACTTCTTTTGAAATATTTGTGTAAAATCATGCACTTGAAATTTACAGGACTCTAAAAGTATTATAATTTGGCATGATTTAATCAGATATAAAAAATCGGATATTTGTCTTTTCAAAATGTTTTGCTACATAAGAGATCTATATGAAAGGCTTTGACATTTTAGAGAATCTTCCTAGGATATAAACAATCACATCTAGGTTGATATTTTGAGACTAAAATCTCTGATTCTTACAAAGAACAGTCGTGAAATGAAAAATATTAACATCATTTAGAGTAAGATATACCCTTTCTTCTTTGCATTATATATCTTGGTTTGGCTAGGTGATCTCCAAACCCTTACTTTTCCCAACACTTTCTGCTTTTGAATGTCCAGTGATTTCTTCCATTGCCTTTGGAAAATTAAGTCATACTTGACTATGAATAAAGAACCATTGTCCTTCCAAAATGAAAGGTCCTCATTTTGCTTTCTTAGAATAACTGCTTGGTGGTCAAATTTTATTGGAATTTTATCATCATTGTAGCCTTTTAGTTGCATGACATATAACTGATACCTTAGTTACATAATTTGAAATACTATTTCACTGCATATGGTAGTTTTACACATCTTATATATTTTTTCAAACATAATACTGATGAGATATGGAAGAGCATCACTAAGAAAATACTGACCTGAATGTCAGGGAATCTAGTTCTAGTTCAGCCACTGATTTTTATGTGACTCAACCAGGTTGGTATTTGTCATTGAACTGTAGGAATGCACTATTGTCCAAGTCCTTCTAGTTCTAAAATTATTTATAAAATTATGCAAAAATATGTTCCACAGTTGATCCAATTTCTGTGTTGGAAAAGTCTAGAAAACAAACCTGGAAAGGTTAAATTGATTCAAAGCTTTGGATGCTTATAGACTGTTGTGGCATTTATATCTTCAGCCTTCTGAGATTTTTAAGATCTCATATTCTACCCATATTTATTTCATTTAGTCTCCTTTCAAAATATTTTAGTTATTTTCTGCTTTACATATGTAACATAATGAATAACATTTTATATGTTCACCAGAGAAGACTGTATTTCATTTTAGATTTCTGATTGATTTACATTCACTTGCATTGTCTTTTATTTCTGTTTAGACTTATAATAAACTGTTTAGATTGTTTTATATAAAAATAATGATTTATATAATCCATAAATGTTATCTGAATCTGGTAAGTATATTCAGACTAGCTGTGAACTGATTAGCTTCCAACAATCTGCTTTGCTTACTACAGCTGCCTGTAACAACGATATAGCTGTAATTATGTTTAGTGATGAGGCGAAGATAGAGAATTGTTAGGGATATTTCAGGCATTATGTGAATGCCTGGAGATACTATTTTTCAATGAAGCTTGAAAATAAGAGATGTCAAAGAAATACTGTGATGAATGAATAAAAATATGGTAGATTGATTGGTAGAATATCAACACCTTTAAAGACTAAGTCCACACTAAGTTACTCATATTAGAAAAGGAATTGCATTTCATAGAGAAATACTTGTGCTCATTGCACTTTCCAGGAAACTGTTTTGGAAATAGATTGCAACTCATAAAAATGACTACCAGTTAATGTCATCATCCTTACTGATAATGCCCAATATTCCATCCTTGTCTATATTAAAAATTGTTAGAGTTAAACCTTAGCTGATAATTGTCAACTTATTTCTTTATATTTCTAACTATCCTATAGAAAGATTTAGGTCTTTCAATATTTATAATATGCTCATTAGGAAAAAACCCACTGATTCAAAATATTCATTTATGTAAAAAAATATTGTTGGCTACTTCACTGTCAGGAGAACAATTATTTGCAGAGAAATAAGCACTTGGCCTATCAACAAAATAATGAGGAAGCAGAGTGTACCACTAGCTCTGATTGGAGGGATAAATTAAAATCTTAGTTTCAATATTTCCTGGCTATATGACCTTCACAAATTTTGAGCTTCTTCACTATTCTGTGAAATAAACCTACTATTTGGTACCCCTATTCTGGGGATATTAGCTAGAGTTGTCTAAAATATTGTCATATTGGGGTTCAGAACATGTCACCCTTATAGTGTTATGGGAAACCAGAATCTAACATGAAAGAATATATTTTTCTTGTCATATTTTAAGCTAGTTATTTGGGAGGAACTGCAGATAAAAAAGAACTCTGAAAGTGGCCATCCAGCAATCACATTTACATCTATAAAATAATTTTTCATTAGTAAACAAAGTAGAGCTGCTTTAAAAGTGTTTAATATCCAGAAGACACTTCTTATATTTATGAAAATGGTTAGTCACCATATTTCTCCCCTTTTACCCTCATAGAACTTACCTTTGCTACCTGTCAGAGACCTCAAACCCCTATGACTTTCTGTAGCTCAAGATGCTGTACATGCTTACATAATTTGCCCTTTTTCAAATCTCCAATGCATATGCACACAAATAAGAAGAGTTTTCCTGATAACCTGTTTTGTGTCAAGTTAGTTTATAATATAACAAAAAAATATAATTGCATGGACAAAACCCACTATTTTCCTCCCTTACAGTTAAAATGGACTCTACTTTTTTATTATTAATTATATACAAAAATGTTTTAGAGGACACTTTATTAATGAGTGCATTTATTGTAGAAAAAGTATTGTAAGGCAAAGGAAATCAGGCAGACACTATAAAATGTCACAATTATAATACTGAATAATGCTTCTGAGAGTTTCAAAGAAAATTTAATGCTATTGTTCCTCGTCTTTTTGATATAAAGTTTAAAATAAGTCACGTTAAAATAATTGGTATGAAAATAATAGATATTCTGGTTATAGAACAGGAGTAGGCAGATTGGAAAGTTGAGCTTTCATCCTGAAGAAATGAAGGGCAAAAGAGAGATAATACTCGAAATAAGGACAGGTAATCAGAAGTGATTGTTATGAAACCAAACTTGTAAGACCATAACAACATGGATTTAAAAGATAACTAGGAAGAAAAAATAGTTTTAAGTTTATTTCCCAAACTCTTAGAAACAAATCGCCAGAATACTCAAAGTGTGCATATAGTCAAAGGTAAAATATTTATTTTATTTTTTAATTAATTTTTTATTATAAAAATGTTGTACAGAGGGGTTACAAGAGTAGAGTAATGAGTACATTTCATAGCGAGCATTGTTACCTCCTCCTTTATTTTCCCCCACCATCACTTCCCTCCCCACTTCCCCAACTCCTCCCGCAGCCTCCCACCCGGACATTGTAAAGTTGCTTTTCAATATAGTGTCCTGTACATCTGATCATCACAATGGGTCAGCCTGAATCCTCATTTAAGCGTTCTGCAATATCCCTTCCCTTCCCAAATTACAGAAATATATATACATGATGCAGAGCACCAGCATCAAATCCAGTGAAAACAGGGGTTACACCATGGGGGGAGAAGCTTTATGCTAATATGAACCTGAAAAATATGGACAAATTTCTAGCAAATATTGACATGACCAAACTAAACCAATATTATTTAAAACAATTTAACAGACTCATATCAAGCATTGAAATAGAAGCAGCAATAAAAGACATCCCACCCAAGAAAAGTACAGGACCAGATGGATTTACAGCTGAATTCTACAAGGCCTTCAAAGCAGAATTCACACAAATACTCCTCCATCTCTTTAATGAAATTGAAAGCAAAAATTCACTACGAAACTCTTTTTATGAACCCAGGCAGGGACTCATCAAAGAAAGAGAACTATAGACCCATTTCTTTGATGAATATTGATGCAAAATATCTCAACAAAATCTTGGCCAATCGACTTCAACAACTCATCAAAAGAATCATACACTACAATTGAACAGGATTTATTTCATGGATGCAAAGCTGGTTCAATATACACAGAGCAATTAATATAATTCATCACATCAACAAGAGCAAGGATAATAACCATATGGTTATCCCAATAGATGCAGAAAAAGCATTTGACAAGATTCAACACCCCTTTGATAAAGATTCTGGAAAAACTAGGAATCCATGGAACATTCTTCAATATAATAAAGACTATATATGACAAGCCTACAGCCAGCCTTATACTTAATGTCAAAAAGTTAAATCATTTCCTCTAAATTCAGGAAGGAAACAAGGGTGTCCACTCTCTCCACTCTTCTTCAACCTAGTACAGCAAAATGACAAGATGCAGACATAAAGGGGATCCAAATATAAAGTAAAACTCTCCCTCTTTGCAGATAAAATGATGTTGTATTTGAAGACCCCATGGACTCTACTCCCAAGGTACTTGAGCTGATATTGAAATTTGGCAAAGTGTCAGGGTACAAAATTAAGCCTCAGAAATCAATGGTTTTCCTGTATGCCAATAATGAGAAGAACGTGGCTGAAATTAGGAAAGCCACCCTTTTTGTAATAGTCCCACAAAAAAATAAAATACTTAAGGGTTAACATAACAAAACCAGTGAAGGACCTGTATAACGAAAACTTTAAATACCTGAAAAGGGAAATCGAAACAGAACTTAGAAAGTGGAAAAACCTCCCATGCTCCTGGATTGGAAGGAAAAATATCGTGAAAATGGCAATACTTCCCAAGGCTATCTACAAATTCAATGTGATACGTATCAATATTCCAACCTCATTCTTCAAGGAAATAGAAGAGGCAATCCAAAAATTCATATGGAACAATAAAAGACTCCGAATAGCAAAAACGATCCTTAACAGAAAGAACAGTGCTGAAGAAATATCAATACCAAATTTCAAACTCTACTACAAAGCCATAGTAATCAAAACATCTTGGTACTGGCACAAGAACAAACCTGAGGACCAATGGAATAGGACTGAAGACCCAGAAATGAACCCACAGACCTATAGGCACCTAATTTTTGACAAGGGAGATAAAGAAATAGAATGGAAGCAAGACAGCCTTTTCAGTAAATGTTGCTGGCAAATTGGTTAAACACTTGTTGAAAACTAAAATTAGATCCTTATATATCACCCTACACCAGGATCAACTTCAAATGGATCAAAGACCTCGAAGTGAAAGCAGACACCATGAAAACATTAAAGGAAGGAATAGGAGAAACTCTAGGGCTTCTTGGCACAGGCCGAAATTTTCTTAATAGAGACCCAGAAACACAACAAATCAAAGAAAGGTTGGACAAATGGGACTGCATGAAAATGCAGAGCTTCCGTGAGGTGAAGGACATAGCTAGCAAGATCAACAGCAAGCCCATGGACTGGGAGAAGATTTTCACTAGCCATACAATAAACAAGTGTCTCATATCTAAAATATACTTAGAACTCAAAAAACTAAATCCCCCAACAACAAATCCTCAAAGAAACAACTATCCAATTAACAAATGGGCTAAAGACTTAAAGAGAAACTTCTCTGAAGAGGCAATGGGAATGGCCAATAGACACATGAAGAAATGCTCAAACTCTCTAGCCATAAAAGAAATGCAAATCGTGACAACGCTGAGATTCCACCTCACCCCTTTTAAAATAGCTATAATAAAGAAATCTTCTAATTACAACAGATGTTGGAGGGGATGTGAACCGAAGGGAACCCTTCTGCATTGTTGATGGGAGTGCAAACTTTTTCAACCACTCTGGAAAGCGGTATGGAGGTTCCTCAAAAGACTGCACATAAAGCTCCCTTATGACCCAGCAATCCCACTTTTGGGGATTTACCCAAAGGATCACAAACAAGGTCATACCAAAGCTAACAGCACAACTATGTTTATTGCAGCATTATTTACCATAGCTAAGATATGGAACCAGCCCAGATGACTCTCAGAAGATCAAGAAAATGTGATAGATAGATAGATAGATAGATAGATAGATAGATAGATAGATAGATAGATAGATAGATAGATAGATAGATAGATACATAGATACATAGATAGATAGATAGATAGATAGATAGATAGATAGATAGATAGATATAGATATAGATAGATAGATACACAATGGAATTCTGTGCCTCCATCAGAAAAAATGGCATTGCCTCTTTTGTTAGGAAATGGAAAGACTTGGAAAAAATCATATTAAATGAAGTAAGCCAGGTCCCCAAAACATAGGTCCCATGGTTTCCCATGTTTAAAATATTGATTTTATTTAAGCCACTGCAACTCAACAAATTCTTATACATGTGGTAAATATGTCTCACTTACATTGATTCTCATAGAATTCTTTCTCATATGTGGATTTTCTAAAAGCTCTTTGGGTTAATACATAACTTGAATTGTTAAATGAAACTATATGTAAAAAGTGCATTAACATACATGAATTTGCCTTTGATGGTACCTGAAAGAGCAAACTGTCTCATCAGTAGAAAGGAGTAAAAACACTACAGTACTTATTAAACTTACTGTTCAAAAAATTTTCAATTTGGTTGATTCTTTTGAACAAGTCCTAGGGGTTAAAATCAAGGTGCATTAACATACATGAAATTGCCTTTGATGGTACCTGAAAGATCAAACTGTCTCATCAGTAGAAAGGAGCAAAAACACTAGAGTACTTATTAAACTTACTGTTCAAAAAATTTTCAATTTGATTTATTATTTTGAACAAGTCCTAGGGGTTAACATCAAGGTCTGGGCACTATCCCTGAGCTTTTGTGCTCAAGGCTAGCACTCTACCTCACCTCCAGTTTCTTTATTTCCCCAGTGGTTTATTGGAGATAACAGTCTCATGGATTTTCCTGCCTGGGATGGCTTCAAATCATGATCCTCACATCTCAGCCTCCTATGTAGCTAGGATTAAAGGTGTGAGCAGCTGGTGCCCAGCCAAATTTCTAAACAAGGAAAATAAACTGGCCTAAAGAGAATAGGAAGAGGGGAGAGTTACCAGGAAGCTATTCACCTTTTCCAGTATTGACCATTTTAATATTTTCTATTTCTAGGATTTAAAATTGGAAGCTCTTGTTGCTAGTGTTGTGATTTAAATAAATATACATGTGCTACATATATGCTCATTAAAGCAAATTCAATTCCACTATGCAAAATAGAAAAAAAAAAGAATATGCATTTTTGAAAATGAATAGCTGACAACTTTGCAAAAATACATTGACTTATAGCATTTATTTTGCCAATCATAGTGTAGCCTAGTAGTTTGCTTTTTCCTTTTTTCTTTTAGCATTTTTGTATTTTAAACATTTTATTGTAAAGGTGATGTACAGAGGGGTTACAATTACATAAGTAAGGTAATGAGTATATTTCTTTTCAGGCAGTGTTAACCCTCCCCTATATTTCCCATTTTCCCTCCCACCCCATCTTGTAAAGTTAATTTCTGGCATAGGGTCTAGTAAGTATCTCTGTTACATTGGTTCTCGCTTTGTTCCACTGTTTCTGTCATTCCCCTTCCCTTCCCCAAATCAGATAAACTTATATACAAGACATTTTTATTGTCATTTTTTATGAGAATTGTGCTGAAAAAATAATTTGTTTCTGAAAACATTTCTACTAAATACCAGTGAAGTTGTTTACGCATCTTTCACATAGGCCCTTACACTTGGCAGTTTGTTCACTTGGATTACATTTTTTAAAATATTTTATGCTGCCACAATCCATCTTCTACAAGCTATGATTTGGGAAACAGTTATTTCAAGTGTATGCTATATGCCTCTGACCTGCATAAACTTTTTAAGTTAGCAGGTTGGTAATTTTCTATCAAATTAATCAACACGATTTCCTTGGGCAAATTCTACACTCCCATAACATACTGAGTTGCAGATTGTGGGGAAAAAAGAAAGAAAATGTATTCTTTGGCTTTTCATGATTTTCCAAGCCAAACACAATATACAAAGAGATGATATATTAAGAGTGGTAGAAAGAATTCAAGATGGAAACCATGAAGCAATTTCTTTGGTATTACTTCCATGATTATGTTACATATTAACCCCTGTTTTCACTGTATTTGATGTTGGTATGATTTGAGGAGGGGAAGGGAAAAAACAAATTGTTTAAATAGGGATACAGGTGGACCCACTGCAACAATGAGATGTACCAGATGTTATGTCAAAAAACAAACTTAGAACGTTGGCACGGGGGGGGTGGGCAGGGATGGGAAGGGGAAACAAAGGAGGAGGCAACAATGCTTGATAAGAAATTTACTCATTACCTTGTTCATGTAATTGTAACCTCTCTGTACGGTATTTTCACACACACACACACACACACACACACACAGCAACACAAGGCTAATGAAGATCAGCCAACTGCAAAATTGTGATATTACTGAGATGAAGATAATGTAATGAGTATTTTAAAAATAAAACATTTTCTCCAAATAGAAGCAAAAGAGAAAGCGGAGAGTCAGAATTTCAAAACACACATGAATAAAAGACAGTGCTACTGCTAACTTGGAGATGAAGCTCTCTACATAGTGAAGACCTGACAGTGATCTTAGTTACTGGTTGGTAGCCAGTAAAAAAAAAATCAAAATGCATTTTAGTCATAAATTAGTATACTGAATTGAATCTCCTTTGTAGATTATTTAAAGATCAAAATAGAAAAGAAAGAAAGATTTTAGTACTCCAGCCACATGGCATTAGTTTGGCAATCATATTGAATAATCATGGAAGAGGACCGGAAGGGAAGGGTCCATATGAGAATGAAGTCTTGACGCCTGGATTTCTGCTTCATGAGACTTTGAATAGTGATTATTGCCCAAAAAGAAATTCAGTATCACTGCAGAATGGTAAAAAATGGACAGGATCACACAGGAACATATAGACCATAGTAAATTGAAGAAGGTTGATTTTCTTTCTTCTTATTGATGCTTCTGTTATTTTAATATTGTATTTTAAAGCAAGGAAGGGGCATAATAAAATTCACAATATGAAATGGTAATGGAGTTTGCTGGGTGAGTTATGGGTGAGGGATGGTGAGTTTAAAAAAATAACCTTAGAAATTATTGCGATAGACTAGGTATAGTGACATAGTCGCTTCAACCAGGGTAACAGTGTTAAGATCCTATGTAAGGGGTGGGGAAGATGGGAAGGGATGTGAGGGGGAAACAAAGGAGGAGGCAACAATGCTTGGTAAGAAATGTACTCACTACCTTGCCCATGCAATTGTCACCCCTCTGTACACTATTTTCACAATAAAAATAAAAAAATAGTTTGGTCTTATGCCTGTACTGCTATATCTTCAGTAGTTAGAAGAGAAGCTGGAACATAAGCATTTAATATGTTTGTTCCTGAATAAATAAGGATTTCCTCTTAAAAAAGATCTGATGTAAATAGTAAGATGATACATGTGTGCTTTTAAAGAGAAAATTAGGAAAAAAAGTGTCTTATAGGAATAAACAATGACATGTAACACATTGAATCTTTCTCTTAAAAAACCTGTATCTCAAATTCTTATAAGGGTACCTTATATCTTACATGTCATTATTTAACCTTGTACTGTTTGATTTTGATTACAATAACTAGAAATGTAATTAACAGAGAACCCATTACTGCTTAACCTTGTCAGCATATTGCATTACTGGGGTACATTTGAGAAGCTAATTGCTGAGTCTTTGATTA
The DNA here is from genome assembly GCF_024711535.1 of Dipodomys merriami. Classification (NCBI taxonomy): domain Eukaryota; kingdom Metazoa; phylum Chordata; class Mammalia; order Rodentia; family Heteromyidae; genus Dipodomys; species Dipodomys merriami. Next base: position 33,278,230 of record NW_027204492.1, on the reverse strand, counting down.
ATTGGTACTATGCAGATGTTGTTGGAGGGTTGGATTGCTGAGGTACTTTCTTCACCAAATAAGAGATCTTCAAAAGATCCATTCAGAGAAGTACCTTCTAGAATTAAGACTGTGCTGATAAAAGTACTGGAACTTTGTTCACTTGACATAAGTGGACAAGTGGTTAGTTGAAGTGGTCTTCCAAGAAGAAAAACAAATTGGTAAGTCTGGCACTGTACTGGGGTTGCACAGACCTCATTTTAAATTGTTCAATTCTGTCAATAAGAGTAATAATATTAACCTTCACATTTTGTGAAAATATTTTAAAGTTTAAAGGAGGTTAAATCTACAGAAACAACTTGAATAAATATATCTTTAAATGAAAAAGATGATTTTTACCACAACCATGAGTTACCAGTTGCAAAAGGTTTTAACTAAAATAATTAGTACGGAAAAGTCCCAAAAGTTGAATTATTTCTTCATACAAGTGAAAATATATTTTTCAAGTTTACTGAGAGGTATTGACAATATTCTTTATGTTGATTACTGCCAAATAGTCTTTGGATAATTTCCACTTGCTTTTAATAATCTGATTATTTATAATCCATCTTCTTTTTTTTGATTTAATTTAATTTTATTTGTGAACATACTGTACAGAGGAGTTACAATTACATGGGCAGGATAATGCGTACATTTCTTACCAAGCATTGCAGCCTCCTCCTTTGTTTACCCTTCACATCCCTTCCCAGCCTCCCCCCTCCCCCCCATCCCAATCCTATTCCTTCCCCCCCCTCACCCCCCCACCGCACCGACATTGTAAAGCTCGTTTTGGATATGACAACTTGTGCTTCTCATTGTTGCAACAGGTCCACCTGTATCCTTATAGAACTGGTGTTTCCACATCTCCTCCACTAGTTATACTGACATCAAATATAGTGAACGTGGGGGAGGGACATACGAAGCAACAAAGAGATAATCTTATAAATGTGTTAGAAACACATGCATGAAAGAAACAAAACATTAAAATACACATCTAAGGGTTCATTTTCCTGACATCACATTATCTGACCTTTTCCGCTTGACTCATACATATACTAGATACTACACATAAGGGAAACCATGGGATCTATGTTTCTTTGGGCCTGGCTTACTTCACTTAATATAATTTTTTCCAAGTTTTTCCATTTCTTAACAAATGGGGCAATGCCATTCTTTCTGATGGAGGCATAGAATTCCATTGTGTATATATACCACATTTTCTTGATCCATTCATCTACTGAGGGGCATCTGGGTTGGTTCCATATCTTAGCTATGGTAAATAATGCTGCAATAAACATAGTTGTGCTGGTAGCTTTAGTGTGGTCTTGTTTGTAAACATTTGGGTAAATGCCCAAAAGTGGGATTGCTGGATCATAGGGGAGTTCTATGTGAAGTCTTTTGAGGAACCTCCATACTGCTTTCCAAAGTGGTAGAACAAGTTTACATTCCCACCAACAATGAAGTAAAGTTCCTTTCTGTCCACATCCCCTCCAGCATCTGTTGTCGTTAGAGTTCTTGATTTTTGCCATTCTAACTGGAGTGAGGTGATATCTCAATGTTGTTTTGATTTGCATTTCTTTTATGGCTAGGGATGTTGAACATTTCTTCATGTGTCTACTGGCCATCCTTCTTTCTTCTTCAGAGAAGTTTCTCTTTAAGTCTTTCACCCACTTATTTATTGGGCAGTTGTTTCTTTGAGGATTTGTTGTTGGGGGGTTTAATTTTTTGAGTTCCAAGTATATTTTAGATATGAGACCCTTGTCCGTTGTATGGCTAGTAAAGGTCTTCTCCCAATCCGTGGGTTTTCTATTGATCTTGCTAGCTATGTCATTTGCCCTGCAGAAGCTCTGCAACTTTATGCAATCCCATTTGTCCAACCTTTCTTTGATTTGTTGTGTTTCCGGGTCTCTATTCAGAAAATTTCCACCTGAGCCAAGGAGACCTAGGGTTTCTCCTATTCCATCCTGTAATGTTTTCAGAGTGTCTGCTTTGACTTCAAGGTCTTTGATCCATTTGGAGTTGATTCTGGTGCAGGGTGATATATAAGGATCTAGCTTTAATTTTCTACATGTAGTTAACCAATTTTGCCAGCACCATTTACTGAAGAGGTTGTCTTTCTTCCATTCTATTGTTTTAGCTCCCTTATCGAAGATTAGATGGCTATAGGTCTGTAGGTTCATTTCTGGGTTTTCAATTCTATTCCATTGGTCCTGAGGTCTGTTCTTATGCCAATACCAAGCTGTTTTGATTACTATGGCTTTATAGTAGAGTTTGAAGTTTGTTATTGATATTCCTCCAGCAGTGTTCTTTCCGTTGAGGAGCGTTTTTGCTATTCGGGGTCTTTTATTTTTCCATATGAATTTTTGGTATAATCCATCTTCTTAATAATACATATTTAAAATTTGAGCAAAATCATTTTCATATTAACATTTGCAATAATAATTCAGTGGATTTTAATTAAGTAAAATTTATCTTGATCAATTTTCCAATGTTTTCAGTTCAACAAGAAACATATTTTCCTTAAACACATACAAAAAAATGCCAATCATATATTTCTGGTTAATTTGTCTTTAACACATCATGTTAATATGCTGGATAAAGTCAAGAAATGAATAGACTATTCAGAAAAATCTAAATTGCTTTCTAAACATTAAATCATATTTATTATAAAATTCATATAAAACAACTCATAACTAAAACATTTAAAATCAGTAATAAGTAAAACCAATAAATTGAGTTCTATAATATTTACATGTTATTTTTGAAATGTGTGTATATACACCTTTTTAACAGGTTAAATAATAGACCTATAACGTGGTCATTTCATAGTCATTGGAACCTTTAAATTTTTATGTAGCTAACACTGTGCAACAGTAATTATGTTTTGGGCAAATTAAACAGAGGGAATTAAAACAATTTATTTGGGAAATTTTTACATGCAATCCCAAGTGACCTTAGAAGATGAGTGAGGGATATTTAGTGAATGATAGAAAAAAATGGAATATGCCTTCTGAGGCAGAAATTGGAGTGATAAAACTACAAAGAAAGAAAGTAGAAGTTATCAGAAAACATGCACAATGGAATCTTCTCTAGGGACTCTGGAAGAAACGCAGATCTGTTGATACATGACCTTGAAGAATGAATATTATTTTTGACTTCTAGACCCTAAAACAATAAGAATATAGGTTTTTTTTAAATTTTTATATGACACTAACTTTGTGGTAACCTGTTACAGTATAAATAGTGTTGTTGAGCAAGGGCTCACTGCTAAGTCACAGAGAGCCCAATATTTTCAGAGTGTTATTTTACAAAAAGAAAATGTTTCTAGGCAGCCAACCATAATGAGATCAGTACTTAGAATGTCATATAATTTTTCCCCTCAGTTGATATCAGGGTGAATTTATAGGAAGAAAGAGAGGAGATGTTATTTGTAGATTGGACTTCAAGAAGGAACACACTTCTTTTCAGTAGCATTATGTTCTCTTCAGAGAATTTGAGCTTGTTATGTCATTGACTACATGACTTGAGATTTTCTGTTCATAGCCATTCTTGAAATTCTGATTCCAGATTGTAAGAATCATTAACAACAGATTAGGAGGCTTTATCAAGAGATAATGTAAAAAGAACCTCATAATTTAAAGAATTTATCCACAATTTTTTTGGGGGGGTCCGGTCGTGTGGCCTGTACTCTGGGCCTGGGCGCTGTCATCTCAAGGCTAGCGCTCTACCACTTGAGCCACAGCGCCGTTTCTGGCTTTTTTCTTTTTGCTTATGTGGTGCTGAGGAATCGAACCCAGGGCCTCATACATGCAAGGCAAGCGCTCTACCACCTTCCCAGCCCAATTTAAAGAATTTATGTTATTTCCAGACCTTAGGTATTTTAAATAGGAAATAATAAAATATTATGTACCTATCCGGGTGCCAATGGCTCACACCAATAATCCTAGCTACTCAGGAGGCTGAGATCTGAGGATCGTGGTTCAAAGCCAGCCTGGGCAGGAAAGCCCATGAGACTCTTATCTCCAAAAAACCACTAGAAAACCGGAAGTGGTGCTGTGGTTCAAGCGATAGAGCACATGTCTTGAGCTGGAGAGCACATGGACAGTGCCCAAGACCAGAGTTCAAGCGCCAAGACCAACAAAAAATAAATTATGTACCTATACAATTAATTTATTTAAAATATACAATTCAGGAGCTTGGAAGGTGGCTCAGTGGTAGAGCACTTGCCTTGCATGTCTGAGGACCTGGGTTCAATTCCCCAGCACCACATAAGCAAAAAGAAAAAAGTCAGAAATGGCACTATGGCTCAAGTGGTAGAGAGCTAGCCTTGAGCTGAAGAGCTGAGGGACAGTGCCCAGTCCCAGAGTTCAGGCCCCACGACTGGACCCCCCCAAAAATATACAGTTCAATATGCTTTTGGTACATTATAGACTTCTTTTACATTGCTACAATTTTAGACCATAAACATTTTAGACTAAAATTTTAGACCATGGAAAGTTTTTTAAAGTTTCCAGAAAAACTAAGAGGAAATTAAGAAGATAGCGATTTTTCACATCTCATGTAACCAAATATGCTTCCTGATCCTAGAATTTGTTACAATTAATGACTCTACTTTGACATACCATTATCACCTAAAGTACATATTTCATCCTGGTTTCTGTCTTGATGTTGTATATCTTATGAGTTTGAACATATTCATATATTTCATATATATTCATATATATTTGTCATTTTAGTATAATTGTACTAAAAGTTCTCTGTATTCCATCTGTTAATCCTTTTTTAATTTAACCAATGCCAACTACTTACATATTTAGCTAAATCAATTTAGCTGTTCTCCAAATGACATATAATTAAAATAATACAGTAAGTGAGATTCTTAAATTGGCACTTTCACTTAGTAATATGAATCTATAGTTCCTCTGTGCCTTTTTGTCAATTCATAGATCATTTTTAGCACTAAGTAAGGATGTATTCAGTAGATTCACCTACCTGAGAAAATATTTTTTCAAGTTAGAATGTTACTGAAAAAACTCACTATAAATATTCATGTATAGGTTTTTGTCAGGACATACATTCTTGACTAATATAGGTAAATAGAAAACATATTTTTAAATACATTTTTATTGTGAAAATACTGTGCAAAGGCTTACAGTTACATGAGCAAGATAATGAGTACATTTCCTATCAAGAACTGGTTTGGTTCCATTTCTTAGCTATGGTGAATAATGCTGCAATAAACATAGTCATGCTAGAAGCTTTAGTAGGGTCTTGTTTGTGATGATTTGGGTAAATGTGCAAAAGTAGGAAAGCTCTATGGGAAGTCTTTTCAGGAAACTTCAAACTGCTTTCCAAAGCAGTTGAACAAGGTTACACTCCCCAAAACAATGGAGTAGGGTTCCCTTCTGTCCACATCCCTTCCAGCATCTGTTGTTATTAGATTTCTTGATTATAGCCATTCTAACTGGGGTGAGGTGGAATCTCCATGTTGTTTGGATTTGCATTTTATTGCTAGGGAGGTTGAAAATTTCTTCATATGTCTATTGGCCATTCTTATTTCCTCTTCAGAGAAGTCTCTCTTTAATTTTTTACTCTACTTATTTACAGGCAGTTGTTTCTTTCAGGATTTGTTGTTGGGGGATTTAATTTTTTGAGTTCCAAGTATATTTTAGATATGAGACCCTTGTCCGTTGTATGGCTAGTAAAGATAATCTTCCAATCCTTGTGTGTTCTATTGATCTTGCTAGCTATTTCCTTTGCCTTGCAGAAGCTCTGCAGCTTCACTCAGTCCCATTTGTCCAACCTTTCTTTGATTTGTTGTGATTCTGGGCCTCTATTAAGAAATTTTGGCCAGTGCCTAGGAGACCTAGAGTTTCTTCTATTCCTTCCTGTAATATTTTCAGGGTGTCTGAATTGACTTCGAGGTCTATGATCCATTTGGAATTGATTCTGTGGCAGGGTGATATATAAGGATCTAACTAGTTTTGTACAGATATTTAACCAATTTTGCCAGCAGCATTTACTGAAGAGGTGGTCTTTCTTCCATTCTATTTTTAGCTCCCTTAACAAAGATTAGGTTGCTATAGGTCTGTGGGTTCATTTCTGGGTTTTGAATTCTATTCCATTGGTCCTGATGTCTGTTCTACCAGTAACAAGCGGTTTTGATTACTATTGCTTTGTAGTAGAGTTTGAAATTTAGTATTGATATTCCTCCAGCACTATTCTTTCTATTAAGCTTCATTTTTGCTATTCGTGGTCTTTTATTGTTCCATATGAATTCTTCTACTTCATTGAACAATGTGGTTGGAATACTGATAGGTATCACATTGAATTTAGAAATAGCCATGGGAAATATTGCCATTTTCACAATGTTGATCTTTCCAATCCAGGAACATGGAAGGTTTTTCCACTTCCTACGTTCTGCTTTGATTTCCTTTTTCAGATTTTTAAACTTTTCATCATAGAGTTCGGTCACTTCTTTAGTTAATTCCTAGGTATTTTATTTTTTGTGGGGCTATTACAAAGGGAGGTGCTTTCCTGGATTCAGCCACACTCCTCTCATTGTTGGCATACAGAAAAGTCATTGATATTTGAGGGATAATGTTATATCCTGCTACTTTGCCAAAGTTTTGAATCAGCTTCAGTTATTTTGGAGTGGAGTCTGTGGTATTCTTTAAATACAAGATCGTGCCATCTGCAAAGTGGGAGAGTTTTACTTTAGCTTTCCCTATTTGGATCCCCTTTATGTTTGCATCTTTTATTATTGCTTTAGCTAGGCATTCTAATACTAAATTGAAGAGAAGTGGAGAGAGAGGACATCCTTGTCTCGTTCCTGAGTTTGGAAGAAATGGCTTTAGTTTTTCGCCATTAAGTAATATGTCATATACAGTCTTTATTGTATTGAAGAATGTTCCAAGGAATCCTAGTTTTTCCAGAACCTTCATCATAAAGGGGTGTTGGATCTTGTCAAATGATTTTCTGCATCTATTAAGATAACCATATGGTTCTTATTCTTGCTCTTGTTGTGATGAATTATATTAATTGATTTAATTATATTGAACCAGATTTTCATCCCTGAAATGAATCCTGTTTGATTGTAGTGTATGATTTTTTAGATGAATTCTTGAAGTCAATTGGCCAAAATTTTGTTGAGAACTTTTGCATCGATGTTCATCAAAGAAATGTGTCTATAGTTATCTTTCTTTGATGAGTTCTTGCCTGGTTTGGGGATGAGGGTTACAATGGCTTCATAGAAAGAGTTCCGTAGTGATCTTTAACTTTCAATTTCATTAAAGATTTGGAGGAGTATTGCTGTGAATTCTGCTTTGAAGACTTTATAGAATTCAGCTGTAAATCCATCTGGTCCTGGGATTTTCTTGGGTGGGAGGTCTCTTACTGCTGATTATATTTCAATGCTTGATTTGGGTCTGTTAAGTTCGTTTAATTCATCCTGGTTTAGTATGTCGATATTTGCTAGGAAATTGTCCATTTCTTTCAGACTCTCAAACTTATTAGCATAAAGGTTTGAGAAGTATTCCCTTATAATGTTCTGAATCTTGATTGTTTCTGTGGTGATGTTTCCATCCTCATGTCTTGAGTTTGTTTATCTGGGTGGGTTCTCTTCTTTTTTTGATAAGATTAAAATTGCTAAGGGTCTGTCAATTTTGTTAATTTTTTCGAAGAACCAAGTCTTTTTTTTTGTTGAATCATTCTATGTTTTGTGGATTCTAATTCATATAATTCTGATTTAATTTTAATTGTTTCCATCTACTACATTGGGGTTTACCTTGCTGCTCTTTGACAAGGAGGATCAGATATCTCATTAAATTGTTGGTTTCAGATCTCTCCAATTCGTTGATGTAGGAACTCAGAGCTATAAACTTGATTCTGAGTACTGTTTTTGCTGTGTCCCACAGGATCTGGTAATTTGTGTGTTCATTTTTGTTGAATATCATGAACATTTGAATTTCTTTCTAATCTCTTCCATGACCCACTGGTGATTCAACATTGTATTGTTCAGCCTCCATGTGTTACCGGACTTTCTTTGATGGCTTTTTTTTTTAAATCTCATTTTATTCCTTTGTGTTCTGAGAGAATGCATGGCATAACTTCAATGTTTCTGAATTTGGACCAGTTTATTTTGAGACCTAAAATGTGGTCTATTTTTGAAAATGTTCCATGTGCTGCTGAGAAGAACGTGTATTCTGTTGCTGCTAGGTAATATATTTAGTAGATGTCTGTTAAATCTAGTTGATCTATGTAGTTGTTTAGATTTGCAATATCTCTGTTGAGTTTTTGAAGGGTTGATCTATCTAGTGGAGACAGTGATGTGTAAAAGTCCCCAACAATTAATGTCTTTGGATCTATGTGAGATTTGAGGGAAAGTATTGTTTCTTGATTAAATTTGCATACTCTATTGTTTGGTGAATAGATGTTTAGAATTGTAATACCTTCTTGAAATAGCGGTCCCTTAATTAGTATTAGCAACCTTCTTTATCTCTTCTCACTAATTTTAATTTATAGTCTATTTTGTCTGATATTAGGATTACGACACCTGCCTGTTTACGAGGGCCATTTGCTTGGTAGATTTTATTTCAGCCTCTCACTTTCAGAATATATTAGTTTTTGGGGGCATGGTGGGACTCTTGAAGGCAGCTAAATAGAAGGATCTTGTTTTTTAATCCAACTAGACAATCTATGTCGCTTAATTGGAGAGTTAAGTCCATTAATGTGTAGAGTTAGGACGAAGAGGTATTTGGTAGTTCTTGCCATGTTATCCACCTTCTTGGGGGCTGTGACAACTGGGTTCTTCCTATGGTTCTTGGATTCTCAGTTTGGGTGCAGTTTCTTGTTCTTGAATGTGCTCTTGTTGGTTTTCTATGTGTAGGACATCTTTAAGTATCTTTTGGAAGGCTGGTTTGGTGGAGATATATTGTTTCAGTTTTTCTTTGCTATGGAAGGTTTATGTTTGACCTTCAGTTATGAAGGAGAGTTTAGCTGGGTACAGTATTCTTGGTTGAGAGGTGTTTGTCTTTAGGGTGTTACATACATCATCCCAGGCTCTTGCTTTAATTGTCTCTGCTGAGAAATCTGAGGTTATTATAATTGGTTTCCCTTTATAGGTGATTGATCTTTCTCCTTGACAGCTTTAGGGATCCTTTCCTTGGTCTCAATTGATCCTGTGTGGATTATAATGTGACAGTGGGATGTCCTGTTCTGGTCTGGTCTATTTGGGGTTTTGAATAAGCCTACCTTTGTGCATGTTTGGGAAATTCTCTGCTAGAATCCTGTTAAATAAATTTTCTAGACCATTAACTTCTGTCTCTAGGTGCTCTTCTACACCCATTATCCTCAGATTAGGCCTTCTGATTCTGTCTTCTAAATGTTGAATACTTCTATCATATTTCTTGGATTTGTCTTGGATAGTTGTATGTTCTTTCTCTATAATACCTAAGCTGTCTTCAATCCCAGAGATTCGATCTTCATGATCTAACCTACTCTCAAGACTTTCTTCTTTGTTTTGTACTTCCTTTCCTTCTAAATGGTCAGTTTTGATGGCTTCAAATTCTTTGTTGGAGCTTTGTTTTAGATCTTGTATCAATTCCTTTACTTCCTTAATTTCGTGTTCAGTGTTTATTCTCAAATCCCTTAGTTGATTGGTTATGGTTTCTTATCAAGCTCACACTGAGTCCTTTACAGGCTTTCAATATTTTCATTCAATATGTTTGCCAGTAGTGTTTGTAGCGCTTCTTAGGAGCCCTCCTCTGGATTATTCATTAACTGTGCTGTCACCTGATTACCATGAGCAGAAGATGAGATACCCGGACTTGCCATTTTTCTTGTGTTTCTCCGGCTTGTTCTGCCCATTTGGTATGAAAGTAACACCAACTTCATGCTAGAACACTATTTTAAGGCAAGCATCAACCAGAGTCCTGTAGATGCGCAGTCAAATGGCTGCAGATGCCTTACCAAGGACTTTGTGATCCTCCTTCTAGGATAGTTCAGTGGGAGGGAGATCTGCTTTGGTGTCACAAAAGAGGAAGATAGTTGTTTCCTCTAACTTGGAGTTGCTGCGATGAGGCTAGGTTCTGGGTAGCATTTAGGCCTATCAGCAATTTGTAGCTTTTCCCTCAGGGGTTAGTTCCTGAGACACTCACAGAGCCCAGCCTGGAGCCATTCTCAGGATTTATGTTTATGGAGTTTCAATTGTTTGTCTTTTACCCTTCCTGCTGCTGGGCATGATGCCTAGGTTGCAGTAGGGAGGGGCAGCCTCTGGCTCTGTTTACCCAGTGAAGAAAGTCACTCCCCCGGGGGCGGAGCTTCTCTGCCTGGGCAGGGTGACTTTCCCTTATGTGGAGCTCAGCTAGGCAGGTCAGGTCAAGTTCCTGTGACCTGGTGAATGACTCTTATTTTTTTCTTCCAAGGCCTGAGTTGGAGCTAGCTGCTCGGCCTTTTTCAGTATCAAAGATGGAGTTCTTCTCTGTTGGTGGGTGAGAGGCTACCTTCCCACCGCTGCTCAGTGACAAGGGGTGAGGATGTCTTGTGGGTACTCATGCAAGCCTCTTGGTTTCTGTGCTGTCTCTTGTCTGAGATCAGCAGGATGAAGCCTTCTGCTCCTTCTCAGTTCTTACTGGTGGTGAGTAGAATCTGCTCACACAGTGCCTCTGGCCCCAGTAATTTTCTTGTTGGACGTTGTCACTACTGTGCTTAGAAACCAAGTCAGCCTCCTGAGATCTTAAGATTAGCAGTCTGATAGGTCATCTGAAGCCGAACTAGGTCTACCATTCCACCTGTGGAATCACATCTGGTTTTACCAACAAGCCAATTCAGCTCCATTGAGCTGAATTGGGATGCCATGATGACTAGAGATGAGCCAGGAGAAAAGACACAAAAACAATCACGGAGAAACGCACAGGCATAGGCAAATAGTAAAAATTATGATTGCTACCATGGGATTGTAAAAACTTGTGTAGTGTGTAATAAATTTCGAACTATCCTTGATAATAGCTATAATTTGTACTGATTTTTAATGGAGTAATTCGTATTTTTATTGTTGGATTTAATGCACAAAGGAATTTTGGATAGCTATCTTTTATCTATCCTATGTATTGCAAATAATAATTCTTTTTTATTTTTAAATTAAATTTTGTTGTAAGGGTGATATACAGAGAGATTACAGTTACATAAATGAGGTAATGAGTAAGTCAGGTAAGTCAGGTGATTCTTAAGTCTGTGGGGGTTTTTTGGTGTGTGTACGTTATTTATTGTAAAAATGCTGTACAGAGTGGTTACAGTTACATGAACAAGGAAATGAGTACATTTCCTATTGTGCATTATTGCCTCCTCCTTCCCCCCCCCACACCATCCCTTCTTCCCTCCTCCACAACTATCCCCCTGCCCCCCGCCGAAATTCTAAAATTCATTTTCAACATAGTATTTTGTATATCTCATTGTTACAATAGTCAACCTGTATTCATATTTAAGAATTTTGTTTTTTTCCCTTCCTTCCCCGAATTAGAGAAGTGTATATACAAGATGCAAGGCACTGGAATCAAATACAGTGAAAACGGGTTATGCCGTGGGGTAGGAACATAGAAAGCAACAAAAAATCACATGGTACATTATAAATATGTTAGAAACAATAGCAAGCAAGAAAAAATATTTGTGTTCATTTTGCTTAACATAATCTTATATGGTCATAAGTACATAGCTTTTGGCCATTTCTGCTTGTCGTACACATGTACTAGTTATTGCAAGTAAGGAAAACCATGGGACCTATGTTTCTTTGGGCCTGGCTTACTTCACTTAATATAATATTTTCCAAGTCTTTCCATACATCTCAATCTCTTGACACTGTATTTTGTAGAGCACAAGTTTTTTTTTTCATGAATCAAGAATTTGGTTTTGTATTCAAAATTATTGCCATAAAACAAGTTTTTTAGTTTGTATTTTATAGTTTTAGGTTTTATATGACTATAATTCACTTGATTTATTTTTGTAAATGATAGAAAGTCTAGCTTTTTATTCATTTTCTGGTATTCATATGATCACTTTAAATATCATTTCATCAATGGACGTAGGTAACTCATACCTATGACGCATGATGTCACTTCCTAGGAGATATTTCTTGCCTTATGAAACCTTACCCATGTAAAGAATGTTGTATGCTACTGCTTCCCATAGTGACTTTCACATATATACTTCAATAAGTTTTATCTTCCTAGTTTTGATATGTAAGACAATGAATGATCCATGTTATGTTTTTGTATGAACCAAAGTATGTCTTAAAATTGATATTTTGATATTTAGCATATGGATATCCACTTGTTCCAGATTTGAGTTTTGAAATAGTATTTCTCCTCTTTTATTCCTCCATATCTTTGTCCAGAAATGAGTATGTATATGCTTAGACATGTGGGCATATTTCTAGATTCTCTCTCCGGTTACATTGATGTCTTTATACTCATGACAATACCATACTGCTCTGATTACTGTCGTTTTATTTATAATGAGCCTTGAAAGAAAGTAAGATGACTTTGCCAAATAGTTTCTTCTTTGGAAGTTACTTTGAAAATTCCAGACTTTCTGTCTACATGAATGTAAACAAAGGTTTCTCCATTGGTACTTTTTAAAAAGCCTGAGATTCTGGGATTGAATCTATAAACAAATTTGGGAATGGATATCTTAACCATAGTGATTGTCTTATTCATGAATGAGTCACATATCTCCAGTTAGTTGGTCCTTCATAAGTTAATCGCCACAATCTTTTCAACTAGTTTTTCTAAAGATGTTGTAATGATTTTATCAGGTTTATCTCCTGGTATTTTATTATCTCTAATACTATTTTTATTTTCGAAATTTAAATTCCCAATTATTTATTGGTTATATATATATATATATATATATATATATATATATATATATATATAACTAATTTTTTACTCAATCTTTTAACTTGTTATAGTCAATTATTAGTTCTAGAAACAAATTATTTTTAGAACTTGTATAATTTTCTACATAGATTGAAGACAATTTTCCTTCTATTTTTCTCATTTGAAAGCATTTTCATTTTGACATTGCACTTGAAAATAAATATGTTGTTGCACAAGTGTCCCACTTTCCTTACAATAGTGAGTTCAAATCTTCCAACATATGAACATCTGCCTCATTCCTTACTTAAAAATGAAGCATGGGAAGTATGCCATCTGATTTCTGCAGAATGACCACCACATATGAAATAAACTAGGCTCTCAGGAGGAGCAAGTCTGTGCACAGAAATTTTGACAGAATGAAGGCAGTTCTTGCAGCCTAGAAAAAAGAGAGCCAAAAGGACTTCGGTGAATACTGAGGTAATAACTTTAGATTACCAAGTTCCCTGGAAGTAAGTGGTCTCCCCTGTATCTAAGATAAATTTATAGGAGAGAAGCAGAATGATCACCTCACCTCGCAAACTTAAATACAGCCTGTAAATAAGATATACACAAACTAGGTGAAGCTGATAATAGGGAAAGGACAGAATAAAACATCCTCTCCATTTCTCCCCCTAAAGGCACTCCCATGGATGGAGAACTATAATCTAGACAGATGCATAACAAAGGATTTAGTAGATATTTAAGAAAACTAATGGAAGCGTATAAATGTAAATATAAGACCTCGGAGCAAAAATATCCAGGAGGCACAGTTAAAGCTGAGAAAGGAGTTTTACTAATTTGTCCACAACTGCCTTGTCCTGGGCTATCTCAGAACTAGGAGTAGCTACAACCTCCAGAAGGGGCAAGTTTCTTTCTTTTTCTCCATAAGCCTTTCCTCTCCACAGGTCTCAGGCCTCTCTGTAGCCCTCTCAACTGGCCTCTCCACTGGCTGGGGCCCTGCTCTGCTCCAGAAGGTGCCTCTTGCTGCTTCTCTCTTCCCTTTCCCCTAGCACCCCCTATCCATATCCAGTGGATTGATCCCCCTGCCCCAACAGCTCAACATGCATGGAGGTGACATCAACACAGGATAAGCCTTCCTGCCCCTCTGGTTCTCACAGCAAAATAAATAGTTACAGAAAAAATTCTCACAGCAAAATAAACAGTTATAGAAAAAATTCTAAGTAAGGCATATATATATGATATATACCATATATATATATATATATCCTATTTATAACAATAGAAATACAGCTAGTGTCCATGGAAATGGAGCAGGAGGTCCCTCCAACTGCCTTATGATTCATCAGAATGCATGAGAGGAGATGACAGTGATTGGGGGTCACCTTTAGTAGGATCTGGAGGAGTATGAAGGCACTGTAACCTTTCTGCAACTAGAACTTTTTGGTTTCTGAACTCCTTCTTTTCCAACCCCCACATCCTGATCCCTTGCAGTAATCAGGATGTTACTTTGTGAAGTGTTAGCTCCACCCTGGTCAGGGATTGGCTGAGAAGAGAGTCGCTTGCTGATGTAACAATGATAAGGTCGTGTCCACCCTGTTCTGGGTGGGTATATATTTGAGTGTCCTGAGACCTGAAGTTCAGACCACCAGAGGCAGCCAAGAAGAACAGAAAGATGGCCAGAAATACAATTAGATGGTGTAGAGCTGCCACCGCCAACATAGCTATCCACAAGAACTTACAGAAGAATAAAATCTAACAAGCATGGAAAAAGCAAGAAAAGGGTCTTATGTAGGCCTGGGTGTAAAGGCAAGGTGATGTGACATACCCCTGGTACTCCCTTTGCTCCCCTTAATTTCTTCCCCTAGATCCTCCCTGGTCTCTCCTGCCACAAAATGTTCCAAGACCTCACTCTGTCTTGTGAATTCTCTGTTCCCATCTCACCTGCCACCTTCTTCTCTCCATCCAATGTCTGCCTAAGAACTTCAGGCTGTCCTTCCAAGCTTGGAATATATACAGGAAGGGCATCAGGAGTCGCCCACATCAAAGGAGGTGTAATAAAAAAAAAGGTACATAAAAGGAGCTTTATATAAGCACAAGAAAAGACTAACCAGAAAACATCTTGTCAAAATCAGGAAAGGTACATTTATGAGTCATGGTTGGACCAGAGTGACCAAAGTTCCTTCAACTCCTTTACCTCTAATGAGGAGGAAATAGGGATTCTGTAGAAGGAGAGCCAAGACCAGGATGACCTAAATATATCTGTAAAGCCTCAAAACCCCTGGACATTGAAAAGTGGTCTGCCTTGTTCCCTTCTAATAGGGAAAAAATGAGGAGGTAAAACCTATCTAAAAATGTGATGTGTTTTTCTGTGTGTTCTGTGATAGTAGGGAGGGAGAGGAAAGAAAAGGAAAGGAAAGGTAATAAAGGGGTGAGTGGGACGGTCCTCTGGGAGTGACCGTCTAATCAACAGGTACACAGTGAAACAGACATGGAGGAATAGGACCCATAGGAGGGGAAAGGGAAGACAACTTTGTCTTCCTTAGCACTTTGTCTCCTAGAAGAAGGAAAAGATGGACCTATTAGTGGTGTAGTTGTATTATCCCTCCCTGAAAGGGGAGTCAATGATTAATATACTATATATAGGTGTGTGAAATGCAATGGTAATAAGTTATCACACAGAAATGTAAGGCTTGGTCCTGTCTGTTAGTTGGGTAATAGTGGGAAGGAGGAGGACAAACAGTGAACATATGAATACTTTATGTATGTGTGTAAAAATGGAACAATGAAACTTTTTGAGATTAGCTTGAGAAGGTAGGGTCACTAACAGAAGGGATTAACCTGATGAAGGCACATCATAGGTATATATTGATGTGTAACAGTGTTCAGTCACTATTTTGTGTGTGGTAGTGGTATGTGGGTGGTGGGTATGTGAGGGGAGATGCAGTGTATGTGGTGGTAGCATTCCTCCATGGAACAATGCACAAAGTAGTTATCTGCAGGACACTTGCCTCCTAGTACTCTTTTTGCATCCACTCCTGTGAATGAAGCAACTAAAGGCCGTTGAAGAACCAAAATTTTCTTTTTACTAAATATTACCAATAACATTATGAAGCAGTAAAATTGGTGTTTGGTCACCACAAAATAAATGTGGCCTTTTAATTGTTAAAAAAATCTTGGGATGAAGTAGTTAGCTATCAAGGACAGGGCAGTGGGAGTGACTCATTCTTGGTATAGGCAATGAAGTGTAGTGCTATTTTACAGAATGAATTTAATTCATTTTGAGACATTGTATATTTATATGCAGTTCATGGATACAATACAGATACATCCAGAGTACCTTTCACTCCCCCTTCCCCAATGATAAAAGTAAATCTTACAAAACTTGAATAATATCTGTCAAGATCTTGATTTTGATATAGTCAACATAAATAACTTTTTTATTACTGCAAGGATCCCTCTGGTTGCTTTTTGAGAGAAGAAGCCACTTCCCTTTGTACCCCTCCCTTTCTTAGTCCCTTACAGCAAACAATCTAAATAGAATGTTGGTAAAAATATGCATATTAAAGGCTCTTCTGATGAAAGTTATTCAGGAGAAAAAGAAACATATTATTGGAGACCATAAGTTAACCAATCTATGTTACAGATAAAATGGCAACACTTTTGGCTGAATTGTGTTCGTGCCCTAGAGTTTAGTGGATAGTAGAACTTAGTACTATCAATGAAAATGGATGATTGGCTAAGAAATCCAGGCTTGTGGGTCTATTTACGGCAATGTCAGCTTTTTCTACCATACATATTGCTCTATAATTTATTCAGATCTAAACAATTGGAGCTGATTTCCTCTGTTAGTTCAAACTCTTAGAGAAAATGCCACAAACTGCTGCTTATAAACAACACACTTATTTCTTACATTTGCAGGGACTTGGAAATCCAAGAGGAAAGTCCTGACACAATTGGTACCTTGAGGGACTCTCTGCTTGGTTCCTAGGAGACTGCTGATAGCTGTGAATTCACAGGGTAAAAGGGGCAAAAAAATCTTTGGAGGCCATTTTATGAGGGCACTAACTAATCTGGTTTCTCATACCTTGACTCCTGTGCCCTAAGCATATTCAAAAACTACACCATCGCATTGCATTGGTGATTATTAGGATTTAACATATAAAGTCTAGTGCAAAGATACCTATTAGAGGAAAAACAAAACAAAAACAGTAAAATAACGAAAAAGTCTTGTTTCCATTCCTTGGAGTTCATTTCAATAAACTTCATTTTATATGGCCATATGCACTTAGCTATTGAGCCTATATGATCCTTTATTAAGAATATCCTCCTTTGGGATCAGAGTAGCTCAAAAGCTATGTACATAGGACTATACAAGGTCATGCTAACCAAAGTGAACTCCCATGTAAGGAAACAAGAAGTTTTTCTTTGTTGTTGTTGTTTTTAATGTACCATGTGAAGTTATTTATTTCTCCTATGGTTAATCCCCTGTTTTCACTATATTTGATTTTGGTACCCTGTGTATTGTATATACCTTGATCTGAGTTAGGGAAGAGAAGGGGAAGAACAAAGGGTGATAAAATGGACAAAGGGTGAACCAATGCAACAGTGATATTCACAAGACAATATATTGGAAATGAACTTTACAACTTAAGGGGGGATGGAGATGGAGAGGGAAAGTGGGAGAGAAACAAAGGAGGGAGTAACAGTGTTTGAAAAGAAATGTACTCATTACCTGACATATGTAACTGTAACCCCATTGTACATCAACTTGACAATACAATTAAATTTTAAAAAGAATGTCCTCCTTTGGTCTCACTATGTGAATATTTTGAGTCCTGTTTATTATGTGCCAGTGTAATTTTTTGTCTTTTACCATACATTGTGTTTACTTTTAGATTGATAGGCACATTTTAATTACTAGAAATGGGGGAGCCATCCAATGGTGAGATAAAGGGTAAACTAATGCAGCAGTGATACACACTTGACACTATGTTGAAAATGAACTCTACAACTTGTGGGGGAGAGTGTTGGGAGGGAAAAACTAGGATAAAACTAGGGAAGAGGTGACAGTATTGAAAAATAAATGTACTCATTATCTGTCTTAGGTAACTGTCAACCTTTTGTACATCGCCTTTACAATCAAAATGTTTGAAAAGGATAACTATTTGGTGCCTATCAATGTACTTGAGGAAATCCAAGTGGAGATGTTAGGATATACATATGAATTTGAAATTTGAAATAATTACTCTTTGTACAATTGTCCTTTATCTCTAGTCTTTTTTCGATTTTTGAAAAACTTTTCTTCTTTTATGAAAATCTAGAAAATTATTTTTGTGCACAGTTGTTGCTGCATTTGCACTAAAGGACTATATCACTATCCTGTTATAGTGTCAGAAACTCGTCATTTACTTATTTATTTATGTATTTATTTATACATGTATATATTGCTGGTCCTGGAGCTTGAACTGTGGGAACAGGCACTGTGTCTGAGCTTTTATGCTCTACCACTTGAGCAACACCTCCATTTCCAGGTCTTTTGGTGATTATTTGGAGAAAATAATCATGTACTTTCCTGTTCAGATCTCAGCCTCCTGAGAAGTTAGGATTATAGGTGTGAAGTACTAGCACCCAGCTACATTAATTATTATTATTATTTTGTCAGTCATGGTGCTTTAACTCTGGGCCAGAGCTCTGTCCCTCAGCTCTTTAGCTCAAGGCTAGCACTCTACCACTTGAACCAAAGCTCCACTTCAAGCTTTTTCTGTTTATGTGGTGTTGAGTAATCGAAACCAGGGCCTCATGCATGAGAAGCAAGCACTCTACCACTGACTCACTTTCCCAGCCCTTACATTAGTTATTTATTTTTTGTCGGTCATGGGGCTTGAACTCTGGGCTTGGGAACTGCCTCTGTGCTCCTCAGCTCAAGGGAAGTGCTGTACTGCTTGATCCACAGTGCCATTTCCAGTTTTCTAGTGGTTTATTGGAGATAACTGTCTCACGGACTTTCCTGCCCGGGCTGGCTTTGAACCATCATCCTCAGATCTCAGCCTCCTGAGTAGCTAGGATTAGAGGGGTGAGCCACGGGTGCCCCGCTACATTAGTTATTTTTAAAGGAGCTTATTTTCTCTATATTAACAAAGTCCAGGTTAAAGTTGAGTCCTTTTCTCCTATATATTTAGCATGTGCTGTCCAGCATATTTTGTTTAGCTGTATGGAAAATTTTCATTTAAATTTTATATAAAATCCTTATTTATTGATAGTTGTCAATAAGTTGGGAATGAAGGAGAGCTCTTACTCTTTGATCAACAATAGTATAATAGAGATTGGAAGATAAAACACTTAATGTATTAAGAAGTAGATTAATTTTAAAATCTTTCTTTGAGCTCAAAGAAAATTTTTTTTGGCAACATGAGGTGTTCCAGTCTGATAATGAGCACAGTATATTATGAAAATTATCATGGAGGATTTTTACAATGTCAGTGCAGTGCTTTGGGGCTAATGTTCGTATGGAGGACATTGAGGTCAGAAATTATCCTGTACTAGAAATAGATTTTTATTTGGAAATACATGAGCTGATGATTGTGAATAAACACATTAATTCATAAGCAATAAATATTTTCTGAATAAATTTCAAGTATAAGCATGAGCTATAAGCTATATATACCAGGAGATACTAATATAAATAGCACATTATCTAATAACAGATTTAAGACTGAAGTTAGCCAAGTATAAAGTCAAAGTGACATCTAATTCCTTATAGTACCACACTTTAGAAGAATAGGAGTATCACTACATCTGTTTTTACTAAGGATTTTCCAAACCACCTCAGTAGCTGTGACGCTGAGATATACTCCGGGTAGCTAGAATATACCAAAAACATGCTTCTGAAAGTATAATATGGTCTCACCCTTTTATCTAGAAAAAATTACATTCTTCTTGGTATATTTATACTTGTTGCACTTGAAATGTATATCCTCTACTATAGCCCAAGGTGCCTTAAAATTATATGTAACATAGTTTCAACCTATTCTATTCTATAGAAAAAGCATAGTCACAAAATATGATTGTTAAGATTGTTTACAGCATATTTCCTTTTGCTTTTCATT
This sequence comes from Dipodomys merriami, assembly GCF_024711535.1. NCBI lineage: Eukaryota > Metazoa > Chordata > Mammalia > Rodentia > Heteromyidae > Dipodomys > Dipodomys merriami. The sequence goes on along the minus strand of NW_027204492.1, from coordinate 33,258,234 downwards.
ATAGATACTGAAGTTTTTTGATGCATGATATTTGTAAATATAGTGATGATATAAGGGCCTAATAAGCAAAACAAATATTCGATTATTAAATAATACTTGCTTATATTTATAGGTGGTGCTACTTAGGAAAGTTCTATTGCCTTGAATAGACCAATGACACATTAAAATAGTTGCTGATCTGAATATAAAAATTAAAACAGCTTGCAAAATTTTGTGTTTATAACATTCAAGTATATTTTTATTATTATATGAGATAGTAGGATTGAAGCATTATTCATTGTTTATGTCTTGGAAATAATGTATCATTGTTGACATCTAAAACAGTAGAACTTCATGAAATAAGTGTGGATACACATGTGGTAAAATAGTAAATCATTATATTATGCATAGGTGGATGAAGCAATAGAGAATCCCTCTCAAAACTTGTACCAGCTTTAAAAAAAAACTTGTACCAGACTTACTCGAGAGAAGAATTTTAAGAATTAAATCCTGGATGTGGCTCTAACATGAGCAACAAAGTATCAAATTTATTATACACTGTTTGAAATGAAATGAAGACTATATGTATAAAAGAGCACAGTTTATTCTAGAAAAATTATTCTAAAATATTGTCATCAAGCTCATTTGCTATCTAGACATTTTGCTGGGGCTAGGGCTGCTTTAAAACATAATTTTCCCCTTTTATTTCTTACAGATAAATATTATGAACATTTTATAAAACTACTTATGAGTGCCTAAATGTGAACATTGTAAGAAATCATAAATGATTAATTACCTTTGGAATACCTAAGCAAATTAGTATAATACAAGAATAATCAAATATTATTTTTCTGCCTCTAATGTACCTTGAACTTGATGTCTCACACTCTTACTTGGCATTTTTTATCAAGGATGATGTTGGGACACTTGAACCATGCCTCCACTTCTGGCTTTTTGCTAGTTATTTGGACATAAGAGTCTCTTTAATTTTTCTGACCAGGATTAATTCGAACCATGCTGCTCTTATGCTCCTGAGTAGCTGGGATTGGAGGTGTGAGCCACCAGAGCCTATCAAATCCACTTTTTTTGTTTTTCTCTTTTTGTGCCAACACTGGGGTTTAAATTCAAGAGTAGGAAGGCAATCCAGGTTTTTGTCTCATAGCTAGTATCCTACCAATTGATCTATACCTCCTGTTTTCCAAGTATTTATATTCAGTGTTGTACTGAGAAGCATCTTTTAGATGTATTTCTTAGGTATCTGTGATGACATTATATGACTGACATAAAATAGTCATGAGATATACAAACTTCCATGGGAATATATCCCTAAAATTTCAAAGGTGGTAATGAAAAATGTGAAGAATCATGCTAAGTTTTATGTCTTACATTTTATCAATTTCTTCTTTGATCATGGATTTAAGATTTTTTTTCAGTTCTTCAGAGTAAGTAATTCTGAAAATGCTGGTTTTTATTTTACTTTATGTATTCAGTTCCTTATCATAGAGTTCATTTTTTTCATAAGAAATGTGTATAGACATGTTAGCATGTCTAGGACAGCTAGAGTGAAGTAAGTAGCTTGAGTAACATTAGCCTATAGTATAGACAAATCAACTAAAGAGACATTAATTCTCTACTGGAGTTGAGATAATAAATTAGTCTTAATTTTGGCCTTTATAAAATGATTATCAAGTGTGCATTTCTCTTTTTTGTGATTCTGTTCCCAAGACATTCATTTGCTTATTTGAGGTTTATAAAATACTAGGAAGAAATAGCTAGTAGAAATAATGTGATAATAAATGATAAGGGACTTGCTGCTCTTCTGAATTTATTGGCTACCTACTTTGGAAATATAATTCTTACATGAATTTGACTGTTTGAAAATAATCAGGTGCTAAGGATTAGTAAATTCACTATGCTGGCGATAAGATTATCGTTTCTGTTTAAATTAAGGCTTCCTATCATCCTATACAATTTTTCATTTACTAGGAACTATGATAAAGTTAATTTTAAGACAGTCTTATGCAGTGAAGTCCACAAATACAATGTTTTAGAACTCTTTCTTTCTGTTTGTATAGCCTCCATTTTATTTAATTTGGAACTGTTTCCTCAATTCAACTTGAAGTACTTATGTCACTCTACCCTAGAAATGGCAAATCCTGCTCTAAACTGAAAAATTACTGAGAGTTTATTTTGATTGCCCAACATTCTATAGGTACCTGACAAGGATTTTTCTAATTTTCCTTCAGTTAAAAAATCAATCGATTTATTTCTAGCAACATTCATCAAAACAATTCTAGCATCATGAGTCTGAAAGTATTCAGGTATTTTGTAAAACTTAGCAATAATATTGTGCATTAAATCAATGTTGTCTTTTTTTTTTTTGGGTCGGTTGTGGGGAGTGAACTCTGGGTCTGGTTGCAACTCCTCATCTCAATGCTAGTGCTCTACCATTTGAGCCACAGCACCACTTCTGGCTTTTTCTGTTTATGTGGTGCTGAGGAATCAAACCCAGGGCCTCATGTATGCAAGGCAAGCACTCTACCACTGAGCCTGAACCACCTTCCCAGCCCCAGTGTTGTCTTAAAGTTATAGGATCTAACTACTCAGCATGTGGTGACTGGCTCTCAGCTTTAACTTTCTTCGATAATAGTGGCTGTATCAGAATTTGAAATTTTCTCACACCCCATTTAATACAATAGCTCAATACAATTATAATCAGATTGAATAAAGCCTTCTCAAAGAGAAATTTCTAAGTAGAGAAGTTACTTTTCAGATCTATTGATTATATTCTCTTTGGGAATTGGTTCCTGCACTCAATTCTAGTCCTACTCTCCTTTAGATAGCAGTGTGCATGATGAAATACACAATTGCATGGTTGTTTTCTGGAATGTATTAACATTTGTCATGCTTTAGATTTATAAGCCACAGCACCATTCAATTTTTCAAGCTACCCTTTTAAATATGGACACATTTCTTTACAGCTTTATAGGAGTGCTAAAATGTCAGCTATACATCACCATCCAAAGGCTTAGAATGGAACTAGGTGCTGATGATGGGAAACATAAAGGTATTGGTTCTGCTCATATCATTCTTCAAATGTGAATTTTTACTTTCACTGAGAAAGCATCCTCTATGAGGAAATTTGGTAATATTATTCATGAAGCTAGGATTATTTCAAATTTAATTTCCATGAATTATTTGTTATAATCCTTGTTTTCTAGAATTGTATTTGTGTGATCTATATTCATATTGTAGCATGCTCTGGTCACTTCCCAAGGCACTATTTCCAGCAACGTTTAATATATATATATATATATATATAAAACAGAGCTAAAAAAAATGCGTCTAAATCCAAAAGGGAAAAAGAGAATAGTGAAATAAAAATACTTTTTGTGTTTTTATCCAACATTATAGTTTACTCTCCTCTACTCTTCTGTTGAAGTTGAAGGTCTTCCAGTTTGAAAAAAGAACTTTGAAAGTTAGAAATAAAGAGGATGCACAATATTTTCATTAGAATTTATATATGTCATTGGCAATAATCATTTTTTCTCTCTGCTGGCATTTTTGAGTGAGTGTGTAAATATTTGCATGTATATATACATATATTAGTTTGCCAAAGACATACTAGATGTCTATTCAATTCACAGTCCAAAGTTAGATAAGAAACAAGGATAAACCTGATAAAAATAAAAATTTTCAATGTGAAATCATTTTTAAAATATTTATTTTGTACAGACTATCATTTCCATAAGAGTAGAGGTACATAGCACAACCTATCAGAGTGTAGGTAATAAGGACTTTGGATTGGGCCTTGAAGTATTCGTAGACTTACAAAAAATTATAGAAGCATTCCAAAGATAAAAATAGGAAAATATATTAGGAAAAATGCAAACAGTCATTGGACAGTGAATACATTTGTGGTCATTACTGTCATGTGGAAAATAAAATAATAAAAGTGGAAATACAGATTGGCAACTACACATCCTTAAATACAAAGATTAGCCAATCACAACTAGGACAAGTTGCAATTTAGGAGTTTCATCTCTTGAACACTCAAGGGATAAAATTGTTCTTATATCTTAAAAGTTAATGTCATTTCTTATAGCCAGGACAATCTGAAGCCCTTCTTGCCCATTAAGTTTTTGAAATTTGTATGACTTGGATCTAACGTTTTTGTGTTTGATGTATGATTTTTCACACTGGAATTAGAATCCTTCTGTGAACCATTATCTATTGGGCTTGCCCTTTCCTTTAACGGACTTCATCAGTTTAAACCTAGTGTTGTATTCTACACTCATAACTGTGATGAAAAACCCAATTTGTTTCCACACTTCCCCAACACTTTGATATAACTGTAACTATACCTAACCACTGTAATGAATAATTCCTAATTGTCACTAATTTAGGCTAAATATGAGGCTACTTTGTTCATTTGTGTACTAACTTTAACTTTACATTTAGGAATTTATTTCCTATTGACATCAGACTTTTAGTCACATAGTCAATTTTTTTTGGTTCTTCCTCTCCACTACCAATTTGCTACTACTGTCTCTGAGGATCTCACAAATGAAACAAGACTTCCCTTTCCCGCCTTCTGCCTTATAATGCCCCTGATTTAGAAACAACAGAACAATAGTCTTCCAGAGCTGTAAAGACCCATGTGGTTGTTCTAGCAATGCTAAATCCTTCATTTCACAGAGGAAAGAATCTAAGGCTCAGAAGATTTAAATTGATTTACTTGGGTTCTACCAGTAATTAGTGGAAAACCAGTTTCTATTTCTGTTTATTTCTCTATAAAATTTAAAAGAGCAAACAGGCAGAGATGTTTTCAAAATAGCCTTTTAGTATCTTTGAAGCCTGGAAGAAATTCATCCATCTCTATTTACCACAAAGCTGTTTTACATTTTGGCCATTGTCCTCAACTCCTTCCCCATCATTGTTTTTCCTTTGTACTTGATGTCACGTTTTCTCATTCATGGAGAAACTCTACATGTTACAACAAGTTCAACGGGTCAGTAAATATTGGTTATATTACTCTTGTATTTCTGTTCTTCCTATCCTTGGATTCGGGTCTCAAATTCCAATCTATTTCTTTACTGCCCTATAGAATCTATGCTTAGGCCCATCCATCAAACCAGGGCTGTGTGTGCATATGCATGTATGTGTGTGTGTGCACACGCATGTATGTATACTTTAGAAATTGTAAGAAATAAAAAAATGCCATTTTAATAAAGAGCTGAATGAAAGAGAGCAATGAGAATGGAGAAATAATACTTAGAAAGAAGCACAAATGTCACACACAGAATGAGGTTAGTGTGCAAATGGCAAAAAAGTTACCATGATAAGTGCTTAAGTGTAAAAAAGTATCAGTAGATTAAGTTTAAAGATAGATATGATCCATGTAGTCCGAGACGAGGCCCAACTTACCTAAAAGAGAGTAATCAAAACTAACAGTTCAAAAGATGTGGGAGGCTGAGATGTAGCTCAGTGACAAAGTACTTGCCTATCAAGTGCAATGTTCTGGGTTTGATCCCCAGGACTAAAAAAAAAATGGAAGATTGGTATCCATTGATGCTCACCTTTGAGAATACAGATGAGCTTTAGGTCTCTAGAGGAAGAATTAAGGCAAGGAAATTGAGAGGTAAGCGTAAGTAAGTAAACAGTCTTGGTAAAACAGTGGTATAGTTGATCAATATCTCAGTTCAGGTTCTGCATAATTGCCCTGGGAAAGTCTTCATTGCTTGAGGTGACAATATGGTTCCTGAGCAGGTCAGCTACAGAAAAAGAATGCTAAAATTAACCCTGTCTCCTAGTCATATATGAACTCTATCTCCTCCCTAGTGCCCCTCATGGCACTCTTACTTTGGAGTAATTTGTCAGTTTGCAGTTAGGACTTCTCCCTAGAAGTAGAAAAACACAGGGACAATTCTAACCAAACTGAGACTTTGGTATGGTGGAACCCTTATATCTTTAGCCTGAACTTTGCACAACAAACTCTTATTTCAGGCTTCATTCAATGGGTTGTATCATATAAATATGCCATGAGATAGTAACCTCATGCATTTGTGTATTCTTTCCAAAAAATATCTACCAAGTCGTGATCCTTTGTTTCCCTGAGATCATGTCACTATTATCACCATAAATTCCTCTGACACTCTCCAGATATCAGAAACATAAGATTTCTTTTTTTAATTTTTATTTTTTTATTGTGAAAATACTGTACAGAGGGGTTACAATTGCATGGGCAAGATAGTGAGTACATTTCTTATCAAGTATTGTAGCCTCCTTCTTTGTTTCCACTTCCCAACCCTTCCCATCCTCCCCATTCCCCCCCACCCAATTCTCCCCCCACCAAAGTTGTAAAGTTCATTTTTGACTTATACATCTCATTGTTGCAATGGTTCCAGCTGTATCCCTATTTAAACAATTTTTTTCCCTTCCTCTCCACAACCAACATCAAATACATTGAAAGCAGGAGTTATACTGTGGGGGAGGGACATACAAAGCAACAAAGAAATAATCTTATACATGTGTTAGAGGAGCTGGGAAGGTGGCTCAGGGGTAGAGCGTTTGCCTTGCATACATGAGGCCCTGGGTTCGATTCCTCAGCACCACATAAGCAAAAAGAAAAAAAGCTGGAAGTGGTGCTGTGGGTCAAGTGGTAGAGTGCTAGCCTTGATCTGAAGAGCAGAGGGACAGCGCCCAGGCCCAGAGTTAAGGCCCCAATACCGGACGCCCCCCCCACAAAAAAAGACTATATATATATACATACACACACACACACACACACACATAAGTGTGTTAGAAAAAATAGCATGAAAGAAAAAAAATTTGAATACATATCTTGGGAATCATTTCCCTAACATCAACTTATCTGACCTTTTCTGCTTGACTCAGACATATACCAGTTATTGCAAATAAGGAAAACCTTGGGAACTATGTTTCTTTGGGCCTGGCTTACTTAACTTAATATAATTTTTTCCAAGTCTTTCCATTTCCTAACAAATGGGGCAATATCATTCTATCTGATGAAGGCATAGAATTCCATTGTGTATATATAACACATTTTCTTGATTCATTCATCTACTGAAGGGCATCTGGGTTGGTTCCATATCTTAGCTATGGTAAATAATGCTGCAATAAACATAGTTATGCTGGTAGCTTTAGTGTGGTTTTGTTTGTGAACATTTGGATAAATGCCCAAAAGTGGGATTGCTGGGTCATAGGGGAGGTCTATGTGGAGTCTTTTGAGGAACCTCCATATTGTTTACAAAGTGGTTGAACAAGTTTACACTCCCACCAACAGTGCAGTAAGGTTCCCTTCTTTCCACATCCCCTCAACATCTGTTGTTATTAGAGTTCTTGACTATATCCATTCTAACTGGTGTGGCATGGTATCTCAATGTTGTTTTGATTTGCATTTCTTTTATGGCAAAGGAGGTTGAGCATTTCTTCATGTGTCTATTGGCCATCCTTCTTTCCTCTTCAGAGAAGTTTCTCTTTAAGTCTTTAGCCCACTTATTTATTGGGTAGTTGAGAAACATAAGATTTCTTAACCAAATATTTGCTCTTGAGTCACCTAGCTTGAGCCTACCTACCATTTCCCTTAATTGTGTACCTCTCTCTCTTTCTCTATTAAACTACTTGCTTAGCCACTTTGATTTTGTGTGTGCATATTCATTCAACTCTTTGTTGGAATTGTTAAGAATCTGAAGTCTTTACCTTTGACACTATTCACCAGTAACAGTTTCCATGAGTTCATTTTACCTTCTGGGAGGTGATCACACCATGGGGTGATCTGTGAAGCTCTGCTGTTCCTGGAATCCAAGTGGAGTACATATTGAGAAGAATTGCTGAAAACACTTAAGTGCCTTTTGTGGGGAAGCATCTGGAATATGACTTTGTAAAACTGATATAAAATACTCTAGCTAGTCTTTGTGGGCTTAATTTAGAAGAGAATGAAATTGGTTAAATATTCTCATGTTATAGACGATTCTCCTTGAATGATCAAAAAACTTGCATGCTGTATAAATCAGAAATCTGGCCCAAAGTAATGAAAAGGGACAACATTCAGGCACAGATTCCACCTTGTTACCTTGCTTTTAGTTCCTTGTGGGCCCCAGTGAAGAGTCTGCTTTTTAGCAAAAGCAGTTCCTACATACTTATTACAAGGTATCCTTAGCATGTTTTTGAAAGGTATGTTATTGAGCTTGAATTTCTAGCATAGATTTAATGAAACTACAAATGAAGAATGAGTTGAAATTCTATTTACTTTTCAGACTCTATATTGAAATGGAATATAGATGAGCAAGTGCAGACATGAGGAGACCTGGAAGGAAGTTGACATGTTACTCAGTAAATGTAATATTCAATTGGAATAGTGAGAAGAGGTTAGATTTCAGATATGTTTTAGCATTAGAGTTGACAGGACATACTGAGGTAGGAGTGACAGAAAATGAAAGAGTCAAAGAGGTTTCTCCTTCGTTGAAATAGAACTAGTGTTGTTTTTCTCAAGCACATTCTGATAATGGCATTGTTTACTGCAGTAGTTACCAACTAGGGGAAATTTGCAAACCTCTCCCTATATGGACATGCTTGTCAGAGTCCAGAGACATTTTTTAGATGTAGTAACTTGATGCATGTGCATTTGCTCCTGTTGTCTACTGGGCAGAGATTGGGGATGCTGTTACCTATTCAGCAATGCTTGTAACACCCTGAAACAACAAAGAATTATGTGGCTTAAAATACCAATAGTGACAAAGATGAAGAGTCCCTTTCTACTCAGTTTTAGTGTCACCTTCTCTGGTATGCCTTTCCTAGTCAAACAATATAGTAATAATAGTTAACATTAACTGATTGCTAAGTATGTTACCTCTAGTGTTGAAACTATTATTATCTAAATATCACGGATTAGGGAATTGATGAGACAGTGATGAATAACTTGCCTAAAGTACAAGGTCATGAAAGGCTACAGTTGAAAATTTAACCCAGATATATTTGGTTGATGAGTTCTTAATAATCATAGAGTACATTGTAGATAATGGTTGGGTTTTTGAGCTAATTACATTGTATTAAAATGGGTAACTTGACTGTCCTTCCACTAAACAATGGGGTCCTTGAAGGTAGGTGGCTTGCATTTTGTCATTGTATCCACAGTGCAAACAAAAGTGTTAGGCATTCTATAATCCTTGGACAAATATTTACTGAATGTATATTTATGTTGTAGAGATATGTATATAGCTGATTATTTCCCTCAGAGTAGTCCTTTGAGTTTAAATTTACAGGTGTATTTAAGAGTTTTAGAAAATAGGATTGACTTCTAAAGGGTGCTATTCACCAGCAAAATTTACATTTGCAATCACTATTAAGAATCTATTCGTCTTAGGGTTATGGGACTTGGAAAGAATATAGAAAATTGTTTTGTACTTTATAAACTTTAAAAATATTTTTATTGTAAAAATACTGTACAGAGGGGTTACAGTTACATGAGTAAGGTTATGATCAAGGATTATTACCCCCCTCCTTTGTTTTTCCCCTACTTTCTCTTCCCTCCCCACCTCTCCAAATCCTCTCCTCCCCCCGAAGTTGTAAAGTTCATTTTAAACATAGTGTATTATACATCTCATGGTTCCAATGAGTCAATCTGTATCCCTATTGAAACATTTTGGTTTTTTTCCCTTCTCCTCCCCAAATTAGAAAAAATGTTAATACAAGATGCAGGGCACTGGACTCAAATATACTGAAAACAGGGGTTATACCGTAGGGGAGGAACGTACCAAAGAGACAAAAACACACATGGTACATTATAAATACATTAAAAACAATATCAAGAAAAAAAACCACTTGTGTTCCTATCTTGGGGTTCATTTCGCTTAACATCATCTTATATGTACATAGCTTTTGACCTTCTCTGTTTATCCTAGACATATACTAGTGATTGCAAATAAGGGAAACCATGGGACCTATGATAATCTTTAAAGTGTAATTTCAAATAACTGAGAAATTCTCTTTTAAACTGCAACAATCTAGAAGTCTTTTATTTCCTGACCAATTCACCAGTTCACACAATCTGAGTTTGGTCCCTTTTCAAATATTAAAGAAAGAAAATACATGAAGGAAAAAAATAAGATTCATTCAATTATTGTTTTCGAAAGAAGGATATTTCACCCTTCAAAGTTAGACATAGATATGGAAAATCAGATTATAGTGGGATAAACACTCCTGTACCAAACAGATATAAGTGCTCATCATATCATCATAAAATGATAGATGATATTTCTGAGGTTGCATTACCATCATATACAGATAACAACATTCAGTATCCATTGAGTGTGTCCACAAGATTCTGATCAGCAGTATCACTCTCCCTTCCCCTAAAATGGATTGTGATTGTCTCTTAGCCTCTTTCCTGTACAGCCAGTAGCTATATGCTTACTAAGCCCTCTACAATGGAACAATGCAGATTTTCAGGGTTTGGACCATTAAAGATTTTTTGGTATTACTTGACATGGCCAAGCAATGAAAGATGAGCCAAAGTAGAATGCAGACCTTTTGAATACTCCCTAATCTCTCATAAATCTGACTACAGCTCCTTACTGAGTGGCAAGGTAGAATATGTTATTTCACCTTTTGTAAAGACTGTATTAAGTTAGTCAGGGGATTTGATAATAGTCCCCAAAATAACATAAATAACTTAGAGAAATCAAAAGATCTCAGACCTAGAGCAGTGAGTATAATTTTATAGATGCTTGTTGAAACAACTTTCATACAATTATATATCTCTACTAATGAGTCAGAACAATTCGCTACACTTCTTTTTAATACATATTTTTATTGTAAAGATACTGTATAAATAGGTTACAGTTACATGAGTGAGGTAATGAGTACATTTCCTATTGAGGTTTGTTTTCTCCTACCAATCCTTCCCACCCCACCTTCCCAACTTTTCCTTCCTCCGCCACCTGAAGCTGTAAAGTTTGTTTTCAACATATTGTCTTGTACATCTCATTGTTACAATGGGTCAACCTGTATCCTATTTCAGCTTTTTGTTATTTTCCTTCTCTTCCACAAATTAGAAAAATGGATACACAAGATGCAGGACATTGGAATCAAATACAGTGACAAAAGGGATTATACCATGGCTGAAGAACATATAAGACAAACAAAAAAATCACATAGTACATTATAAGTACATTAATAAAACAGCAACAAAGATAAAACCTCTTGTGTTCCTATCTTGGGATTCATTTTGCTTAGCAACATCTTATATGGTCATATGTACATAGCTTTTGACCTTTTCTGCTTGTCTTAGACATATACTACTAGTTATTGCAAATAAGGGAAACCAAGAGAACTATGTTACTTTGGGCTTGGCTTACTTCATTTAATATAATTTTTCCAAGTCTTTCCATTTCCTAACAAATGTGGCAGTGCCATTCTTTCTGATGGAGACATAGAATTCCATTGTGTGTGGATATATACATATATATACATATGTATATATATATATATATATATATATATATATATATATATATCACATTTTCTTGATCCATTCATGTACTGAAGGGTATCTGGGTTGGTTCCATATCTTAGCTATGGTAAATAATGCTGCAATAAATATAGTTGTGCTGGTAGCTTTAGTGTAGCCTTGTTTGAGATAATTTGGGTAAATGACCAAAAGTGGGATTGCTGAATCATAGGGGAGCTCTATGTGGAGTCTTTTGAGAAATCTCCATACTGCTTTCCAAAGTGGTTGAACAAGGTTACACTCCCAAAAGCAATGTAGTAGGGTTCCCTTTTGGCCACATCTCGTCCAGCATCTGTTTTATTATATTTCTTGATTATAGCCATACTACCTGGGTTGAAGTGGTTCTCAATGCTGTTTTGATTTGCATTTCTTTTATAGCTAGAGATGTTGAACATTTCTTCATGTGTCTATTGGCCATTCTTATTTCCTCTTCAGAGAAGGCTCTCTTTCATCTTTAGCACATGTATTAATCTGGAATTTGTTTCTTTGAGGATTTGTTGTTGGGGGATTTAATATTTTGAGTTCTAAGAATGTTTTAGCTATGAGACCCTTATCCATTGCATGGCTAGTGAAGATAATATCCCAATCCATGGGCTTTCTATTGATGTTGCTAGCTATTTCCCTTGCCATGCAGAAGCTCTTCAGTTTCATATAATCCCATGTGTCCAACTATTCTTTGATTTGTTGTGTTTCTAGGTCTTTATTCAGAAAATTTCAGCCTGTGCCAAGGAGACTTAGACTTTTTCCAATTCCTTCTTGTAGTGTTTTCAGGGTGTCTGCTTTGACTTTGAAGTCTTTGATTCATGTGGAGTTGATTTTGGTGCAGGATGATATATAAGGATCTAGCTTTAGTTTTCTACAGGTGATTAACCAATTTTGCCAGCACCATTTACTAAAGAAGCTGTCTGGCTTCCATTTCATTTTTTTAGCACCCTTATTGAGGAGTAGGTAGCTGTAGATCTGTGGGTTCATTTCTGGGTCTTCAGTTCTATTCCATTTGTATTGATGTCTGTTCTTGTGCCAGTAGCAATCTGTTTTGATTACTTTGGCTTTGTAGTAGAGTTTCAAGTTTGGTATTGATATTCTGCCAACACTTTCTTTCTGCTAAGGATTGTTTTTGCTATTCGTGGTCTTTTCTTGTTCCATACAAATTTTTTTTTGGGGGGGGCTTCTTCTATTTCATTGAAGAATGAGATTGGGATACTAATGGGTGTTACATTGAATTTACAGATAGCCTTTGGCAGTATTGCCATTTGCCTGATGTTAATCCTCCCAGTCCTTTAGCATAGGAGTTTTTGTACTTCTTTAGTTCTGTTTTAATTTCCTTTGTCAGGTTTTTAAAGTTTTCATCATAGAGGTCCTTCACTTCTTTAGTGAACTCATATATTTTATTTTTTTTCTGGGGCTATTAAAAAAGAAGCTGATTTCTTGATTTCAGCCATGCTTTTCTCATTATTGGAATACAGAAAAGCCAGTTACTTTTGAGGATTAATTTTATAACCTGCTAATTTGCCAAAGTTTTGAATCAGCTCAAGTAACTTGGGAGTGGAGGTAATAGGTTTCTTTAAGTAAAAGATCATGTCATCTACAAAGAGGGAAGGATTTACTTCATCTTTTGGATCCCCTTTATGTTTGCTTCTTGTCTTATTGCTCTAGCTAAGCATTTTAAAACTAAATTGAAGAGAAGTGGAGAGAGTGAACATGCCTATCTTATTCCCGAATTTAGAGGAAATGGCTTTAGCTTTTCCCCTTTAAGTATAATGTTGGCATAGATTTGTCTCACACAGCCTTTATTTTATGGAGGAATGTTCCATGGATTCCTAGTTTTTCCAGAACTTTCTTCATAAAGGGGTTTTTGATCCCATCAAATGCTTTTTCTTCATCTAATGAGATAATTATATATGTTTCTCATCCTTGTACTTGTTGATGTGATGAATTATATTTATCGATTTGAGTATATTTAACCAGCTTTGCATCCCTGAAATGAATCCTGTTTGATCATGGTGTATAATTTTTTTGAGTTGTTGAAGCAGATTGGCCAAAATTTTGTTGACAAGTTTTGCATCGTTGTTCATCAATGAAATGGGTCTATAGTTCTCTTTCTTTGATGAGTCCCTGCCTGGTTTGGGGATAAGAGTTATAATGGCTTCATAGAGTTTGGTAGTGAACTTTCACTTTCACTTTCATTGAAGAGTTGGAGGAGTATTGGTGTGAGGTCTGCTTTGAAGGCCTTGTAGAATTCTGCTGTATATCCATCCGGTCCTGGGATTTTCTTGTGTGGGAGGTCTCTTATTGCTGTTTCTATTTCAATGCTTGCTTTCGATCTATTAAATTGGTTAAATTATCTTGGTTTAGTTTGGCCATGTCAATATTTGCTAGAAATTCGTCCATTTCTCCCAGATTCTCAAACTTATTACCATAAAGGTTTGAGACATATTCCTTTATAATGTTCTGCATCTTGCTTGTTCTGTTGTGATACTTTCATGCTCATCTCTGAGTTTGTTTATTTGGGTGTATACTCTTCTTTTTCTGATAAGATTTGCTAAAGGTCTGTCAATTTTGTTTTGTTTGTTTGTTTTGTTTTTTTTTTTTGAAAACTAACTCTTTAGTTGATTCTTTCAATAGTTTTTTTTGGACTCTAGTTCAATTAATTTTGATTTAATTTTAAGTATTTGTTTCTGTCTACAAGATTGGGGTTTAGCTTGTTGGTCTTTTTCAAGGAGCTTTAGGTGCCTTGCTAAATTGTTGGTTTCAGATCTCTCCAATTTGTTGATGTGGGAATGCAAAGGTATAAATTTCCCTCTGAGTACTGCCTTTGCTGTGTAACAGAGGAGCTGGTAATTCGTGTGTTCATTTTTGTTGTATATCACGAATGTTTGAATTTTCTTTCTAATCTGGTGGTTCAACTGTGTTTTGTTCAGCCTCCATGTGTTACAGGATTTTCTTTGGTGGCTTTTGGTGTTGAATTCTAATTTTATTCCCTTGTAGTCTGAGATAATGCAGGGCATAATTTCAGTGTTTCAGAATTTGGATAAATTGGATTTGTGACCTAAAATGTGGTCTGTTTTGGAGTATGTTCCTTGTGCTGCTGAGAAGAATGTGTATTCTGATGCTGCTGGGTGAAATATTCGGTAAGTGTCTGTTAAATCTATTTGATTTATACAGTTATTTATATCCGAGGTTTTTCAGCTCAATTTTTGCCAGGTTGATCTATCCAGCGAGGATAGTGGTGTGTTAAAGTCCCCAACAATTAATGTCTATTGATCTATGTGAGCTTTTACAAAAGTAGTGATTGTTTGATGAACTTATGTGTTCCATTATTTGGTGACTAGCTATTTAGAATTATAATATCCTCCTGAAGAAGCAATCCCTTAATTAGTATGCAATAACCATCTTTATTTCTCCTCCCTAATTTCAATTTAAAATCTATTTTGTCTGATATTAAGATTGCAACTCCCCCTCTTTATGGGGGCAATTTGCTTGGTAGATTTTATTCCAGCCTTTCACTTTCAGAATATGTTTTTCTTTTGGGGGGACAAGGTATGTCTCTTGAAGTCAGTAGACAGAAGAATCTTGATTTTTGATCCAACTAGACAGTCTATGTCACTTAATTGGAGAGTTAAGTTCATTAATATTGAGAATTAGGACTGAGTGACTTTTGGTAGTTTCTTCCATTTTATCTTTCTTTTTGGTGGCTGTGCCAACTGGGTTCTTCCAATAATCTTGTATTCTCTGTTTGGGGGCTGTTTCTTGGCCTTTATCATGCTTCTGTTGATTTTCTATGTGTAGCACAACCTTAAGTATCTTTTATAGGGCTGGTTTGGTGGAGAAATATTGCTTCATTTTTCTTTGCTGTAGAAGTTTTTATTTGTCCTGTTATGAAGGACAGTTTACCTGGGTACAGTATACTTCGTTGATAATTGTTTGTCTTTAGGGTGTGTTATACATCATTCCAGTCTCTTCTTTCTTTAATGATCTCTGCTGGTCAGAAGTCATTCTGATTGTCTTCCCTTTATAGGTGATTCATCTTTGTTTTCTGAAAGCTTTAAGGATTCTTCCCTTGGTTTCAATAGATCGTGTGCAGATTACAAAGTAAAGGTGGGATGTCCTGTTCTGCTCTGGTGTATTTGGGGTATAAAAACCTTATTGTATCTGAATGGGCCTATTTGTGCATGTTTTGGACTTTCTGTGCTAGGATCCTGTTAAACAAATTTTCTAGACTTTTCACTTCTGTCTCTAGGCCCTCTTTTATACCCACAAGCCTTAAATTAGGCCTTCTGATGGTGTTTTCTAAATGTTGAATAGATCCATCATATTTCTTGGATTTGTTTTGAATACTGTCTATTCTTCCTGTATAATGCCAAGGCTGTCTTCAATTCCAGAGATTCGATCTTCTTCATGATCTAACCTACTGTTAAGGCTTTCTATTTTGTTTTTTATTTACTTTCCTTCTAATTGGTCAGATTTGATGCCTTCAAATTCTTTGTCAGAGCTTTGTTTTAGATCTTGTATGGACTACTTTAACTCCTCAATTTGTTTTTCATTCTCAAATCCTTTAATTGATTGGTTATGGTTTCACTGGACTCCCTTTCTTTCTGATGGGCTTCATTTAGCATTCCCTTTGTGAACTCCATGGATTCCTCCAGGTTTCTGTTTGTAGATTCCAAGAATATCTCTATTAGTCTTTGTTTATTCTCATCCTGCTCACAAAATTCTTCTATTAGTCTTTGATTACCCTCCTCCTGCTCATAAACTTCCTGTATTAATCTTTGGTTTGCCTCATCACACTCATGCATTTCCCTATCACGGTCACACAGAGTCCTTTGCATGCTTTCAATCTTTTCATTTAGCATGTTTAGAAGTAGTGTTTGTAGAGAATTTTGGCAACTCTCTTATGGATTATTCATTAACTGCTATGTTGCCTGACTGTTTTTCTTTCTTGTTCTTTCCATTTGGGTATGAAAGCAAAACCAATGTCTTGCTAGAACACTAGTTTAAGGTAAGAATCAACCAGAGCGCAGTTTTTGCACAGATTCTTTGAAGCAGTCAAAATGAGTACAGATACAATCTAGTTCACCAGATACCATCTTGTTCCACAACAAATAACTTAGGAATCAATGGACTAAGAAAATCAAAGAGGAGTCAACAGACTAGAAATTAATATGTTTAGGGAAAATTTTGAGTTGAAGTAAGATTAGAGGAATGTGGAGAGGGAAAGGGAGAGAAGGAATATAACCAATACCTAAATTCAGGGAGAGGAAAATGATAGGAGGAGAGATGCAATAAAGATAAAGGAAAAATAAACAAAAATTTAAAAATGAAACACTTAAAAATATAAGTATAAACAATACTACAATGAAAGGAATTAAGGCTGAGTTTGTGAATTGAGTAATTCATATCTGAATTAAGTATGCGCACAATGAAAGATAAGGTCTAATAATTGAAGATGGGTATAGATTTGGGATGAACAGAACAGCCATTAAGTAAAGCAAAACACACAAAAAGGATCAAAAGGGAAAAGAGTAGAAAGATATTTTTAAAAAGCAAAGCAAAACAAAATAAAACAAAAAACAAACCTAATATGTAAATGATGAAAAAAACTGAAAACAATTTTTTAAAACAAAAATTTAAAAAGTAGGTAAAAAAAGTCTTCTTTGATTTTTTGGGTGGATATCTTGTGTCTCCCCTGTGTCCATATCCAGTATCTTGGTGGAGTCTCTGGTTTGTTGTGGTGTTTGGTTTTCCTGTGGGTTGTTAGGTTTCTTAAATTAGTTTGTTTGAGCAAGCAGAATAAAACACTGCCTTACCAGGGAGTTTATGACACTCCTCCTGGGCTAGTTCAGTGGGAGAGTGATCTACTTTGAGTATTACAAAAGAGGGAGATGGCTATTTCCCCTAGCTTAGAGTTGCTGTGAGGGAGTTAATTTGTATGTCAACAATCAGTAGCTTTAACCTGATGTGCTAGCCCTTGAGAGAGACCAAGCCCAGCTTGGAGCCATCCTCAGGATTTAGTGTAATGAGTATCCAAGTGTTTTTCTGGAGTTGCTGCCAGTGCTTCAGAGGGGTGTGGCAACCTCTGGCTCTGTTTACCCACTGAACACAGTTGCCTAGCTCTTGAGGAGCTGCCTCTGCTTCAGAAGGGCAACTTTCCTCAGGGAGGGAACTGAGCCCCTAGGTCAGGTTGAAAGGCTCCTATGATCTTCTTTCAAGGCCTCAGTTTTGGCCACTGCTCTAGCCAGGCTTTTGTCAGTATCAAAGATGGAATTCTTTTCCATGGTTGGGGAAGGGCTACCTTCCCCTTGCTGCTCTGTGAGAAAGAGTGAGGATGTCTGTGTGGTACTCATGCCTTTCCCTTCTGGGACATCCACCATCTGCAACTATTTGTGGTCAGCAAGATGAAAATTTCCATTCCTTGCCAGTTCTTCCTGGTGGTGAGTAGAATCCGCTTTGCACATCCCCTCTGGTGCCTATGTCTTGGGCTCTCTCTGTTGATATGTCCACTACTGTGGACACTCATGAGTGCTTGAATCTTTCTCCTTAACCACGTTCCATGACCTTTTCCTCTCTTTCAAACTCTCTGTACTATGATGGTACACTTGGTGTGACTCTCTAGCCTTAGATTTTCCACTGGAACACTAAGACTGGTTTCTACATGAAAACTTGTTTAGACCCCAGCTTCTCCACCTTCATCCTCTGGACTCCTTCCTCATATTTTCTATACCTAGTTTGTACAGTAATAATTGATGCTGAAAAATGGTACATTTAAGGCTACTTATAAACATCAGTCTTAAAAAAGATATTATTAAGCATCCTAAAACAAAAAAGATTTAGAGAATTCAACATATACAAGGGTAATTAATTCAGAGATATAGAAATATTATTAGAGTGATTGAACAAGTTGTAATTATCTCCAATGCTGGCCAGTGGTAGGCCTGCTGGGAAGGCTTTGTAAGAGACATGATAGGTAAGTTAGTTTTAAGGAATGAGTCATATTTTCATTGATGGAAGAAGTAGAGGGAGAGAACATTTGAGGTTGAGGGAATAATATGAATAAATTGATTAGAAGACTGAAAACTTACTGTGAGTGATTTGTCTACAGGAAAAAATATATGATGAAAAATAGGGTCATGAAAGTAGAAAGAAAGGGTGGAGCCATATCATTGAGGTCTGGCATAAAAATGATAGTATAGAGAAATATACTCAGATTTATAAAATTATAAAATTTCCTTTATTTTCTCCTACCGAACACACTTTGCTTGAAAGCTTACATACTTGCTGATGGAAGAAAGAAAATCTATTTAGATAAATATTCAGATAATTTAAGGGGAAACATGCCAATCAGGATATATTTTCAGGGATTTTGTTTTCTTTTCTCCTTTTCAAGATGATGTCTGGATACATAGAAAAGTGACTATGTTCTTATAGTATTTGGACTAATCAAATTTACATATGCTGCTATTAGTCTACTTTGGCCTCTCCTAAAATATTTATAAGCTTGCTTTTCTCCTAATAAACTTTTGATAGTGTCTATAAACATATTGAGTGCTAATATCTCCATTCAAAAAGTGTTAAAGTATACAACATCTTCAGGCAGACCCCAAGTCCCTGACTCATGCACAGCTTATGCAATCCTATTATAAAGTATATAAAAATGTCTAGATTCCTATATGTTGAGTTTAGGAGAAACTTAAGAAGCCAATAATAATGGCTATTTATTAATTTTGAAAGAGTTATTAGATTACTGTGGCAATGAGGCATCAGTGGATGTTTCTGAGAGGTAGCTAGTAAGATATTATTTACTTGGAAAGAAAGCAAGCTAGAAAAAAAATAAAGAATTGTAGAAATAAGGAAGGTTAGATTTTTATTAAAGTTGGAAAAGAACAGTTAGTTGAAAGAAATGTAATGGCTATAGCAAAGTTCACATACACACTGAAGATTCTGGAGATAAAATGGATAAATGATGATATAAGTTATCAGAGAACAGTGTTTGGATGCGATAATAAAATTGAAGAAACGTTTAGTTTTTTTCAAGGAAGAAAGATACAGGTTAGTGTTTTTTATTTCTTTAGAGATAAGAACAAAATAATTTAGAATCAGGAAAATATACAGATTTTCAAGTACAAGAGTCACAAAGCTTTAATCCATATATAACAAAATATAGATATATTTACTTACTATAAGAGTTTCCAGCTCCATTAACCTACAAATTTTTCTCATATGTAACTGTTAGGCCCAAATTATAGCATATATGTAAGCATATTCAGGAACATATATATGCACACACAATAGACAGATTTGACTAAAATATGGCTTTTTCACTAGTGAGACACGATAATGAATTCATTTAAAAGAAATAACATGAATTTAAACAAACCAGAAATATTAGGAAGCTGAAACATTTCTTCTCTGGGTTATTGAAATTAGTGGGAAGGGTACACATGCAAAAAAAGGCAAATTAAGGAGACTAATATTGGAAGGGAGTGGGAAACATGGGAGAATAGTAATGATTACAATCAAAAAGCCTTATATATATATATATATATATATATATATATATATATGGACATATTAAAATGAAACATCCTGTACAACTACTAGATATTAATGAAAATATATAAATAGCTTTATATAAAATACATTTATTTAAATAAGTAAAATATTTGTAAATAAGATGTATGTTATAAATATATAAATACATTTATATGTATTTAAAGGCATATGGTAAATACATATAAATATATAATCAAGATTTGAAGTTTTTATTTTATTACTGTAAAAAGGGAAATATATGGAACTATGTCTAGAAAATTTATAACCGTCTTTTTCTTTTTTTGTTTGTGCTGGTACTGGAGCTTGAATTCAAGACCTCATGTTCATCCTTAGTCAACACTTTACCACTTGAGCTACACTTCCCAGGTTATTGCTGGTTAATTGGAGATTAAGAGTCTCTGGATTTGTCTCCTGGCCTCACTTTGAGCCTCAATTCTCAGATCTTAGTCTCTTGATTCTTGGGTTCAGAGCACCTCTTGCAAGAGCTATCACAATCCTGTTAGACATTTCCCTTATTTGTGAAAAAATGTCCCTATTCCAGACAAGATGTATAACTCTCTGTTCTGTTTCAGCATCTGTATTCCATACAGTCCCTGTCCAGCAACACCACTTGTTCCTGATGTAGAAGAAATGGGAGCAGGCAGAACCCTGGTTTGCAGCTGCAGCAGCGGTGGCGGGCGTTGGGGGAGTTATGGGCGGTGGGCACTTTCAATGACTGAGCTCGGCCTGGGGTCACCCGGTCCTCGCCCTGCAGGCGAGGAACAAAACATGACAGGAACAGCTGCCTTGTACAGAAGGGAACTGTTTGATCCAGAAGAAAAATACAAGTTGCACCACAAGAGGATAGAAATTGCCCTAATCTTCAATCATGAGAAATTCTTTTGGCACTTGACTCTGCCAGATGAGAAGGGCACTTGTGCAGACAGGGACAACCTGATTCGCAGGTTTTCAGATCTAGGATTTGAAGTGAAATTCTTTAATGATCTTAAAGCAAAAGAACTTCTGCTCAAAATTCATGAGGTATCAACCTCAAGCTACGCTGATGCGGACTGCTTTTTTTGTATTTTCCTGAGCCACGGCGAAGACAATTACATTTATGCTTTTGATGCCAAGATTGAGATTCAGACACTAACTGGCTTGTTCAAAGAAGGCAAATGTCAGAGTTTGGTTGGAAAACCCAAGATCTTCATCATTCAGGCATGCCGGGGAAACCAGCATGATGGGCCTGTCATTCCTTTGGATATGGTGGACCATCAGATAGACTGGCTAGACAACAACATAACAGAGGTCGATGCAGCCTCTGTGTACACGCTGCCAGCTGGAGCCGACTTCCTCATGTCTACTCCGTTGCTGAAGGGTAATACCCTCACCGAGAAACTCTGAATGGCTCCTGGTACATTTAGGACTTGTGCGAGATGCTGGGAAAATATGGCTCCTCCTTAGAGTTCACCGAGCTCCTCACCCTGGTGAACAGGAAGGTATCTCATCGCCGAGTGGACTTCTGCAAGGACCTAAGTGCCATTGGCAAAAAGCAGATGCTGTGCTTTGCCTCCATGCTAACAAAGAAGCTTCATTTCCTGCCCAAAAGCTAGGAAGTAGGGGCTGTTTTATCTATATTCATATTTACCTTTTCTACCTAGGTAGAATTGTGTATGGTCTAGAGATTTAAAATGTTTCTGGGTCAGAGTTTAATGCCTAGCAGAGAAGTGCTTTAAAAAAAATAGTTCATGGGCATGGCAAAAGGGTTTGAAGTAAAGTCCTCAGGAAATACTGTACATACCGATCTATAAGCATTTATAGAGTTTTTTTTAGTAAACTGAAAATATAAATAGTAGATATATGCCTGATAGAACTTCCATTTTATATGTAGAATTTATAATGTTTTTCAACAGTTTCGAAGCCTAAGAATGATTCCTTTAAGATACTGAGAAATCATGTTTTATAAATTTAATTTCTATTGTAAATTGTTTTATAAATTTTGTAATTCATATTCTTAAAAAAAGATGAAGAAATGGGAGCCTTCACCTGCAGCCCAGTGGGGTACAGCATGTACAAAATATCCCTGCACCAGCCAGCTACATGATGAAACCTGCTGGCCATGGAGGAGTAATGTTCTGTAATTGAAGCTGATTATGTTGTCTCTTCTTACGGTTTGTAAAACATTGTTCTCTCCAGTGTCTAAATCACATATTTTTGGTAACCTCAAAACCTAAAAAATGCAAATAAACCAATATCTTTGTGAGCAACAGGTAACATCTGTTCAGTAATTCTATCTAGCTAATCTTTTCGAAATAAGAGAAATGAGCACCAACTGCTTTCTCTGGTAATGACTCCCTACTCAAACAAACATATTTTGGAAACTTGCTGCAAGGGTTTTCAGTCTAGACTTTCAGTGGAAATTGCATTTTCCCAAATCAATTTCTCTTATGAATTAGTTCAGTGATACATGAGATCTCTCAAATAATAAAAATGAATATTTGCCTTTGAGAAGAATTATTATTGATTTGCACCAAATTTTATGGTATAAGATAGTTAAGTGTTATAGTGAAGTGCTAAGTCACCATTGCTAGAGCTTTACTCTAGCAATTTCTGTTTTCATTGAGTGCTTATGTGTATGATAGCAGTGGTGGTAGTAAAGACCACAAATGGAAACATTACTAGATTAAGGGTTGTATATGACAAACTACTTAATGTACCATTTATTTTTTAACTTTCTGGGCTTTGTTGATTAAACATATAAATAATTACATTTATAGACTGTTTGACTATATGTTCCCTACTAGAGTACATAGATTCACATATATTTTTCTTCTTCTTTATAAAATTATTGTAAATGTGACGTACAGAAGGGTTACAGTCACATGGATCAGGTAATCAGAACATTTCTTTTTGAACAGTGTATCGCTTCCCTTGTTTTCTTCCAGTTTTCCCTCTTCTGCTACAAGTTGTATGGTTCATTTTCAACATAGTGTCTAGTGAGTATCACTGCTATATTAGTTCACCCTTTATCCCACCATTTCTGTGTTCCCCTTTATCTCCACAAATCAGATGAACTTACATGCAAGACAAAAAGCACAGAAGTCAAAAACAGTGGCAAAGGGGAAAATATATAAAAAGTAAAACAATAAAAAAAACCCAAATGATGTTTATCGAAATAAACTCAAGGAAATGGAAAAAAGAAGTTTTGTGATTCACATATTTTCATAGTCTATATAGGTTGCTATAACTAAATGCCATAAACCGAGTAGCTTATAAACATTAGTAACAATTCCTCAAAATTTTTGAAACCAGGAAGTCCAAGATCAAGGCAATAGCAAATTTGGTGTCTAGACTTCCTTCTTGAGGCATAGATGAATCCTTCTATTTGTCCTCATGTGGTAGAAGGGGCTGTAGTAAACTTCCTGAGATTTCTTTCATAAGGAAACAAACAAATCCCCATTATTATTAGGATTTATATCCCAATTATTTCCCCAAATCCCTATCTCTTTATATCATTACCTTGGTTAGTTAAGATTTCAAGATATACATTTTAGAGCAACACAAACATTCAGGTGGCAGCACATGTTAACTCATGAATTCCTCAAATAAACATTACAAGATCAACATTACCCTTATATTTGCAGTAGTTTGGTAAGTTGCTTAAAGTCACAGGCTGGTTATGAGTAATTCAGGTTTTGAATGTAATTTATGTTGCTACAAAGTTCAGTTTATTTTTCCAAGCTCTAATTTATTTTCCTAGAAGCTTAAAAACTCATAAAAAGTGAAGATTTCCACACAAAGCAAATGTCAAAACTATTGTGCTATTCTATGAAGGAAAATAAAACTCTAATGAACACAATAGCAGTATTAACTATCTTCCTGCTACACACTATAAAATAACAACACTGAACAAAAACAGAGGAACATTCTGTGACTAAGTGTGGAAAAGATGTTAAAAGATTATTAATAACATTGTAGAATCTTCTGTTTCTAATAAAGTCCTAGAATTATTTCCACTGTATAAAATTTCCTTAAAAACAATAACAACAACAAAGAAAAACCTCCTGTGTCCATGTCTTGGAGTTCATTTTGCTTAGCATCACCTTATATGGTTATATGTACATAGCCATCGAGCTATTCTGCCCATTTGCTAAGATTATCCTAGACTTATACAATTTATTGCAAATAAGGGAAACCATGGGACTTGTGTTTCTTGGGCCTGGCTTACTTCACTTAATATGATTTTTTCCAAGTCTTTCCATTTCCTAACAAATGGGACAATGTCATTCTTTCTGATGGAAGCATAAAATTTCATTGTGTGTGTATATGTGTGTGTGTGTGTATATATGTACATATACCATATTTTATTATTTATATATATGTATATACACCATATTTTCTTGATCCATTCATCTACTGAGGGGCTTCTGGGCTACTTTCATATCTTAGCTATGATGAATAATGCTGTGATAAACATAGTTGTGCTAGAAGCTTTAGTATGGACTTATTTGTGGTCATTTGGATAAATGCCCAGAAGTGGGATTGCTGGGACATAGGGTAGCTCTATGTTTACACTTTTGAAGGACATCCGTACTGGTTTCCAGAGTGGTTAAACAAGTTTACACTCCCACCAACAGTACATTCCCTTTTAGACACATCCCCTCCAGCATCTGTTGTTATTGTTTTTAATGTACTATTTCTTATTTCTTTTGTATGTTCTTCCCCTTATGGTATATTTGCTATTGTCACTGAATTTGATTTTGATAACCTGGTATTGTATATACATTTATCTGAATTAAGGAAAAAAAGGGGAACAACAGAATTGTGAGACAAAGGACAAAGTGGGAACCAATGCAACAGCCATATTCACAAGGCAATATGTTGGAAATGATCTGTACAACTTGGGGGGGGGAGTAGGAGAAAAATTAGGGGAAGGGTAACAAATTCAACAAAAACTGTACTTATTATCTTACTTATGTAACTGTAGCCCCTCTGTACACCACCTTGACAATAAAAAAAAAGTAAGGGAAAGGGTGGGTCTGGAGGTATGGGTGAGAATGTGGAAATGGTTGGCAGTCATCAAGATACATTGTAATCATAAACTGTTAGGTTAAATAGCAAGTCCTTTGTAAGCAATTACTTAAAGATAATAAAAATATTTTTTAGAATTTCTTTTCTGCCATTAATCATTAGGAAAATAAAAGTGATCCCTCAATTGCACGCACATATATTCAACATAAGCTCAAAACAATCAGACAAGGTTTTCATTTTAAAGTTTGAAATATTCTACTCAATAAAATGAACTATGAGCATCCATGCTGAAACCTCTGATGGCATTACAACATGTATAGAGTAATATAGCTTGCACAGACTTTTATAGCTTCAGTAGGTTATTCTGATTCATGTTGAAATAGCATGTTCTCTTCATACCAAATTCTCCTTAAAATTACAAAAAAAGATGAAACTACAGTTTCTTATTTATTCAAAGCCAGTGGTCAACAAACTACCATCCTCCTAATCGCCTCAATGTTTTCTGGAAACTATCCTAGTTAGTAGTCTATCATCTAAACTGTGGCACACCAAAAGTTGTTGACTTTTCTGCTTGGAACTATTGTAGCCATCACCAAATTGCATTATTTACAGCTGCAATCTGAGGCACATGTAGACTGTCTGTGTGAAGTATATATCTTAACATGATCAAATTGAATGGATATAGAGATTATGAATATTAAGTTATTAAAATTCAGAGTTGACATATTTTAATTTTATGTGGCTAGAAATACTGGTGAAAAATTGGCAAAATATATGAATTTGTTTTTAAATATTCTTTCAAGTATCTAGATTATAATAAGTATCATAATTGCATGTTATAGTCATTTGTGTTTCAGAAACCATATAGAGTGTTGAGTATCACCTAAAATTTTTTGAGAAACTCTTTGATAAAATATTCTCAAACACATGAACAACATGGTATATTTCATTCTGTGATATGTAAGAGATAGAAACAGTCTTAGACAAGAGTGTTAAAAAGAAAACAGTTAATTTTTAATATTATACTGCAGGGTCATTTAGTCAATATGTACTTTTTGAGCTACCAGTATGTACATGACACTATACAAGCAAAAGCAAAGAAAGGGGGTTTAAATATCCCAATATGTACTCATAATCCTTATTATGTTTTGAATAAGCATTTCCATTTTATCATTGTTCAGATATTTTTTACCATTATCTTTAAGTGGTTGTACAAATAGTTTAAATTCAACATGCCAGTTTATAAGAAGAATGGATGCTGATAAATGTTACATCTTTCATAATTCTCCCCCATGTCTCCCAATCATACTCTTCTTATCAATTTTCCTAGTTCAATCTTCAGATAGATACATTGAAAATTATTACCCAAGGCTGCATTTACAGCCAATTCTAAGAAAATGTTTGTTTTTCTCTTAAACCTGAACTCAACTGCAGAGCACCTAGCAAGGAGAGGAAAAAATAAAAACCTTACTTCTATAGTATACTAGAGGAATTGGCATAGACTTTCAAAGATAGAAGGTGACCATAAAAATTTTGTTTCAGTGGGGTACTGTTGACTTAATCCTATAATTCTAGCTCAGGAGACTGAGACCTGGACGATTACAGTTTGAAATCAGTCCAAGCATAAATGTGCACAAGACTTTATCTCCAAAATAACCAGCAAACAACTGAACAGAAGGTATGTCTTAAATGGTAGAATACCAGCTGAACTAACAAGCCAAGTAAGCACAAAGCTCTAAGTTCAAACCCAGGTACTAGAAGAACAACAAGAAGAAATCTTGTTTCTGTTCAAGTTAATAGAGAAAAAAGCATTAGTTTGCAAGCAAAATGTTGAAGTTTTGTACTGCTACAAATCTATCACCATATGTTACAGACTTGCCTCTTTCTTGAAAACAAGGGAGATTTACATTTTGACAGGGAAGTGTTACACTATCTCATAGAAAATGGGAAATAAATATTATTTATTTGATTTTTAATATCATGGAGCTAGATGCTTTATTTGACAGCAATGGCTTTTTGGATTAAGTGTAGTTCATTAAAAGATAACTAAGCTGAAGAAGAATAGACTGGGACATGTAAACCAACAACAAACACATTATTATTTTCATCTCTGCATGAATCAGTGCAAAAGAGCAGACTTCAAAGTGAGTGCTACTAAATGTCTCTCTTATAAAGTATCTTAGGATCTGAATTTTGGGCCTGGCTTTCTTCACTTAATATAAGTTATCCAGGGTTTTCTATTTCCTAACTAATGGGGCAATGCCATTTTTTTCTGTTGGAAACATAGAATTCCATTGTGCATATATACCACATTTTCTACTACTGGGTTGGTTCCATATGTTAGCTATGGTAAATAATGCCGCAGTGAATATAGTTATGCTGGTAGCTTTAGTATGGTCTTGTTTGTGATCATTTGGGTAGATGCCCCAAAATGGGATTGCTGGATCATAGGGAGCTCTATGTGGAGTCTTTTGAGGAACCTCTATACTACTTTCCAAAGTGGCTGAACAAGTTAACATCCCTTCCAGCATCTGTTATTAGATTTCTTTTCCTTTTTTCTTTTTTTGGTCCAGTCGTGGGCCTAAACTCTGGGCCTGGGCACTGTCCCTCAACTCTTCAGCTCAAAGCTAGCACTCTACCACTTGAGCCACAGCGCCACTTCCGGCTTGTTTTCTTTTTGCTTATGTGGTGCTGAGGAATTGAACCCAGGGCCTCATGCATGCAAGGCTCTACCACTGAGCCAACTTCTCAGCCCTGTTATTAGATTTCTTGATAATGGCCATTCTAATTGGAGTGTGGTGGAATCTCAATGTTGTTTTGATTTGCATTTGTTTTATGGCCAGAGATGTTGCCTACTGGCCAATTTTATGTCCTCTTCAGAGGAGTCTCTCTTTAGGTCTTTAGCTCAGTTGTTGATGAAGTGGTTGTTTCTCTGAGGGTTTCTTTTGGGGGGATTTAATTTTTTGAGCTTTAACTATACTTTAGATATGAGGCCCTTGTCTGTTTTATAGCCAGTGAAGAACTCCCAGTCTGTAGATGTATTATTTATCTTGCTAGCTATGTCCTTAGCCATGCAGAAACTATTCAGTTTAATGCAGTCCTATTTATCCAACCTTTCTCTGATTTGCTGTGTTTCTGGGTCTTTATTAAGAAAGTTTCAACCTGTGCCAAGGAGCTCTAGTGCTTTTCTTATTTCATCCTGTAATATTTTCAGGGTACCTAATCTTACATAGAGGTCAATGATCCATTTGGAGTTAATTCTGATGCAGGGTGGTATGCAGAGATCCAACTTCATTTTTTTCCACATGTTTAGCCAACTTTGGCAGCACCATTTGTTGAAGAGTCTGTCTTTTTCCCATACCATTTTTGACTCCCTTATCAAAGATTAGGTCGCCATAGCCAAAGGACACATATTTTATCTTATATCTGGAAGTTGGATCTCATTTATAAATGTGTAAGTAATTTTATTGGGATTGTATTGGAAGTGTACTCAAATGTTTTAACTGAACTATGGTATTCAGAGGAGAATTCAACTGGTGTACTTCCTTAGAAAAACTAACTCAGTCCAATAAATGAAAAACCGGAAACTGGTACTTAAATATGTATGGATCAAGGGGAGTGGGTAGTGGAATAGAGGAGAAAGGGAAGAATACAGTCATAGTGTTCAATGCAAACTCTATCAATTTTAAGATAATTGATGGGAGTGATTGGATTAAGAGGGATGGTGAGAAGGATGCAAGGATGACATTGAAAGTGCAATGTATTTTTAAACTGATTTCTGAATGGTAACAACTACTTAAAGAGAAAAATATAGTTAACTATGAATAAGAAGCCATGACAGATTGAGCAGCGATGGTGTTTTGCGGCTATTTGGTGAGTTGTTGTCGCTGCCACCACGTGGACATGCCCCAGGTGCGGAGCAGGGCTCTGGGTCCAGCGGAACTGACTGACTCTGAAGAGGCAGAAGAGAAAGGCCTTCTTCCGGCGGTAGGTCTAGTACTGGTGGCCCTGGTCTTCCTGCCCAATGTGGAGCTGTAGGCTCTGTACCTCCAGTGACAGCCCAACAGCACCCCTGGCTGTTGTGAATTCCTTGGGGAATGAGTATAAGAAACCTCTTGGAGTTTCAAGTTCCTTGGATGGGGTGAAAGCCATGGTTTCAGGATCTTCTGTTCATTGTCAACAGGAAGAAAGAATGAAACGATCTGTGGAGAGTTCCTCAGTCCACTGGATTATGAATTGAAGTTTATTTTCTTTCAACACTACAGATACATTTCCATTTTCTGTGTTAGTCAGCCTACAACTCTAGTATTGTCAAGAGTGGCTGGATTGGAAAAATTGTTTCACATTCTTCATTTGTAATGGGTTCAACGTGGGAGGAAAAAAAATCTCTCCTTTTAAACTCTTTGGAGATGGCGATGCTCTCACAGGTAGTCCCATTATGGGTCTCTGACCAAACAAAGATCTAGGGTCACAGCCACACTTTACCCCAAGAGACCCACTCCAATCAAACTCTAAATATCTAAAAAACTTTTCCTTATACATGAGATGTACAAGAAGTTATGTCGAAAAAAACCTAAGGGTTCATTTTCCTCACATCACATTATCTGACCTTTGCTGCTTGACTCATACATATACTAGATATTGCAAATAAAGGAAACCATGGGACCTATGTTTCTTTGGGCTTGGCTTACTTCACTTAATATAATTTTTTCCAAGCCTTTCCATAAACTGTTAGATTTATCCAGCCCACCCAAATTCTACCTATTCCAATTCCTTCTGGCCTCAACTTATTTTCCAGTGTCTATACATTTTTCTTTCTGAACTGAAAATAGACTCCATATGATCCTGAAGATATGAATTAAATAACTTCATGTGTAGTTTGTTAAATTATCTCTGATACATACAAATACCTTAGATAAATAGTAATCTACCATACCTATTGAGCCATTTTTTCTTCTGGATTACTTATACATATGATGTTGGTAGAAAATAATTACATATCAATAATCTTAATCTGTACATATATAGACATGTACATATATAGACTATTGTTCATATATATAAATATATAGACAATTGTTGGCTTATGGTGGTTCAGCTTACAAATTTTTGACTTGAGGATGGAAAAGCAATTCATATTCAATAAAAACTTACATCAAAAAAAGAAAAACAAACTAAACAATTTTGGTGGGGGATGGGAGGAGGGTCGGGTGGGGGGAGGGGAGGAGTATGGGAAGGGATGGGAAAGGGAAACAACAAGGAGGCAACAATGCTTGATAAGAAATGTACTCATTATCTTGCCCATGTAATTGTAACTCCTCTGTATGGTATTCTCACAATTAAAAAAAATAAACTTTTCCTACTACAAGAGGAATATCCTAGCAGGCAAACAAGGAAAGTGAAAAGAGAAACAGTGAATTGGACCCTTGCGGAGTAACTGCACAATGCAGTTTTGTGGCATGCTGGGACTTTCTGCAGATTATCAGCAGAGAAGCACCCAAAAACTGAAGAAAGCGCTCAATACCAGTCCTGTGGGAAGTTAGGAGGGAATCTGGTAAAGACCTTCGAGTTGGCAAATGGTCCCCACTCCAACCTGCCCGCCTGGCTGTTACGGAGAAAGAACGAACCCAGCAATCACTGCCATTACAAAAGCCAGAAAGCGGCACCACCATGTAAGCCCCCGGAAGTCGTCCTGTGCCTGCAGCACCAGCGGGATCCCTGTGGACCCCTGCCACCTGCGCACATGGCCCCAAGGAAACCACAGGCACAGCCAATTCCATGCTCCACGGACTGACCACCGTGCTGATTGGGTGCTTGGCTGAGACCTGCTTCCTCCCTGACATCACTGGGGTGCGACCTTGGGCTCTGACACCAGGTTCCCACAGCCACTACAACATCACGCTGCTACTGTTGTGGCTGCTGTCACTGCCGCTAACATAGCCCACAGACACAGGCAGCTGCCCTCAAGGCTGCCTGCTGCCTCCCACCACTGTCGCTGCAGCCCAGCATGGCCATGACTGCCCACAGCAGCCTCCCAAACCAAGCTCCACCTGGTCGTCAAAGTGCCTCCCCATGCTGCAGAGTGAGACCCTTCAGCTGCTGCAGAAACCACCGCCCCCCACCTGGTCCTGCCAACACCCAGACCCTCTGACTGAGAACCCACCAAAACCTTCCTGGCTGCCACAGGCTCTGTGGTCCAGCGCACCAACAGCAACAGACCTTGTGGGTAACCCAACTGGGTCCACTCACTGGGGGTGGCACTTCTCTGTGTGATCCCAAAACCCTCTGACCCAGGCCCCCTTTCAAAAAGGAGGGATCATATCAGAGGCGAACACACACCTAAACTCTGTTCCTGAAGTTCCTGTAGCTACCTGGAAAGGTCTGGGAACACAGCTCCAGGCCTGTGATAGCAAACTACAAATCTGAAACCCCCAAACTTTCTGCCATCTGGCCTGAGAGTGGGATTCTAGGTAGCACTCACCCTCCCTTGACAAAAGGTCATCTGGATCCAACCAAGCCATCAGGAAAGTGGACTATTACAAGGCATAAAAGGTTTTTATCAGGAACCGACATAGAGGACTATGTGGAGAATCAAGCTCACCAAAACAACCCGAAAATCTCACTCTTTAGATTATTTTTTTAGTTTGTTTGTTCTTATGTCTGATCATTTGTTGTTTGCTTTTTTTGTTTGTTTTTTGGCTTTGTTTTTGTTTTTTTTTAATTAATATTGTGAAAATACCATACAGAGGGGTTAAAATTACATGGGCAAGATAGTGAGTACATTTCTTATCAAGCATTGTTGCTTCCTCCGTTTTTTCCCCATACCATCCTTTCTGCTCTCCACCCCCACCCCCACAACCCCTACCACCCCCCACTACCCCCACTCCCCACCCTGCTAAAGTTGTAAAGTTTGTTTTTCGACATAACCTCTTGTACATCTCATTGTTGTAATGCATCTACCTGTAACCTTATTTAAACAGTTTGTATTTTCCCTTCCCCTTCACAAATTATATCAACATCAAATACAGTGAAAGCAGGGCTTATACCCTGGGGGAGGTACATACAAAGCAGCAAAGAAATCATCTTATAAATATGGTGGAAACAATAACAAGAAAGAAAAAAACATTTGAATACTTATCTTGGGGTTCATTTCGCCTAACATCAACTTATCTGAGAGTTTCTGTTTGTCTCAGATATATACTAGTTATTGCAAATAAGGGAAACCATGGGACCTATATTTCTTTGGGCCTGGCTTACTTCACTTAATATAATTTTTTCCAAGTCTTTCCATTTCCTAACAAATGGGGCAATGCCACTCTTTCTGATGGAGGCATAGAATTCCATTGTGTATATATACCACATTTTCTTGATCCATTCATCTACTTAGGGGCATCTGGATTGGTACCATATCTTCCTTATGGTAAATAATGCTGCAATAAACATAGTTGTGCTGGTAGCTTTAGTATGGTCTTGTTTGTGATCATTTGGGTAAATGTACCCAAGTGGGATTGCTGGATCATAGGGGAAATCTATGTGGAGTCTTTTGAGGAACCTCCATACTGCTTTCCAAAGTGGTTGGACAAGTTTACACTTCCACCAACAATGCAGTAAGGTTCCCTTCTCTCCACATCCCCTCCAGCATCTGTTGTTATTAGAGTTCTTGAATATATCCATTCTAACTGGGGTAAGGTGGTATCTCAATGTTGTTTTGATTTGCATATCTTGTATGGCTAGGGAGGTTGAGCATTTCTTCATGTATCTATTGGCCATTCTAATTTCCTCTTCAGAGAAATTTCTCTTTATGTCTTTAGAACACTTATTTATTGGGCAGTTGTTTCTTTGAGGATTTGTTGTTGGGGGATTGAATTTTTTAAGTTTCAATTATGTTTAAATATGAGACCCTTGTCCATTGTATGGCTAGTGAAGGTCTCCCAATCCATGTGCTTTCTATTGACCTTGCTAGTTGTTTGCTTTTGTTTCTGTGTGTTACTTTTGTGAATTGTTTTTGAGGATTTGCTATTTCACTTAAATCTTCTAT
Organism: Dipodomys merriami; assembly: GCF_024711535.1. Classification (NCBI taxonomy): domain Eukaryota; kingdom Metazoa; phylum Chordata; class Mammalia; order Rodentia; family Heteromyidae; genus Dipodomys; species Dipodomys merriami. The sequence continues at coordinate 33,225,127 of NW_027204492.1, read as the reverse complement.
TTTTCACTATTATTTAGTTTTTTATCCATTTTTCAATTTCCAAATTTTAATTTTTTTCCTCTCACTCTCCCCTGTTTCTCTCTGCTTTATACTACTATTCCATCAGAGTTACCCTGTCTAGTTCTATACACAAAGAAAGGCCTCCTTCTATCTGTGTAAACAATAATTACAGGAATTATCTTACATTAAACAACTTTCCAATACTCTTTGAATAAAACTTTATGCAATCTCAGAAATTCTCCCAAATATATTATATATAACTTCTTTTCTTATCTTCATCTAATCTTAAAGCTATTACTTACGTAACCTTCCTTTGAATTCTTTTCTACCAGTTACACTCTGAAACAAGGTCTCTATTCTCTTCCTACTACATATACCTCTCCACTAAGCTGTTCTTACCATCTACTATCTTCATACCCAATTTTTCTTCTTAAATTAATTTATATCTTTCTAATCCTAACCTTTTTCTTCTCCATCTGGTCCAGTCTATTGATTCCTAACAGTTTATACATGACCCAACTTGCAGTTTGTTCCATTTTGACTGAGTACGAGGGGCCCATCTTGTTAACCTTAAGGTGCAGATTACTTACCAGCCAAACCCAGATCGTATCACAAGTTGCAATATATGTAATCTCTACCCCGGAACCATGACATCCCTATCAAAGCAAAGAAAAAGAGAGCTAAATAGGGAAATACCTACCCATAATCCTGAAACTCTAAGGTCTATACATCTACATGACACCAGCTTGGCTCCTGCCCTAAAAGACTATCTTATTGTCATACTGGTGTGGTTGTTGTCTCCAAATGGGTAGTAACTGCAAAAACACAACAAATGTCGACAATCAACTAACTCCAACACAATCTCCACATAACTGAGCTACAGAGCAATCCCAGAATGACCTAGAGGATAATGCTCAAGATATTTTTTAAGCATGGCTGGTAAATCTGCTGAATGAAAAATTGGACACCCTGCATAGGGCTATAAGAGAATGTGACAAGGCCAACCAGAAGTTAATAGACGACTTCATGGCCTCCACAAATAAAAGGATAAAGGAACTCCAACATAAGAAGAAAGAGTCCAATGAAAAGATAGAAACTCAGATAACGAAGTAGAAAAAGAAGTGCAAAAACCAACTCCAGGAAGTAAGGCAATCTATTCAAGACTGAAAATAAAACCTCAACAAAGAGCTGGCCACCATTAAGGAAGACCAGAAAGAAGGAAGGGAGTTAAATAGCAAAGTAAAAAGCCTTGAAAGCAGATTGGAGGAGGCAGAAGACAGAATCTCTGAGGGTGAAGACAGTTTAGACTCTATAGGGAAAGAGCACACAGATATTCATAACAAGACAAAGAAGCATGACAAATCACTGAAGGAAATACAAGATGCATTCAGAAAGCCTAATTTCAGATTAATAGGTATACAGGAGGCCTTGGAGAGGGAAGCCAATGGATTAGGAAATATACTTAACAGAATCCTGGCAGAGAACTTCACAAATATACAAAAGGATAGGCCCATCCAAATACAAGAAGCTTTTAGAACCCCAAATAGACCAAACAAGAATACATCATCCCACTGCCACATTATAGTCTGTACAGGATCATTAGCCACTAAGGAAACAATTCTTAAAGCTGTCAGGGAGAATAATCACATATAAAGGTAAGCCAACCTGAATTACCTCAGACTTTTCAGCAGAGACCATAAAAGCAAAGATGGCCTAGAAAGAGGTATGCCATGCCCTAAAGACAAATACCTAACTCCCTTGGGATGTAAGAAAACCTTTTCCCTTAAGAGACAAAGCCAAGACCACAGAGAAATTAGCCTCTGTTGTGTTCCACATGGACATGAGTCTTTATAATTTCGAGCCCAGATGAATGAATTCAGGCCTTGCTGGCAACTCTGGAAAACCCCAACTGAATCCCACCACTGATGCAGTGGGTAGCTTCTGCCCTGCTTTACCATCTTCTCTGGTCTCTTAAGTTATAGCCTTGAATTTCCGCTCTCTTAGGTTCTATAACAGATGAAAAGAACTGCGATGAAGTCCTCACAATCCTTCCCATGATAATTGTTTTGTCTTTGTAATAGCTTAACAAATAAATCTAGATTTTCTATAAAAAATACCTAACTCCCAACTAAGAATAATCTACCCAGCTAAGCTCTCATTCATAGGATAAGGACAAATAAAAACCTTCCACAGCAAGGAAAAACTGAAACAATATATTGCTACCAAAACAGGTCTACAGAAAATCCTCAAAGACATTCTACACATAGAAAACCAACAAGAACAGAATATTGGCAATGAAATGGTACACAGACAGAATTATTTAATCACAAGAAGAACAGCCAAGGCACAGCTGCTTCACAAAAAATGGATAAAAAGTCAGGAGCAGACAAACACCTCTCAGTCCTAACTCAATATTAATGGACAAAACTCTTCAATTAAGTGACATAGGTTGTCTAGTTGGATCAAAAAGCAAGATCCTTCTATCTGTCTTCAAGAGACAAATCTTGCCCACAAAAATATATGTTTTCTGAAAGTGAAAGGCTGGAATAAATTCTACCAAGCAAACGGGCCCCATAAACATGCAGGAGTTGCAATCTTAATATCAGATAAAATAGACTTCAACTTAAAACCAAAGAGAAGCGATAAAGAATGTCACTACATATGAATAAAGGGATCTCTCCTTCAGGAGGATATTACTATTCTAAATATCTACTCACCAAATGATGGTACACCCAAATTTATCCAAGAAACACAACTTTCCCTCAGTAGATCAAAAAACAATAATTGTAGGGGATTTTAACATACCAATATCCACACTGGATAAATCAACCCAGCAAAAACTCAACGCAGAAAACTCGGATGTAAACAAGTGCATAGATCAACTAAACTTAACAGACATTTACCAAATATTTCACCCAGAAGTATCAGATTACACCTTCTTCTCACAGCACAGGGTACATTCTCGAAAATAGACCACATTCTAGGTCACAAAGCAAATTTGTCCAAATTCAGAAACACTGAAATTATGCATGCATTCTCTCAGACCACAAGGCAATAAAATTAGATTTTAACACCAAAAGTCACCAAAGGAAATCATGTAACATGGAGGCTGAACAACACACTGTAGAACCACAGTGGATCATAGAGGAGATTAGAAAGGAAAATCAAATGTTCATGATATTTTTTTAAAAAATGAAAATACAAATGACCACCTCCTCTGGGACACAGCAAAGGCAGTACTCAGAGGCAAATTTATAGCTCTGAGTTCCTACATCAATAAATTGGAGAGATTTGAAATGAACAATTTAATGAGGCACCTAAAGCACCTTGAAAATGAGCAACAAGCTAAACCCCAATCCAGTAGATGTAAAGAAATAATTAAAATTAAATCAGAATTAAATGAATTAGAATCCAAAAAACCTATAGAAAGAATCAACAAAACAAAGAGTAGGTTCTTCAAAAAATTAACAAAATTGACAGACCTTAGCAAATCTTATCAGAAAAAGATTAGAACACACCAAAATGAACAAATTCAGAGAAGACAATGGATCCATCACTATAGACACAACCAAGATTCAAAACAAAATAAGGGGATACTTCTCAAACCTTTATGCTAATAAGTTTGAGAATCTGAAAGATATGGACGAATTTCTAGCAAATATTGACATGCCCAAACTAAACCAAGATGATTTAACCAACTTAAAAGACCCATATCAAGTATTGAAATAGAAAGAGCAATAAGACTTCCCACACAAGAAAAGCCTAGGACTGGATGGATTTACAGCTGAGTTCTACAAGGTCTTCAAAGCAGAATTCACACTAATACTCCTCCATCACTTCAATGAAATTGAAAGTGAAAGTTCACTACCAAACTGTTTCTATGAATTCATTGTAATCCTCATCCCAAAACCAGGCAGGGACTCATCAAAGAAAAAGAACTATAGACACAATTCTTTGATGAACATCAATGCAAATCTTCTCAACAAAACTTTGGCCAATAGATTTCAACACCTCATCAAAAAATCATACACCACAATCAAACAAGACTCATTTCAGGGTTGCAAAGCTAGTACAATACATGCAAATTAATTAATATAATTCATTACCTCAACAAGAGCAAGGATAAGAACCATATGATTCAGCAAAAATCAAGAACTCTAACAACAACAGATGCTGGAAGGGATGTGGACAGAAAGGAACCTTACTTCATTGTTGGTGGGAATGTAAACTTGTTCAACCACTTTGGAAAGCAGTATGGAGGTTCCTCAAAAGACTTCACATAGATCTCCCCTATGATCCAGCAATCCCACTTTTGGGCATTTACCCAAATGTTTACAAACAAGACCACACTAAAGCTACCAGCACAACTATGTTTATTGCAGCATTATTTACCATAGCTAAGATATGGAACCAACCCAGATGCCCCTCAGTAGATGAATGGATCAAGAAAATGTGGTATATATACACAATGGAATTCTATGCCTCCATCAGAAAGAATGACATTTCCCCATTTGTTAGGAAATGGAAAGGTTTGGAAAAAATTATATTAAGTGAAGTAAGCCGGGCCCAAAGAAACATAGGTCCCATGGTTTCCCTTATTTGCAATATCTAGTATAGGTATGAGTCAAGCGGAAAAGGTCAGATAATGTGATGTTAGGAAAATGAACCCTTAAATATGTATTTTAATGTTTTCGTTTCTTTCATGCATGTGTTTCTAACGCATTTATAAGATTATTTCTTTGTTGCTTTGTATGTCCCTCCCCCACAGTGTAACCCCCGCTTTCACTATATTTGATGTCAGTATAACATGTGGAGGAGATGGGGACAAACAAGTCGTTTAAGGATTCAGGTGGACCTGTTGCAACAATGAGAAGTACAAAATGTCATGTCAAAACCAGCTTTACAATGTCGGTGTGGGTGGGGGAGGGGGGTATAATTGGGTGGGGGGAGGGGGGAGGCTGGGAAGGGAGGTGAAGGGTAAACAAAGGAGGAGGCTGCAATGCTTGGTAAGAAATGTATGCATTATCCTGCCCATGTAATTGTAGCCCCTCTGTACAGTATGTTCTCAAATAAAATAAAATAAAATTAAAAAAAAAGAACCATATGATTATCTCAATAGGTGCAGAAAAAGCGTTTGACAAGATCCAACATCCCTTTATTATGAAAGCTCTGGAAAAACTAGGAATCTGTTGAACATTCCTCAATGTAATAAAGGCAGTGTATGACAAACCTACAACTAGCATTATACTTAATGGAGAAAAGCTAAAGCAATTTCAGGAACGAGACAAGGATATCCACTCTCTCCATGACTTCTCTTCAATTTAGTATTAGAATTCCTAGCTAGAGCAATATGACAAGATGCAAACATAAAGGGGATCCAAATAGGGTAAGTTGAAGTAAAACTTTCCCTCTTTGCAGAAGACATGATCTTCTACTTAAAGAACTCCATAGACTCCACTCCCAAGTTACTTGAGCTGATCGGGAACTTTGGCAAAGTAGCAGGGTATAAAATTAAACCTCAGAAATCAGTGGTTTCCTGTATGCCAATAACGAGAAGAGCGTGGCTGAAATTAGGAAAGAAACCCCTTTTGAAATAGTCCCACAAAAAATAAAATACATAGGACTTAACTAAAGAGGTGAAAGACTGCTATGATGAAAAATTTAAAAACTTGAAAAAGGAAATTAAAGCAGAACTAAGGAATTGCAAAAACCTCCCATGCTCCTGGATTGGGAGGATTACCATCATGAAAAAGTTCATACTTCCAAAAGCTATATAGAAATTTAATGCAATACCTATCAATATCCAAACCTCATTCTTCAATGAAATAGAAGAAGCAATCCAAAAATTTTTAGGGAACAATAAAAGACCCTGAATAGCAAATACAATCCTTAGTAGAAAGAATGGCACTGAAGGAATATCAATTCCAAATTTCAAACTCTACTACAAAGCTATAGTAATCAAAACAGCGTAGTACTGGCAGAAGAACATACCTGAGGACGAAGGGAATAGGACTTAAGACCCAGAAATGAACCCACAGACAGACCTATAGCCACCTAATCTTTGACAAGGGAGCTAAATAATAGAATGGAAGCAAAACAGCCTTTTCAGTAAATCTTACTGGCATAATTGGTTAAACACCTGAAGAAAGCTAAAGCTAGATCCATATATATCACCTTGCACCAGAATCAACTCCAAATGGATCAAACACCTCAAAATAAGAGTAGACACCCTGAAAACATTACAGGAAGGAAGAGGAAAAATTCTAGGGCTCTTTGGCAAAATCCTAAGTTTTCTTAATAGAGAACCAGAAACACAACAAATCAAAGAAAGGTTGGACAAATGGGATTGCATGAAACTGCAGAGCTTCTGCATGGCAAAGGACATAGCTAGCAAGACCAATAGAAAGACCACGGACTGGCACATCTTCACTAGCCATACAACAGACAAGGGCCTCTATTTAAAATATACTTAGAACTCAAAAAATTAAATCCCCCAACAACAAATCCTCAAAGAAACAAATGCCTGATTAATAAATGGGCTAAAGACTTAAAGAAATGCTGAACTTCTCTAGCCATAAATGAAATGCAAATGAAGACAACATTGAGATTCCACTTCCCCCAGTTACAATTGCTATAATCAAGAAATCTAGTAATAACAGATGCTGGTGGGGACGTGTCTAAGGAATATGCCTTTTGTCATTCTTGAGACAGGATTAAATTATATGTAAATGTTTTAGAATGTTAGTCTTTAGAAACAATCATCTTTCTAAATGAATTCTCGATAAGTAGATATTTCTTTTCTGTACAAAGGGGTTTCATTGTATTAGTGTGCCTTGATCAAATTTATCCATTCTTTTACCATTCCTAAATAACTCCTAGACACACAAAGTTTGTTGTTGGTCCTAGGGCTTGAACCCAGGGCCTGGGTGCTGTTTCTGAGATTTTGTGCTGAAAACTAGCATTCTACCACTTTGAGCCACAAGGATATCCACTCTCTCCACGACTTCTCTTCAATTTAGTATTAGAATGCCTAGCTACAGCAATAAGACAAGATGCAGACATAAAGGGGATCCAAATAGGGAAAGATGTAAAACCCTCACTCTTTGAAGATGATATGATCTTGTATTTAAAGAATCCCATGGACTCCACTCCCAAATTGCTCGAGCTGATTTGAAACTTTTGCAAAGTAGCAGGGTATAAAATTAAACCTCAGAAATCAATGGTTTCCTGTATGCCAATAACGAAAAGAGCGTGGCTGAAATTAGGAAAGCAACCCCTTTTGAAATAGCCCCACAAAAAAAATACCTAGGAATTAACTAAAGAATTGAAGGACCTCTACAATGCAAACTTTAAAAAAGGGGGTGGGAGATGTGAGGGCAGGGATGGTAAGGGGAAACAATGCTTGATAAGAAGGTAACAATGCTTGATAAGAAATGTACTCATTACCTTGCTCATGTAATTGTAACCCCTCTGTAAGGTATTTACACAATAAAAAACTTATTCATAAAAAAATCTGAAAAAAGAAATCAATGTGAAGGGTAAACAAAGGAGGAGGCTGCAATGCTTGGTAAGAAATGTACGCATTATCCTGCCCACGTAATTGTAACTCCTCTGTACAGTATGTTCACAAATAAAATAAAATTAAATTAAAAAAAAAAGAAATCAAAGTAGAACTTAGGAAGTAGGTAAACCTCCCATGCTCCTGGATTGGAAGGATCTAGATCATGAAAATGGCAACACTTCCCAAGGCTATCTACAAATTCAATACGATACCTATTAATATTCATACCTCATTCTTCAATGAAATGGAAGAAGCAATCCAAAAGTTCATATGGAACAATAAAAGACCCCGAATAGCAAAACCAAGCCTTAACAGAAAAAGTAGTGCTGGAGGAATATCAATACCAAAATTCAAACTCTACTACAAAGCTAGAGTCAAATTATTTGGGTTGGAATATTTGCTGTGACATATTATCAGCTAGACAGCATAAACAATTGAATTATTTTAACTATTTCTTCATTTTTAAAATTTTATTTTCTTTGTTTCCTTATTTCTTTTATGTTTTTTGTGCTGATCTTGGGGCTTTACCTCAGTGTCGGAGCACTGACCCTGAACTTTTGCACTCATGGCTAATACTCTTCCACTTGAGCCACACTTTTTGGTGGCTAATTGGAGGTAAATGTCTCACAGGCCTTACTGCACAGCATGGTTTAAACTGAAATCTCAGACCTCAGACACATAAGTAGCCAATATTACAGGGGTGAGCCACTGGCTTCTTGTTCATTTTCTTAATTGAAAAAATTATAATAATAAAAATGCTTATATCATAGAAGCTAGTGTATATAAAGTACTTAGAACAGTTGCATGTATAAATCTTTGAATTTAGTCCTTATTACTATAACTTGATGCTTAACAACTTAGTTGAGCCCATAAATTAACTGAAAAGATAAAGCTCAGCATACCAACCATCATTTTGTGCTTCTCTCCTTCACTCAAACTCAAATTCATTTTCTCTGTCTCTGTCTCTTTCTCTGTCTCTGTCTTTGTCTCTGTGACTGTGTCTGTGTCTGTGTCTGTCTCTCTGTCTCTCTCTCTCTGTCTCTGTCTCTGTCTGTCTGTCTGTCTCTGTCTCTCCCTCTCTTTCTTCTTTTCCTCCCTGAAGGACATGAACAGCAGAGTCTGTTCAAGGCACACCACCTGCCAGGAAGCAATAACTCCCTGTGACTAAGCTAAGCCAGACTACCTGTGAATACTCCCTCTGACCACTGAAATAATCTGAGACTACTACAGTTTAGTATTTGCACCCACCTCTCATCAGTTACCCCCCACCAATTCTTCCTCTATTTAAACATAAAGCACATGTTTGTAGGAAGATGATGAACTGTTTATACTTTGAATCTTCCCAAGACATGCTTGTGTAATGTTACTTAAATCTCTTTCCTTTATTCTTCACCACTACTCATCTCTTTGTATGGTGTATTGGAGCCCGTGGCTAGACCTGACAGGTAAGACTTGGAAGAATTGGGCTTGTGGCCAAAAAACTGTTTGCAGCACTGAGGAAGAGAGAGAGAGAGAGACAGAGACAGAGACAGAGACAGAGACAGAGACAGAGAGACAGAGAGAGAGAGATACACACAGACACACAGACAGACACACAGACAGAAACACGCAAAGGAATTACACTCACTGTTATGGGAATTACTAGTAACAATAACCATACTCATTTAGCCCTTACATTTAGTTATTTCATAATGCTGTTGGACCAAGTAATAGTGTTATTAATTGTCCTTGAGAAATTAGAATACGACAGAGTAATTCTCCTGATGATTTTGTAAATGGTATTTCTTTAACAATCTGAATGATGGAGTTTAAATGAAGTATTATTTGTTGCATTTCTTACTTTTCTTCTTTTTGGAGACAAAGTCTTGCTATGTATCCCAGGATGGCCTTGAACTAATGATCCTTATGTCTTGGCTTCTGAAGGGCTGAAATTGTTTGTGCCACAATGCCCAGAATATTTCTTCTCATCTGAATTCATTATCAGCTATATTTATAGTGATAATTATTTCCCTTAGAATTGTAGGTGGCTGAAGCAGTTCTATGTATCTCATGAACATATAACAATGCTGAGACTGCTAAGAGCCCTGGTACCAGGATCTTCTTTTACAGAATAAGGAAATCTTTATCAGATCTTCACTCATGTCAATTGGCTACAATTCATATGATTATCATTAAATCAACATCGCTGGGGCTGAGAATAATATCACAAATCATTGAGTCATGTGATAAAGCAATGGATACATGAAATTGTTTCTTTACAAGAAATAACAGTAGGCAACCAACTGTGGCAGAGAAAGTTATTCTCCAGGCTGTTTTCCAAAATCATAAATATTGAGTGTACCTCCAGTAGAGTAAAAAAGTGAAATTCTGTTGAACATTTTGCAAAAGAACAATGTTGATTTCCCCAATGAGTCTTGCCTGAGAAATATTCTGTAATGTTTTATGTGATTTATCTGATATTAAAAAGTGCTATTATAACTGTAAGTTTGCATATCATAGTTCTATACACAGCCAGTTTTATCATTCAGATACATACATATAAACTCTCCCAAAACTTCCTTTATATTCAAGCATTGGGCAATAAGAAATGAAAACTGTATAAAAGACATCTAACTGTATTTTGCATTCAGAAGTGAATGCCAATGCAGTTCTTTGACTATGCCCAAAGAATATCAGAAAAAAAAGTGAGACTACTTCACTTCCTGACTTCCTGAGTCTTCAGAAAATGAATTATATTTCTACAACTGCCTTACACACTTTAGCAAGCTAATTATAATAACACTTATACAGCCTGCTTAAAAATCAAAATGTGCAAGTTGTGATAAGTCTACTGGCAATTAAGAAACAGTAAGATGTATTATCTCCAGATGCTCATGGGACTTCCTGAAGTTTGGAAAGTCACATCTGTCTGTGGTATTGTAGGACACTTGAGCAGCAAAGATGGGGCTGAGAGGGAGTTGAGTGGGCAGAGCCGGATTTGTTTACATTTAGTGCATAAACAGCTCGTGAAAGCTTAGGTGCATGAGAGGGTGTGACCTTTTACAGTGATTTGTTGGTTCCTTTTCCTCCCCATGCCACATGGTCTCTTTTGCTTTAAAAAGTGCTTGCTGTGTGTTAACAAATGAGTTCCTGCTTGACTTGACTCCCTGCTGCGCTGCGCTGATTGTCTCCTGGGCTAAGAGAGGCTGGGGAATAGGCTACCGTCCACTTACCTTTCCTCGAACCCAGTCCGTCTTTCGTGGAATAGAGGAAGACCCTACATGGTATAGCTTGATATTTTTTCCATTGATTTTAGAAGCTGTTTGTGGCCCTGTTGACTTGTAGATATGCAAATTATCTTTACTGAAGAGCACTTCCTTTCTGAAATTGCAGTTTCCAGGCATATATATGGCAAGAAGTTATGGTACAGTCACACTTAGATCCTGAAAAATATTTGATAAGTCTCAGTAAATTTTCAATTTTGGAGAGGTATAGTGAACATTTTTTATTTTTCTCATTGTCTTTTGGGATTATGGGAAGAAGTGAAATATATTCGAGAATGAATTAATAAAAATAAAAATAATGCATGTATACAAGTCTAATATAAAGCCTGAAGTATTCTTTCTTTGGGTTTTCCATTTCTCCATTTGAGTAATTCTCCATAAGGGAGCATACTGAAAAAGTTATAACCTGCAGAGGCATTAGTCTTTGATAGATATCTAATTGTCTTTAAACATTTTAAATGAGTAAATTTTTTAAAATAAAAGTGTTATCAATCCATATTTAATCTCATTTTGTGTCTACAAATCATGTGTTTTTTGTGTCAGTCCTGGGGCTTGAACTCAGGACTAATGTTCTGTCTTTGAGCTTCTTTTGTCTTAAGGCTAATACTCTACTACTTGAACCATAGTTCCACTATTGGAATTTTTAATATTTTATTGGAGATAAGAATCTCATGACTTTCCTGAATGGGCTGGCTTCAAACTATGATCATCAGATCTCAGCCTCCTGAGTAGCTAGGATTATTTGCATGAGCCACCAGCACTTGGTTAGAAATCATATTGTCAAACATTTCAGATAGATTTGAGATTGAGAGTTAAAAATAATAGAATATTGTACCATTAGCAGAACAACTCCTTTTATGATCTAAAGATGAGAATTAACTATGCATCTTCATTCATACAGATGTGACATTCATTGACATTATATAAAATTGCCAATACATCAGAAGACATTTGCTTTAGTTTATGTCATAAATATTGGATATATGATTCCATTCATGTGAAGTTTCTCTTTGTGAAATTTATCATCTAGGATGATCATAAATTTGTTTTAGTGTTTTGGTAATATGCTGTCTAATATAAGAAACCGAGTCTTGTTCGTTTACTTTCCATGTACTAGAGAGGTATGTAAATTGTATTTGGAATCATTTATAGCACATTTGACACACATCAACAAATAACATTAAGGAAATTGCTATTGTGTTTATAGTGTAATGTCCAGTATGATACAAGGTAGATAAGAGAATACAAGGTTTCTACCGTAACTCCAGATTAAACTTCTTTGAGAGTATAGTATCTAAAATGAGAACAATAGTTTCACTCTACTACATAATGGATAGCCAATGTTGTAGTTTGAATATTTTTGCTACCAACTTTATATTCTCTACCAAATTCTTAGTGTCGAAAACCCACTCCCTAATTTGGTGGTATAAGGAGGTAAGTGTTTGGAAGGGGATTGAGTTTGGGGTTCCTCTTGAAGGGAATTAGTGCTTTTATAAAAACAAAAAGCCTGAGGGACGTGAGCTCACTCACCCCTTCTACTATGTAAGACTATACTAATGGCAAGGCACTGTTTGTAAAGCTGAGAAATCATCACTAGATGTCAAATCATTGTTACTTTATTTTGGATTTCTCGGTCTTCAGAACTGTGAAAAATAAATATCTGCCATTTATAAATTACTGAGACGAACATATTTTGTTATAGTAACACGTATGTCTCAGGTAGCCAGCCTCTCCTTGGAACACTATGCTCATTACTGATTGCCATGCTAAGAACAGAAAATCCAAGTATGCTAGAATTGTTATGGACATGTGTAGAAAAATGATTATATACTTGTTTTGACTGATAAAGGATATAACAGGGGCCAGAGGGTGTAGATATGAAACAAAAAAAATTATTTTATGAGCCTGTTTTTTTCTGTTGAATTTCTGTTGAATTGGATTGTTATTCATGCTCCTCATTTCATGCCACATTGGTGTAACTGCTGATTGCAAAGGCCAACTTCCTTTTTATAAGTTTCTATTACTTAGTCTCCAAGCAATCATTGTAATCTTTCCATGTTTAATTGTACTCCTAAAATGTATTTTATTTTATTTTTTGTGTATTATATTATTTACACATGTATATTTTATTTTGTGTAATTTTGTTGTTTACAGGAGCAGTATTTTGATCTAGATTTCAATCTGTTTATTTTCCTTTTTACTTGAAATGTTTTTAAATTTTTATTGAGTTTGCTACATATATATCTATGTTGTCATGTCTAAATATAGCAAAATCCACATGTACACCCCAGTGATTAATATTCTGATCACCTATGACTGTTTGCACCATAAATGAACCTTAAAATGAGTATCTTGAACATTTCCCACATTGTGCTTGGGGGATCATACCATGTACATAGAATTATTTTAACTTAATGACCCCTATTTCTTCATAGAATGACTGTTTCTATCAAAGTATTTGAGTAACCTGGAGCCCAAGGGTTAATAAAATTTTTCTGTAAGGGGTCAAATAATAAATATTTAGGATTTTTTGTTTCAAATATTCATTATCTCTCTTCCTCCTCTACTTTATCTTCATTTTTTAATCCCACCTCAAAAGTGTATAATATATTCTTATATTATGGACTATGTATTTAAAGATCATTTACTCTTTGTGGCAGTCAGAATCTTCATCTAGCACTAGGTGGCTGCCATCATGTGGCAGATGATTCACTTCATTAATTTTTATTGTTTTCTTGTATATTACATACTAACTCATTGTCAGTTTTATAAAACTATCTTTTTCCAATTCTTTGTTCATTAATGCTATCCATGCTATAACATGATGTTATGGTTATGAAGTTTTATATAAACTCAGCTATATGCCAATGGAATGAGAATGTCAACATGCAAGTTTCTGAGCAATTACATGTTTCTCTAAAGGTCAAGTAGTTACTTGACCAAGTGACTGTAGATAAGCCTTGATAGTCTCTTTCAACCCTGACATTATTTAACATACATAATATATAGTGAGGATAACACTTAAAAATCATAGATTTAGATATTAGTAAATTTTCTAATCCATATTCTCATTTTCCCCATAGCTAAATATTGAGAGTCTGTACCAGATATTCCTGTTTTGCAATCTATTGCACATTGTACTACCTCAAGATAAGTTATAATTTGAATGGTTCAGCAGTAAATATTCATATGGTTCCAGAGCAGAGAGGATGTAATTGAGGTAGAAAAAGTATGCAGAAAGGGGCACAAGTAAGTTTTCCTAGGATTGAATGATTCTTGAAAAATGTTAAAACTACTTGTGTAAATGTCTGTAATTCAATGGGTTGCCATTTGCAGAAAATAATTATAAAGTCATTATCAATATTTCTCACTATCCTAACTTAGTATGTATCCTCTATCCTTACCATATGTGATCTAGGCAAAAATTGCTGTGTTCCCCCTGTAATGCCAGAGACTAAACATTATTGTGCCATTTTAAATTAGCTAAGTGTGGGTAATGTGCTAATAAACAGCAGTATCTTTCATATCATGCCTTGAAGGGAGCTACTGGCCTGGTGTCCAGCTGCTAGAGCTGAATGATCCTGGAGCCCAAAGATTAATAAACTTTTTCTCTGAAGGACTTTTCTGCAGCTGATATTGCCTGATCTATATAAACTGGAAGTCTAGTGCCCTTCCATAGTATTTGGTAAGAAATCCTTTCAAGATTGATGCCCTATTATCCACTCTAATAGAAATTCATATTAGAAAATGTAGAGCTGTTCAAAAGTTGTTCTACCCTACCTAATGTCAGCTTAATTCAGTAAACTCTTATCTAGAACCACCATCTTGATACCACTAAGAGAACAGTTTTTTTTAAATACAAGTTTGATTTGCTATCACAAATTTCAGACTCTGTGGGTTTTGTTCTTACTCTGTTATCTGAGGCTTTATAAACAGATACTTATATCTGAATTATCAGCATTAGTAATCTTATATTTGAGAAAGACAACTGGAAGGAGGAAGTCAATAGAAAATAGATTTAGCATAGGATAGGGTGGCTACATTTCAAGTGGTATTTATAGGCACATGTATATGTCAGAATTTCAGTTAAAATGCACCAGTGAATGTACGTGGTTCATACCTATAATACTGGTTATTCAGGAGGCTGAGATCTGAGTATCGTGGATTCAAAACCAGTCTAGACAGGAAAATCTGTGAGATTCTTATTTCCAATTAACCACCAAAAAGCCCACAAACAGAGCTATAGATCAAGTGATAGAGTGTTAGCCATGATCAAAAAAATACTCAGGGAAAACAGGCAGGCCCTGAGTTCAAGCCCCAGGCCCAGTAAAAAGAAGACAGATGTACCAATGTTCCATTTCCTCAGTAGGAGTATTCTTAACATTAGCTACTTTCCTCTTCTGAACATTACAGTGAGAGATTTCCCAATTTTCTACCAAGTCTTTTCTAAATTTCACAATAAAATGGCAAAGTATAAAGACTACTTAACAATATTTGTTCCACTGTAATTATTTCTTGTCTACTTTCCTCTGCAATGTGTTTAACATTTCTGTACAAGAGTCTCTGTCTGATGCATTTTGAGTGTTCCAAATGTCCTAAGAAGATATTTTAGGGCATGGGAAATTCTGAGTGACTGAAAACAATTATACCACACGTCCTCATTTCTGTGTTGTCTACTTTGACTCTGACTAGCTGTGTACTGAAGCAATTTCTGTTGTTTTTTTTCCATTCCCATACAGAGTATTATGCTGGGATTCAATAGTTTTTATGTTGTGCCCCTTCCCCTAGCATTATACTTGTTTCAATTATACTTTCTCTTTGCTGTGTAGACTAAGGACACAATTTAAACACCTTGCTTATTTCTCTACAAGTCAAAACATATTCCTTGCTTGAATAGAGAGGAAATAAGAAAAGGGAGGAAATAAGAAGAGTCTGCCTTCATTGTACCTTCCTCTGGCAACACATAACCTAGTTAAGAAGTCTACGCAAGAAAGAAATCAGAGGAGTTCCGGGAAGATGGCGGAGGAGAAGCTGGAATCTGAACAAGCTCTCGCATAGAAAGCAGTTTTAGAGCTCCAGTGAACAGTCCTAAGCCAGAGAATCACACCAAGTGTGCCATCACAGGACAGAGAGTTAGACAAGAGAGGGGAAGCCAAGGAAACACATCAGCTGCCGCTGTGGCGGCAGGGTCGCGGCGGCGACCACCGCCGCGGGGTCATACCTGAGACACAGAGAGTCCGGGACGAAGGAGCCAGACGCAGCGGACGAGCGGATTCTACTCAACACCAACAAGAACCAACAAGGAGCGGACATCTTCATCCTGCTGTTTGCAGACCAGAGACGACCCAGGATCCAAGACTCGGCATGAGTACAAGCCCGACGTCCTCACTCCTTCTCAGGGAGCAGAGGAGGGAAGGCCACCCCTCCCCCCCCCCCCAGCACCAGTGATCTCCATCTTGGATACCGACAAAGCTCAGAGGAGCTGCTAGCTCCAGCTCAGGCCTTGGAATAAAAGGAGTCATTTAGCAGGTCACAAGAACTTAACGGCTTAGTGACCTGCCAGACTCAGCTCCATCCAGGGAAAAGTCACCCAGCTCAGGCGCCAGCCATTGGAGTGCCTTGCCTCACTGGGTAACCAGAGTCAGAGGCTGCCCCTCCCTCTAGCAGCCACCACAATCAATTGAAAAACAGAAACCCTGAGAATGGCTCCAGGCTGGGCGCTGTGAGCTTTATCACAAAATAGCCCCAGGGAAAAGCTACTGTTTGTTGAAAGGCCTCAACTCTACCCAGAACCTAGCCTCATCACCACATCCCCCTCTTTTGTGATTCTCAAAGCAGATCACCCTCCCAGAAAACTAACCTGGGAGGGGGATCTCAAAAGCAGAGCATTTTTCTGCCTCTTCCAACCAACCGACTTAAGAAACCAATCAAGCCACAGGACCCCAAGCTGACCAGAGACTCCAACAAGAGACTGGTTACAGACAAAAGGGAGATACAGGATTCTTCCCACTCCTCCCCCCCCAAAAAAAAAATCAAAAGACTTTTTTTCTTTTTTCTTTTTTCTTCTTCTTCTTTTCTTTTTTATGCTTGTTTCTTGTTTTTTGTTACCTTATATATATATATATTTTTTTTCCCGATCTAAAACTTTTATTAATCTTTAATTTTTGCCTCTTCTGAAAAAATAATTGTTTTCCAGTAAGTTTTTTTTTTCTCATCTTATAATTTTTATTTTAGGAATATGTGAATGAGCATTTTCCTTTCTTTTCTTGTCTTCTTTCTCTTTTTCTTTCTTTCTTAATTATCTTTTTGTTTTTTGTCTAGCTCTACTGAACTTCTGATCTTTTCTTCTCCCTTTCCCATCCTTAAAGTTTTTCACATCTCCTCTATGTCTCTCCCCTTCTCTGAACATATTCACATTCCTCTCTAAATAGACGGTCTTTTAACCTCTATAATAACATTAATTTTTACGTTTCTATTCTTTTTCTAGTCTCTCTTCATTCCCCTTTCCGTCTCTTCTTTTTCTCTCTCTCTCTACTTGAATCCTACCCGACCCATTTCCTGCATTGTGATTAGGACATAGTTAACTCTCCCTGTGCCTCCCCACACCAATCTATTCCTATTTTTTACCCACATCTCTCCCTAATCCTAATAATTTCTGGTTTTCCAAATTCTTTTCTGTGGTTCGAAGTCCTTTAACATATAATTGTTTGATGTTGAATAGATCTATCTGTTGAACTAGATTGTATCTGTAGACTATTGACTGTACAAATGCAAACTTTGGTTGATGGTTGCCTTAAGATAGTGTTCTAGCACAAAACTGGTGCAATCTTCATCTCAAATGGGCTGAGTAAGCCGGAAAAACACAAGAAAAATGGCAAATTCGGGTATCTCAATTCCCAATCTTGATAATCAGGGATTAGAACAGATAAAGAATAATCCAGAGGAGAGTTCCCAAATAGCTCTACAAACACTAATAGCAAACATGATAAATGAGAAGTCTGACAATGTACAAAGGACTCTGTATGAGCGTGATAGGGAGAGAGAGGAGGCATCCCAGAAGTTTATACAGGAATATCACAAGCGTGAGGAAGCTACTCAAAAACTGATACAGGATTTGCGTGAACAACTTGAGAATACTCAAAGAGAAAGGGAGGAATGGCTTGAGCAGGCAGAGAACACTCAAAGAGAACTGCAGGAATCCCACGAACGGGAAGAAAGAGAACTGCAGGAATCCCACAGATGGGAGGAAGCTAATCAAAGAGTAATTCAGGAATTGAGAGACCAGGTAGAGAATACACAAAGATCACTAAAGGCATTCATGGAATCCATTAACAAAGAGCTGAAGGAAGTCAGGGAGACCACAAAGGGAATGCTGAATGGAACCCAACAGAAGGAATGGGAGTCCAAAGAAACCATAACCAATGAACTAAGTGATTTGAGAACAAACACTGAACACCAAATTAAGGAAGTAAAGAAATTCATACAAGACCTAAAACAGAGCTTCAACAAAGAACTTGAAGCCATCAAAGCTGACCAATTAGAAGGAAAAGAGATAAAAAACAAAGCAGAGAGTCTTGACAGCAGGTTAGACCATGCAGAAGATCGAATCTCAGGGATTGAAGACAGCCTAGATATTATAGAGAAAGAACATACAACCATCCAAGAAAAGTGCAAGAAATAAGATAGGTCTATCCAACACCTGGAAGACACCATCAGAAGGCCTTATCTAAGGATAATGGGTGTAGAGGAGTACCTAGAAACAGAAGTTAATGGTCTAGGAAATTTGTTTAACAGGATCCTAGCAGAGAACTTCCCAAACATACAAAAAGATAGGCCTATTCAGATACAAGAAGCTTTTAGAACCCCAAATAGACCAGACCAGAATAGGACATCCCACAGTCACATTATAATCCACACAGGATCAACCCAGACCAAGGAAAAGATCCTTAAAGCTGTCAAGGAGACAAGGTTAATCACCTATAAAGGGAAACCAATTAGAATCACCTCAGATTTCTCAGCAGAGACAATCAAAGCAAGAAGAGCCTGGAATGACGTATGCCATGCCCTAAAAACAAACAACTATCAACCAAGAATACTGTACCCAGCTAAACTCTCCTTCATAACTGAAGGCCAAATAAAAACCTTCCGTAGCAAAGAAAAATTGAAACAATACATCTCCACCAAACCAGCCCTACAAAAGATTCTTAAAGATGTCCTACACATAGAAAACCAAAAAGAGCGCAACAAAGGCCAAGAAACTGCACCCAAACTGAGAATCCAAGAACCTTAGGAAGAACCCAGTTTTCGCAGCCCCCAAGAAGGTGGATAACATGGCAGTAACTCCCAAATACCTCTCAGTCCTATCTCTTAACGTTAACGGACTGAACTCTCCAATTAAGCGACATAGACTGACTAGTTGGATTAAAAAAGAAGACCCTTCTAACTGCTGCCTGCAGGAGTCACATCTTGCCCGTAAAAACAAACACATTTTCAATGTTAAAGGTTGGAACAAAATCTACCAAGGAAACGGCCCTCATAAACAGGCGGGAGTTGCAATCCTAATATCAGATAAAATAGACTTCAAATTAAAATTCGTGAGAAGAGATAAAGAAGGTCGCTACATACTAATTAAAGGATTTCTCCTTCAGGAGGATATTACAATTCTAAATATCTATTCGCCAAACAATGGAGCACCCAAATTTATCAAAGAAACACTACTTTCCCTCAAATCCCATATAGATCCAAAGACATTAATTGTTGGGGATTTTAACACACCACTCTCCCCACTAGATAGATCAACTCGGCAAAAACTCAACAGAGAAACCGCAGATCTAAACAGCTGCATAGATCAACTAGACTTAACAGACATTTACCGAACATTTCACCCAGCAGCATCAGAATACACGTTCTTCTCAGCAGCACATGGAACGTTTTCTAAAATAGACCACATTTTAGGCCACAAAGCAAACTTGTCTAAATTCAGAAACATTGAAGTTATACCTTGCATTCTCTCTGACCACAAGGGAATAAAATTAGAACTCAACACCAAAAGCCACCAAAGAAAGTCCGGTATCACATGGAGGCTGAACAACACACTGCTGAATCATGAGTGGGTCATGGATGAGATTAGAAAGGAAATTCAAATGTTCATGCTACTCAACAAAAATGAACACACAAATTACCAGCTCCTCTGGGACACAGCAAAGGCAGTACTCAGAGGCAAGTTTATAGCTCTGAGGTCCTACATCAACAAATTGGAGAGATCGGAAACTAACAATTTAATGACACATCTAAACCTCCTTGAAAAAGAGGAGCAAGATAAACCCCAATCCAGTAGACGGAAAGAAATAATCAAAATTAAATCAGAATTAAATGAATTAGAATCCAAAAAAACTTTAGAAAGAATCAACAAAACAAAGAGTTGGTTCTTCAAAAAACTTAACAAAATTGACAGACCCTTAGCAAACCTTATCAGAAAAAGGAGAGAACACACCCAAATTAATAAACTCAGAGATGAGAATGGAAACATCACCACGGAAACAACCAAGATTCAGAACATTATAAGGAAATACTTCTCAAAACTTTATGCTAATAAGTTTGAGAACTTGACAGAAATGGACCTTTTCTTAGCAAATATTGACAT
This sequence comes from Dipodomys merriami, assembly GCF_024711535.1. Classification (NCBI taxonomy): domain Eukaryota; kingdom Metazoa; phylum Chordata; class Mammalia; order Rodentia; family Heteromyidae; genus Dipodomys; species Dipodomys merriami. The sequence goes on along the minus strand of NW_027204492.1, from coordinate 33,204,660 downwards.
ACCAAAACTAAACCAAGATGAGTTAAACCAGCTTAACAGGCCCATATCAAGCATTGAAATAGAAACAGTAATAAGAGACCTCCCAGCTAAGAAAAGTACAGGACCAGATGGTTTTACAGCGGAATTTTACAAGGCCTTCAAAGCAGAGCTCACACCAATACTCCTCCAACTCTTCAATGAAATTGAAAGAGAAAGCTCACTACCGAACACATTCTATGAAGCCATCATAACCCTCATCCCAAAACCAGGCAGAGACTCATCAAAGAAAGAGAACTATAGACCCATTTCTTTGATGAACATTGATGCAAAACTTCTCAACAAAATTTTGGCCAATCGACTTCAACAATTCATCCAAAAAATCATACACCGTGATCAAACAGGATTCATTTCAGGGATGCAAAGCTGGTTCAATATACGCAAATCAATTAATATTATTCATCACATCAACAGGAGCAAGAATAAGAACCACATGGTTATCTCAATAGATGCAGAAAAAGCATTTGACAAGATCAAACACCCCTTTATGATGAAGGTTCTGGAAAAATTAGGAATCCATGGATCATTCCTCAATACAATAAAGGCTGTATATGACAAACCTACAGCCACCATTATACTCAATGGTGAAAAACTAAAGACATTTCCTCTTAACTCAGGAACAAGACAAGGATGCCCACTCTCTCCACTTCTCTTCAATCTAGTATTAGAATGCCTACCTACAGAAATAAGACAAGATGCAGACATAAAGGGAATCCAAATAGGGAAAGAAGAATAAAACTCTCCCTCTTTGCAGATGACATGATCTTGTATTTAAAGAATGCCATAGACTCCACTCCCAAATTACTCAAGCTGATTCAAAACTTTGGCAAAGTAGCAGGTTATAAAATTAGCCCCCAAAAATCAATGGCTTTTCTATATGCCAACAATGAGAAAAGTGTGGCTGAAATTAGGAAAGCAACTCCATTTGTAATAGCCCCACAAAAAATAAAATACCTAGGAATTAACTTAACCAAAGAAGTGAAGGACCTCTATGATGAAAACTTTAAAATCTTGAAAAAGGAAATCAACCCAGAACTTAAAAAATGGCAAAACCTCCCATGCTCCTGGATTGACAAGATTAACATCGTGAAAATGGCAATACTTCCCAAGGCTATCTACAAATTGAACACGACACCTATCAAAATTCCACTCTCATTCTTCAAGGAAATAGAAGAGGCAATCCAAAAATTCATATGGAACAATAAAAGACCCCGAATAGCAAAAACGCTCCTCCACGGAAAGAACACTGCTGGATGAATATCAATACCAAATTTCAAACTCTACTATAAAGCCATAGTAATCAAAACAGCTTTGTATTGGCATAAGAACAGACCTCAGGACCAATGGAATAGAATTGAAAACCCAGAAATGAACCTACAGACCTATAGCCATCTAATCTTCGATAAGGAAGCTAAAACAATAGAATGGAAGAAAGACAGCCTCTTCAGTAAATGCTGCTGGCAAAATTGGTTAACTACATGTAGAAAACTAAAGCTAGATCCTTACATATCACCCAGCACCAGAATCAACTCCAAATGGATCAAAGACCTTGAACTCAAAGCAAACACTCTGAAAACATTACAGGATGGAATAGGAGAAACCCTAGGTCTCCTTGGCTCAGGCCGAAATTTTCTGAATAGAGACCCGGAAGCACAACAAATCAAAGAAAGGTTGGACAAATGGGATTGCATAAGGTTGCAGAGCTTCTGCAGTGCAAATGACATAGCTAGCAAGATCAATAGAAAGCCCACCGATTGGGAGAAGATCTTTACTAGCCATACAACGGACAAGGGTCTCATATCTAAAATATACTTGGAACTCAAAAAATTAAACCACCCAACAACAAATCCTCAAAGAAACAACTGCCCAATAAATAAGTGGGTGAAAGACTTAAAGAGAAGCTTCTCTGAAGAAGAAAGAAGGATGGCCAATAGACACATGAAGAAATGTTCAACATCCCTAGCCATAAAAGAAATGCAAATCAAAACAACATTGAGATATCACCTCACTCCAGTTAGAACGGCAAAAATCAAGAACTCTAACAACAACAGATGCTGGAAGGGATGTGGACAGAAAGGAACCTTACTTCATTGTTGGTGGGAATGTAAACTTGTTCAACCACTTTGGAAAGCAGTATGGAGGTTCCTCAAAAGACTTCACATAGATCTCCCCTATGATCCAGCAATCCCACTTTTGGGCATTTACCCAAATGTTTACAAACAAGACCACAGTAAAGCTACCAGCACAACTATGTTTATTGCAGCATTATTTACCATAGCTAAGATATGGAACCAACCCAGATGCCCCTCAGTAGATGAATGGATCAAGAAAATGTGGTATATATACACAATGGAATTCTATGCCTCCATCAGAAAGAATGACATTTCCCCATTTGTTAGGAAATGGAAAGGTTTGGAAAAAATTATATTAAGTGAAGTAAGCCAGGCCCAAAGAAGCATAGGTCCCATGGTTTCCCTTATTTGCAATATCTAGTATAGGTATGAGTCAAGCGGAAAAGGTCAGATAATGTGATGTTAAGAAAATGAACCCTTAAATATGTATTTTAATGTTTTCGTTTCTTTCATGCATGTGTTTCTAACGCATTTATAAGATTATTTCTTTGTTGCATTGTATGTCCCTCCCCCACAGTGTAACCCCCGCTTTCACTATATTTGATGTCAGTATAACATGTGGAGGAGATGGGGACAAACAAATCTTTTAAGGATTCAGGTGGACCTGTTGCAACAATGAGAAGTACAAAATGTCATGTCAAAACCAACTTTACAATGTCGGTGTGGGGGAGGAAGGGGGTATAATTGGGTGGGGGGAGGGGGGAGGCTGGGAAGGGAGGTGAAGGGTAAACAAAGGAGGAGGCTGCAATGCTTCTTAAGAAATGTATGCATTATCCTGCCCATGTAATTGTAGCCCCTCTGTACAGTATGTTCTCAAATAAAATAAAATTAAATTAAAAAAAAGAAAGATGTAAAGTAAAAATGCAAAACCCTCTTTTTCTATTTTTAATGGCACTGGGATTCTAACTCAGGCCTCAAGTTTGTTATGTAGACATGCTACATACACCTCCAGTTTTGTGCACTCATTATTTTGAGATAGGGTCTCACTTTTGGTCCAGGTCAAAATCTTTCTCTTTTACATTTACTGCCAAAGCTGAGAATAAAGTTAAAAAATCACCATGACCATTTTCTTTCATGGAGATAGAGTCTTGTGAAGTAGTCCTTACTCTGGGTGTGGCCTCTAATTTAATTCTCCTTGATAATAGCTTCCTTCCTATGTACCTGGGGTGATAGATAAAAACAATCATCCACAGCTAATTCTCTTCCTTTTTAAAATTTCTTTTTACATTTTTTACGTAGTTATACAACGGAGTTGTGATTCAGTGAGCAGTTTATGAATACAGTGCATCTTAATGTCATGCCTTTTAACATTCTCACTCACCCCTCCCATTCCTCTCCTTGCCTCACTTTTCTTAAATTTTAGGTTATATGTTGAATTATTTTTGCCATTAGAAATACAAGATCAATATATCCTTATCTGTCATCCATTCACATCTTCAACGGCCTTCCCCCCTCTCCTTCTCTTATTTTTCTGTTCTATGGCATGTATAATGCATTCTTGCTTGTATTTTACTAAATTCCTTCATTCATTCATTCTTCTACCCCTCTGCTCTTGACTCCGCCTATCCCCGTTCCTCGCAAGTATCCATTTCCTAGTACTAAATTTTTAGACTTTGACTTAGTCTTCCTAAAAAATTATACTATTTGCTTTATCCATAGATGCTATTATACTTCAGATAATTCATTTGTAACAGTCTGGTTGCCACCCAGTGTGCTTACTTCTAGATTTATAGGCACATTCTTGTTCCCACTAATGAGGGAAATCATGCAACCTGTGCTTATCTGAGTCTGGTTTATTCACTTAAAATAATCCTCTCCTTATGAATGGCTCAATGTACTTCTTTCTGATGGATGAGTCAAATTCCATTATGTATCTAGTCCACATTTTCTTCATACATTGTCTATTGAGGGCATCTGGGCTGATTCCTATTTTGGGTATGGTAAGCAAAGCTGCAATAAACATGATTGTACTAGTGGCTGTAGTGTATTCCTGTTTGTGCTCTACTGTATAAATGACCGGAAGTGGAATTTCATATGGTATTTCTATGTTTGGTTTTTTTGAGGATACCCCCATATTGCTTTCCAGAGTGGCTGAAAAAGTTTACATTCCCCCCAACAATGTAAAAGAGTTCCCTTTCAGCCACATCTACTTCAACATTTGTTGTTGTTAGTATTTTTTTGATAATGGCCATTGTAACTGGGGTGAGGTGTATTCACAGTGTTGTTTTGAATTGCATATTTTGTGGCCAGAGATGTTGAACATTTTTTCACATGTCTATTGGCCGTATTTGTTGACTTCTTCTTCTGAGCAGTCTCTTTAAGTCATGAACCAATTTATTTATTGAGTTGTTTTATTTTTTGAGGGTTCATTTTTTTTTTAGCTCTAAGTATATTTTGGATATCAGGCCCTTTTCTGATGGATAGCTGGCAAAAATCTTCTCCTGTATTGTGATCTTTTTGTTTAGCTTCTTGTCTATATATATGCTATGTATAAAAACTTCAAGTTTGATGTAGTCTCATTTATCAGTTCTTTCTTTGATTTGTTGTATTCCTGGATGGAATTCCAAGCAAGAACAATAAAGCAATAAAAAGGGGATCCAAATAGGAAAGGAAGAAGTAGAACAATCCCATTATGTAAATGACATGATCCTGTACTTAAAGGACCCCAAAATCTCCTCCTCCAAGCCACTAAACTTGATGCTGAACTTTGGCAAAGTAGCAGGGTATAAAATCAATGCACAAAAATCAATAATTCTGTCTGTGTGCTAATGAAAAATTGAGGCTGATATCAGAAAAGAAACTCCATTTATAATTGCCTCCAAAAGAGTGAAATACTTACAATTAACCAAACAAGTGAAGGACCTCTATAATGAAACTTTTGACAATTTGCAAAAGGAAATTGAAGAAGATTTAAGGAAGAAGAAGGATCTTCTGTGTTCCAGTGTGGGAAGAATTAATATTGGGAAAATAGAAATATTATCCAAAGCAATTTACGAATTTAATGCTATACCCATCAGAATCTCAACAGCATTCTTTTTTTGGAAAAGAGATTTTTTTTTAATTTTGCTTTTTGTTTCTATTTTTCTCCTTTGTTGCTGTTTTTTTTTTATTTCTGTACCTTTTGCCTTCTATATAAGTTGATCTGTTTTGGGGAAGGTAAGGAGGAGCACTGAAGTGGTGAGACAAAGGGTTATGCAGCAGTGATAATCACTAGACATTATGTTGGAAATTAACTATGACTTGTTGGGGAAGGGAATCTGTAGGGAAACAACTGGGAGAAAATGAAGCAAAAGGTGACACTGTTCAATAAGAAATGTACTCATTATCTGACTTATGAAACTGTAACCCCACTGAACCCCACCTTTACAATAAAATTAAAAATTTTAAAACATCAGCTAAAATATACCTCATCCCAGTTAGAATAGCTATCATCAAGAAACAAACAAACAAAAATGTTAACCTGAATGCAGGGGAAAAGAATGCTAGACACTGTTGATTAGACTGTCAATTAGTTTCTGCTACTGTGAAAATTAATATTGTATGTTAACTTTGATTCATTGATTGTATACTGAAGAGTAATATAGAAAGACCAACAGCATTCTTTAAAGAGGTAAAATCCAAAAATGCATATGGAATAACAAAAGACCCCAAATAACAAGAGATATACTTAGCAAACAGAACAGTGTTGGAGGAATAACAATAAGAAACTTCAAACTGTTTTACAGAGCCACAGTAATGAAAACAGCTTGGTGTTGGTATAAAAATAGGCCCCAAAACTAATGGAACAGAAGAGAAGAGCAAGAAATGAACCTGCAGACCTACAGCTATCTAAAATTTGAGAAAGGAGCCAAAAAATAGGCTGGAAAAAATAACCTATTCAACAAACTATGCTGGCAAAGTTGTACATACATTTGCAGAAAACAAAATCCCCATATATCTCCTTGCACCAGCATCTGTTTAAAATGGATTGAAGATTTCAATGTAAAGTCATAAACCATGAAACCTTTACAGGAAAGACTATGGGAAATGCTAGGGCTACTGGGCACAGGTGAAATTTTCTAATTCTCTTCTTTGTTACTACTAAATAAGTCTGCACAATCTTCCTGTTCTACATACCCACACTTTCCTCAAATTAATTTATGTAATCTCTAGATATTCATCCATTATTTTTTAAATTTTGTCAAGGTGATGTACCGAGCGTTACAATTACATAAGTAAGATAATAAATACATTTCTTGTCAAAATTGTTGCCCCTCCCTCATTTTTCTCCCACTTTCCCTCCCCTCCAACTTCCTCACCTCCCCCAAGTAGTACAGATGATTTTCAACATATTGTCTTTTGAGTATCACTGTTGCATTGGTTCGCCCTTTGTCCTTTGTCTCATCTTGTTGGTCCCTTTCCCTTCTTTAATTCAGATAAATATATACATGACACCCAGAGTACCAAAATCAAATACAGTGACAACAGGGGATAAGCCATAGGGGAAAAATCACAAAAGGAAAAAGAAATCACATAGTACAATAAAAACATCATCTTATATGGTCATATGTCTATAGCTATTGAGCTATTCTGCTCATCTGCTAAGATTATCCTAGACATTTCCTAATTATTACAAATGAGGGAAAACATAGTTCCCATTAAATTATTTTTAACTAGATATAATGGCTATACTGAGTCCCAGCTCAATTGATTTTACATTAGAATAAATACAAGAGATAATTTTACCTTCAGTAAGAGTAAGTTAAATAATAAATTCTCTAAACTCTGTCCATAATTTTATTAACGAAACTCTCTTGAGAGCATGGAAGAAATATAAATATAATGAAAGGTGTTTTTTGACTAAAATCAAACAAAAGATACCCAGCATAGCAAAATGAGGTATTGAGACTTTAAACATTTTGTTTCTAGGGAAATATGAGCTGGACAATAGTCAAGTTCAGAGTCTAATAAAAATGGAAGGAGTTTGATGAACAATATTTAAAGAAGGAAATTCACAATACTGCAACATCATAGCAAAGATTGGTGAAAAATTTTTCAGAAATGAACCACATAGTCTATAGTATTGTAGCTTAAATCTAGGACTTAGATAATTCATCTAGTTCCAATACATTTGCCAGTAGAAAATTACAATCTTATCTGGAAGTAAACACAAAAATATAAAACACAAAATACTTATATTTTATGAATAAAAGGAAAGGACATAGTCCAAACTCATAAGATGTATTTGGGAAGTAGTATAGCATGGTAAAAATCCAACAGAAAGAAAGACAAAAGTAAAAGATAATATTAGATTCAAATTATAAAACATATAATCACAATCATAGTATGTTTAGAGAAATGAACTAAAAGCTGTTTTTACTGAAACTCATTTATGTAAATGTTCACGTTCTTTGTCTTTAATTTTAGTTTATCATATGTCTTCATGTGCTTTTTTGACTGAATTTAATTTTACGTTTCTATTCTGTTTCTGAAGTTGTACAAAATTATTTCCTTAAATTATCTGTTCTTTACTTTTTCCTATACTTCTTTAATTTGTATATTCCCTTTCTCATCTAGCTATATTTTCAAACAACCTGCCTTCAAGTTCAGATTGTCTTTTCTTTCCAATCAATTCTCTTTTTGATGCTTTCTCTTAGTTTGAATTGCATTCATTTTATTTTTCAGCTCCTTAATCTCTTTTAAAAAATAATTTTAGTCTATGTTAAAGTACATTTCAGTAGTTCCTTGTTTAACTGTTTCTCTGTATTTTCTTAGTGTTTTTAAATTTCTTTTAAAGAAATATTTATAATTTTCTGAAAGTTTGTATCTCTCCATTTTCTTGGTGTCAACTACTATCAAATTGTGTTGCTTAGGTATTCTTAGTTTATGTTTCTATTTGCCTTCTGTCGACGTTGTATATTCAAAAGAATAGTCACCATTTCCAGAGTTATGGGATTGTTTGGTACAAAAGATATTCCCATCTATGCAATGGTACTTGCTGGGTGGCATACAGTGGTTCTGACACCAGTCTTTTTGCACTTCTCTCTACTGAGGTCAGTTAACAGAGATTGCAAGGATCTCCAGGAACCTACATTGTGCTTATTTGTAATGGTGGCAAATGTTTCTGTTTTCCATAACAATGGCTGCCAAGATCCTACTAATTTCTTTTGCTCCCAGTTGGAAAGTTGTGATTGAAGGTATTTCTTTTGCCACTGGGACTGATTTGTGGATCATCAATGGTGGTATTACACAAAAGCAACTAATGAGTGACATCCATCAAGCAGATAGAGTGCACATGTGTGAAATAGAAGTAAGTGTAGAGAGACGATGGCTCTGGAAACCTGAATGGTAACAGAACAAGTTTCTGGTGAAGGCATATCCATTGCCACGTAAGTATCTGTATGTGAAATTAAAGATATGTATGTGAGCTAAAGATAGCAGCATACATGTGTAGAGTTATACTGGCTTTGGAGATTGGGTCAAAGCTAGCTTTCTATGGTGGCTGAGTTAGTGGATAGAAAACAGGCATACAGTGAGAACTTTTCTTTGTGAATAAAAGAGTGTGAGCATGCTCACTATGGTTTGGCTTCAGTGCCTGAGATGTGGACTTTCCCAATATAGACAGATCCCAAGTTTGGAACATGGGCACTGAAGGAGCAACTGCAGATTTAGAATTAAAGCATTGACAGAGAGTCAAAGTACTGTTTTGGGGGGCTGAGAGGAGTATATGGCTTTCTCATTTTTCTCTGTGTATATAGGTACTCTTGGATTATTGCATTTTTAAGAGTGTCATTGCAGCATTCCACCAGGACCTTAGATTTTCTATTAAATTTTTCTACCTGCAAACTTTTGCTTCAACCATCTGTGTGGCTATAGTGCTGCTTATAAAAGCCATGTCTATTATAGTTTTAATTACTTTTTCTGACCAGAAATCCAAGCTTTACACTTTTCCTCCAACTGAACTGTGAGTCTAGTTGCAAGTGAAACAGAGCAAACTTTCAGCCTCCTGACAGGTACAGCATTGCAAAGATGTGTACCCTGCTACTTCTAGTTGGAGAATGGGAACTGAGAACTGAATTGGTCTTTTCTTCTGACTACATTAAAGTTTGCTGAGAGAGAACAGGGCAAGGTTGAGTAAAAAATGCCAAAAATTTTCCTGTTATATTGAATGTGGTTTTTCAATTTGGACAACTGCTTTATTATTTATAGGCCTCTGGTAAAGTTTTAGAGGTTATATAGTGTCATTTTTATATATAAAGTGTTTGCTTTTATAGTTAATGTCTCCATGGAAGACTGAGTGCATGTCAACTTCCTAATCAGTTTTCCTGATATCACTCCTTTCTACCTTAACCACTTCCCCTATCTACCCAGGGCTCATTATACTTAACCCTAATATTTTTATATGAAGGGAAACTTGAATATTCATAAACTACTGGGTTTTTTTGCTGTACAGGAATTTGAATTAAGAGACTTGTACTTGCTAGCCAATTGCTTGACCCCTTGAGTTACTTGCTGGGCCATTCACTTAAAAAAAGATTTATTCTCAGATTCTGTTCTAAATATCCACATAAATATATCTCTGGCTAATTGTTGATACTTTTAAAAGTACAAAATAAAGAGACTAGGAAGTGGCATTGTGGCTCAAGTGATAGAGCTCTAGCCTTGAGCTGAATAGCTTACAGACAGCGATCAGTCCCAGAGTTCAAGCCCCACAACCAACAACAAAAAAAGAGACTAGTAAGGTTGACAATTTACCAGCAATAGAAAGGAGGATTGGCAATATTAACACAGTAAAAATAAAGAATATTAATATAGCATAGTAAGCAGAAAGGAAATTGTGTTCTCTGATAATGGAGAAGATATTTGTCTTGAGGGATTATCTCCATGTATGTGTATTTTGTGTCCGTTCTTGTATCTATGTGTATTTGTGTAAGTGTATGTGTGTAAGAGAGAGACAGAGAAACAGCAAAAGAGAAAAACAGAGAGAAAGGGAAACAATAATCCATTTATCTACCTATCTACCTATTGAGAATGTGATGTGATGGTAGATGTTTTGGACTAATTCTTCTTAGAGTCCAAATTCACTCCTGGATTTTCCATTATTTAAAAACTCTATATTTGTTTCAAAACTACTTTAGGTTGATTTGAAACTACAGTATTGTCTCAGTATGCACTATCTAAAGTAAACTTAACAGGATTTGTGTTAGTACCATGTAAAGAAAACATCTTTTCTTAAAAACATATAACTGGGCCTGAATAAATGACACAGATATGTTCCTGAATAGAAGAAACCATGTTTATGAAATCAACATATGAAGTTAGTGCAACACTTTTCACATTGTTCCCAAAGTGCACTTTTAATCACATTTCTCGTAGAAAAAATAATTTAATATATCAAAATAGACTCGTTTGGAGTTATTGTGCCTTTCTTATTCATTTAAGAATTTAAAAATCATACATAATTCAACATATATTTACCATGTAACAGATTTAAGAATTTTTTAATTTGTTTTGTAGCTTGTAATATAACTTCATTGACTTATACTTTCCTATCTATGCACATACTATTCCCTGGATATAAGGGATATAATTCCAGGTAATCAGCAATATTTGTGACTATTTTCTTTCTACTCTATTTTGGTTGAATTCTGATGTGAAAAGTGAGCATTTTACTTTTTACATGTTGACAATTTCCTTTAATAGTATAGACAGGATGTTCCAAATGTGAAGAGAAATTGAGCCTTTGTGATTTCAATTCAACCAAAGAGCAATCTTTTCCTGTTATATTTTCTTTCCACTGTAAAAAATGTGAATGGATAGAAAATAGTCCTTGTATCTGATGTACTTCACACTATGGCATCTGTTTTCTAGAGATTGCAATTCATGGTCATCTTTTGTTTGACTGCTGTTTGGTTGCTTTTGACCAGTAGGCTTTAGAAAAACTTATCACTGGATGTTTTGAAGTGACTGTGGTGGGGGAACTGTCTCAGTTTATACTTATAGACTTTCAAGAGGATGTATACAGCCTTTTATCAGAATGAATTTTCAGTCTTGGATAAATTACATAATCTACATGGTAGTAGATAAAATAGCATTCCTTCTTGGCATGCTTCTGCTATTATTTCTGCATCACTTGGAGACAATTACATTGGTTATATACTCTCAAAATAACCTAAGGAATTATAATGATAGAAAGAAGTCCTTGAGAAGAAATCAATATATATTCTAGAACTGGGTATCAAAGTTCTACATTATTTGTTCATTCAATAACAAGTAGGATGATAAATATGTAGATCTTTTGGGAAATTTTTCTATGAATGTTGGTTAGGCTTTATCCCTTTGGCTTATAAAATGTAAATATATTCATATTTGTTTTCTTGATCTTTGTCTTCACATAACTTCATTCATATGGAAAAATAAGCTTGTCACCACAAAATTGTTAAAATATAGGATTCATGCAGAGCTAAGATATAGTAAAATAAAGACAAAAATCACAGATATTATCCTCTCCTAATGTTTATTATCTCAGATGAGTACATCCTTGTTTTCTGAATTATTTTCCTATTCGTTGTGTAAAATGAGACAATTCACAAAGGAATATAAAATTGTCCTAGTCCTACCTAGTTTGAACAATCTGATGCAAACTAAGTGATCAAAACCTAGTAGACATCTATGGAGCCCCATATTAGCACTGTAGCATACTGCTTTGAACAGATTTCCACTCACTGATTTCCAGTTTTCAAGATTATACAATTTGTGTTGTATTATTTAATACTCATTTTATTTTGTCGGTTGTGGGGCCTGAACTTTGGGCCTGAGTGCTGTTCCTGTGCTCTTCAGCTCAAGGCTAGCGCTCTACCACTTGAGCCACAGCACCACTTACGGTCTTTTTTGCTTGTGTGGTGCTGAGGAATTTGGACCAGGGCCTCATGCATGCAAGGCAAGCACTCTACCACTGAGCCACAGTCCCAGCCCTTTAATACTCACTTAATATCATTGTATGTATGTTGATATCTCCTTAGCTTGTGTATATAGTTTCAAAAAGCACAGAAATTATGTGCCTTTTATCAACTTTTTAAATTTATTTATACTTTCCATCCATTTTGGTTGTTTAGGCAGCTGAATTTTGCTTAATCAAATGTTTACCTTCATACTCTTGACAACTTCTTGCTCTTACCTATAATTTGTGATGTACTCAAGCTAGCGGTTAGCTACTCATGTATAACTTTTGTCATTTCAATCTAAGAATCTGCCTTCTTTTTATAAGAATAATTTCAAATTTCATGTTGATTAAAGACTCCACAAATTCCAAGCACAGTTTTATCCACTTAATTTCAACACTGCTGTTGAATTTACTCATAGCAGCATTTAGCTTTTGAAGTTTTTTTTCTTTTTTTGGGGGGTCCGGTAGTGGGACCTGAACTCTGGGCCTAGGTGCTGTCCCTCAGCTCTTCAGCTCAAGGCTAGCACTCTACCACTTGAGCCACAGCGCCACTTCCGGCTTTTTTTCTTTTTGCTTATGTGGTGCTGAGGAATCGAGCTCAGGGCCTCATGCACGCAAGGCAAGCGCTCTACCACTGACCCACCTTCCCAACCCCAGCTTTTGAAGTTTTTAATGCAAGAGAATTAAATTGGAGTATTTAACTTTGCTCAACCTACCTTTTTCTCTAGCAGTTTCAGATGTTTTGATGAGTTTTTGCTGTTGCTCTGGGAGCAATGAGCTTTCATTTGCAAGCTGATAACTGACATCTTGAATGATAGGGAACTTTCATAAAAACAAATGAAAGTATTCAATCTATATTGCCTCATGTAATGCCTCCAGTCGGTATTTACTTGAATGACTGATTTAAGAATTACTGTGTCTTTATGAAAGTGATATTGCACAAAGTCTGTCCTGACAGCAGGAAGACATTTAAGACTGGTTTCAGGCAAGTATTCTCCCCTAACTCTAGCAGTGTTCCCTATGCCACTACCTAGCTGCTGGGCTGAGTCAATTACCACCATCTCAAAGGTCAGAAAAAGTGACATTTTCCCCACAAAGGTAGCAATATGCAATGAATTACTCACAGCTGCCACAGGATAAAGAGCAGAATAACAAAAGCACGTACACATTATTGATCTCTTCGTTTGGTTGGGTTCTTACCTCAGCCCAAATTCTCAAGGATGTGTCTATTTCATTTTCATTTTCTAGCACCTAGATAAGGGCTATTCTACATTATATGAATATTATGGGTAGGGGAAATACAGTTTTTCTTTTGAAACACGTAACAATACTAGATAGAGAGGATGTCAAGTGCTTCTTGGACAGCTATACTGATTATTTTGAACTTAGCTTAAAAGAAATCAGGAGAAAAATAAGATGTTTACAAATATTATAATAATTTCTTCTTTTGTGAGTTCTATGAATGCTTTAAAGTATAATTATTGTTTCCTTTAACCTTGTAAAGTGAAATTCGAAGACTTTACGTACTTTTAATGTGTCTATAATCGGTGTATTATATCAAGTATTTCATAATGCTTACAATCTTATTAGAACTGATCTTGAAATTGACTACTTAAAGTGTTTCTTTGGGTTTCTCTAGTGTAAAATTACTATTTGTCCCTTTGTAATTAATGAAAATCTGTAGTACTTATGTCATTGAGATCATACAAATATTTTTTTTCTTTGAAAAGATTCTTGAAGAAATTTTGCACTAATTTATGAATGAGGTCTGTAAAGCTACTTCTGTAGTATTGATCTAATGATCATTCTGCTTCTGTCATTTCTAAATTAGTTAATTGCAGCTCTTCTCAAACAAAGAATTCTTTTCATCTATGTGTTTATTCTGCTAGTTCTTTATATTAGTATCAACCCACGAACATTATTTAATAGATTAAAATTCAATTTTACCATTATTTATTTATTTGTTTACACTTTGGCTTTTGTCATTTCAGTAGGCTTTCTTGTTCCTTAAATAGGCTCTGCATTTTTTGGTACCACAAGATATTGCAGGGTCATCATGGTTTCTGTATTCAGAAACCTTCACAATCCTTTAACTATATTTTCAAAGTGATAATTTTATTAATTTTGTTCATTTATTACATAGACACAAAGTATCAGAGTTGCTAATCCATTCCCCAATGAAAGTCACATTGGCAAACTAAATTATAGCACTTAATGTTATTTGTTTTAGACAGGTTACCTAACATGGAAAACAATCATGAATATAATACATTGCTTCATATTACTTCTTTTGTCTCTACCCACTTCAGAGTGCTCATTTATTTTGAACAGAGGTACACCTTTTTCCCAATATTTTCAAGAGCATCAATTACATCAAGAGGATTTTATTTTGACATGTCTATATATGCATATAATGTGCTATGATCAGACTCATTTCCTTCATTACTCTTTCTCATTCTCCTCCTCCCATCCTAAGTCAATCTCAGCAGGTTTTATTGCTCCATTTTCACACGTGTACATAAAATATCTGGACTATATTCACTCTTCTTCACCCTATTCATTAACCATTTCCCCTTTAGTACTAAGTATTGTATTCCAGATTGGACATGTTTTACTTATCTATCATTCATATTTTTTCATAGTTTGCTAATTGTTCAAAGAGGTTACAAAATGCTATTTCACACATGTGTATATAATATTTTAATCAGATTTCCCTCACTCAAATACTCTAATTTTCCCCATCTCCATCCAATTTCCTCTATCATTCAACAGCTTTCAGTCAATTTCATTTTGTTATCTCCATCGACATCTGCAATATATTTCAGTATTGTTTATCAGCTTTTTCCCTTCATTTTTTGTGATACTGGGTATTGATCTCTGGGTCTTACTATCTCTCAGGCACTCTACCACTTGAGCCATGTCTCACATCCATTTTTGCATTGGATACTTTTGAGGTAGCTTATTTCATTGGTTATTTTTTGAGGTAAGGTCTTGCTTTGTGCCAGCCACTCCAGGGCTTTGAACCTCCTACTTGTGCTTCCCAGTTCCCATCTGCTGGTGCACTGGATAACATCACTGTACCCAGCCATAGCTAGGCTGGCTTGAAACTGCAATTTCAGAATATCTGCCTCCCCAATAGCTAGGCTTACAAGCTTGAATCACAGTGTCTAGGAAGGTACCTTTTTTCTTTCATTAGTTGTATTTAATTACCCCCATATTTTGGTTGGCATTGACCATTTTCACTTTATTAATATTAAATTCTAAGAGACAGAGATGTAAAACACCCATATGGAGAGACATGTCACCCCTTTCTCATTCATTTTATCCTATTCTTTCCTCCTCTTATTTTCCCCTTTATCTCTTTTCTACTCTATCTCAGGATGCTGCCAATTTACTATTTCATATTTTCAGTTTTATTTGACTTACTATGCAATTACAATTTCATTTATTTTTCTCTTTATAGCTCATTTTAATTTTTCCTTATATTTAATTAGTTGTACAAATGAGTTTCAATTCAGTATGGTATGTTTGCCCCTTGGGTCATGTTTCAGAGTTATTGAATACTGAGTTAATGATACCTTACACTGCTAACTTTTTGTTCTGTGAATTATAATATTTCAGAGTTATTGAAGACTGAGTTAATGATACTATTCACTGTTAATTTATTTTTCTCTAAATTATAATTTCCGAATGATCTTCAAGTCCTGATTTTTTAATGATTGATCTACTCTATTGATGATGCTTTCCATTAAGTTTTTAATTTAATTTATTGACTTTTTTCAATATTTCTCTTTTGGTTGTTCTTCTGGAATCTCAGTATATTAGTTGATTTTCTCATCCATATCGTTACATTTCTTGTCTAGGAGTTAAATTAACTTTATTACCTTAATCATGTTTCTGAATGAACAACTTCTTCAAATTCATTGGGGAATTTTAAAAATAGATGTTTGAACTCGATTTCTTCAGTTCAACAATTTCAAAATTTTTGGATTCACTTTTTGAGCAGTTATGAAATTTTAGAACTATCATATTATCTTTCTTTTTTCATAGTACTTGTGCTTCTACGTTTTGATTTAGCTTTCTTTTGTGTGTCAAGATTTATGGGGGTCTTCTTACTGGTTAAATTCTTATTTGTCAGTTTATATTTCCTCTAAGAAGCAAACAATATATTTAAATGTAGCAAAAAAACAATTGGAAATAAAACTATATTCCCAATACCCTGGAATAGGAAAGAGCTAGGTTACTTACAGGAACTTAATAATTGTTGAGAGTGGAGCTGGGAATGTGGCTTAGTGGTAGAGTGCTTGCCTCACATAAAGCCCTGGTTTCTATTCCTCAATATATATAAATAGAAAAGGCTAGAAGTGGTGCTGTGGCTTAAGTGGTAGAGTGCCAACCTTGAGCAAAAGAAGCTCAGAGACAGTTGCTTAGGCCCTGACTTCAAGCCCTAGGACTGGAAAAAATTATTGAGAGTTTTAATGACTAAGGAAGAAAGGAAGAGCAAATGGGAAAGGGGAAAAGAGAATACAGTAGGATGGAAAGAGAAGAAAAGTACATAGTGTGAGGTATGAGAAATTATAGTAATAACACACAAAAAAAGTACAAAACAAGACTCTTTCCTGAGGATATATAGGATGTGAATGCTTCAATATTTTACTCTAGCTTGTCATTTTGCAGTTTACTTGATGTGGTTAGTGGTGATTTAATCTTCTCTCTGAAATACAAGCAGGTTAGACCACAAAGGTTATTTGCAGGCTTACACCCACTCTGCTGTTTTCACCATAGTATAGGTGCTACTGTGACAAGCGTTGTATTGAATTACTGTCAGTGTTTTCTGTATCCATGCCAGAAATGTGGAAAATACAGGGTTGGCACTCAAACTTCTCCTAGTAGCTAACGTTAAGGACCACTTGCTTTATAGCCTCTTGTGGAGGTCCTCTTCTTGTGCAGAAGGGGGTTTGAGTACCTCAAAGCAGTTGCTACACTTAAACCAAAACTCTCTAGCTCTTTGAAATTGTATGTAGAAAAATATGTTGTTCACTCTCCTAACAGTCCTCTACTTTCATTCATACACTGCTTTTCTCCATAAGTTTTCATATTAGTTGAGTATATATATTTTTATATTTACATATATAGACATTGTTTATTGGACTATATGTGTAACTATGTTCAGCTTCGTAAGAAAGTGCTGTCATTGAAATGATTCTAGCATTCCATTTTGTATTCCCAGCAACAAAAAGTGAAATCCATTTTGATCCTCATTTATCTTTGGGCTTGGGATTTTATAGCTTTTAATATTTCATATCCTTTACATATTTCTTTTAGTATTACATTTTTGAAATCCTGTTTTATAATTTATCCTGTTCATGTCTGTTTTTTCATTTATTTCCATTTTAGGAATGAATTAAATTTCTTTATTTTGTAAATACTTCTTTCATATTGTTATTTTTAAAGGTGACCTAAGTTACATAAGTCAGGTACTGTGTACATTTTTGTTAACAGAGTCACCCCTTCCCTCATTTTTCCTCAGTTTTATAAATACTTTATGAACATGATTTTCCCCCTGTTCAGTTTTATAGGTTTAGAGAGATTTATAAAATTCCAGTTTGATGGTGCTATTATAATAGTGCTATCAGTTCATCTTCTTTGTGGTGTTTTTAATTTGTGTGGGGTAGATTGTTTGTATTGCTGAGAAGGGAAGATTTGGAAATATGTGATTTTATATTTACTTTTGTTTTTTAGGACCTTAAAATTTATACTCTTTTCACTATTCAATTACCAAAGGCAGTTTCTTTCTTACTTTTAGACTTTACTTTTCCCTAGAAATGAGAAGACTGTAAGACTCTTTTTTTCAGATTTCGTATAGCCTTATAATATCCTTTTGGAACTTTCCATGAAGCTTATTTTGAAATTCCTTACATGTTGTTTATATTCTGATCTACCACTACATTTAGACTAGGATTGATTTAATGTTTTGGGTGTGCATTTTAAAGCAACTCTTTCCTCTTTTTCTAGATATTTTTAGTTACTGGTACTTGAACTCAGTACCTTGCACTTGTTCACCTGGTGAAATCCTTTGAGACATACATTCAGTGTGTGTCTCACCTCCACTAATCTCTGTCTTCAGCATCATTTCCCTCAGTTTACCATTGTTCATCACAAAGGCCTGAATCACTAGAGAAATATGAGAGGATGAGGTTGAAGAACTGTTTGATAAGTTTTATTGATTTCCTTATCCTTCCTAGATTCATTTGTAGTTTCAATATTTTCATTTTAAAACAATGTTAAAGTATCATTTTAGTATAAAATGTTCATAGCATATTTGGGGATATGATAAATATGCATTCTCTTCAAGTATCCTGAAGTTCCAGAAGTCTGTCTATGTGTTTCAGTATATTTCTGTATATTTCTCCCTCTCTTTCCTTCTCTCTCTCAGCTGAGGATAACACTCAGGCTTCACACATGTTTGTCAAATGCTCTGATGTAGAACTACAGCCCAACCAACAGATATTTTGTTTTTATAATGTTCGTGAATTTCCTCACATAAACACAAGAAAAATGGTATAAGTTAGTAGTTATGCATTCAAGCTTTGAAAATTTAAATATGAAATATAATTCTGACTTTTTGACTTCTATAAGTTATTTAACTTGTTTGACTAATGGTTTCTTTGCATATGCATATCTTATAAACCTATTTTACAATGTTATAATGGACATTAAATTAGAAAACAAATGTTAGTATACCACACACTCTACCACTTGAGCCACAGCACCACTCCCGGCTTTTATTTTCTGCTTATGTGGTGCTGAGGAATCGAACCCAGGGCCTCATACATGCAAGGCAAGCGCTCTACCACTGAGCCACCTTCCCAGCCCCGACACATAGAAATTTATATTAAAATACTAATGGAAAAATTTCAGCATGATATTTGCAGTTGATTTTATTTCCTCTGTTTTTGGATTGTCTCTGTATAATAAAAGCCACTTAAAATTTCCATTGAATAATCAATTTATCACTAAAGTATTATATTCAACTCTAACCTGCATGTTCCATTGCAGAGAACATATTAAGATTTCTATGTTTTCCAACACTTCACATGTATATTTCATCTCATAGACCCCCAAAATGGAATAATAATATGAATCAGATATTATCATGAGAAATGAAACCTCTCAGAAATATTTCTTTTAGTAGATGCTTGGCTACAAAAGTATGAAGTAGATAAGACATGTATTTTTTTTCCTTTCTGTGGCTTTGTATCAACATTTATAGAAAAGTTATCAAAAGGAAACATTAGAACTTCCTATTTGATTAATGTTCTTGGAATAAAGTGTAAATTTTATAAAGTGCTCATTAGCTCATTTCCTGTGCATGACTAAATTTATTCACACATATTTTCTTCCTAGAGCATTTGAAATTCTTATCATTTTGTTCCATTCATTTTATTTTCATTATTTTTCTTGTATATTAAGAAAAATTGTTATTTGGAATCTTCTAGTTACCGAGTTTTATATTTGGCTCACTAATAATTCATCCAATCAATTATTTCCTTGCATAAATACAATCTTATAATTAACATAATAAAATTTAAATCTGTATAACAATGATTTCATGAATATTTATTTTAGAGAAAATTGATAATGTAGATCAATTAGATCATTTCTAGATATTTAACCATAGAAAGAAAAATTTTAAAAACTGGCTTTCAAGCAACCAAACTTTGTTGGGTGCCTGTGGCTCATGTCTGTAATACTAGCTACTCAGGAGGCTGAGATCTGAGGATTGAGGTTCAAAGCTGGCTGGGGCAGGAAAGTCCATGAGACTCTTATTTCCATTTAACCAATAGTAAACCAGAAGTGGCACTGTGGCTCAAGTGGTAGAGAGCTCACCTTGAGCTGAAGAGCTGAAGGATAGTGCCCAAGACCAGAGTTCAAGCCCCATGACCGACAAAAAAAAGCAACCTAAATTTTTCTTCAAATTTCCATGTTTTGATCTTGTTAAATAGCATTGAAAAACATTAAAACTGAAATTTAAATGTGTAAGTGATAGTTATATCATATTTTCTACATATTTCATACATATTTTTCTAGAAATAAAAAATATTCTATAATATAGAAGCTTGTAAACTTATTTGTATTTATTTTCTGAAAGAGAAAACAGTTACAATTCAGATTTGGATTTTCTAACTCTAATACATTAAATTAGAATCAAAATATTCAAGTTGCATAGCAGAGGTCACTATAGTGCTTAAATTACATAACTGTTACTTTTCATATAAATAAATGGTTACTAAATGCTCAGGACTCTGAGTTAAAATTTATTTTCTATTCTGTGGAGATAGGTTAGCATATTTAGATGTCTTATTTATTTATTTATTTGTTGGTTGGTTGGTTGGTTGGTTGGTTGGTTGGTTGGTTGTGGGGCTTGAACTCTGGGCCTGGGCACTGTCCTTGAGCTCTTCAGCTCAAGGCTAGTGCTCTACCACTTGAGCCACAACACCACTTCCCATTTACTGGTGGTTTTATTGGAGCTAAGAGTTTCACAGACTTTCCTGCCTGGTTTGGCTTTCAACTGCAATCCTCAGATCTGAGATTCCTGAGTAGTTAGGATTTCAAGTATGAGCCACCAGCTCCCAACTGGCATATTTTCTAATGCATTTTTATTGTAAAAATACTGTGCAGAAGGATTACAGTTACATGAGCAAGGTAATGAGTTCATTTCCTATCAAGCAATGTGTTTTGAATGCTAAAAGAAAGTGCTTGAAAAAATATGTATTTGTAATTTGTTAAATGTGGTAATGAAGGACAACTTGGCAAAATTATAACGAAACTAATAGTCTTCTCCTCTAGCTTCCTTTTTTCAGCTTCCATTTAAATAATCCTGCACATGACATTGTTTTGTTTTTTCAATTTTGCTAACATTCCCACAGCTAACCATCCATAGTTGAATCCCACAAAAAACCTTAATAAACCCATTTTGTAATGAATGTTTATCAGTGAGATGACCACCACACTGGCTTGTCCTCTAAGAGTGGGATGGGAAGACACAAAGCACAGAAAAGTGGCAACGAATTGTAACCGCTTATGATTTTACACTTTTTAATTACTTTTTATTTCAATTAACCAGAGCTCTTTACAAGCAAAGATCTGGTGTGACTTGCTAGTAGGCTGTTCATGTTGCCCTTTAAATATATTAAATGGGAAGAAAAGCTGAAAGGAAAAGCTATGTTATCAAAAGTAGATGGGAAGAGTTGCTGTCTGGCAGGGTGAAATTAAGCACGTAGTTCCAGACATTTAGTAGAGACTAAAGGAGCATTTAAATGCATGGTATTTTTAAGACACACTCGTAAGAATTCTGTTTTATTGTGTAACCTAAAGGAACTACTTTTTCCTTTCTCCTAAGCAAAGATAGGTATTTAATTCCTGGAAAAATCTGAAAAATACTATGCCACCAACTAACTCTATTAAAGATACTCCATAAAAGCAAAGATATACTCATCAAATGTAGCTGAAAATCATGTCATTAGCATGGATATTTCATGCATGAATTATATTAATTCAAGCAAAATAAAGCCCTTTCTGCAAGCAATCCATAATATGCTAATTTTTGGGTTCTCATTAACAAGACAGACCCTCATTTAAATTCAATATCTGGCTTAAATTTCCAAAGATGCAGTTAAAGTTCTGACATTTTATAAATGTGCTGTTTCATTATGAACTTTAAAAAATTGCATTTTCGCTGAATATTATGACCAAATAACTTTTGGGAAAGAGAATGCAATCATATTCATCTCATATCCTATGAAACTAGGAAATTTGAGCAGATAGGTGGGTTTCGGAGTGATGGGGAAGAATGATGAAAGGAGTCACATTGATCAAAATACATTCTGCTCATGTACTTATATGTTGAATACAACTACTTAAACATAATAAACATATAATAAAATCAGTAAGCAATAATATTTGTAAACAAAAAGTTGCATTTGTGTAGCCTTAACTCGTACTATATGGAGAAACTGAATATATGCTATGGAACTCCAGTCTTTTCGGTTGAACAAGTGTTATGTACAAAATTAGAATGTGGCAAATATTGGTATACATTTAATTTTTCTTTATTTTCAATTAGTTGACAATGGAAGACATTTTTGAATACTTATTATTTTTAGAATATTTTTCATGCCTTCAAAACATAACAAAGGAATTGAGTTCTGTAGAATCAAGAACAAATGTCCCCATTCTTTTCTTAACCATATATATGTATATGTATATATATGTATAGTTATTGTAAATGTGATGTATAGAGGGCTTACAGTTACATAAGTCAGGTACAGAGCACAGTTTATTTTGAACAGTGGCACCGCTCCTCTCACTTTCTCCCATACATACATACATACATACATACATACATACATACATACATATATACATGTGTGTGTGTGTGTGTGTGTGTGTGTGTGTGTGTGTGTGTGTGTGTGTGTGTGTATTGTCAGTCAGTCCTAGGGCTTGAAATCAGGGCTTAAGCACTGTCTCTGAACTTCCATTTTTTCTCAAGGTTAGCACTTTACAAATTGAGCCACAATGCCACTTCTTGCTTTTTCTGTTTATATGGTATTGAGAAATCAAACCCAGGGCCTCATGCATGCTAGGCAAGCACTCTACCACTAAGCCATCTTCCCAACCCCTTTATATTATTTAAAAGCAATTCTAGAAGCTGTATCAACATACAAAGTTGACTAATGTTTTCACATGCATTACTGGTATTTGTAAGTTGATACCTATACTTAACACTATTAGAGAATTGTATACCAAAAGAAGGTAGAGAAACGGGGATAATAGTTCTAATGGATATGGATGTTGTTATTCCTCATATTGATTACAATTATCAGTATATTATGACACTTTTATCAAGTATCAACTTTCAGAGATTTTACTACTGCCTTTAGATTCTCCAAAAACAATATATTCCCAGTGTGGATATTTCCAACATTGTGTACCTGCTATTTCCTTGCTCTTAAAAGTCATCTTAAATCTCTACCTAAGATATTAAGTTGATGATAAACTCCCACAACATCCATAACTATTCATTCCTACATCTTTCAAAAGTACCTAAAACAAATTTCTGCCAATACAGAACATTTTCACTGATGGCAAGATTCATTACTCAAATTGAAAAGCTATGGAAATAAATCAATGTCCCTCTTAATATGAAGTGAATTTGGCCGTAGCAATGATATGTATGTGTGTGTGTGTGTGTGTGTGTGTGTGTTTGTGTGTGTGTGAATGATATATAATCATTGTCACACTTCTTTTGAAATTCACTCATGAAACCTATTAAAACCAAATTCCAGGAAAACTCAGTTGCACAAATTTACCCCTGTATAGTTATCTCTGACATTAAAGCAATATTTAACTTAATTACAACTTGAGACTTTCATTTCATTTATTTTGAATATGTAAAATATTAAAACTAGACCAAAAATAAAGTCATTATTAATTATTATCTTTTCTCAGCTACCCCTCTAATTTCAGCTGCTACACATTTTCCCTCTCCAGTGGTTTGCATTGGATTTCTGTTATGCCCTCTAGTTTCTGTTCCAAAATTACATTTGCTCCTATGATTGCATTCTCTCTAGTTTTCTGGAAGAAGTGATATAGTATAAGCCTATTACTACTTTTATTTGGAGAAAATGGAAATCAAAGCCTTAGGCAGGTCCTTCTAGAGAAATAGATGATACAAAACATTTTTTCATCATGGGCTGGGAAGGTGGCTCAGTAGTAGAGCACTTGCCTTGCAATCATGAAGCCCTGGGTTCAATTCATCAGCACCACATAAGCAAAAAGAAAAAAGCTGGAAGTAGAACTGTGGCTCAAGTGGTAGAGCGCTAGCCTTGAGCTGAAGAGCTGAAGGACAGCGGCCAGGCCGCCCGAGTTCAGGCCCCACGACCGGACCCCCCAATATTTTTCTTTTCATCAACATCACACATCCATTGAGAAGGTGAGAAGGACAGCACCAGTACTTATTGGGGCCAACAGGAATATAGAAAATACAATGGCTAATTTATGATGGGATAACAATAAATGACCACTTGGAAATAAGATTGAAAATTTATTATCGAATTAATTATTATGAAATTATTTCATACTTGTGTTCCCAGCAAAAAATGAAAATTCCATCTGGTCTTTTAAGTTTCATAAATATTAATATATTATTGATGCATAGACCAATATTATGGTAATTCTTTTTGAGCTGAAAATACTCCAGATATATATTATTTTAAGGAACTGAGGAGGAACAAAAAGGTATAGACTTCCAGTACAAAAAGAGGCATATATTAGAATCAATTGGCCTACATAATGCATAGGGAATGCTATTTTGAAAATAGAAACATAGACTATACATAACTTGCAAACATACAAAATAAATACAATTACTAAAAATAAATAAATAAAAATGAAAAATCACTTACTTCAAAAGCCAAAATTATATATGAAGGACAGTATTAAAAGCAGTGCACGTTGTATAGAAGTTCTGTCAGTCACTACCTAATGGCCTTGGGCAAATCAAGTAACTTTCCTTGCTTACAGTTTTCTTATCTGTAAATGAAAGATATTGAGTAGATGATCTGTAAAGTCATTTTCAGCTTTCAAAATATAACATTTGAAATTTAACCTCATTTGACCTGAAGCACAACTGTTAAGAGTAATCAGTTCTTAACTTTCTTAAAACATTTTTAGCTTAAGTTTTAATAAGCCATCCATTAAATGTTTGGAGTTGTTATGTTTTTTATTAATGAAATTTCGATATAAATTTTCTGTAGGTACAACTACATTAGTTAACTCTTTAGGATATGGATATGTTAATTTCCATGGTAATACACTACATTTGATTTTCTACTTAAAGCAAATAAGACACTTCTCATTTATGTCCAGTTCCATACACTTTCAAATATTAAATTATGTAATTTTACAAGACATGAACTGGCCTCATAATAATATTTTATCTTCTCAAAGCTGACATGACTTAATTTTTCATACTCAAAACTTCAATAAATATTGATGTGTGATTTAAGTGTTCAATTTGTAAGTTATATTTAAACTCAGATTTTTCTGTATCAGCTATTATCAACATTGAAATTATATCCTTTCCCCTCACACACTGGGCAGGTGAATTCTAGAATAATTTTGGTATTTTAAATTTTATATAAAATATTTTTTCTCTCTTCTTGGAGTCAGTATAGGAGACACTTTCCAAGTCTACAATAGCAAGAAAGACATGAGTCAATGTTTTATAAGTGATTTAACATTTCAAAGTGCCAATTTTCTTATTTGTAAAATGAATGTAATGATTTATACAAATATCATCAACATTGTGAATTGAGACATTCAGATGGGTTGATAGATTGGATATTCCTTGTCAATGGCAAAATAACATTCATAAAATCATTATTGTTATACAATCAAAATGTTTATGAGTAGATACACTTTTTTATATGTGCTGATTCGGTAAACTGAACTATGGCTCAGTAAGGTTGAAAAATCACAAAGGTACTATACTTTAAAAACTGTGAAGGATATAAAGACGTCCATACAAGACATCAAAGAGCTTCTATAATAGATAGAAGCCATCAAAAACGAGAATGAGAAGGCAGAGAAATAAAAAACAACGTAGAAAGTCTTGACAGCAGAATAGAGGATTCAGAAGGAAGAGTCAGAAATTGAAGATACATTAGATATTAAGGAGAAAGAGGAGGCAATTATCAAGAGCAAATCCAAGAAACAAGAAAGAAGTATACAAATGTTATTTAACAGAATTAACATTATTTAGCAGAGAACTTTCCAAACATTCAAAACAGGTACAGGAAGCTTTTAGAACTCCAAACAGACCAGACCCACAAATTGTAATCAGCACAAGATCAATAGAGACCAAGGAAAAGATCCTTAAAGCTGTCAGAGAGAAAAGATTAATTATCTATAAAGGAAAACCAGTCAGAATAACTACAGATTTCTCAGCTGTCACCATGAAAGCAAAGAGAGCTTGGAATGACGTATGCCATTCCCAAAAGGCAAACTACTACCAACCAAGAATACTGTACACAGAAAAACTCTCCTTCATAACCAAGAAAAAAATAAAACTTTTCCATAACAAGGAAAAATTGAAACAATTTATCTCCAAAAGACAGCACTACAGAAAATAATCACAGATGTCCTAACTATAGAAAGCCCAGGAGAACATGCTATTGGCAGAAAAATGGCCCATTACCAGAGATCCAGAAAAATATAGTAAGACAAGATGAGGCATGGCCCCAAAGAGGTGAAGAACATGGCAAGAGTTATCAATTTCTCAGTCCTATCTCTCAATATTATTGGAATTAACTCTCCAATTAAATGATTTAGATTAACTAGTTGGATTAATAAGCAAGACCCATCCATCTTCTGTTCAAGAGGCACAGCTTATTGACAAAAACAAACATATTTTGAAAGTGAAAGGCTGTAATAAAATCTATCAAGCAAACATCCCACATAGGCAGGCCAGAGTAGCAATACTAATATCAGCTAAAATACACTTCAAATTAAAATTATTAAAAAGAAATATATGATTTTATGCAATAATAAGGGATCACTCCTAAAGGAGAATAGAACAATTCTAAGTGTCCATACACCAAATAACATAGTACCCAACTTCATCAAATAAATATTACTTTATCTAAAAGCAAACCTAGATCCAAACATATTGATGGTTGGTTACTTTGACAGAGCATTGTCAAGTCTGGATAGATTATCCCAACAAAAACTCAACGAAAAATGTCAGATCTAAATAACTGCAGTGACCAACTAGATATAACAAACATCTACAGAATAATTCACCCAGCTGCATTATAATATACATGCTTTCAAGACTTTCATGGAACATTTTCCAAAATAGATAATATTAGGTCACAAACCAAATCTGTACAAATTCAGAAAAAATGAAATTATTCCCTGCATCCTATCAGAACACAATGGAATAAAATTAAAGCTCAACACAAAGAGCCATAAGAGGAAGTGTCACTGTGGCTCAAGGGGTATAACACTTGCCTTGAGCTAAAGGGCTGAAGGTCAGCGCCTAGGCCCAGAGTTCAAGAGCCATGACTGACAAAAAAAAAGCTAACAGACAAAATTCGCTAACTCATGGAGACTGAACAACAGAGGGTCATTATAAAGATCAAATTTTTATGGAATAAAACAAAAATGATCACACAAAATACCAGCTCCTCTCGGACAGAGCAAAGGCAGTACTCAGAAAAAAATGTATAGCTCTGGGTGCCTACATCTACAAATTGGAGAAATCTCTAATCAACACATTAATGATGCACTGTAAACTCCTTGAAAAAGAGAAGTAAGCCCTACCTCAAACCAGCAGAATTAAATTAAATTAAATCAGAAATAAATAAATTAGATCCTTAAAAAAAAAGAATGAATCAATAAAACAAAGTGTTGGTTATTTAAAACTGTTAACAAAATTGTAACAAACCTGACTAAAAACAGAAGAGAACACACATAAATAAATAAAATTAGAGATGAAAACGGGATGAGGACTGAAATAAGCAAGATTGAGGACATTATAAGAGAATACTTTGAAAACTTTTTTTTGCTAACAAATTAAAGAATCTGAAATGCTAAAATTCCTAGAGAATATTTCTGTACTCTAAACGAAGATTTCAATCAACTAAATAGACCCATAACAAGTAATCAAATAGAAATGGCAATAAAAGACCTCTTAGCCAAGAAAAGACTAGGACTAGATGGGTTCACAGCCGAATTCTATAAGGCCTTCAAAGGAGAATGAACTCTAATACTCCTCAAACTGTTCAATAAAATGGAAAGAGAAAGTTCACTACCAAACTCATTATATGAGGCCAGCAAAACTCTCATTCTAAAACCAGATAGGGACTCATCAAAGAAAGAAGTCTATAGACCCATTTCTTTAATGAACATTGATGCAAATTTTCTCAATAAAATTTTGGCTAACCAACTTCAACAACTAATCATTAAAATCATATAATATAATCAAATGTGATTCATTCCAGGGATGCAAACCAGATTCAATATATGCAAGTCAATTAATGTAATTAAACACATCTATAGCAGCAAAGAACAGAATCACATTATCATCTTAGTAGATGCAGAAAAAGCATTTGACAAGATCCAATACCCCTTTATGATAAAAGCTCTGGAGAAGCTAGGAATACATGTAACATTCCCCAATATAATAAAGGCTGTATATGAAAAAACTACAGCTAGCATTGTATTTAATGTGGAAAAGCTAAGGCCATTTCCTTTAGAATCAAGAATGACACAAGGATATTCACCCTCTCCACTCTTCTTTATAGTATTGTGCATTTATCTGTGGACCACAAACTAGGCCACACTAAAGCCACCAGCACAACCATGTTCATTGCAGTACTGTTTACTGTAGCCATGATATGGAATCAACCCAGATGTCCCACAGTGGACTAATGGATCAAGAAATTATGATATATATACACCATGAATTTCTATACTGCCATCAGAATGTTATTGCCCCATTCTTAAAGAAATGTAATACTTGAAAATTTATATTAAGTGAAGTAAGTCAGACGAAAAGAAACATAGGCTGCATGCTTTGTAGTAATTAGAATGTGCCTATAAATCTACAAGTGAGCCCAATGGATAATAAAATTTAAAAAACTACACTTGATTATGATAAAGTAAACATAGTGAGACTAAAGGAGGTTACTCTTAGTAAAGGATCATAAAGGCTCAATAGTTATGCGCATGTCATCATATAAAATGATGCTTTTTTGTAACGAACTCTAAGAAATGGAAACAAGAGTGTTTTATTTGCTTTGTGTAGGATTTTTTGTTCTCTTTCCTATCTTTTGTCTGTTTTTTTATTTCTGTGCTTTTACCCTGTGTGTAATTTTATCTGATTGGGGGAATAGAAGGGGAAGCACAGAAATAGTGGGACAAAGGAAAACTAATTCAGCAGTGGTACTCACTAGACACTTTGTTGGAAATTAACTATACAACTTGTTGGGAAGGGCTCAGTAGGGAAAGAACTGGGAGCAAATGAGGGAAGAGGTGAAACTGTTTGGAAAGAAATGGGCTCATTATCTGATGTATGTACCTGTAACCCCTCTGTATGTCACTTTTACAATAAAATAAAATTATAAAAGTATATTGGAAGAAAAAGAATGTATGTGCAGGGGTGTGGGCATATGTTGGTACTGGAGCTTAAACTCGTGACCTCTGCTCTCCTTCAGCTTGATTTTGTCACTGGTTTTCTCCCATTGATCATTACTTATGGTTAATTGGAGATGAAGTCTTAAGATATTTTCTTCCAAAGGAGACTTCAAATGTAAAATCCCAGGTTTCAACCCTTTGAGTAATTATGATTACAAATGTAAACTACCACTGCCCAGTTTAAGAACTCTTAATACTGTTGCTACCCAATAGCAATCTAAATGGATCAGTGGTCTATATCACAAAGAAGCTTATAATCTTCTTAAAGAATCACAAACATATGAGCAGATGCACTAAAAGTATAACTGATAAGTCATTACTATGTTTTCCATTCTATTATATTACTAAAATATATTCTTTTTATTTATAAGAAAATGTAAAAGGTACTTATATGGTTGGACCCCTAATAATGAGTGAGTAGAAATGAAATAACAGGTTTAGAAAAAGAAACAAGTTATTTAAAATTATGGCCACAGCATGAAATAAGACGTAAAGATATTTTGTACAGAGTCTTCTGAGAGTTTGAAGGTGAGACCAGATACATTTTAAAATTAATGGATACATTTGAGATAATTAACAGGAGGAATTAACAGGTCTGCACAATTTAATAAGGGGTGATTAAAATGAATGAGTTCCCAATTTTTATCTAAAAGAAATTTATTTTCAGGGGAAAATAAGGCAACAAAGTTACTGAATTATATTTATAGAAAGAGTGCTTAGTAGGTAATTTTCACCTAAAAACTTGAGCACTGATCATAAAATAGGTCGACTTACATTAGAGAGAAGACAGTGGAACTCAACTGGGTAATTTGTTCAGAATGATAATTTCAAGGTTGAGAACTCAACCTTCAACATGTCCTTACGTTTGGAGAAGTCGGGAGAAAAGGTAAAATGAGAGAAATAAAGAAAAAGCAAGTGGAGTAGTGGAATTTAGAACAATGGTATTATCCCTCAGAAACAGAAAGAGCAAAAGCTCTCCAAGTTAGCCTTGAAAGCCAATCAAAAATGTAAATGTTCCCAAAAGGTTTTAAACCAAACTGTTTACTAAATTTTTGTACTTACAACTTCTCAGGGCTGCTGGGCACCTGCAGCTCATGCTTGTAAACCTAGCCACTCAGGAGGTCTCTCAGAATTATGGTTTGAAGCAAGCCTGGGAAGAAAAGTCCATGAGACTAATATCTCCAATTAACCACAGAAATCTGGAATTCGTTCTGTAGCTCAAGTTGTAGTGTTCTCCCCTTGAGCTGAAGAGCTCAGGGACAGTGCCCAGGGCCAGAGTTCAAACCCCATAACCACCACCAACAACTATACAACAACAACAAAAAGTCTCAATAATCAGCAATTGCCTGTATTTTCACTTTTTTGTCACTTGGAAATATTGAATGGAAAATTTCAAATATTAATCATTAATAAATCTTAAAAAGCTTGCTATCCTAAGTAGCATGATAAAATCTATCCTTCTCTGACTCACCTGAGATATGAATCATCCTTTGTCCAGTGTTTCCATATTGTATATGCTACCTTATCATCAGTCACTTACTAGCTATTCAAATTATCAGAGCCATTGCTGGGTTATTGTATTGCTTATGCAATACAATACTTTACTTAATAATACCACCAAAGTACAAGAATAGTACTGCCAAAGTTTGGATATAAAACTAAAATATTATAGTAGTAACAATGCAAGTAAAAATGAATGTCCTTGGCTTACAAAAAAAAGAAAAAATACACTTTACAAGATCTATGATATGAACAAATTTTAAGTGCAATTCTGAAAGAGAGAGATATTGATGATATTGTACCTCAACTATTTATCAACTATTTATATTTCTCTAATTTATAAATGAACCATTAAAACAGTTACAATATACCTATACATTGATATTTATAGAGAGAGGGAAACAGTAAATACAGAGTTTAGTAGGTACTAATCATACTTTCAGTAATCCACTGAGAAGTCCTAAAACATACCTTGGAACATTGATAAGAATGAATCCCTCAGGCCACACTAAACCCACCAGTACGACGATGTTCATCACAGCATTATTTACCATATACAAGATATGGAACCAACCCAAATGCCCCCCGATGGATGAATGGATCAAGAAAATGTGGTACAAATACAAAAAGGAATTCTATACTTCCATCAAAAAGAATAACATCATTCCATTCATAAGGAAATGGGAAGATTTGGAAAAAATTTCTTTAAGTGAAGTTAGTCAGACCCAAAGAAATGAAGATTGGATGATCTCCCTCATTTGAAAGAACTAGAATATGTATAAGATACTCAATGAGATCACAAGAACCCAAATGCTTAGTGCATAGGACTATATATAATGAAGCATATTAACATGAATTACAACTCATGGAAGCAAGAGGCTCTTATTACACCCTCTATATAGTTCGTTCTTTTTTTCTCTATTTTTTTCTTTCTTCATTTCTCTTAGTTTTTGGTGCCTAGTGTTTTGCATAATAGGTAATGCAGTATGTGGAAGGGAAAGGTAATCACAGAAGCAGCAGAACAATGGAATGACCACAGCAACATTGATATGAACATTACAACTTGTGGGGGGATAGGGAGGGGTAAATGGGAGATAAAGAGGGATGGGGTAATGATCATTAAAAACAAATATACTGATCATCTTACCTATGTAACTCACCCCTTTTTCAATTAAAAAATAAAATTAAAAAATGAGATTCTTAATTGAACAAAGAAACTGTAAAAAGCTAAGTTATTACAAAATATTTTTGAGATTTAGAAGTGAAAATTTGTGGTGAAATGAAGATAAATAATAATTTCTATAGTTTATTAACTCAGTTATTTAGCAATTGTCTGTTTTTGCTCACTGTACAACATGCTGTGTGCAGACATAGTGCTTATACTTGGATGGAGATACCTATTTAATCATATATTTACACATATAAACTAA
The DNA here is from genome assembly GCF_024711535.1 of Dipodomys merriami. NCBI lineage: Eukaryota > Metazoa > Chordata > Mammalia > Rodentia > Heteromyidae > Dipodomys > Dipodomys merriami. The sequence continues at coordinate 33,172,378 of NW_027204492.1, read as the reverse complement.
CTTGAATTCTAAAACTCTAGTAAGTGGTGTGGGTATTTGACTCCAAAAGAGTGTCAAGTATGGGGATTTGAACTAGACTTGGAATGACATCCTGAATAAGTGAACAGGCTTCAGGGAAATATAAAGTATCTAGTCCTGAGTTAATTTTTAAATCAAATCAAAAATCACAAAAAAAGCTATTGTCAAAAGCAGAGGTTAAGGAATTACTTTAGGAGGTGTGGATAGGTCAGAAAGAGATGCTAGCAATTTGAATGGATTTAGGAGTATCTGTAACCTGATAGTATTTTCACAGTATCAGAGTTGAGCACTCAATTTAATCAATTTACTAGAGGAAACTTGACTCTTGGAGATTGTTAGCTAAACTCCTAGGAGAGTGATTTTTAAAAACAAAACAACCATCAATATATTTGTTAACACTAAGCGATAAAACTTGCAGGTGAAATAGAAAACTTCTATTGACTAACTTGTGTGTTTCATACCCAGTGGGAAACTCAGGTCAATATCAAGGAATTGCTTGATGAAAGGTTAATGCAATGATTTCAAGAGAGATTGTCCTAGTTAGAATTCCCTATTGCAAAAATAAATGTTTGAAGGAGCTGGAATGGAGATATATACTTGTAACACCAGCTATTGAGAAGGCAGGAGAGGATGATCCCTTGAAACTAGGGGTTCAAAGTCAGCTTAGGGAACACAGTAAGACTCTTTCAAGAGAAAGACAGAGAATTCTTTGGTGGATGAACTTAAGAGCACTCTAAGTAGTTTGATTTTATTGTGATTCAATAATCTAAAATTTACCTTTTTCAATAAACTAAATTGTACCTTTATAGAGTTATGTAAAAGTGAATATAAAATTGAGAGGGTCAGTTTATTGAGAAATTCAGTTCGATAAATGAAAGTGTCATGTATCCGTGCTATTATCAACAAAAATTTCTTATTTAAAAAATTGACATTTACTCATTTTTCTTAAATATTAGTTATATAACTAATCCTCAAAACAAGGATGCAGTATGTATGATAACCAATTTTTTCCTTTACTTTCTCTGTGACACCACTATAAATAAAACTGTGGGGTTATGAGTTTCAAATTTATGCCTCCTAGAGTTAGATTCAGAGAAGTGGTAAGTTTTATAACACCATAAGATTATTAGAGACTTTACTGGTTTCTATGGTTGAACTGAAGGGCATGAAACTGAAGCAAAACTTTCTCTGAATTATGTGAAGTACTCTGTAATGAGTTTTTAAATTTTATTTTTATTTTATTTTATTATCTGTAAGAAGTTGAACAAAGGAGTTGCCATTTCACAAAGCAGTTTATGAATGCAACGCATCTAGATCAATAACAACTCTTTCAACATTCTCACCCACTTCTCCCAACCAACCCCTCCTCTCACTTTTCTGTATTTCGAAGATTATACATTGAATTCCTAAGTGCATTCTCTCCCTCTCGTTTTCCTTTGTCTACGCCTTTGCATTATTCCCCTAACCCACGCCTTTAAGAAACAGTTTCCTGGTTTTATTTTGATAAATTTTGACATTGCCTTTTTAAGGAATGGCACTAGTTGATAATAAAGACTCAAACACTGTTTAAAAAGAGTTAATGATTGAAATGAATGAACAACTGACTGTAAGGTTTTAGGTGAGGAAAGAACATGCAGGAGGAGGTAAAGGTGAAGGAAGGGAAGTTTATTGGGGGTACACTCCTGGACAAACTCCCTGGTTGGGATCAGAGAAGTTGCACAAAGTCTGGTTGTAGCAGGGTTTATATGGCGGGGTCAGCAGGAACTCTTGGAATGTAACTTGCTTTAAAGTTTGGACACTTTTGGGCTAGTGAAGAACAACTGATCCAAACGTTCTTTGATTTATTGTGTTTCTGGGACTTTATTAAGAAAATTTTGCCCTGGGACAAGAAGCCCTAGACTTTCTCCTATTCCTTTCTGTAATGTTTTCAAGGTGTCTGCTATTACTTTGAGGTTTTTGATCAATTTGGAGTTGATTCTGGTGCAAGGTGTAATATAAGGATCTAGCTTTAGTTTTCTACAGGTGTTTAGCCAAATTTGCCATCACCATTTACGGAAGCGGCTGTCTTTCTTCCATTCTATTTTTTTTTATCTCCCTTATCGAAGATTAGATGGCTATAGGTCTGCGGGTTCATTTCTGTGTTTTCAAATCAAAGAAAGCTTGGACAACTGGGATTGCATTAAGCTGCAGAGCTTCTGCAGGGCAAAGGACATAGCTAGCAAGATCAATAGAAAGCCCACAGATTGGGAGAAGATTTTCACTAACCATACAATAGATAACGGTCTTATATCTAAAATATACTTGGAACACAAAAAATTAAATCTCCCAACAACAAATGCTCAAAGAAACAACTGCCCAATAAATAAGTGGGCTAAAGACTTAAAGAGAAACTTCTCTGAAGAGGAAATAAGAATGACTAATAGACACATGAAGAAATGCCCAACCTCTCTAGCCATAAAAGAAATGCAAATCAAAACAACATTGAGGTTTTACCTCACCTCAGTTAGAATGGCTATAATCAAGAACTCTAATAACAACAGATGCTAGAGGGTATGTGGCCAGAAGGGAACCCTACTGCATTGTTGGTAGGAGTGTAAACTTGTTCAAACACTTTGGAAAGCAGTATGGAGGTTCCTCAAAATACTCCACATAGAGCTCCCCTATAGCCCACCAATCCTATTTTTGGGCGTTTACCAAATGATCACAAAGAAGACCATACTGAGTCTACCAGCACAACAATTTATTACAGCATTATTTACCATAGCTAAGCATAGGAAGAAACCAGTTGACACAGCCTCCAAGATGGTGGATAACATGGCAGGAACTACCAAACACCTCTCAGTCCCAACTCTCAATATTAATGGACTTAACTCTCCATTTAAGCAAATCCTCAAAGAAACAACTGCTCAATAAATAAGTGGGTTTGAAGAGAAATTTCTCTGAAGAAGAAATAAGAATGGCGAATAGACACATGAAGAAATGCTCAACCTCTCTAGCCATAAAAGAAATGCAAATCAAAACAACATTGAGCTTATACCTCACCCCCGTTAGAATGGCTATAATCAAGAACTCTAATAACAACAGATGCTGGAGGGGATGTGGACAGAAGGGAACCCTACTTCATTGTTGGTGGAAGTGTAAACTTGTTCAACCACTTTGGAAAGCAGTATGGAGGTTCCTCAAAAGACTCCACATGGAGCTCCCGATGATCCAGTAATCCCACTTTGGGGCATCTACCCAAATGATCACAAACAAGACCATACTAAGACTACCAGCACAACTATGTTTATTGCAACAGTAGTTAGCATAGCTAAGATATGGAACCAACACAGATGCCCCTCAGTAGATGAATGGATCAAGAAAATGTGGTATATATACACAATAGAATTCTATGCCTCCATCAGAAAGAATGACATTGCCCCATTTGTTAGGAAATGGAAAGACTTGGAAAAAACTGTATTAAGTGAAATAAGTCAGGCCCAAATAAACATAGGTCCCATGGTTTCCCTTATTTGCAATAACTTGTACATGTGTAGGACAGGTAGAAAAGGTCAACAGCTATGTTCATATTACCATATAAGATGATGTTAAGCGAAATAAACCCCCAGTTGGGAAAACAAATATAATTTTTCTTTCTTGCTATTGTTCCTAACATATTTATAATGTACCATGTGATTTTTTTAGTTTCTTTTTATGTTCGTCCCCCATGGTATAACCCCTGTTTTCACTGTATCTGATTCCGGTGTCCTGCATCTTGTATATACACTTCTCTAATTCGAGGAGGCGAAGGATAAAAACAAAATGCTTAAATAGGGAAACATGCTAACCCATTGTAACAATGAGATGTACAAGACACTATGTTGAAAACGAACTTCACATTCGTGGAGGGGGTAGTTATGGAAGTGGGAGGGAAAGGATGATAGAAAAATAAAGGAATAGGCAACAATGCTGGATAGGAAATGTATTCATTACTTTGTGCATGTAATTGTAACCCCTGTGTATAGTATTTTTACAATTAAAAAATGTACAATAAAAGAACAAGTGGGACAGGTGGTCTATAATTGGAACAGGTGGACTATAAGGAAGTGGCTTTCCTCAGCTGCCACTGCCCTCCAGCAGCCAGTCATTGACATTTTCATATTTACAATCTTTTATGTACTGCATTGTGAAGATTATGACAGAGTAATATGTGAACAAATTGGTGATTTCTTTCCAAAGTTTCAAAAAGATTCAAGTAATTGTTTACACGTCCCTTACATATTACTATGATGTTTGAGTCACCATAATATCCCTATGGTCCTATAACAAGATCATGAGGTGCCATTGCAGTAATTAAAGAATATAAATTGTGTTCACTGTTGCCTTACAGTGAAATGTCATTTTGTTGAAAAGGAGTAATCCATAACCAGTATATATGATAATTGTCAGCTAAATAGAAAAACAAATGAACTTAATCATTTAAACAAATGAAGATATATTTGAATTAATGAACTTAACCATTTAAACAAATGAAGATACATTTGAGTCAAATAAAAATACTCAGCTCAGGAGTTCCGGGAAGATGGCGGAGGAGAAGCTGGAACCTGAACAAGCTCTCGCATAGAAAGCAGTTTTAGAGTTCCAGTGAACAGTCCTAAGCCAGAGAATCACACCAAGTGTGCTATCACAGGACAGAGAGTTAGACAAGAGAGGGGAAACCAAGGCAAGGGGACACATCTGAGCGCTTGCCAGCAGCCACCGCGGCGGCGGCAGCAGTCGCAATGGCGACCACAGGGCACCATAACTGAGCCACAGAGAGTCCGGGAGGAAGGAGCCAGACACAGCAGGCTAGCGGATTCTACTCAACACCAGCAAGAACCGAAAAGGAGCAGACATCTTCATCCTGCAGTTTGCAGACCAGAGACGACCCAGGAACCAAGACTCGGCATGAGTAGAAGCCCGATGTCCTCACTCCTTCTCAGGGAGCAGAGGAGGGAAGACCACCCTTCCCCCCCTAGTACTGGAGATCTTCATCTTGGATACCGACAAAGCTTGGAGGAGCTGCTAGCTCCAACTCAGGCCTTGGAATAAAACGAGTCATTTAGCAGGTCACAAGAACTTAACGTTGGCGTGACCTGCCAGACTCAGCTCCATCCAGGGAAAAGTCACCCAGCTCGGGCACCAGCCGTAGGAGTGGCTTTCCACACTGGATAATCAGAGCCAGAGGCTGCGCCTCCCTCTAGAAGCCTCGACAATCAATTGAAAATCAGTAAACAGAAACCCCGAGAATGGCTCCAGGCTGGGCTCTGTGAGGTTTTCACAAAATAGCCCCTTGGAAAAGCTACTGTTTGTTGAAAGGCCTCAACTCTACCCAGAACCTAGACTCATCACTGCATCCCCCTCTTTTGTGATTCTCAAAGCAGATCACCCTCCCATTAAACTAACCTGGGAGGGGGATCTCAAAATCTTAGGTAAAGCAGAGCATTTTTCTGCCTTATCGAACAAACTGACTTAAGAAACCAATCAAGCCACAGGACCTCAAGCAGACCAGAGACTCAAGAGGCTGCTTACAGACACAAGGGAGATACATGATTTTTTCCCACCCCTCCCAAAAAAAATCAAAGAACTTTTTTTTTCTTCTTCTTTTTCTTTTTTCTTTTTTAGTACCTTATATATATAAAAAAATTTTTTTCTTTTCTAAAATTTTTATTAATCTTTAATTTTTGCCTTTTTTGAAAAAAAATTGTTTTCCAGTAAATATTTTTCATCTTATAATTGTTATTTTAGGGATACGTGAATGTGTGTTTTTCTTTCTTTTCTTGTCCTCTTTCTCTTTTTTTCTTTTTTAATTCTTTTTCTGATTTTTGTTTAGCTCTACTGAACTTCTGATCTTTTTATTCTCCCTTTCTTATCCTTTTCACCTTTTCCTCTCTTTTGTTCTTCTTTATGTGACTTAACTCTTGTCCTGCACATCCTCAGATGAACCCATAGTTAACTAGTAGACCCTATCTCCCATTGTGTACACACTTAATCTACAAATTTATTACTCATTTCAAAACCTCTGAGACTTAAATTCCATAATAGCAATACTACCTCTTTATACCTATATAATATTTTAAGCATTTTTTAAAGTTTTTCACATCTCTTCTATGTCCCTCACTTTCTCTCAATATATTCACGTTACTCTCTAAATAGATTGTATTTGAAACTCCACAATATCATTAATTTTTACTTTTCTATTTTTTCTGGTCTCTTTTCATTTTCCTTTCCCTTTCTTCTTTTTCTCACTCTCTCTACTTGCATCCTACCCAACCTGTTTCCTGCATTGAGATTAGGACATAGTTAACTCCCCCTGTGCCTCCCCACACCTATCTATTCCTATTTTTTACCCACATCTCTCCCTAACCCTAGTAATTTCTGGTTTTCTAAATTCTTCTCTGTGGTTCTAAGCCCATTAATGTTTAGTTATTTGATGTTGAATAGATGTATCTGTTCAACTAGATTGTATCTGTAGACTATTGACTGTACAAATTCCGACTTTGGTTGATGGTTGCCTTAAGATAGTGTTCTAGCACAAAACTGGTGCTATTTTCATCTCAAATGGGCAGAGTAAGCCATAAAAACACAAGAAAAATGGCAAATCCGGGTATCTCAATTCCCAATCTTGATAATCAGGGGACAGAACAGATAATGAATGATCCAGAGGAGAGTTCCCATATAGATCTACAAACACTGCTAGCAAACGTGATAAATGAAAAGTTTGAAAACATACAAAGGACTCTGTATGAGCGTGATAGGAAGAGAGAGGAGGCAATTCAAAAGTTTATACAGGAATATCATAAGCGTGAGGAAGCTACTCAAAAACTGACACAGGATTTGCGTGAGCAGCTTGAGAATACTCAGAGAAAGTCAGGAACGGCGTGAACAGGCTGAGAACACTCAAAGAGAACTGCAGGAATCCCACGAACGGAACGAAGCTAATCAAAGAGTAATACAGAAATTGAGAGAGCAGGAAGAGAATACACAAAGAACACTAAAGGCATTCATGGAATCCATTAACAAAGAGCTGAAGGAATTCAGGGAGACCACAAAGGGAATGCTGAATGGAACCCAACAGAAGGAATGGGAGTCCAAAGAAACCATAACCAATGAACTAAGTGATTTGAGAACAAACACTGAACACCAAATTAAGGAAGTAAAGAAATTCATACAAGACCTAAAACAGAGCTTCAACAAAGAATGTGAAGCCATCAAAGCTGACCAATTAGAAGGAAAAGAGATAAAAAACAAAGTAGAGAGTCTTGACAGCAGGTTAGACCATGCAGAAGATCGAATCTCAGGGATTGAAGACAGCCTAGATATTATAAAGAACATATAACCATCCAAGACAAGTCCAAGAAATATGACAGATCTATCCAACAATTGGAAGACACCATCAGAAGGCCTTATCTAAGGATAATGGGTGTAGAGGAGCACCTAGAAACAGAAGTTAATGGTCTAGGAAATTTGTTTAACAGGATCTTAGCAGAGAACTTCCCAAACATACAAAAAGATAGGCCTATTCAGATACAAGAAGCTTTTAGAACCCCAAATAGACTAGACCAGAATAGGACATCCCACCATCACATTATAACCCACACAGGATCAACTCAGACCAAGGAAAAGATCCTTAAAGCTGTCAAGGAGAAAAGGGTAATCACCTATAAAGGGAAACCAATTAGAATCACCTCAGATTTCTCAGCAGAGACAATCAAAGCAAGAAGAGCCTGGAATGATGTATGCCATGCCCTAAAAACAAACAATTATCAACCAAGAATACTGTACCCAGCTAAACTCTCCTTCATAACTGAAGGCCACATAAAAACCTTCCATAGCAAAGAAAAATTGAAACAATACATTTCCACCAAAACAGCCCTACAAAAGATTCTTACACATAGAAAACCAAGACCACAATAAAGGCCAACAAACTGCACCCAAACTGAGAAGCCAAGAACCATAAGAAGAACCCAGATTTGGCAGCCCCCAAAAAGGTAGATAACATGGCAGGAACTCCCAAATACCTCTCAGTCCTATCTCTTAATGTTAACGGACTGAACTCTCCAATTAAGCGACATAGACTGTCTAGTTGGATTAAAAAACAAGACCCTTCTATCTGCTGCCTGCAAGATTCACGTCTTGCCTGTAAAAACAAACACATTTTCAATATTAAAGGCTGAAACAAAATCTACCAAGCAAACGGCCCTCATAAACAGGAGGGAGTTGCAATCTTAATATCAGATAAAATAGACTTCAAATTAAAATTCTTGAGAAGACATAAAGAAGGTCGCTGCATACTAATTAAAGAATCTCTCCTTCAGGAGGATATTACCATTCTAAATATCTATTCGCCAAACAATGGAGCACCCAAATTTATCAAAGAAACACTACTTTCCCTCAAATCCCATATAGATCCAAAGACATTAATTGTGGGGATTTTAACACACCACTCTCCCCACTAGATAGATCAACTCGGCAAAAACTCAACAGAGAAACCGCAGATCTAAACAGCTGCATAGATCAACTTGACTTAACAGACATCTACCGAACATTTCACCGAGCAGCATCAGAATACACCTTTTTCTCAACAGCACATGGAACATTTTCTAAAATAGAACACATTTTAGGCCACAAAGCAAACTTATCTAAATTCAGAAACATTGAAGTTATACATTGTATTCTCTCTGACCACAAGGGAATAAAATTAGAACTCAACACCAAAAGCCACCAAAGAAAGTCTGGTATCATATGGAGGCTGAACAACACCTTGCTGAATCATGAGTGGGTCATGGAAGAGATTAGAAAGGAAATTCAAATGTTCATGCTATTCAACAAAAATGAACATACAAATTACCAGCTCCTCTGGGACACAGCAAAGGCAGTACTCAGAGGCAAGTTTATAGCTCTGAGCTCCTACATCAACAAATTGGAGAGATCGGAAACTAACAATTTAATAACACATCTAAACCTCCTTGAAAAAGAGCAGCAAGATAAACCCCAATCCAGTAGACGGAAAGAAATAAATAAAATTATATCAGAATTAAATGAATTAGAATCCAAAAAAACTTTAGAAAGAATCAACAAAACAAAGAGTTGGTTCTTTGAAAAACTTAACAAAATTGACAGACCCTTAGCAAATCTTATCAGAAAAAGAAGAGAGAACACACCCAAATTAATAAACTCAGAGATGAGAATGGAAACATCACCACCGAAACACCCAAGATTCAGAACATTATAAGGGAATACTTCTCAAAACTTTATGCTAATAAGTTTGAGAACTTGACAGAAATGGACCTTTTCCTAGTAAATATTGACATGCCAAAACTAAACCAAGATGAGTTAAGCCATCTTAACAGGCCCATATCAAGCATTGAAATAGAAACAGCAATAAGAGACCTCCCAGCTAAGAAAAGTACAGGACCAGATGGTGTTACAGCGGAATTTTACAAGGCCTTCAAAGCAGAGCTCAACCAATACTCCTCCAACTCTTCAATGAAATTGAAAGAGAAAGTTCACTACCGAACACATTCTATGAAGCCATCATAACCCTCATCCCAAAACCAGGCAGGGACTCATCAAAGAAAGAGAACTATAGACCCATCTCTTTGATGAACATTGATGCAAAACTTCTCAACAAAATTTTGGCCAATCGACTTCAACAATTCATCCAAAAAAATCATACACCACAATCAAACAGGATTCATTTCAGGGATGCAAAGCTGGTTCAATATACAAAAATCAATTAATATTATTCATCACATCAACAGGAACAAGAATAAGAACCACATGGTTATCTCAATAGATGCAGAAAAAGCATTCGACAAGATCCAACACCCCTTTATGATGAAGGTTTTGGAAAAATTAGGAATTCATGGAACATTCCTCAATACAATAAAGGCTGTATATGACAAACCTACAGCCAGCATTATACTTAATGATGAAAAACTAAAGACATTTCCTCTTAACTCCGGAACAAGACAAGGATGTCCACTCTCTCCACTTCTCTTCAATCTAGTATTAGAATGCCTAGCTACAGCAATAAGACAAGATGCAGACATAAAGGGGATCCAAATAGGCAAAGAAGAAATAAAACTCTCCCTGTTTGCAGATGACATGATCTTGTATTTAAAGACTCCCATAGACTCCACTCCCAAATTACTCAAGCTGATTCAAAACTTTGGCAAAGTAGCAGGTTATAAAATTAACCCCCCAAAATCAATGGCTTTTCTGTATGCCAACAATGCTAAAAGTGTGGCTGAAATTAGGAAAGCAATTCCATTTGTAATAACCCCACAAAAAATAAAATACCTAGGAATTAACTTAACCAAAGAAGTGAAGGACCTCTTTGATGAAAACTTTAAAATCTTGAAAAAGGAAATTAACACAGAACTTAAAAAATGGCAAACTAGACCACACTAAAGCTACCAGCACAATTATGTTTATTAAAGCATTATTTACTATAGCTAAGATATGGAACCAACCCAGATGCCCCTCAGTAGATGAATGGATCAAGAAAATGTGGTATATATACACAATGGAATTCTATGCCTCCATCCGAAAGAATGACATTGCCCCATTTGTTAGGAAATGGAAAAACTTGGAAAAGAATTATATTAAGTGAAGTAAGCCAGGCCCAAATAAACACAGGTCCCATGGTATCCCTTATTTGCAATATCTAGTATATGTATGAGTCAAGCGGAAAAGGTCAGATAATGTGATGTTAGGAAAATGAACCCTTAGATATGTATTTTAATGTTTTTTTCATGCATGTGTGTCTAACGCATTTATAAGATTATTTCTTTGTTGCTTTGTATATCCCTCCCCCACAGTATAACCCCTGCTTTCACTATATTTGATGTCAGTATAACTTGTGGAGGAGATGGGGAAAAACAAGTCATTTAAGGATTCAGGTAGACCTGTTGCAACAATGAGAGGTACAAATTGTCATGTCAAAAATGAGCTTTACAATGTGGGTTGGGGGGGAGGGGGAGGGAAGGATTGGTTGGGAGGCGGGGAGAGGCTGGGAAGGGAGGTGAAGGGTAAACAAATGAGGAGGTTGCAATGCTTGGTAAGAAATGTATGCATTATCCTGCCCATGTAATTGTAACCCCTCTGTACATTATGTTCACAAATAAAATAAAATAAATATAAAAAAATACTCAGCTCCCTTTCAGAAATTAGCAGGAGTTGACTCTTTGTGGTGTAAAATTGAATTGAATACTCTTACAGGTGCATCCTGGCCTGATACCCAAGCTATCTCAGCAAGGAATATTTGTCTATTTCATGACTCCTTCCACAAGGAACAATTTGTCCTGAATTTGTAAAATATGGTATACATATTTTAATATGTATATCATATTTAATATTTAATATGTATATTATATTAAATATGTATAATTAATATACATATTAAAGGAGATTTAAAATAAATTTAACATTTTAATTTCCTTCATTTTATTATCCTCTTGTATAAAGTATCTGTCAGTTCCTAGGAAGAAAGAAAATGAGAGGTTTATGCTATTAAATGTGTGTAGGACTAAAAGTAAATATAAACAATAAAAATTATAGTCAACAAGTATGTTAAATTCCCAAGCTACATATAAAGGAAATCCAAATAAAATATAGTATAAAAGATCAATTCCAACAAAAAGATCAATTCCAAGTAGGAAATAATTCCAAAAACTGACCTAAATCATACAGTTTAGGAAATATCTTTCTTTCTCCCCAGAAATTGTAGATCACAAAAATGATTATATTTTTGATGGAGTTATATAAAATTACCCATTTTCTTACCAACCAAATACTTGTCTTTCTTTAGACTCATACTCGCTTTTTTTGGAGGGGGTGTGAGTAGTTACAGAGCTTGAAATCAGGGCTTGGATGCTGTCCCTGAGCTTTTGTGTTGAAGGCTAGTACTCTACCACTTTGAGTCACAGCACCACTTCCAGTTTTCTGGTGGTTTATTGCAGGTTAGAGTCTCATGGACTTTCATGGTCTGGGTGGATTCCTGAATAGCTATGATCACAGTGAGCCACTGGTGCACAACCATAGTGGTTTTTTGAGAATAAACCTGTCATTCCATGACTTAAATTAATCCATAGACTTGAGCTGATATTGTAATAATTTATATTTTTACTATTTTCAGTATGAACTGAATTCTATCCCCCATTCCTTGATTCCTATTTTCAGTTGGAGATATTGAGGTAATTTAGATGAGATAGTAAAGATAGAATCTTTATAATGAAATTGATGGTTTATAATAAAAGGCCAAAGAACATGACTCCTCCTCTTCTTCCTCCTTCTTGTCTTCATCTTCTTCTTTTCCTATTTGTCCTTCTCTCTCCCTATTCTGAAAACATCAAGATAATGACCAAGAAAAGTGTGCTCAACTAGCACCTTGACTTTGCATTTCCTAGCCTCTAGAATTATAAGATAATAAGTCTGTTCTTTAAACTACCTATTCTGCAGTATTTTTAAAGGATTGAAGCTAAGTAAGATACTGATTAACTTGTTTCTTTTTTCATGATGCAAAATACATGTTAATCTACTCTCTTACTAGTTGAGGTCATAATTTGTTCTAGAAAACATGGCTGTTACTGGGAGTGAAAAATACCTTAAATGTAATGTTTAGCACTTTAGATTCAACAAGTAATGAGAAATGACAAATAAAACGTGAGAAGCTGTTTAGTAGAAGGAAATAGAAAATTCTATGAGAAAATGAAAAAAATGATGCCTAACCTGTGTTCTATATAGTAACAGAGCAAGTACTGAAAAATTAGTTTTTTTGAGAAAGAATATAATTTGATATTTGGAATTAAAGTTTTGGTGGTATTAAATGATAAGGTGCTCAGATTAATTAGGGATACCAAAATCCTTTCTTTGACAAAAGCCATACCTGAAAGTTAGTTCCAAAGCTAAACCTACATATAAAATGCTAAATATTATGTGAAAATTCTATTTATTTATTTATTACACAGGCCAATATAAACTGAAATGCAGATATATTTCCTGACTAAATTACAACATGAACCTTAAGAAGAAAGAAAAGACTACACTGGAACATAATACAAATGCAAAATTTATAACCAATCTTTCACTAAATCCAAAGTAATGAGCAAATTTGTTTCAAAGACCCCAAAGGAAAATGCATGCTACAGGATCTTAATTTTCTTATTTGATCAATGAAAAAAGGGAAGAAGATTGTAGAAGTTCATGGCCATTTGTCACAAGGCTATTTACTAGTAATTCTCCCCTAATTAGCTTCATCAGATTTGAAACATTCAGTGCTTATTCCAATGTGTTTGATTTGGGGAGTAGAAAAGAAGGAAATATTGACAAAAGTATACAGTGAAGCAATCAAAGGTTCAAGAATTTTTTTCTATCACGGTTCTCTTTCTTACTGAAACCACGAAACTTAACAACCAAGCTATGACATGGTTTTTCTCATCTGAAAAGTGTGGATGATCAAAATCCCACTATTTTTGATAGATTTATATAATAATTTCCCACAGATCCTGTTTATCTCCCTTAACAAGTGTAACAGTGGTTTATTTTATTCCAAACTTACATTGCTTGGTCAAGTTTGCCACTAAATTTACCTAAATTATTTCCTAATCTCAAAGCAAAATCTTCCTTTTTCAGTCCAATTAATAATATGGAAAGCTACATTGTATAACTTCATTTGTCATAAAGTTTTATACAATGAATACTACATTATTACAGAAAAGTTCATATCATGGGCTCATTACAGGTAATCAGCATGAGATAGAATGAATGAGGCCTGAAGAAAATTACCCACTGTATGTATGGCTGGAAGTAGTTGAAGTTAAGATTATGTGAGGTGATGTAAGAGATGACTGAAACTGGATTGGACAGGTGGAAGATTGCAGAGGAGAAGCTGGGGGCTAAACAAGCTCTCTCATAGAAAGCAGCATTAGTGTTTCAGTGAACACTCCTAGGCTAGAGAATCACACCAAGTGTGTCAACACAGTACAGAGAATTTGGTCAAGAGGGAGAAAATGCAGGCAGCTTGGTCAAGGAGACAGGTCTGAGCACTTGCTGGTAGCTGCAACTACTGCAGCAGTGGTGGCAGTGGCCACAGCTGCCATATCAACAGAGAGATTCCCGGACAAAAGTGCCAGACTCAGCGTGTGAGCGGATTCTACTCACCACCAGCAAGAACTGACAAAGAGCAGCAAACTTCATCCTGCTGATCACAGACAAGGGACTGCCCAGAGACCAAGAGTCTGGCTAAAGTAGAACCCTGACAACTTCACTCCTTCTCATGGAGACCTTGGTGGGAAGGCAGCCCCTCCCCTACCACAAGAGATCTATATCTTTGATACTGACAAAGGCCCGGGGAGCAGTTCGATCCAACTCAGGCCTTGGAAGAAAACAATTGGAGCAACTAAGCAGGTCACAGGAAACTGACCTGACCTGCCAGGCTCAGCTCCATACAGGGAAAAGTCACCCCGCCTAGGCAGAGAGAACTCTGCCCCCTCAGGAGTGACTTTCTTCTCAGGGTAAACAGAGCCAGAAGCTGCCCCTCCCCACTGCAGCCTAGAAAAACAATTGAAATTCAGTAAACATAAACCCTGAGAATGGCTCCAGACTGGGCTCTGTCAGTTTCTCAGGAGCTAGCCCCTCAGGGAAAAGCTGTTCATTGCTGATAGGCTTCAACCCTACCCAGAACCTAGTCTCATCACAGTAACTCCAAGCTAGAGGAAACAGCCATCTCCTTCTTTTGTGATACTCAAAGCAGATCTCCCGCCCACTGAACTAGCCTGGAAGCAGGATCACAAAGTCCTTCCTGGCTAACACAGAGCATTTTTCTGCCTGATCAAACAAACTGACTTAAGAAACCAATCAAGCCACAGGAAAACCAAACAACACAAGCATACCACAGATTCCACCAAGAGACTGGTTAAGGACAAAAGGGAGATACATCATCCCCCCCCCAAAAAAATCAAAGAACTCTTTTTTTCTACCTATATTTTTAATATTTTTTTAAAAAATGTTTTCTATTATTTTTTTCTTTCATAATTTTTATTTTAGGTGTGTATATATGTGTGTGCTATTTATTTATTATTTTAAATCTCTTGACCTTTTGGTCCTTTGTTTTCTTTTTTTCTTTCTTTCTTTTTTACGTGACTTAATTGTTGTTCTGCTCATCCCCAGAGATATACCCATCATTGATTATTAGACTTTATCCCTCACTGCGTACATACTTAATGCAGAAGTTTATTACTCAATTCATGACCTCTTAGGCTTAACTTCTATAATAGTACTATTATTTCCTTAAACCTATATAATTTTCAAGTATTCCAAATTTAAAAATCATTATTTTTTATTTTTTCGTTTTTTTCTTTTTATCTCTCCCCTCCTCTCATCCTAATTCTTCTCTCAATATCATTTTTTACATATGTAATTTTTTAGTGTTTGATTTTTTAAATTTAAATTTTTGTTTTTCCATTTTGTTTTTTTTTTAATCTGTTTTCTATTATTCTATCCAATCCATTTCCCTCTCTGAGATAAGTACTTGGTTAAATTCAATCTTCTTTCACCTCTCCACATCCCTCTAATCCTATTTTTCCCCAAAATTCTCTCTAAACCTAATAATTTCTGGTTTGCTGAATCCCTCTTTGATGTTCTTAGCCCATTAATCCATAGTTGTTCAATATTGAATACATTGTATCTGTTGAACTAGATTGTAGCTGCAGCCATTTTGACTGAGCAACTACATGACTCTGGTTGATGTTTGCCTTAAAATAGCTTTCTAGCTTGAAGTTAGTGTTACTTTCATACCAAATGGGCAGAACAAGCTGGAGGAACACAACAAAAATGGCACGTCCTGGTATCTCAACTCCCACTCATCATAATTACGTGACAAAATAGTTAATGAATAATCCAGAGGAGAGTTCCCAAAAAGCTCTACAAACACTACTGATACACATGGTGAATGAAATGAGTGAAAATCTCCGAGGGACTCTGAGTGTGTGGTAGGGAGTGAGAGGCAAACCAAAGGATAATACAGGAATTTCATGAGCATAATGAGGCAAACCAAAAATTAATACAGGAATCCCATAAGCATGAGAAAGCTTCTCAAAGATTAATACAGGAATTGTGTGAGTAGGCTGAGAACAGAAAAAGAGAAAGACAGGAATTGTGTGAGCAGGCTAAAAACAGTCAAAGAGAAAGACAGGAATTGTGTGAGAAGGCTAGGAACAGTAAAATTAAAATACAGAAATTGCATGAGCAGGCTGAGAACAGTGAAATAGAAATACAGGAAATCTATGAGCATAAGGAAGCTAATCAAAGAGTAATACAGGAATTTCTAGAGCAGGATGAGAATAGACAAAGATCAATACAGGAATTCATGGAATCCATAGACAGCTGAAGGAATCCAGGGAGACCAAAAAGGAGACCAAAAATCTGAATGGAGCCCGTCAAAATGAAAAGGAGTCCAAGGAAACCATAACCAATCAACTAAGTGCCTTAAGAATAAACACTGAACACCAAATTAAGGAAGTAAGGAAGTTCATACAAGATCTAAAACAAAGCTCCAACAAAGAATCTGAAGCCATCAAAGACCTCCAATTAGAATGAAAGGAAATAAAAAACGAGGTAGAAAGTCTTGACAGTAAGTTAGACCATGCAGAAGATTGAAACTCAGGGATTAAAGACAGCCTAGATATTATAGAGAAAGAACATACAACTATCCAAGACAAATCCAAGAAATACGATAGATCTATTCAACATTTGGAAGACACCATTAGAAGGCCTAACCTGAGGATAATGGGTGTACAGTAGCACATAGAGACAGAAGTTAATGGTCTAGAAAATTTATTTAACAGAATCCTAGCAGAGAACTTCCCAAACATGCAAAAAGATAGACCTATTCAGATACAAGAAGCTTTTAGAACTCCAAGTAGACCAGACCAGAACAGGACATCCCACCGTTACATTATAATCTGCACAGAATCAATTCAGATCAAGGAAAAGATCCTTAATGCAGTCAAGGAGAAAAGATCAATCACCTATAAAAGGAAACCAATTAGAATCACCTCAGATTTCTCAGCACAGACAATTAAAGCAAGAAGAGCCTAGAATGATGTATGCCATACCCTAAAGACAAACAACTATCAACCAATAATACTGTACCCAGGTAAACTCTTCTTCATGACTGAAGGTCAAATATAAATCTTCCATAACAAAGAAAAACTGAAACAATATATCTCCACTAAATCAGTCCTACAAAAAATTACTTATAGATGTCCTACACATAGAAAACCAACAAGACTACAATAAAGACAAGAAAACATACCCAAACTGAGAATGCAAGAACCACAGGAACAATCAAGTTGTCACAGGCCACAAGGAGGTGGATAACATGGCAGGAACTACCAAACACCTCTCACTCCTAACTCGCAACATGAATGGGCTTCACTCTCCAATTAATTGACATAGACTGTCTAGTTGGTTTAAAAAGCAAGATCCTTCACTCTGCTGCCTTCAGGATTCACACCTTGCCCATAAAAGCAAACGTATTTTGAAAATGAAAAGCTGGAATAAAATCTACCAAGCAAACGGCCCCAATAAACAGGCAGGAGTTGAAATCCTAATATCAGATAAAATAGACTTCAAATTAAAATTAGTGAGAAGAGATAAAGAAAGTTGCTATATACTAATTAAGGAATCTCTCCTTTAGGAGGATATTACAATTCTAAATATCTATTCACCAAAAAATGGAGCACTCAAATTCATCTAAGAAACACTACATAACCTCAAATCTCACATAGATCCCAAAACATTCATTGTTGAGGACTTTAACACATCAACACATCAACTGGGCAAAAACTCAACAGAGAAACTGCAGATCTAAACAACTGCATAGATCCACAAGATTTAACCGACATGTACTGAATATTTCACCCAGTAGCATCAAAATACACGTTTTTCTAAGCAGCACTTGAAACATTTTCCAAAATAGACCACATTTTAGGTCACAAAGCAAACTTGTTCAAATTCAGAAACATTGAAGTTATACATTGCATTCTCTCAGACCATAAGGGAATAAAATTAGAACCCAACACCAAAAGCCATCAAAGAAAGTCTTGTAACACAAGGAGACTAAACAACATGCTGTTTAGTCACCAGTGGGTCATGGAAGAGGTTAGAAATGAAATTCAAATGTTCATGATATTCAACAAAAATGAACACACAAATTACCAGATCTTCTGGGACACAGCAAAAGCAATACTCAGAGGAAGTTTATACCTCTGAGTTCCTACATCAACAAATTGGAGAGATCAGAAACCAACAATTTAATGAGACATCTGAACCACCTTGAAAAAGAGCAGCAAGATAAACTCCAATCCAGTAGATGGAAAGAAATAATTAAAATCAAATCAGAATTAAACGAATTAGAATCCAAATAATCCATAAAAAGAAACAACAAAATAGGGTTTGTTTTTCAAAAAAAATTAACAAATTGACAGACCCTTAGCCAATCTTATCAGAAAAAGAAGAGACCACACTCAAATAAACACAGTCAGAGATGAGAATGGAAACACTACCACAGAAACAACCAAGATTCGGGTCATTATAAAGGAATACTTCATAAACCTTCATGTTAATAAGTTTGAGGAACTGGAAGAAATGGACGAATTCCTAGCAAAACTAAACAAAGATGATTTAAACTAAATTAACAGGCCTAAAACAAGCATAGAAATAGAAACAGCAATAAGAGACCTCCTATCAAAGAAAAGCCCACGACTGGATGGATTGACAGCAGAATTCTACAAGGCCTTCAACGAAGAACTCACACAAATTCTTCTCCAACTCTCCAATAAAACTAAAAGAGAAAGCTCACTACCAAACTATTTCTATGAAGGCATCACAACTGTTATCCCAAAACCAAGCAGGAACTCATCAAAGAAAGAAAACAATAGACCCATTTCTTTGACGAACATCAATGCAAAACTCAACAAAATTTAGGCCAATCGACTTCAACAATTCATTCAAAACATCCTACACCACAATCAAACAGGATTGATTTCAGGGATACAAAGCTGGTTCAATATATGCAAATCAGTTTGTATAATTTATCACATCAGCAAGAGCAAGGATAAGAGCCACAGGGTTATCTCAATAGATGCAGAAGAAGCATTTGACAAGATCTGACATCCCTTTATAATGAAGGCTCTGGAAAAATTAGGAATTCATGGAATGTTCCTCAATAAAATAAAGGCTGTATATGATGAAATACAGCCAGCATTATACTTAATGTTGAAAAACTAAATCCATTTCCTCTAAACTTAGGAACAATACAAGGATGTCCACTCTCTCCACTTCTCTTCAATTAATTATTAGATGCCTAGCTACAGCAATAAGACAATATGCAAACATAAAAGTGATCCAAATAGGGAAAAATGAAGTAAAAATCTCCCTCTGTACAGATGACATGATCTTTTATTTAAAGAATCCCACAGACCCCACTCCCAAATTACTGGAGCTGATTCAAAACTTTGTCAAGGTAGCAGGGTATAAAATTAACCTTCAAAAATCAATGGCTTTCTGTATGCCAACAATGAGAAAGTGCAGCTTAAATCAGTAAAGACTCTCCATTTGTAATAGCCCTGCAAAAAATAAAAACTTTGGAATTAACTTAACCAAAGAAGTGAAGGACCTCTACTATGAAAACTTTAAAAACCCGAACAAGGAAATCAAAACAGGCCTTAGAAAGTGGACAAAACTCCCATGCTCCTGGATTGTAAGGATCAACATCATGAAAATGGCAATACTTCCTAAGGCTATATATGAATTCAATGTGATATTCCAACCTCATTCTTCAAGGTAATTGAAGAGGCAATCCAAAAATTCATATGGAACAATAAAAGACCATGAATAGCAAAAGGATCCTTAATAGAGAGAACAGTGTTGGAGGAATATCACTATCAAATTTCAAACTCAACTAAAAAGCCATAATCATCAAAACAGCTTTTTACTGGCACAAGAAGAGGCCTCTGGACCAAAGGAATAGACTTGAAAACCCAGAAATGAACCCACAGACCTATAGGATCTAATCCTTGATAAGGGTGCTAAAAAAAAAAAATAAAACAGAAGAATGACAGCCTCTTCAGTAAATTGTGCTGGCAAATTGGTTAATCATCTGTAGAAAACTAAAGCTAGATCCTTATATATCACCCTGCACCAGAATCAATTCCAAACGGATTAAAGACCTTGGAATCAAAGCAGACACATTGAAAGCATTAGAGGACGAAACGGGAGAAACCCTAGGTCTCCTTTGCACAGGCAGAAATTTTCTTAATAGAGACCCAGAAACACAACAAATCAAAGAAAGGTTGGACAAATGGGATTGCATGACTCTGCAGAGCTTCTGCGTGTCAAAGGACATAGCTAGCAAGATCAATAGAAAGCCCACGTGTTGGGAGAAGAATTTTAATATACATACAACGGACAAGGTTCTCATATTTGGTAATAACTCTTTTTTTTTTTTTTTGTCGGTCGTGGGGCTTGAACTCTGGGCCTGGGCGTTGTCCCTCAGCTCTTCAGCTCAAGGCAAGCGCTCTACCACTTGAGCTACAGCGCCACTAAGGGTCTCATATTTAAAATATACATGGAACTAAAAAAATTAAATCCCCCAACAACAAATCCTCAAAGAAACAACTGCCTGATAAATAAGTGCACTAAAGACTTAAAGAGAAACTTCTCTGAAGAGTAAATAAGAATGGCTAATAGACACATGAAGAAATGCTAAGCTTCTCTAGCCATGAAAGAAATGCAAATCAAAACAACATTGACATTCTACCTCTCCCCAGTTAGAATGGCTATAACAAAGAACTCCAATAACAACAGATGCTAGAGGGTATGTGGCCAGAAGGGAACCCTACTGCATTGTTGGTGGGAGTGTAAACTTGTTCAAACACTTTGGAAAGCAGTATGGAGGTTCCTCAAAATACTCCACATAGAGCTCTCCTATGATCCAGTAATCCCACTTTTGGGAATTTACCCAGATGATCACAAACAAGACCGAACTATGTCTACCAGCACAACTATGTTTATTTCAGCATTATTTACTATAGCTAAGGTATGGAACCAACCCAGATGCCCCTCAATAGGTGAATGGATCAAGAAAATGTAGTATATAGACACTATGGAGTTCTATGCCTCAGTCAGAAAGAATGCATCACCCCATTTGTTAGGAAATGGAAAGACTTGGACAAAATTTTATTAAGTGAAGTAAGCCAGGCCCAAAGAAACATAGGGCCCATGGTTTCCCTTATTTGAAATAACTAGTATATGTCTGGGACAAGCAGAAAATTTCAGATAAGAAGATGTTAAGTGAAATGAACCCCAGGATAGGGACACAAGTGGTTTTTTTCTTTCTTTCTACTTTTTCTAACATATTTATAAGGAACTACATGATTTTTTTGTTGCTTTTTATGTCTCTCCCCCACGGTATAAGCCCTGTTTTCACTGTATTTGATGTTGGTATAATTTGGGGAGGGGAAGGGCAAAAAAGAAATTGTTTATATAGGGATACAGGTTGACTCATTGCAATAATGGGATATACGCTATGTTGAAAAATGAACTTTACAATTTAAGTGGGGTGGGATTGTAGCTGCGGAGGTGGGAGGGAAGGGATGGTATGGGGAAAACCAAGGAGGAGCCAACAATGCTGGATAATTAATGTACTTATTACCTCACTCATGTAACTGTAATCCCTCTGTACAGTATTTTCACAATAAAAATTTATTTTAAAAGAAGAGATGACTGAAATTATTAAGCTCTCTATTAATTGTAATTGTAATTTGTCTTGGAATGTAAATGCCCAGTCACAATCTCTATACAGGTCTTAATATAAGAAGGTTTATGTAAGCAAATTCACTCACTGTTGGCTATTACTTTTTCTGATATTGACATTGCTATTGATATCTATTCCTCTACTCTACTAAGAAAGTTGACACTGTGATTAACAGCAAATAAAAAGGTGCATACTCAGGACAAAATTCTCTTAATAAAGACCCAGAAACAGAACAAATCACAGAAAGGTAGGACAAATGGGATTGCATGAAACTGCAGAGCTTCTGCATGGAAAGGTTATAGCTAGCAAGATCAATAGAAAGCCCACGGGTTGGGAGAAGATTTTTAATAGACATATAACAGACAAGGGTGACATATCTAAAATATAATTAGAACTCAAAAAATTAAATCCCCCAACAACAAATCCTCAAAGAAACAACTGCCTGATAAATAATTGGGCTAAAGACTTAAAGAGAAACCTCTCTGAAGAGGAAATAAGAATGACCAATAGACACATGAAGAAATGCTCAACCTCTCTAGCCATAAAAGCAATGAAAATCAAAACAACATTGAGATTCTACCTCACCCCAGTTATAATGTCTACAATCAAGAACTCTAATAACAACAGATGATGGAGGAGATGTGGCCAGAAGGGAACCCTATTGCATTGTTGGTGGGAATGTAGACTTATTCGAACCCTTTGGGTTGAACAAAAAAATTCACATGGAACCCCCCTATGACCCAACAATCCCACTTTTGGGCATTTACCCAAACGAACATAAACAAGGCTATACTAAAGCTACCAGCAAAACTATGTTTATTGCAGCATTATTTATGATAGCTAAGATATGGAACCAACCCAGATGCCCCTCAGTAGATGAATGGATGAAGAAAAAAAATATATATGTATGTAATGGAATTCTACGCCTACATCAGAATGACACCACCCCATTTGTTAGGCAATGTAAAGACTTGGAAAAATTATATCAAGTGAAGTAAGCCAGGCACAAAGAAACATAGGTCCTATGGTTTTCCTTATTTTCAATAGCTAGTATACATCTAGGACAAGCAGAAAAGGTCAAAACCTATGTTCATATGACCATATAAGATCATGTTAAACAAAAAGAACCCCCAAATTGGAACACCGGTAGTTTTTTTCCTTGCTATTGTTTTTAATCTATTTATAATATACTATGTGATTTTTTTGTTCCTTTTGTTTGTTCTCCCTCCATGATATAACCCTTGTTTTCACTGTGTTTGATTCCGGTGCTCTGCCTCTTGTATATATATATTTTTCTAACTTGTGGAGGGGAAGGGAAATAACAAAATGCTGAAACAAGTATACAGGTTTACCCATTGTAACAATGAGATGTATAAGACACTATGTTGAAAATGAAATTTACCACTTTGTGGGGGTTAGGGAAGGGTCTGGAGGTGGGGAGGAAAGGGAAAAACAAAGGGGAGGGTAACCATGCTGGATAGGCAATCGGACTCATTATCTTTACAATAAAAATATATTTTAAAAAAGATGGTGCATGCTTCAAAACACATTTAATAGATATTAGTAGATAAGTAAAAATTGTCAATACTAGATGAAAAGTAGAATCTTGTTTAAAGTTTGCTGTTTGATTCCAGGAATTTTAAATTTATTTTTCATTACCTGTTTTTACATTTATTTCTTTTGTAAACAACAAATTCTTTTTTCTTTGTAGTTATTCTGTTGTTATTCTAGTTATTCTGTTGTTATTGTAGTTATTCTGTGTTAACATTTAAGAACAATGAGTGATTAAAAATCATACTATAAGTCAAAGAGAAATGTAAATTGCAAATTGTTAACAGATGTGAGACAGAAGTACTTTACTTTTTAAATTTTTCTATCACCTATACTATTATAATCAACAGTTGGTATATATTTATCTGGAGAATTTGTAAAATACACTGTGTAATGAAGGACTTTAAGCCATTCAACTTAAGCTTTAACACGGGATTGTGGTGAATACACTATTCTTCCTATAAAATATTCCTTTAAAGGAGAGTATTTAAAAGTGTTTCTGGACTAATGGGTCATGAATTACTTGAAAATATTTTCTAGTTTTGTTTAGATAATAGAGCCAAAGTATATAAATAAAAGATTCTCTTATGCACATTACACTAGTTTTTCCCACCGAGTTGTCACCAAGGTAGGATATCAATTGAATTTGAATTTTTATCAGTCACTTGCGGTCCTCTTTACATTCTATAGCCTTCCTTAAAATCCATGTCATAGAAGTAGTTTAATTTTCTGCTCAAAAGTATTGTTCAATTTACATTCAATGTACTCTGTTGTCTGAGATTCAGGCTCTTTTAGAAAATAGTTTCAGTAGAATACCTCCTCGAGGCATGTTATAAATTCTAAGTTACTGGATATCAGCGATGAAATAAATTTACACAAGTGCCTTTTCATTAATTAGGCCTGGGATGGAAATTAGGTCTTGAGTGGGAGTTACAAAAAGGCAAGGTTTGGTTCAAAACAAAGAGATCAGTTTAATAATTTTAATTGCTTAACATTGGAGAAAATATTTCAAGGCTTTCAGTACCACTTAGGAAACATATGCTCAAACACACATTCTTTACTATGGCCTAGTGATCTTACCTTATTTATATCTGAAAAGTCTATGGATGGAGGACTGATTCAAACTTGTAGATAAAGTAGAACTTTTAAAATAGGTACACTGATTTGAAATAGTTTGCAACTTAAAATATAAGTCTCCATGGGCAAAGTTTCCCATATATGAATCAAATCAAAGAAATCTAGACAAAGACTGCTTTTAAAACTAAAAAAAACTTTTAATTTCAGAAAATTTAACTATAAACAGACAACTTTTCTTATGGCTTTTCTATTTATGATACTTAGACTTGATATTACCTACTTTTTTTTTTTTTTTTTTTTTTTTTTGTCGGCCATGGGTCCTGAACTCTGGGCCTGGGCGCTGTCCCTCAGCTCTTCAGCACAAGGCTAGCACTCTACCACTTGAGCCATAGAACCATTTCCAGTTTTTACTGCTTATGTAGTGCTGAGGAATTGAACCCAGGGCCTTATGCATTTAAGGAAAGCACTCTACCACCACTTACCCACCTATCTGGCCCCTTAATTACCATTTTTTAACAAATACTCAACCATTGTCTCTGAATGTATTTCCTCTACTCCCTTTTCACTTTTCTCTCCTTTGAGTTCAATTGCATGTACAGTATAATTCTTTCATGCATTGCATAGATTTCTTGCCTCCGTTACTCTCATTTGTCTCTCAGTGCTTCAACCTAGTTTCTGCTCATTCATCACCCATATTTTAATTTGTTGCTTCTTCATCTCTAATGCTGTGAATTTTGTCTACTAATTCTTTGATTAAGTTAGTATATTTTCTCATTCTGCAAATCCTGCTTGCTATTTTTCAGTCTCTACTAATCAGCTGAATTCTGTACTTTAG
Source organism: Dipodomys merriami (assembly GCF_024711535.1). Lineage (NCBI taxonomy): Eukaryota > Metazoa > Chordata > Mammalia > Rodentia > Heteromyidae > Dipodomys > Dipodomys merriami. The sequence goes on along the minus strand of NW_027204492.1, from coordinate 33,147,056 downwards.
CATTGAATTTTTAAATTTGTTAATAGTTTTAAAGATTTTTAATAAAATAAACATCTATATTATATTTGACTTTGCTTATATTATCTATTTTTCTTGATTTTTTGTCTTTGACCTTTGACATACCTTACTATTTCTTTGCATGAATGAAGATTGTGTAAAAAACACTTGAGATTTCATAATGGAAATTGACATGTGACTACACTTATGAACAATTTAATTTTACTTCTGTTACACAGTAGGACTAAAGGCAAATTATTTTCTTTAAATTTGGGGTTTGACTTTAAGTTGGACATTAGTTTTCTGATGGCTGGTCTAATTCAAATTCCCATTGCCAAGGTAAAGTATCAAGGGTTTATCTGTACTTTTCTTCTTAGTTTCAAACTTCATATTTTTCATGTGGATCTGAGATTGTTTGAATGGTATTCATTTACACTTCACTGCTTGTGAACCAATAATCTTTTTCAGAGAATATATGACAAATCAGTCTTACCTTCTTATTTTTTCTTCTCATCAGTGGTCTTATCTCCAGGTGTGTGTAATATATTTTTTAGCTTTCATTACCCTCAAATAAGTATTATTTCATAAGTTATCCAGATTTTCAAATTTTCTCAGGATTATTATACTTCCAAAGCAAATTAATCCACCACTGCTAAAAAGGATAAAGGCTCTGTCTCTAATAATAGTATAGTTTATTTTATAATTAAAGTTCATTCTGATATCACAAATATTTTCATAGCACATTTAAGAAATCTATTTTAATATTTATAGTCATAAAATCACTTTAGCATATACAGTTTCTCTCAAAATTAATTATAATTTATCTACTATGGATAATTCAATTTCAAATATCTTTAGAAATGGGGCTATAGACACAAACACTAATTTGCATGTGGCTCTTACTCACAGCCACATGAATACTTATGAATAGCAGCTCTTGTTCATAAGTGTTGACCACTAAATACATTCCCTTTTTTCTTTGTATTACTTTGCTATTCTGAGAATTGGTTGAAGTTACTTCAATGGTTATTTAAATTAAAATGTATACTTGCTAATCACTATTTGTATACCTAATGTTATGAGGTTTTTGATTAATATATCGATAGATTTATTTACTCAACAAATATTTATTGACCATCAAGTTCCATCAAGAACATTACTAAAAGACTTTGTAGAGGAAAGTGAGACAGCAAAGAATAAAATACAATAAAATAGTACCATTAATAGTGGAATACACATATCATGAATAAGCAAAAGTAAAGAACATAATTGTGCCTAGAGAAGTCAAGAAAAGGTTCAGAGTAGGCAGGCTTATAACTGAGCTTTTAAATATCAATAGTAATTTTCACATCTGATAAACCCTGTGGGATCACATGACCAAAGTCAGCCTTGATAGATCAGGATAAGATTAAGAATTTTCAATGAATGTTTCTAGGACATCTGAACATGGATGTGTACCAAAATTCAAAATAGATCAAGTACATAAATACAAAAAGCAAAATTATAAAACTTCTAAAAAAATATACAGATCCATTTTTTGAGATGCCTTTTCACATGTGTAACAAAAGGCATGATCAATGAAAGAAATAGTGAGTAAAGATTTAATTAAACATTTAAACAATACTTAGGAGGAAGAACAGTGCTGGAGGAATATCAACACCAAACTTCAAACTCTTGGTACTGGTACATGAACAGGCATGAGGACCAATGAAATAGAATTAAAGACCCAAAGATGATCCCACAGACCTATGGCCACATAATCTTTGATAAGGGTGCCAAACTGATCAGATGTAAGAAAGACAATCTCACATGTAGAAAATTGAATTTAGATCCTTATATATCATCCTGCACCAAAATCAACTCTAAATGGACCAAAGACCTCAAGGTAAAAGCAGAGACTCTGAAAATATTACAGGAAGGGTAGGGAATATGGTATGGCTCCTCAGAACAGGTCAAAACTTCCTAAATAAAGATCCCAAAACAAACAAATCAAAGAAAGTCTGGATAAATGGGATCACATTAAACTGCAGAGCTTCTACATGGCAAAGGACATAGCTAACAAGGTAAACAGAAAGCCCACAGATTGGCAGCGAATCTTCACTAGCTATATAACAGACAAGGGTCTCATAGCAAAAATATACCTAGAGCTCAAAATTTAACCCCCAATACAAATCCCCAGAGAAACAACTACTCCATTAATAAGTGGGCTAAGGAATTAAAAAGAGACTTCTCTGGCAAGGAAATAAGAATGGCCAATAGACACATGAAGAAATTCTCAGCATTGCTGGTCATAAAAGAAATGCAAATCAAAACCACATTGAGATTACACCTCATCCCAGTTAGAATGGCCATTATCAAGAAAACAGTAACAGATGCTGTCAGGGATGTGGCCAAAAGGGAGCACTACTACACTGTTGGCAGAAATGTAAGCTGGTACTATGAAGGTTCCTCAAAAGATTAAACATAGAACTCCCCTATAATCCAACAATCCCATTCCTGGGCATTTATCCAAATGATTCCAAACTAATCCACACTAAAGCTACCAGCACAACCACATTTATTGCAGCAGTATTTCCTATAGCTAAGACATGGAACCAAACCAGATGCCCCTCAATAGATGAATGGCTCAAAAAAATGTGGTATATTTACACAATGGATTTTTATGCTTCTATCAGAAAGAATGACATCACCCCTTTCCTAAGGAAATGGAAAGACTTGGAAAAAATTATGTTAAGTGAAGTAAGCCAGATCCAAAGAATCATAGGCTCTATGGTTTCCTTCATTTATAATAATTAGTATGAGCCTACATTAGTCCTGACAGAGAATCATAATAGTTCAAGAGCTAGGTATATATGACCATAAAAAATGATACTAATTGAAATGAACTCCAAGACATGGAAACAACAGGTCTTTTTATTTTTTGTTTGGTCCGGTCGTGGGCCTGAACTCTGGGCCTAGGCGCTGTCCCTCAGCTCTTCAGCTCAAGTCTAGTGCTCTACCACTTGAGTCACAGCGCCACTTCCGGCTTTTTTCCTTTTTGCTTATGTGGTGCTGGGGAATCGAACCCAGGGACTCATGCATGCAAGGCAAGTGCTCTACCACTGAGCCACCTTCGCAGCCCCCCCTTTTTTTTTTGCAGTTACCAACCTTGATGTTGCCAATGTACGGTATCTAGTTCTTTCTTCTTATTTTATTTCATTTTTCTTTTTTCATTGGTTTATCACCGGCAATCTCTGTCTTTGATTCTGGTACCCTCCATCTTGTGTATGTATTTATCTGATTGGGGGAAGGGAAGTGTAATAACAAAATACTGAAACAATTACAAAAGTTGACCCATTGAAACAATGATATTCACCGGACACAGTGTCAGAAATGAAGTTTACAATTACGTGGGGGCCAGAGGAGTAGAGGGAGGGAAGGGATAGTGGCAGAACAATGTAGTGCTTAGCAATGTTTAACGAGATATGTACATTACTTATGTAAATATAACCTTGAAGAGGTAAAGTAAATATATTTTAAGATTGACCTCACAAACCTGTAGCTGTGTTGCCCTCAGAATAACCCCTAAAGAGGAACAGTTCTCAAAAAAAAAAAAAAAGAAAAAGAAAACCCGGCAGGTTGCCACAAACCCTGCCCTCCCTTAAGCAACAGAACAGTTGCCTAAGTGTTCCATCAGAAAAAGGGAAGTGTGGTCAGGGTGGACTTAAACCCCCTGAACTTATGAACTTGCTTGTGTGTAAACCCCCTGAATTTGTAAACTTGTTTAATACCATAAAAGCGGTGCTGATTCTATGCGCCGGGCCTCTTATAGTCACCAGTTACCGAGCGCATGGAGGACCAAGCTCGAGCTTGCAATAAATGACTCTTTGCTGTTTGCATTGATCATGGTCTCTGGTGGTCTGTGAGGGGGCATCTGAAAACTGGGCACTTCAACCTCTCTGTACAGCATCTTTACAATAAAATAAAATTTAAAAAAACAAAAAATAAGTAAATTTCCTCCATCATTAAAGAGAAAAAAATTAACTTCCATGCTATAAAAGGCATTTTCAAGAGAATGAATAGATAAGATACTGATTGAGAGAAAATATTCATGATAGCTATATCTGATAAGGACTTACATAAACTTTGATCTGTTGGGTCTTCCTCCCACAGAGGACGGGTGGGGTCCGAGGAAAGGTAAGTGCACTTCTCGCTCATTACCCAGCCTCTCCTAGTCTCCAAGACAGTCAGACACAGCGGGGGGGAGTGAAGTCAAGCAGGAACTCCTTTATTATCACACAGCAAGCACTTTTAAAACAAAAAACCGCCCCCGGTTTACAAGGTGAGGAAAAGGAACCAACCAATCACTGTAGAGGTCACCCTATCATGTGCTTAAGCTTTCTATACTTTCTCTGCTGTCCACAAGCCATTCATGCACTGGTGTCACTTCGCCTGATTGTGGTATCCAGTCAAATTTTAACACTACCAACTCAGGCTCTGCTCACTCAACTTCCTCTCAGCGCCATCTTTGCTGCCCATGTGCCCTGCATTGATCAAGTTTCTTTGTTTTACAAATTTATGTGTTGAATTGAAATCCCTTTTGACAACAACGTGAATAAATAATAATATTAAATAAATAAAATATTCTAAGAACTGCCAGATCCTGGTGGGTAATGCCTATAATTCTAGCTACTCAGGAGGCTAAGATCTGCAGATCTTGGTTCAAAACCAGCCTGTGTAAGAAAGGTCCATGGGACTCTTATTTTAATTATCCAACAAAAAGCCATAAGTGGAGCTGTGGTTCAAGGGATAAAGTACAAGCCTTGTGTGATAAAACTGAACGACAATACAAAAATAAAGAAAAACATAAAGAAATAAAATATGAAGAAATAAAATAAAATATACAAATAATATTCAACAATAGGAAAACAATCTTATCTAAAATGGGCAGAAGCTCTTTATAATAAAACTTACCAAAGAAGGTTAACATAATACATAAGCAAATGATCCATATATTATATTATCAAGAAAATACAAAGTAAAATAATGAGATACACATGTAAATACATATGTGAATATAATCTAAAACATTCACTACACTGATTGAAAATGAAGGTATGAAGGAACAGGAACTCTCCCTCTTTGCTTATGGGAACAAAAAAGTGGTATAGTCACTTCGGGAAAGAATTTGGCAACTACTTATAAAAATGAATATCTCTGTACATCACCTTTAGAATAACAACTAAAATGCATAAATAAATATGCACTCATCTCGCAAACTTAAACAGAAGCAGTAGTAAAGGTAGCATCTTAAACTCTCTTTAGAAGGATAACTATGAGTAAATCTTTATTGTTATACAATAAAGACAAAATTCTAAGTATCATTTCGAAAAAAATAATTCAATTTTACCATAGGACACAATAATTATACTCGTTACATTTTACCTAAAAGAATGGCCATACAAAGACCTTCAGATCAATATTTAGTGTATTTTAATTACAACTTCCAAAATATGGAAGTAACAAAGGTGTCCTTCATAGGTGAATGGAACTTTATCAATATTCAAACAAAAAACAGAAAGGAAGCTTGAAAACATATTGTTACTACATGAAAGAAGTCAAACAAGAAGGCTACGTCTATTATGATTTCAATAATATGACAGTCTCTTAAAGGTAAAACTATGGAGAAATAAAAACCCAATGGTTACCAGAGTTAGGAAGGATGAATACAGAAAACACAGTTAATTTTTAGGGTAATGAAATTATTTGGCATGAAACTACAATGGTAGATATGTGTCATTATGCCTTTGTTATAATGTACAAAACACAGAAGAGTGAACTTTAATGTCAACTATGATATTTGAATTATAGTAAGGCTTGATTTTACTAGTAGATTTTAAGTTCTGCAACATCAACACTATTGGCTTGTTATTCTCAACGCCATACATACAATTTCACAACAAAGTTATTTCAGTTATATTATGAATGAGAAAAAAGAATTTAATCATAAAGTTAATCACTGTATTCTATTTAGTAGAGAAATAATAAGTGATCCATAAGGGGAATAAACTTTGAATGATTAAAAATGTCATTTATCAACTCATTGATTATATTAATAACATCCATTTGTAAGGAACTGCAATATAAAACTCTTTCATATTCATTATCTCATTTTAATTAAAAGAAAATATTGTTAAAATATAGTTAAGAATAAGTCTGTACAAATCTTTTTGTATATTTTATTTATTGTAAAGATACTGTACAGAGGCGTTACAGTTTCATGAGTAAGGTAATGAGTACATTTCCTCTTGAGCATTTTCACTCCCTCCTTTGTTTTTCCCCAGCCATCCCTTCCCTCTGCAGTTCCCCAACTCCTCCCTTCATCCCCCACCCCCAAAGTTATAAAGATCGTTTTTAACATAGTGTCTTGTACATCTCATTGTTACAGTGGGTCAGCATGTATCCTTGTTTCAGCATTTTGTTATTTCTCTTCCCCTCCCCAAATTAGAAAAATGTATATACAAGATGCAGGGCACCAGAATCAATTACAGTGAAAACAGGGGTTATACCATGGGGGAAGAACATGTGAAAGAAACAAAACCTTAATGTGGAATTAATACCCATTATTTACAGGAACATGTAATCTGTTTAGGTTTTAGAGAATCATTTTCTGAGTGTGCACTGGCAAATAGTAAGGGTTTATATAAATTCTCTCCCTTTCTTATAAACCACAATTATAATTGCATATTAGAGAGAAACAAAGGATTGAACAAATTTATCATTTACTCTTAGCAACTATCTAGAGATATACCTTTAATCAGGTCTGGGATATTGATGTTGAAAAAAATCTATATATGTTTTTCATTTCCAAATAAACTTTTGAGGGGAAATCTTCCCAAATTTTTAAAGGAAATGCCTTAAATTTAATGTATAAAATATCCAGTACCTGTACGATATATATGACAATGTATTTTATTTATAAAATAATGACTTATTGTTATATTTGTTAAATACTACCTTCCTATTAATAATAGATAAATAAGATATATCATATTTTGTTCAGGAACTTAAGTCTGACTCTTATAAGAAGTCGCTTGTTTTGTACACATCAACTTTTTTTCTTATATTCCTACTCTAAATCTGACTTGTTGAACATGGCTACCCCTTTGTACAACTATTTCAAGACAATAATAATAGAATTTTTTAAAACAAAAAGTAGATAAATAAATATTAAACAAGCACATTCCTCTCAGGGGTGAAAGGATTTTCAGATATGTGGATCTTAGTCTGCTGCTACCTGTGAAAACTTACATTAATCTTTAAATCCTTCCTCTGTTTCCTGCAAAACTTTTGACAAAATTAGTCAGTAACAGAGTTAATTAAAATTTAGTTCTCCTAAAATGTATCATCATCTTCAGCAAGTTTCTGAACTGCTGAATGATTCAGTTTAGAAAGGACATCTGCAGTGATGCTTATCAAAGTAATTGAAAAAATGGGAAGGGTGAATTTAAGAATTAATTGCTTTTTTGCTCTTCTGCTTGGAATGTGTTACAAATTTAATTGTACCCCTTAATAGGATATGTTGAAATTCTCACCCCTAGTACCTGTGAATTGAACCTATTTGAATTTGCTATCTTTGTAGCTAGAGGTCCTTAGAGTGGGCTTAAATCCAATGTGATTGATGTTTCTATAAGGGAGATAAAGAAACACACAGGAGAATACCATGGGAGGACAGAAGCAAAAACTTCAGCAGAAGCAATTAAAATTTTGAGGATAAAGGTCTTCTGGACACAACAGAGCTAGAAAGAAGCTAGGCAAAATTTCAAAGACCATTGTTGACATCTGGATTTTAAGCACCCAGCCACCAGTAGTTAAGTGAGAAAATTTTGATTTTAAGCCACAGCATTTGATGCTCAGTTTTGCACAAAGTAACAGAACAGTATAAGAATAATTTATTTTCTTCCACTGGAATTAAGAATCTGTGGTCCCGTAATTCTCAGAAATGACAAAGAGTTAGATAATATCAAGTTGATTGACTACAGGTCAGTAAACTTGTGTTTCTAGGACAGTGCAATCACTGCTCGATAAAGAGATGGCTGTTACATAATTGTAGATGTACATGTAATTGAAATATTTAGATGTTACTATATTTCTTGAATGTCACAGAGAATTCAGGGTTAAGCAAAATGGTATGTCTGATTATATTATATGAAACTATACAACATAAAATAATGATTAAAGGAAGCTGAATGTCTTCAAAATAGTCTGATTATGAAAACTAGTGGATATGAGGAAAAGAAGAACCTAGAGTAATCCTTGAAACTAAAGTGAAGATTTGTGTTGAATTTGAATTCATAAAACTTTGTGACTGTATCCAAAGTTACTATAAGAAGAGAGGTGAGGCAAGTAATGGATAAAGTGAACTCAATTTTGGGGAGGATGGTACATACATTGTTGATGGGTAACAAGATGACGATATCATTTTTGTGGAGGAGGTTGGCCATTGGGCTTGAATTCTGGGCCTGAGTATTGTCCCTGAACTCTTCATTTCAAGGAGAGCACTCTACTGCTGGAGACACAGCACCACTTACAGGTCTGGTGGTTAATTGGAGATGAGTCTCATGGACTTTCCTGACTCAGCTGGCCCAAATCCCTGCCTCCTGCGTAGCTAGGATTAGAGGCATATGCCACCAGTGTCTGGCCAAAGATCTCATTTTTTAAACTCTGTTCTATGCTACTGAACTGTTGGTGAGAATGTAAACTTGTTGAACCACTGTGGAAAGAAGTATAAAGATTCCTCAAAAGACTAAACATAGAGCTTCCCTATGATCCAATAATCCCACTCCTGGGCACTTACCCAAATGACCACAAACAAAGCTGCACTAAAGCCACAAGCACAACCATGTTCATTGCAGCCTTATTTACCATAGATAAGATATAGAATGAACCCAGATGTCCCTTAGTAGATGAATGGATCAAGAAAATGTGGTATACATACACAATAGAATTTTATTCTTCCATCAGAAAGAATGACATTGTCCCATTTGTAAGGAAATAGAAGGACTTGGAAAAAAATTATATTAAGCAAAGTAGGTCAGACCCAAAGAAACATAGGCTGCAAGTTTTCCCTCATTTGTAATAACTCAAATATGTCTAGTATATTCTTAGGAGAGGATCAAAATGTCAATGGGTATGTGCATATGATCATATAAAATGATGTTTATAGAAATGAACTCCAAAAAATGGAAACAAGAGGTGATTTTTTTTGTAATGCACTGCTTCCAATTATTTCTTTCTCATTTTCCCCCCTGGCTTTATTCCCTCATGTCACTGTTTTTTTTTTATTTCTGTACCCTTTGTCTTGTATTTACCTTTATCGGATTTGGGGAAGGGAAGGAGAATCACAGAAATAGTGTGACAAAGGGTGAACCAATTTAATAGTGATATTCACTAGACACTATGTTGGAAATGAACTTCACAGCTTAAACTTTGGGGGTGAGGAAGGGAAAATGTGAGGCAAAATGAGGGAAGGAATAACAGTGTTTAAATAGAAATGTACTTATTAACTGACTTATGTAGCTGTAACCTTTCTGTACATCATCTTCACAATAAAATTTAAATTAAAAAATAAACTGTTCTGCATGTCTATATATTTCATAGTAATAAAATATTTAGAATTATGTGAAGCATGGGTTTGTAAGTTGCTAAAAAATTCAATTTGCCCTGATATAATAATAAGCAATGGAATAATCTAATTTCACTATACAGATATCAGGAATCATGAGATACTAACTATATAGTCATGACCAAGTTCTGTGAGATAATTAATGACATGAAGGTATTTATCCTAGAAAATATAATAGCTTTGAACATAACTTATTTTGGATTTAGCTATAAGGTCAAACGCATGGCACAATAGAAGCTCTAAGTGTATGTTTCCCCACAACAATTTTTTGAAAGAAAGCAAATCCTAGAAGCTGGCTGAATTATTGTTAATTGGAGCTATCAAAGCAAAGATCTATTGGAGCCCAATGAATGCCCAATTAAGAACATTCAAAACATTAGAGAACACCTTCCTATTATTAATTTGAAGTGTTTTCATCATGCAAAGGTATTGTTGTTTTCAAATGCTATTTTCTGTCACCTACTGATTTGATCATGTATTTCTGTCCATCTAAATAAATCTTTTGTGATACAGTGATTCTTTTTTTTCATTTTCAATTTTATTTTATTTTTTTAATTATTTTCTTCATTGTAAAGATACTATACAGAGGGATTACAGTTTCATGTGTAAGGTAATGAGTAAATTTCCTATTGAGTATTGTTACCCCTCCTTTGTTTTCTCCTACTATCCCTTCCTTCCCGACTTCCTCAAATTGTAAAGTTCGTTTTCAACATAGTATCTTGTACATATCATTGTTACATGGGTCAACCTGCATCCTTATTTCATCATTTTGTTATTTCCCTTCCCCTCCCCAAATTAGAAAAGAGAGATTTCTCTGAAGCAGAAATAAGAATGGCCAATAGACACATGAAAAATTGCTCAATTTCTCCAGCCATGAAATAACTTCAAATCAAAACAACATTGAAATTCCACCTCATCTCCATTAGAATGGCTATAATCAAGAAATCTATTCCAGCCTTTCCCTTTCAGAATGTTTGTTTTTGTGGGCAAGGTGTGTCTCTTGAAGGTAGCAGATAGAAGAATCTTGCTTTTTCATCCAACTAGACAGTCTATGTCTTTTCCCTTCCCTTCCCCAAATTATACCAACATCAAACACAGTGAAAACAGGTTATACAACGGGGGAGGAACATACAAAGCAACAGAAAAATCACATGGTACCTTATAAATACGTTAGAAACAATAGCAAGAAAGAAAAAGCCACTTGTGTCCCATTCTTGGGGTTCATTTCACTTAACATCAACTTATCTGAACTTGTCTGCTTGTCCCAGACATATACTAGTTATTTCAAATAAGGGAAACCATGGGACCTATGTTTCTTTGGGCCTGGCTTACTTTACTTAATAGAATTTTTCCAAGTCTTTCCATTTCCTAACTAATGGGGCAACGTCATTCTTTCTGATTGAGGCATAGAATTCCATTGTGTATGTATACCACATTTTCTTGACCCATTCATCTACTGAGGAGCATCTTGGTTGGTTCCATATCTTAGCTATAGTAAATAATGCTGAAATAAACATAGTTGTGCTGGTAACTTTAGTATGGTCTTGTTGTGATCATTTGGGTAGATGCCCCAAAGTGGGATTGCTGGATCATGGGGAGCTCTATGTGGAGTCATCTTAGGAACCTCCATACTACTTTCCAAAGTGGATGAACAAGTTTACACTCCAACCAAGAATGCAGTAGGGTTCCTTCTGTCCAATCCCCTCCATCATCTGTTGTTATTAGAGTTCTTTGTTATAGAATGCCAATGTTGTTTTGATTTGCATTTCTTTTATGGCTAGAGAGGTTGAGCATTTCTTCATGTGTCTATTCACCATTCTTATTTCCTCTTCAGAGAAATTTCTTTTTAAGCCCACTTATTTATTGGGCAATTGTTTCTTTGAGGATTTGCTTAAATGGAGAGTTAAGTCCATTAATATTGAGAGTTGGGACTCAGAGGTCTTTGGTAATTCGTGCCATGTTATCCACCTTCTTGGATGTTGTTCCAACTAGGTTCTTCCTATGCTTATTGGATACTCTGGGGGATGTTTCTTGGCTTTTTCAATTCTCTTGTTGGTTTTCTATGTATAGGACATCTTTAAGTATCTTTTGTAGGGATGGTTTGGTAGAGATATATATTAATTTTTTTTTTGCTGTGGAAGGTTTTTATTTGACCTTCCATTATGTAGTACAGTTTATCTGGGTACAGTATTCTTGGTTGATAGTTGTTTGTCTTTAGAGTGTGGTATATATCATTCTAGTCTCTTCTTGCTTTAATTGTCTCTGCTGAGAAACTTGAAGTTATTCTGATTGGTTTCCCTGTAGATGATTGATCTTTTCTCCTTGACATCTTTATGGATCCTTTCCTTGGTCTCAATTGATCCTGTGTTCATTATAATGTGACAGTGGGATGTACTGTTCTGATCTGGTCTATTTGAGGTTCTAAAGGCTTCTTGTATTTGAATAGGCATATCTTTTTGCATGTTTTGGAAGTTTTCTGCTATTATCCTGTTAAATAAATTTCCTAGAGCATTAACTTCTGTCTCTAGGTTTCCTCTATACCCATTATCCTCAAATTAGACCGTCTGATGGTGTCTTGTAGATGTTAAATAGATCTATCATATTTCTTGGATTTGTCTTGAATAGTTGTCTGTTCTTTCTCTATAATATAGAGGGCTGTCTGAGATTCGATTTTCTACAGGATGTAACCTACTGTCAAGACTTTCTACTTTGTTATTTTTTTTATTTCTTTTCCTTCTAATTGTTCAGATTTGATGGCTTCAAAGTCTTAGTTGGAGCTTTGTTTTATATCTTGTATGGACTTTTTTTACTTCCTTAATTTGATTTTCACTTTTCATTCTCAAATCCATTAGTTGATTGGTTAGCAGTATGGAGGTTTCTCAAAAGACTCCACATAGAGCTCCTCTATGACCCAGCAATCCCAGTTTTGGGCATATACCCAAACAATCACAAACAAGGTCATACCAAAGCTACTAACACAACCATGTTTATCACAACAATATTCACCATAGTTAAGATATGGAACCAACCAAGATGCTCCTCAGTAAATAAATGGATTAAGAAAATGTGATACACATATAATATATTATACATATATATATCCACACAATGGAATTCTATGCCTCCATCAGAAAGAATGACATCGCCCAATTTGTTAGGAAACAGAAAGACTTGGAAAATATTATACTAAGTGAAGTAAGCCAGGCCCAAATAAACATAAGTCCCATGGTTCCTTTATTTACAATAACTAGGATATGTCTAAGATAAGCAAAAAATGTCAAAAGCTATGTATATATGACCTTGTAAGATGTTAAGTCAAATGTACCTCAAGACAGGGACACAGTAGTTTTTTCTTTCTTGCTGTTGTTTTTAATGTACTTATAATGCACTATGTAATTCTTTTGTATGTTTTTCCCCCATGGTACAACCCCTTTTTTATTGTATCTGATTCCAGTGTCCTGAATCTTGTAAGTACAATTTTATAATTTGGTGAGGGGAAGGGATATAGCAAAATGCTTAAATAAGGATACAGGTTGACATTGTAACAATGAGATGTGCAAGACACTATGTTGAAAACGAACTTTACAATTTCAGGGGGCAGAGGGAGGAGTTGGGGAGATGGGAAGGGAAGGTAGGGGAAAAACAAAGGAGGTATCAATGCTTGATAGGAAATGTACTCATTACTCTACTCTTGTTACTGTAACCCCTTTGTACAGTATTCTTATAGTAAGAATATATATGGAGGAAAAAAAGATGCTGGAGGGGATGTGGTCAACAGGGAACCCTACTGTATTGTTGGTGGGAGTGTAAACTTGTTCAACCACTCTGGAAATCAGTATGGAGGTTCCTCAAAAGACTACAAATAGAGCTCCCCTATGACAAGCAATCCTAGTTCTAGAGATTTACCCAAATGATCACAACCAAGGAAGGCCATACAGTGATTCTTTTTTTTATGTCGAACACACTTTCTGTTCTTGTGATAAATTCATTTGATCATTTATTTTAACATACCATCTCATTGAATTTGATAGTATTTTCTTGAGATTTTTTTCAATTATTTATTTGTTTTTCCAGTTCTGGGGCTTGAACTCTGTGACTGGGCACTGTCCCTGGTTTCCTGTTTGCTCAAGGTTAGCATTATACCACTTGAACCACTGTGCCACGTTTGGCTTTTTCTGAGTAGTTTATTGGAGATAACAGTCTCACAGACTTTTTTACCTGACCTGGCTGCCAGTCACAATCCTCAGATCTCAGCCACCTGAGCAGATAGGATTACAGGCATGAGCCACTGGCACCCAGTTCGTTTTCCAATTTTTTTTATCACGTAATATATTAAACTTGTTTTTCAGAATGATGATATTGATCATTTTTAAATCTTTCTACGGAAGGTAATTGGTTTATTAATTAGTTTTTCTAAAAATTAACATTTGCCTCATACCTAGCAAATATTTCCTTTTCTTTCATGTTTTTTGGAATGGTGTGTAAATATTGATTTTTCTTGTAATTTGGTAGAATTAACCTGGCTAAGTCAACTAGCTCTGGGCTTTCTTTTAATGGAAGTATTTTTCCCTGTTTTTGTTTCTGTTACTAATTTAATCTTGTATTGATACAGGTCAGATTAGCTTCTTTTTTTTTGTCACTTTTGGGTCTAAACATACCACTAAGATTCTTCTTTATTCAGACAGCTTGCATGCAATTTCAGAAACATTGAAAAAATAGGAGCCTGCTGGTCCCACCCTATACTTAGTTAATAAGAATTTCTGGGTATGGGACCCTCAAATCTCTTGTTGAAAAAAAGTTATCAAAGCAATGTGCCAATGGCTCACACTTGTACCTATCCTAGGTACCCAGGAGGCTAAGATCTGAGGGTAGAAGTTCAAAGCCATTCCAGGCAGAAAAGTAACCCGTGAGACTCTTATTTCCAATTTTAAAAAGTGATAGAGTTCTAACCTTAAGTAGAAAAGTTCAGGGACAGTGCCCAGGCCCTGAGTTCAAGCCCTACAACTGACAACAAAAAAGTTAGCAAATTTGACAACTTTTAGCTAAGACTAAATAAGAAAGAAATGGAAAATTCTCATGTTAATAGAATCAGGATTGTAAGCAAGGTTATTGCCAACAAATTTTAAAATCAATAAGAATTTTTTTGGTTGGTCATGGGGCTTGAACTCTGGACCTGGGCATTGTACCTGAGCTCTTCACCTCAAGGATACTGCTCTACCACTTGAGCCATAGCACCACTTCTGAATATTTTTACTGTTGTTATAAAGATGATGTTCAAAGGGATAACAATTACATGTCAGGTAATATGTACACTTCTTTTAATATTAGCATATTATTATTTAGTTTAAATGGAATAATTCCTAAAAATGCGATAATGAAACTAAATAATGAAGCATCTAAGCAGAAATTTTTCCAGGCTTGAAGATATCTGAAAGGAAAACAATAAAGTTGCAGACCTGTTGGAGTTTTATAATTGCAAATGTTCTAGAGGAAAGTTACATGGATCATTTGAAAATGAGGACATCTTAACATATGGCAATGTGGAAAAGCCAAAAATTTGACTGAATGATCTCAGAGTATTCAGTGTGAAAAATGCCAATCCAGAACCAAATTCCATGGTGTCTTATAATTTCCCTGAATTCAGATATCCTAAGGGGGAAAGAAATCTAAAGGAAAATTCTGAATTAACTGAGGTTACAACGGATGTCAGTCATGCTAATAAGAATTCACTATGGTTATATTTTCTCTTCTGAAGTAGAACAGAAACTAAGAATTAAGATTATTTTGACCCATAGACAAAAATATGTTTTTTTCACACCTTAGTTTTGTGGCCTTGGAAATTTGCATTCTCTCTCAGTATTTATGGAAAAGGTATTGAGAGTGATAGTAGCAGCCTATAGCTTACCCTGATTCTCACTAGTAGAAAATACATCCGTATAGAATGTCTATAAACAAAATTGAAGAAATTGAGTAAACCTGGAGTAGTTTTTGTTCAACCAACCAATATTGTTCTCTTGCAGTTGTTTTTCACTCAGAAAGGTATTTATTAAGTGAATATTATATACCAATATTTAAAAAGTGCCATGTGATACTGAATAAACAGACAAGTAAGGTTCTTGCCATCCTACAGTCTGAATTTTAGGTGGGACCATATGGCCAAAATAGGATTTTACAAAAACTAAAGTTTGAAAAATAAAACTATAAAAATAACCATATAAGACAAAAATCAACTTCTCAGGATTGACTGTTAGAGGAATGTTGGAATGCATTATTTCTTTTTTAAATGTGAGCAAATCAAATCAATGCTCCATTTTAAGCATCGGCTGGCTAGATCCTTACCACTATTCTGTTTTAGTGATTTTTGTGAATATACTGTCCTTAATCAAAAAGAAAATTAATCTCAAGCAAAATTTCCATTTTTAGTCAGGATGAAAAGGAAAAACACGAATGTAGCTTCATGCTTGGAACACAGTGTACTGAGTGATATTTTTCTTTTCAACTGAGAAATGGCAACTAATGCCAGATAATTGCAGACATGTCTTATTGAACAGGCTTAAAAGATGATCACATTAGCTAAGAGATGATGAATCAAGGTCACTTTAAAATCAACTCATAATAATCTGTTACATTTTCATCAGCCCCTTAATATGACCATGCTAGGAAACACCATATGTTACACATTAAGAAATTTGAAGTGAACTATGAACATGTCACAGATTATATCTTATAATGTTTATTTTACTACTACAAAATAAAAAGGTTTTATTACTTAAAAATTGCAAAAATAATTCTGAAAATAGCACAATACTCAGCACAAAGCATGAAAGAATTTATATTCTAAGTACATCTGCATCCTCTCTAGATTATATCTACCTCCCTCCCAGAGATAATTGCTCTCCTAGGTGTTGGTCATTTTATCTTTGCTTTCAGTTTCAATATTAAGGTGAGCCTGGTGTCAACATATTACACTCTAATTCTGGTAAAATTTATAAATACAGTCAGACTATATGTTTTCTTCTGCAGTCACTTTATTAATCAACTCTGTAAGTTTGTTTACAGTAATGTGAATAGCTATAGAATTTTCCATTTTATTGCTATGTGGTTTCTTTGTTTAAATGCTTCATGAAGAGTTTTGCTCTTTGTATGAATTTGATTGTTTTCAACCTTCTTTATACAAATTCTTCTGAATGTCACATTGTGTGCTATATAAGCAATATACACATACAGGCATACACACATACATTTGTGAATGTTTTTCTAATGCCTACATTTCTAGATATTTGAAAGGAAGGATATATATGTCATCAACTTTACTAAACAATGCTAAACATTTCTTTCAAAATGGTTGTAATAATTTATACTTTCTCCAACAGTGTCTGAAACTTCTTGAAATTTCACATCCTCCAAAATCAACAGTGTCAGAAATATATTCTTTATTTTTTATTGTGAAAATACCGTACAGAGGGGTTACAATTACATGAGCAAGGTAATGAGTACATTTCTTATCAAGCATTTTTGCTTCCTCCTTTGTTTCCCCTTCCCATCCCTTCCCATCTCACACTCCCAAACCCCCTACCCCCGGCCAAAGTTGTATAGTTCATTTTTCGACATAACGACTTGTATATCTCATTGTTGCGATGGGTCCACCTGTATCCCTATTTAAATGATTTGTTTTTTCCTTTCCCCTCCACAAATTATACCAACATCAAATACAATGAAAGAAGGGGTTATACCGTGGGGGAGGGACATACAAAGCAACAAAGAAATATCTTATAAATATGTTAGAAACAATCGCAAGAAAGAAAAAAATAACATTTGAATACTTATCTTGGGGTTCATTTCACCTAACATCAACTTATGTGACCTTTTCTACTTGTCTCAGACATATACTAGTTATTGCAAATCAGGGAAACCATGGGACCTATGTTTCTTTGGGTCTGGCTTACTTCACTTAATAGAATTTTTCCAAGTCTTTCCATTTCCTAACGAATGGGGCAATGTCATTCTTTAGATGAATGGATCAAGAAAATGTGGTATATATATGCAATGGAATTCTATGCCTCCATCAGAAATATATCCTATGTGGTGTTTGTGAAGGGATATGGCCTTAATATTTTCCACATTAATCACAGCTTTTAATTGGCTATTACTTTTTGTTCTGTGTGAAATAGGTGTCTCTGTCTTTTGCCCTTTTCTTTCTGTTTTTTATCTTCAATTTTTAAAATTTTATTTGGCAGTACGGGGACTTGAAATCAGGGTCCCATGCTTGCTAGGTAAGCACTCTACCACTTGAGATATATCCCTCCAACTTTTTTTTATCTTTAATTTTAGAGAACTTATTTATTTACCATGAGTTTCATGTGTTTCACCATCTTCTCTCAGCTTGTGGATTGTTTTCTTGATCTATCTTTTAACTATCTTTTTACAAGTAGTTCATAATTTTAATATAGTTAATTTTTATAGTCATTTTTAGCAGTACAGCAGTTTGAACTCAGGGCCTTGTGACTGCTAAGCTGGCACTCTACCACTTATGCCACATTTCCAGTTTTTATTTTTTGCTGATTCTTTGAAGGAGTCTCTAAGACATCTCTGTCTGGGTCTGGCTTCAAATTGTAGGTAAACAATTTATTTGAGGGTAGCAAATACAATTGTATTTTGAATTTATTTTGAAAATAGAATAGACAGAATTTGACAAAGAACAATGTGTGGGATATATAGGTGTATACACACACACACACACACACACATATATATACATATACATATACATTTACATATACATATATATTGGTCAGTCCTGGGGTCTGACTTCTGTGCCTGGGCACTGTCCCTCAGCTCTTTAGCTCAAGGCTAGTGCTCTACCACTTGAGCCACAGTGCTACTTCTGGCTTTTTCTGCTTATGTGATACTGAGGAATCGAACCCAGGGCCTCATGCATGCAAGGCAAGCACTCTACCACTGAGCCACCTTCCCAGCCTCTGTGTGGGATATAAAAGAAAGTAAAATTCAATAATCATGCTAGAATTTTGACTAACTAGAACAAAGGCTAAGGCTTTTTAAAGATGTAAAACACTGTTAAATAAGCTTGTTTTGATACCATTACATTGGATGTTCATTTTTAATAGTTAAGACCAAAAAGCAGATGTTCCGAATTTAATTAGGAGAAAGAATTGAAAGTTAAAATTAGTGATCTGACAGAAATATACCATATAGCCGAAATTTAAAGCATAAGATTGATCACAGAGAAGGTAAGATAACAAACAACTAAGCTTTTCAATATTCCAATGTTAGTATGTCAAAGAGAACAAGGAGCAGAAAAGCAAACTAAAGTAGCAGCTAGTGTGGAAAATAGTAACTTTGTAGAGTGAATGAGAGACCTATTACATGTTAAATACTTCCAATAGGTGAGACAACATATGTCTAAGAATTAGTCACTGAATACACCAAGATTAGCATCTCTACCTTTAGGTTATAGTGTCTCATAGGAACAATCACACAAGGTCTTTTGCAAGTGAGATGGCAGGCACATGTGGAAACTGTTCTAATTGATCCTACTTCCATCTATCCTTATGCTATTGGTCCATGCCTGAATCTTAATGCAAATAGTTTGAGAGGTGAAGGTGAAAAAATTAAAAAATGGACATGAAAATGGAAGGAAGATAAAAAGGTACTTCAATATACCAGTTAACATTGAACAATTAAAGTTTATTTTCACAATTAAACTTGAGAAATTATAAACCATGTGTACATGCACATATGCATGTGTGCACATGCACATGCACATGCACCCCCCCCCACAAATGCACACATCAGGATTAGCTCCGCCTTCCAGGTGTGGACAAAGTGTGATATTTACTTACCAACCCATGGGATTAATGGGAGCAGTGGAACAGGTCAATATCTGGTGCTTCTGGCCTTCCTTGCACACTGAATTAGATTTTGTCTTTTTTGTTAAATTAAACTGACTTCTTAAAACCATTGTAGCATTTATATTTGCTCCTATTCTAGTTTACTCTTCACAAACAGCTATAATTCTTAGGATATTTCACTTCTAATTATTTCCTAGATTCTATCAATATTTTCATTATTCACTTTGTGTCTTACCTGTAACATTTGGACAGTACTCAATGTAATCTCTATCTATATGATATAACTAACTTGAAGTAATAAAATTTTGCCATTTTACTGCTTATTAAAATATTGATTTATTCTTGCAATTGCCCTTTGAGTTTCCTTTCAATTTACCAGGACATAATATAGTCAAATATAAGTTAGAAATTAATACTTTACTGTTTATTTCACTTTTTCTTAAAGCTTGTATCTTTTTATGTGCTAAATGAATCTGTTTATCTGTTTCAGAAATCTTTGAGTAGTCTAGAAAAGACTGAAAATATAAGTTTTCCTAAGTTATAAACCAAGGTACTTTTCTCTAAGATATAGATCTTAATTAACTACAATTAAATACACCTTGTTTGCAAATATTTTAACTGAAATTTTATTTGCATTACAAATTATGTTTAAAAATAGTTGAATCAGAGACTGTGAAATTGGCTCAGTGGTAGAGTGCTTGCCTAGCATGCATTAAGTCCTGGGTTCAGTTCCTCAGTACAACATACATAAAAAGCCAGAAGTGATGTTGTGGCTCAAATGGTAGAGCACTAGCCTTGAGCACAGAGCAGCTCAAGGACAGAGCCCAGGTTCTGAGTTCAAGCTCCAGGACTGGCAAAAACAAAATCAAAAAACAAAAAAACTTAAATCACAGAAATCTGCCAGTTTGTATTAGCTTTACCTATTTTCATAAGGTTCCTTAATTTAAATGTAACAAGATTTCGTATGTATAATGCATGATTATATTATATTCTTCCAAAGAGAAAAGAGGGAATAAAAAAAATTGTAAAGATGATGTACAGATGGGTTACAGTTACACCAGTCAAGTATTGAGTACATTTGGTTTCTTGAATAGTGTCACCTCATTCTTCATTTTCTCCTACTTTTTTCCCTTTCAACCCTTTCCTCACAAAGTTCAATACATCATTTCCAACATAGTGTCTAGTGAGTATCACTGCTGCATTTGTTCACCCTTATTGACTTACATTAAATGATGTTATCTATTACATCTTGCCTTGTCCTACCTCTAGGTTTTAATATTTTTTTTTGTCAGTAGTGGGTCCTGAACTCTGGGCCTGGGTGCTGTGCCTCAGCTCCTGAGCTCAAGGCTAGCACTCTACCACTTGAGCCACAGCACCACTTCTGGCTCTTTCTGCTTCTGTGGTGCTGAGGAATCCGACCCAGGGCCTCATGCATGCAAGGCAAGCACTCTACCACTGAGCCACCTTCACAGCCCTAGAATTGAATTTTGTTTTTCTTCTAATTATTTCATCTCCTTGCTGCAGGTAAATTTGTATTTTGCAGCTAGGAATGCTGTCCACTGAGAGTTCCACTTGAGGATCCAACCAGAATAGCAAACCCAATGCCAAAGAGAACTGTCTACATAGATCTGTACATAATATCCCTAAATTAATTGTGTAACAATGATTGTATCCAAAGGAATGTGTTACATGGTTTGCCTGAATAGAGCAACTAATGTAGAATTGGAGAAGAGCTGTTTCACAAAGAAGAAGGAAATGAAGTTTTTCACCAAAAAAGGGAGTGATGAAATGTGCTTAATCAGAAACAAATTATTACCTTTCATCATGTCTTAAAGCATACTTTCCATGATAGAATTTTTCAGCATTGTATTACACATTCTTCCAAGTCATATTTTATTTATCGGTAAATTAAATTAAGTAAATATGTATAAAAGGTAATTAGCATGAGAAATCTATACATGAAAATGATAGTACATTGAGGATTTATTAAACTACCTGATGTGAGACTTTTCTCCTGAACCTAAATTGATATTCAAAAATGCCTGCTTAACTGAAGGACTATTCATGACTAAAAAATCATATCTTCTAAGTGTGCTAATGTGGCAAAAATAAATAACTGTTAATCATAGAGAGTGAATGCTTACTATGGGTATGAGTAATGGTGTCAGGAAATGACATTCAAATAATAAGAAAAAAGATATCCAGGTTTTCATGGTTAGTACACATTCTGAGGAGAAAAAGTGACTGTCTTTGTGGCTTATTTTATTAGAAAGTTTTCTTATTGTTATTTTTCAGATTTTAGGAATATACTGAGATGAGTTCTACATAGTTTTTTTCCTCCTCAGTCTAACTACAGACTTAAGAATCATGCTGTTTTAGCCAGGCACCAGTGGCTCATAACTGTAATCCTAGATACCCAGGAGGCTGAGATCTGAGGACTGAGTTTGAATCCAGCCTCGGCAGGAAAGTCCATGAGATGCTTGTCTCCAATAATCTGTTCAGAAAGAGCTAGAAAGCAGCACTGTGGCTCACACAATAAAGTCTCAAACAATCTCAGGGACAGATCAGGCCCAGATTTCAAGCCCCAGGACCAGAAAAACAAAATCATGCCATCTGAAAAACATCGATGAAAAAGATCAACTGTCAAATTATGTACCAAAATTGTACTGAAATAGAATATAAATTGTTTAAATAACCATTTCAAAAGCATAAGTACTTCAAGTTCAATTCACATTTAAGATGTAATAAGCAAGTGTAGAAGCCCACAGGGTTGTCTCTTAGCTATGTAGAACATGTCAGAAGCAAGACTTGAGCAAATAGTGAAAGATCTTATCTGAAAAACAACTAAGGTAAAAAAGACCGAGATCATGACTCAAGTAGTAGAGTGCCTGACTATCAATTGCTAGGCCTAGAATTTCATTACCATTGGAAATATGGACTAGAATAGGGCATCAGAGGTACTTAGTTATCTTTATTTATAAAGACATAATTCACATATATATTATTTAATTAGTTTAACATAATAAAATTCATTTTGGGGGTTACAACATATGAGATAGAACTAAGGCAGATAATTTGGTAATTATTACAACTACAACATAGGCCAGTTACTATTGTTTATCATAAATAAATGTTTCTTAGAATCAAATGTTATAAAAGGTATTTTGTCTTTATAGTTTTATGTCTCTAAGAATATTATGCAAATGGAAACATGCCTTTGGATTTGGACTTCTGTCTCTGAATATAATGCTCCTGGAATTTATCCATATTGAGTAATTCAAAAATTTGTTGCTGTATGCAATTTATATGTAGTTACATTGTGTGGCTCTGTATTTATTAGTTTTCCAGTTAAGGTATTTGAGTTGTTTTAATTTGGGGTAGTTATGAATTAAGCTGTTTTAAACATTGGAATTTAAGAGGCTGGGAAGGTGGCTCAGTGGTAGAGTGCTTGCCTTGCATGCATGAGACCTTGGGTTCCATTCCTTAGTACCACATTCAGGAGAAAAAGCCAGAAATGGTTCTGTGGCTCAAGTGGTAGAGGGCTAGCCTTGAGCTGAGGGACAGCACCCAGGCCCAGAGTTCAAGCCCCAAAATAATTTAAATTTAAGACTTTTAGTAAAGAAACAACTGCCCAATAAGTAAGTGGGCCAAAGACTTAAAGAGAAACTTCTCTGAAGAAGAAAGAAGGATGGCCAATAGGCACATGAAGAAATGTTCAACATACCTAGCCATAAAAGAAATGCAAATCAAAACAACATTGAGATATCATCTCACTCCAGTTAGAACGGCAAAAATCAAGAACTCTAACAACAACAGATGCTGGAGGGGATGTGGACAGAAAGGAACCTTACTTCATTGTTGGTGGGAATGTAAACTTGTTCAACCACTTTGGAAAGCAGTATGGAGGTTCCTCAAAAGACTTCACATATGTCTCCCCTATGATCCAGCAATCCCACTTTTGGGCATTTACCCAAATGTTTACAAACAAGACCACACTAAAGCTACCAGCACAACTATGTTTATTGCAGCATTATTTACCATAGCTAAGATATGGAACCAACCCATATGCCACTCAGTAGATGAATGGATCAAGAAAATGTGGTATATATACACAATGGAATTCTATGCCTCCATCAGAAAGAATGGCATTGCCCCATTTGTTAGGAAATGGAAAAACTTGGAAAAAATTATATTAAGTGAAGTAAGCCAGGCCCAAAGAAACATAGGTCCCATGGTTTCCCTTATTTGTAATATCTAGTATATGTATGAGTCAAGCGGAAAAGGTCAGATAATGTGATGTCAGGAAAATGAACCCTTAGATGTGTATTTTAATGTTTTTTTCTTTCATGCATGTGTTTCTAACGCATTTATAAGATTATCTCTTTGTTGCTTTGTATATCCCTCCCCCACAGTATAACCTCTGCTTTCACTATATTTGATGTCAGTATAACTTGTGGAGGAGATGGGGAAAAACCAGTTGTTTAAGGATACAGGTGGACCTGTTGCAACAATGAGAAGTACAAGTCGTCATGTCCAAAACTAGCTTTACAACGTTGGTGAGGGGGGAAGGGGGGGAAGGAGAAGGATTGGGATTGGGGAGGAGGGGGGAGGCTGGGAAGGGATGTGAAGGGTAAACAAAAGAGGAGGCTGCAATGCTTGGTAAGAAATGTACTCATTATCTTGCCCATGTAATTGTAACTCCTCTGTACAGTATGTTCACAAATAAAATTAAATTAAATTAAAAAAAAACTTTTAGTGAAATAAGGCTGTTGTTTGATACAGTATATTCAACTTTTTGGGAAACTGCTGAGCATTTTCACACTGGCAAAATGTAGTACTTTACACCCCTACCAACAAATGATGAGAGATTTTATTGTTCTATATTCTTGCCTGGTACTACATTTTTATTAATTTTCAAAAAAATAGAGAGTTCCAATAGCAATGTGGTGGTACGTAATTGTGATTTTAATCCATAAATCACTTTGGACCCTAGGAATAGCCCAAGAAGGTTATGGTTCATACTGGTTACTCTAAGTAATGCAACTCTATATTTTAAATGATGCCCTTACCATATTTTTGAAATTGTAGTTTATTAAATCATCTTGAATACATTTTCATGTCTGTATTTGCAATCAAAATATATTCTTTTAAAAAAATTCTCAAATTAGAACACTTGTCTACTTTTTCTATTGGCATGTTTCATTGATTTTTGAGTGTGCTGGATAAAAGTAATTTGCAAATGCTTTTCTCTGTCTGTATCTAATTGCTATATTTATTTTATAATGTCTTTCATTCAACAAAGTCTGAAATTATGATGGAATATAATACATTACATTTTTTGTTATATATGATGCTTTTACTGATATACTGAAGAAATGTTTAATTCAAGGTCACAAAAATTTTCTTTTTTTTTTCCTTTTAAATGTCTTCTAAAATTTCTCCTCTACAAAGACTAGTCAGTTGTCAAAATGTGATTAGAGAAAAGAGTTTGGGCTAAGACAGTTGATTGGGGGAAAGAGATTCAGATGATAAAAATTTGAATATAGATTATTCTTGGCCTCCACTCCTTATTTCTAGGGATAGAAATTCCTTTATTCCTAGAATAGGGAGAGCAACTTTTACATAGAGATTTATTTCCTTCTTTCAGGAAGAAAAAGGTTAGAATGCTCTGGTCACATCTGTTGTTGTTCCTCTGTCCTTAACTTGAAAAAATAAATATGCCATCGTGGCACATTTGAGGTAACTGCTCTGATTGCAGTTAAAAGTTTTGTATTTTATGTTTACCATTTGGTCTATGGTTCAGTTTGAGTGAACTTTTCTATAAACTATGAAGTATAGATCATAACTATTTTTGTGTATACTTTCTGTACCCTGAATTGGCTTTACATATTTGGCAAAAATCAATAAACCATATATATAGAGAGAGGTATAAGTATAGATATCTGGATCTGGACTTTCACTTTTCTTTTGTATGTTTTTTTAATGCAAAAATACTGTACAGAGGGGTTACAGTTACATGAGCAAGGTAATGAATACATTTCCTATCGAGCATTGTTGCCTCCTCCTTTCTTTATCCCTTACCATCCCTTCCCTCCCACGTCCACAACTACCATGCCACTCCACTGAAGTTGTAAAGTTAGTTTTCAAGATAGTCTTGTACATCTTATTGTTACAATGGGTCAACCTGTATGGACTTTCACTTTTGAAGCTTGATCTCTGTCTAATCTTTTACTGAAACTAATATGTATTAATTAATGATCTTTATAATTGTTGTGATATGGGGCTGGGAAGGTGGCTCAGTGGTAGAGCGCTTGCCTTGCATGCCTGAGGCCCTGCATTCGATTCCTCAGCACCACATAAGCAAAAAGAAAAAAGCCAGAAGTGGCGCTGTGGCTCAAGTGGTAGAGCGCTAGCCTTGAGCTGAAGAGCTGAGGGACAGTGCCCAGGCCCAGAATTCAGGCCCCACGACCGGACCCCGCAAAAAATAATAATTGTTGTGATATATGTTAATATCCCACTTTATTTTGTTTATTGGCTTTTATACAGTATCTGTTTTGTATTTTTGTGACTATACTTTAATTATTTAAAGTTTACATTGAGTAAAGTATTTTATAACTATATCTATTTTTTCTCCCTTGCTACATTTTTCTTACATTATGTACATTTAAATGCCACTTGGTATATATTTGAATTTTCTTTTAACAGCCATGCAATGAACATCAACTATTTTAAGAAAAAAAATTATATATTATGCTTATCTATATATTTATCATGTCTGTTACTCCTTTAATAATCATATTTGAAGATTATTTCTGGTTTCCTTTCCTTTCAGCCTGAAGAATCCTTTGCATTCTTCTTCTTAGTAATAACTTGCTTAGATTTCCTTAATCTAAAATATATTTATTTTGCTTTTGCTCCTCAGTTGTTTTCAATCCTTATACAATTCTGCCATTCTGTGTGTGTGTGTGTGTGTGTGTGTGTGTGTGTGTGTGTGTGTGTATGTGTGTGTTTGCTGGTCTTGGTGCCTGAACTCTGGGCCTGGGCTGTCCCTGAGCTCTTCAGCTCAAGGCTAACACTTTACCACTTGAGCCACAGCACCACTTCCAGCTTTTTCTGCATACGTGGTGCTGAGGAATTGAACCCAGGGCCTCATGCATACTAGGCAAGCACTCTACCACTGAGCCACCTTCCAAGCCCCAATTCTTCAGTTCTTTATATTCAGCATTATAAAGATATTTCAGCCTTGATAGCTTCTGATAAGAAGTATCTAATTATTCTGATTTTTATTCCTTTATATGTAGAGAATATTATTTATTTATTTATTTATTTATTTATTTTTGGTACTTGGCAGTTCATGAGGTATCTATATTTTTTGTTTTTTTTCTGGATTGTGATTCAGAGCCTCATGAATATGTTAATTTATGTATTTTTACCAAATCTTGAAGTCTTATTATTAATTTTATTTTAAGCATTAGTTTTAAATTTTTCTACACTAATATCCTTTTCCAGAGGCACTTGAGTATTTAAAATTTATAGGCTGCATAGAAGTCTTGAATTTCTGTTCAAATTTTTAATTTTTCCTCTTTCTACTTTTCAGCTTGTACCATTTTAGAAATTTACCATTGTTTCCTCTGTTATCTCTATTCCATTAATGAGAATTTACTGCATTTTATCTCAAATATTATAAGATAAAAAATTTTGTCTTGTTTGTATAGTTTATATTTCTTTTTTGAGAATTTATCTGCTTACATTTAGTTTTAGATTGTGTATTTATACATACTGACATTTAACAATAAAAGCCCTTATAAGGTCTGTGACTATTATGTCAAAGCTGGCATCTATCTTTTGTCTTTTGAGATTTTGTAGTTTTCTCTGTTTCTTACTTTGTTAAATATTTTTGAATAGTATCTTAAACATTTTGAATTGTGATAAATAAAGCTTTCTCTAAAAATTTTCTGCAGACAGATGTAATGGTACATGCCTGCAATCACAGCTTTTGAGAGTCAGAGGCTGCGGATTCAGTTCAGAACTAGCTTGAGCTACTTGGCAATTCTGAAGCAATTCTGTGTTTGAGCTGCAAACTGAATTCCTGTTTTAAAAATCCATAGGCTAGAGATGTAGCTAAGTGCTAGAGTGCTTGTCTAGCATGCTTAAGCACCTCGGTTTAACCCTCTGCATCAAACTAACTGCCTCTGGATAAGTCATTTATTGTTATTGTACAAGGCAATATTCTTGGTTAGATTCAGACTTCACAGTCTTTTTGGCCATCTTTTGTTTAAAAGCCTATTCCGTAGTGCTTGTGTGTGTGTGTGTGTGTGTGTGTGTGTGTGTGTGTGTGTGTGTGTATGTGTGTGTGTGTGTGTGATGTATGTTTCTTCTGTATGCCACTTTAGGTTTGATATGTATGTTAACTAATTGAAAAATTGTAGCTCATGGCCCAGGCCTGTGGCTTATGCCTGTAATCCTAGCTACTCCAAGTCTAAGATCAGATCATTTCAGTTGGAAGCCAGGCCAGACAAGAAAGTCTTATCCCCAACTAACCACCAAAAAAAACAGAAGTGGAGTTGTGGCTCAATTGGTAGAGCACCATACTTCAGCACAAAAGCACATGGGCAGCCCCTGAATTTAAGCCCCAGAACTGGCACCAAAAATTGTAGCTCAGTTGTCAAGTAATATATTATCTTTTGTGGGTGTATTTCATGAATCCACAGCTTGTGTGTTGAGCTCTGAACTTCTGTTTGTTCAGAAACTTCTGGGGTTTTTTTTTGTTTTTATTTTTTTGTTGTTGTTGTTGATTCAGGACTGTCTCCAAATTTCTGCACTTTTTCCTGATTCTTCTAGAAAGATGTAAGTGTCAGAATGGTTTGCATGTCTTTGGGCTATACTTCATGTCAATAGTAAGTGAAAATAAAGATATGCAAATTGTGAGGTTATCTCAGGCACTCTGTATAAAGAAGACCTGTTTCTCACATTCCCTTTATTCAGATAAATGAGCTTTCACTCCTGTTTTGAAATGATTAAACCTTAGCTCTTATGTATCACATGGAACTGGTCTTTAGGCTAGACTGAAAGAAAAAAAATAAGCAAAAGAAATAGAAAAATAAATAACTTCACACAATACATTTAAAAACAAGAAAACCTCTTGTTTATATTTCTTGGGGTTCATTTCAATTAGCATCATTTTATATTGTAATATGTATATAACTATTGAGCTATTGTGATCTTCTGCTAAGACTATCCTAGACTTCTACTAATTATTACAAATGAGGGAAAGCATGGAACTTACGTTTCTTTGGGTCTGGCTTACTTCATTTAATATGATTTTTTCCAAGTGATTTCTTTTTTCATTTTTTTCTTTTAGGTTAGTCCCTCTTATAACTGTTTTTTACTTTTGTACCCCGTGTCTTACACAACACATGATTATCTGATTTGGGGAAGGGAAGGAGAATAACAAAATGGTGAGACAAAGGACAAAGGGTGAACTAATGCAACAGAGATAATCACAAGACACTATGTTGGAAATGAACTTTGCAACTTGGAGGGGAGGGGAGTTAGAGGAGGGAAAGTGAGAGAAAACAAGGGAAGGGGTAACACTGTGCAACAAGAAATGTACTCATTACCTTACTTATGTAATTTTAACTCCCTCTGTACATCATCTTTATAATAAAATAAAACTAAAATAAAAAATGAAATGGATATTTATATTGCACTAAAACATCATATTTGTGTGTTCTTTGTAGGAAGTTTTTCTTATATTGGTTAAACTACTTATTGTGCAGTCCCTGGTTTGACCTGCCTTGGAGTTAAAGCTGGACGGTAAAGGAAGAAAAAACAAACAAACCTGAAAAAAAACCCACCTCATCCATACTAGTCTGTCTTTCAGTTTTATTTTCCTGCCTCAATATCCCTGTTTACTTTTTAATATCCTTGAGTAGTTGGGAGAGCTTTTTGTAAGTAATCGGTTTCCTATAGTAGGCTTACTCATTGTGGATGGACTTATGTTCTATATTATTATTTGTAATTAACAAAATTTATTATAGGTTGTCTACCAATAACACATGAAATAATACATGGCAATTTACATAGCTATATTAATATTTTGTGAATCAAATCCAATTCTCTTTACTCAACAACTATTACTAAAAAATAAAAAGCCACAACAACATTCATCAATATCTAAATTTGAAGAAAAGAGTTACATAAACTCCACTTCTCACTGTGTTGATTATTTTCCCTTTTGAAAGAGAAGGTATCATTTCATTTCAACATGAATAGAAAACAAAGTAAGAATGTTTTTCTGAAGATAAATAAGTAAAAATTACCTAACACATAGAAATAAAAATGTTCCTATATTTGCTTCCAAATAATGTTAGCAGTGCCTTTTCAGCTGTCAAGTTATGTTCAATATTACAAAGGTAAAACACTTTTCTAAGCAATTGCTTATATAGTGCATACTCAAAAATGAGAGGAGACTAGGAAGGGACTGCAATTTCTTTTAAGCTGGAAATACCATAATGGAAAATATACACCTAACTGGGCATGGTAAAATTTCAGATACTCAAATAACAGGTAATCATATTCTGATTTTCAGGATAAAATGTGATACATTTTTTAGTAGGTAATTTCTACAAATGGATATATCACCAAACCTGTGTGACTGGCTATTTTTTTTGATGATGCTGTAAGACAGCTTTCTTTAGTAATATTGAAAGGAAAATAATGCAATAAGCCTGTTTCATTTTCATCATTAAATGAGTTATCAAAATGATGGGAGTCCATTTTGTCATCATCAACCAAGATTTTTTTTATTTTATTTTTTGTCAGTCATGGGGCTGAACTCTGGGCCTAGGCGCTGCCCCTCAGCTCTTCAGTTCAAGGCTAGAGCCCTACCATTTGAACCACAGGGCCACTTTTGGCTTTTTTCTCCTTATGTGGTGCTGAGGAATCGAACCCAGGGCCTCATGCATGCGAGGAAAGCACTCTACCACTGAGCCAACTTCCCACCCATCAAACAAGATTTTTTAAGTTAAAATTAACATTTTAAAGAAAATTGCTCTAATTAAATGAATGAAAACCTAAGTAACAGGAATAACTATTTAATCATGTTACTTTATCTCTAATTCAACTTCTGCAGAAAGGATGTAATTTATAAATGTTAATATAAAAGCAAGTTTAAAATTCATAAAGGAAACAAATCCTTGAAACTACATTCTATAATTTCCAATTGACCGTCTTCTAGAAAACACTGATGAACATCAGGTAGTTTATTTTATTTACTACCACTGAAAAAATAAACCATAGGTAATAAAATTTCTAAATTCATACAAATCATTTCTTCAGGTAATTGGAAATACATAATTGTACAGCGATCTAATTTGACTTATAAGCAAGTTTCTCTCACAATGCATTGTATTTATAAATTATTTTGTTAAATGATGACTCTTTTGTATTGTGTTGCTATTTAAAGACAATAAAATAAACAAGTAAAAATAAAAATTCAATGTAGTACCACCCCTCCAAAAGATGAAGCTTCCTCTCCCTTTTCAATATCTTACTAGATGGACACTTTTATTGACTGTTTTTTAAAATAATTTTACCTATTTAGAAAACATTTTTGACACTGTTAAAGACTGAAGCTAGGGTCTCATGAATGGTAAGCTAATATGCTTCCACTAAACTATATTCAACTCAAGACTAAGTTAGCTTCTCTAATTCTCTGTATCTTTCAATATAAAGTTGAAGCACTAAGAATACTCCAAAATTGCTGAGTGCTGGTGACTCACAGTTAAAATCCTAGCTATTAAAAAAGCTGAGTTCTGAGGATCATGGTTTAAAACTAGCCTGGACAGGAAAGTCCATAAGACTATTATTTCCTATTAACTGCCAAAAGAAACTGGAAGTGGAGCTATGGCTCAAGTGGTAGAGTACTAGCTTTGAGCACAGTTACATGAGTAAGGTAATGAGTACATTTCCTATCAAGCATTGTTACCTCCTCTTTAGTTTTTCCCCTTCTGTCCCTTCTCTCCCCACCTCCCCAACTCCTCCCTCCCTCCACAAAGTTGTAATGTTCATTTTCAACATAGTGTCTTATATGTCTCATTGTTACTCTACTTTGTTTCTTAATGGTACAGAGATTCAAATTTTTATAAAATCCATCTGATATGGATTCAAATGACTAAATTCTATCTAGCTATATTCAACCTAGTCAAGCATATTTTTTTTCACAAGTGAGAACTGAGCTCCAAAAGAAAGTGACTTAGCCCTAAACCAACTTTTTGGATTAGATGACAAAGTAAGGATTGGAACCTAGATCACCTAAAGCTCCATCCAGTGTTTTGTCTACTACTCTCCAGATCTTTACTTCTCCATTACTAAATTTTGAATAATAGTAGTTTCACCTAAAAGTAATATATAAAATACTATTAGGAAACACTTTTAACTTCAGATTATATAAAGACATAATACACTAAGAAAATTAGCAAAACAGAACCGAGTTTCAATTAATAATTGCTGTTAAATATCCTAAATAATTTCTCTAGGAATCAACACCTTTCAGTTAACTGAAGAAGCTAAGTTTCTTTCTGAAAGACACATTTTCAGACATTCTATGTAATAACACCAAATGAATTATTTATTATAAACCAATGCTCATAGGTATGATTTATAACTTGAACTGCTCGTTGATAAAACTGCACATTTGAGTAGGGCTAGACATTTCCTTTCTCATTGACTGTTATGAGGTCACCTTGTAAGCTTTCCAATTCTTGACATGTGGAATACGTTCAGTTAATTAAACTCTAACCACTAAATTCATTCCTTGAAATTAGGCTTATTACAAGATAATTGATCAATATGGACCATTTCAACATTGCAAAATAAACACCTCAATTTCCTGCCTTCTGTCTCATCTTAAAAACATTACAGCCCCAACTCAGATACAAAACCAGTGCTTTGGAGATGTGTTTCAGGTTACTTCGTCCTCTATTCCTTCTCTTCTGCTTTGTTTTCTTCCCTTACCTTGATTCTCTATTCTAATTAATAGATTTCATCATTTATTCATTCATTTAAGAAAAACTTAGATTATTTCTAGACCTAAAAGATACAAATATTTTTAATATGTGCTAATTAATGTAGAGTCTAATCAGAAAGCAAAGTGTTCAAATAAATAGAAACAATATTTTTACAGTAGAAATGTGCAAAATGCTTTAGGGAACATAGAAGAAGGAGTAATTATCTATAATTAGTATAATCAAGTAAGGCTTCATAGAGGAAGCCCTGCTTAAGCTCAGTCTAGATTAATGAACTGATTCTCCAGACTGGCAAAATGAAAAATGCATTATAGACAGTGGAAAGAGGTTTTTGAGGGCATGGATTTGGTCTCATTCATGTTATACATAACACTTAATTCTGTGTTTGTATGTTACAGGTAACTATACAATGTGTTATAAAGAAAGAAATATAAAAAGTTCAGCGTGGAGTATTATCAATATTTTGGTTTGATTATGAAGTAAGGAGAAAAGGTCTAAGTAATATTACCTTGTTCTCTGAAGCCATCCTGGTACCTACCTGGGTGATGAAGACTTTCTACCAAGCTTCAAAGGCCAAGATGTGTGAGACAAGCTATTCTTTGAATTGCAAATGCCTAGTTCAATAGATGGAGCAAGGAGGGCTCTATTTCAGAAAATATGTAGATCTATCATGTTAATTACCCCAGGGAAGTTGATCCTTGTGCTTTTGTTTATGTTGGGGCTTTGTCTCCACCCAAGCATATAATTTTTGTCTTTAAAAGCTTGGTGCAAGGTTTGTTCAGGGCTGCAGGTCTTTGTGACAGAAGTCCACCTGCAGATGTAGGTTTTCTAATAAAAACTCCGGAATTGACCTTTCAAAATGTGGCTTCTCAGGCCCAAAGAAACATAGGTCCCATGGTTTCCCTTATTTACAATAGCTAGTATATGTCTGAGTCAAGCAGAAAAGGTCAGATAAGGTAATGTTAGGGAAATGAACCCTAAGATATGTATTCAAATGTTTTTTTTTCTTTCATGCGATTGTTTCTAACACATTTATAAGATTATTTCTTTGTTGCTTTGTATGTCCCTCCCCCACAGTATAACCCCTGCTTTCACTGTATTTGATGTTGGTATAATTTGTGGAGGGGAAGGGGAAAAGCAAATCATTTAAATAGGGATACAGGTGGACCCATTGCAACAATAGGATGTACAAGTCTTCATGTCGAAAACGAACTTTAAAAATTTTGGGGGTGGCAGAGGATTGGGTCGGGGGTGGGGGGGAAGATGGGAAGGGATGGGAAGGGGAAACAAAGGAGAAGGCTACAATGCTTGATAAGAAATGTACTCATTATCTTGCCCATGTAATTGTAACTCCTCTGTACAGTATTTTAACAATAAAAAAAAAAGAAAAAATGTAGCTTCTTTGTTTTCTCAGAGACTGGATTCACAGCTGAGGTTTACCTTACAACAATTAGAGTATGAGATTAATTTAAGAACATATAGAAATTATACTTATGAAGGTTGGTTGGAATAATTTGCAAAATATCAGTGCTATGCTATGGAATGAGTCTTCATATAATTATCAAATGAAAGATATTCCAGAACAAAAGGCACTATTGAGTTATTTAAGGGGAGGAAAAAACAAATCAGTGGGCTCTAGAAGTAAACTTACTGCATCGATGAGGCTACAGAATTTTAAGGTAGCAGTATGCAAGACAAAAGGAATTGAGGCAAACTTGGTGGCAATTAAACCATAAAGAAAGTTAGCACAATATTTGATTAAGGGATGGATTTTAAAAATATCTTTTATTTTTTTTGACATTTTTTATTGTGAAAATACTGTACAGAGGGGTTACAATCACATGGGCAAGATAATGAGTACATTTTTATAAAGCATTGTAGCCTCCTCCTTTGTTTCCCCTTCCCATCCCCTACTCCCCATACCACCTCACCTAACCCTGTTCCCCCCCACCAAAGTTGTAAAGTTCATTTTTGACTTAACAACTTGTACGTCTCATTGTTGCAATGGGTCCACCTGTATCCCTACTTAAACAATTTGTTTTTTCCCTACCCCTCCACAAATTATAACAACATCAAATATACTGAAAGCAAGGGTTATACCATGGGAGAGGGACAAAAAAAGCAACAAAGAAATAATCTTATAAATGTGTTAGAAACAAATGCATGAAAGAAAAAAAAACACTTGAATACATATCTTGGGGTTCATTTCTTCCCTAACATCAACTTAACTGACCTTTTCTGCTTGACTCAGACATACACTAGTTATTGCAAATAAGGGAAGCCATGGGACTTATGTTTCTTTGGGCCTGGCTTACTTCATATAATAGAATTTTTTCCAAGTCTTTCCATTTCCTAACAAATGGGTCAATGTCATTCTTTCTGATGGAGGCATAGAATTCCATTGTGTATATATACCACATTTTCTTGATCCATTCATCTACTGAGGGGCATCTGGGTTGGTTCCATATCTTAGCTATGGTAAATAAGGCTGCAATAAACATACTCGTGCAGGTAGCTTTAGTGTAGTCTTGTTTGTGAACATTTGGTTAAATGCCCCAAAGTGGGATTGCTAGGTCATAGGGGAGCTTTATGTGGAGTCTTTTGAGGAACTACTTTCCAAAGTGGTTGAACAAGTTTACACTCCCACCAACAATACAATAAGGTTCCTTTCTGTCCACATCCCCTCAGGGTGATATATAAGGATCTAGCTTTAGTTTTCTACAAGTAGTTAACCAATTTTGCCAGCACCATTTACTGAAGAGGCTCTTTCTTCCATTCTCTTTTTTAGCTCCCTTATCAAGATTAGATGGCCATAGTTCTGTAGGTTCATTTATGGGTTTTCAAGTCTATTCCATTGGTCCTGAGGTCTGTTCATGTGCCAGTACCAAGCTGTTTTGATTATTATGGCTTTATAGTAGAGTTTGAAATTTGGTATTGATATTCCTCCAGCACTGTTCTTTCTGTTGAGAATCGTTTTTGCTATTCGGGGTCTTTTATTGTTCCATATGAATTTTTGGATTGCCTCTTCTATTTCCTTGAAGAATGAGGTTGGAATATTGATAGGTATCGCGTTGTATTTGTAGATAGCCTTGGGAAGTATTGCCATTTTCACGATGTTGACCTTTCCAATCCAGGAGCACGGTAGTTTTTGCCACTTACTAAGTTCTGTTTTGATTTCCTTTTTCAACTTTTTAAACTTTTCATCAGAGTTCCTTCACTTCTTTGGTTAAGTTAATTCCTAGATATTTTATTTTTGTGGAGCTATTACAAATGGAGTTGCTTTCCTAAATTCAGCCACAGTTTTCTCATTGTTGGCATACAGAAAAGCCATTGATTTTTGAGGGTTAATTTTACGCCCTGATAATTTGCCAAAGTTTTGAATCAGCTTGAGTAATTTGGGAGTGGAGTCTATGGGATTCTTTAAATACAAGATCATGTCATCTGCAAAGAGGGAGAGTTTTACTTCTTCTTTCCCTATTTGGATCCCCTTTATGTTTTCATCTTGTCTTATTGCTGTAGCTAGGCATTCTAATACTAGATTGAAGAGAAGTGGAGAGAGTGGACATCCTTGTCTTGTTCCTGAGTTAAGAGGAAATGGCTTTAGTTTTTCACCATTAAGTATAATGCTGGCTGTAGATTTGTCATATACAGCCTTTATTGTATTGAGGTATATTCCATGGATTCCTAATTTTTCCAAAACCTTCATCATAAAGGGCTGTTGGATCTTGTCAAATGCTTTTTCTGCATCTATTGAGATAACCATGTGGTTCTTATCCTTGCTTTTGTTGATGTGATGAATAATATTAATTGATTTGCTTATATTGAACCAGCTTTCATCCCTGAAATGAATCCTGTTTGATCATGGTGTATGATTTTTTTGGATGAATTGTTGAAGTTGATTGGCCAGAATTTTGTTGAGAAGTTTTGCATCAATGTTCATCAAAGAAATGGGTCTATAGTTCTTTTTCTTTGATAAGTCCCTTCCTGGTTTTGTGATGAGGGTTATGATGGCTTCATAGAATGAGTTTGGTAGTGAACTTTCTCTTTCAATTTCATTGAAGAGTTGGAGGAGTATTGGTGTGAGCTCTGCTTTGAAGGCCTTTTAGAATTACGCTGTAAAGTCATCTGGACCTGGGCTTTTCTTAGATGGGAGGTCTCTTAATGCTGATTCTATTTCAATGCTTGATATAGACCTGTTAGGATGGTTTAACTCATCTTGGTTTAGTTTCATCATGTCAGTATTTGTTAGGAAAATGTCCATTTCTGCCAACTTCTCAAACTTATTAGCATAAAGTTTTGAGAAGTATTCCCTTACAATGTTCTGAATCTTGTTTGTTTCTGTGGTGATGTTTCCATTCTTATCTCTGAGTTTATTTATTTAGGTGTGTTCTCTTCTTTTTCTGGTAAGATTTGCTAAGGGTCTGTCAATTTTGTTAATTTTTTTTGAAGAACCAACTCTTTGTTTTGTTGATTCTTTCTATGGTTTTTTTCTGGATTGTAATTCATTTAATTCTGATTTAATTTTAATTATTTCTTTCCATCTCCTGGATTGGGGTTTATATTGCTGTTTTTTTCCCCGAGGCTCAAATGTCTCATTAAATTGTTGGTTTCAGATCTCTCCAATTTATTGATGTAGAACTCAGAGCTATAAACTTGCCCCTGAGTAATGCCTTTGCTGTGTCCCAGAGGAGCTGGTAATCTGTGTGTTCATTTTTGTTGAATAGCATGAACATTTGAATTTCCTTTCTAATCTCTTCCATGACCCACTCGTGATTCAACAGTGTGTTGTTCATCCTGCATGTGTTACAGGATTTTCTTAATGCCTTTTGGTGTTGAGTTGACATTTTATTCCCTTGTGGTTAGAGAGAATGCAAGGTATAACTTCAATGTTTCTGAATTTGGAGAAGTTTGCTTTGTGGCCTAAAATGTGGTCTATTTTGGAAAATGTTCTATGTGTTGCTGTGAAAAACGTGTATTCTGATGTTCTTGGGTCAAATATTGGGTAGATGTCTGTTATATCTATTTGATCTATGCAGTTGTTTAGATCTGCAGTTTCTCTGTTGGGTTTTTGCTGAGTTGATCTATCTAGTGGGGAAAGTGGTGTGTTAAAGTCCCCAACAATTAATGTCTTTGGATTTATGTGGGATTTGAGGGAAAGTAGTGTTTCTTGGATAAATTTGGGTGCTCCGTTGTTTGGCAAATAGACATTTAGATTTGTAATATCCTCCTGAAGAAGAGATCCCTTAATTAATATGTAATGATCTTTTTTATCTCTTCTCACTAATTTTAATTTGAAGTCTATTTTATCTGATATTAGGATTGCAACTCCTGCCTGTTTATGAGGGCCATTTGCTTTGTAGATTTTCTTCCAGCCTTTCACATTGAAAAAGTGTTTGTTTTTATGGGCAAGATGTGACTCCTGAAGGCAGACTGTGTCGCTTAATTGGAGAGTTAATTCCGTTAATGTTGAGAGATAGGACTGAGAGGTATTTGGGAGTTCCTGCCATTTTATCCACCTTCTTGGGGGCTGTGGCAACTGGGTTCTTCCTATGGTTCTTGGACTCTCAGTTTGGGTGCGGTTTCTTGGCCTTTATTGTGGTCTTGTTGGTTTTCTACGTGTAGGACATCCTTAAAAATCTTCTGTAGGGCTGGTTTGGTGGAAATATATTGTTTCAATTTTTCTTTGCTATGGAAGATTTTTATTTGACCTTCGGTTATGAAGGAAAGTTTAGCTGGGTACAGAATTCTTGGTTGATAGTTGTTTGCTTTTAGGGCATGGCATACATCATTCCAGGCTCTTCTTGCTTTGATTGTCTCTGCTGAGAAATCTGAGGTGATTCTAATTGGTTTCCCTTCATAGGTGATTGATGTTTTCTCCTTGACAGCTTTTTTTTTTTTTAATATTATTTTATTTTATTTGAGAACATACTGTACAGAGGGGCTACAATTACATGGGCAGGATAATGCATACATTTCTTACCAAGCATTGCAGCCTCCTCCTTTGTTTACCCTTCACCTCCCTTCCCAGCCTCCCCCCTCCCCCCACCCAATTATACCCTCCCACCGACTTTGTAAAGCTGGTTTTGACATGACATTTTGTACTTCTCATTGTTGCAACAGGTCCACCTGAATCCTTAAACGACTTGTTTGTCCCCATCTCCTCCACATGTTATACTGACATCAAATATAGTGAAAGCGGGGGTTACACTGTGGGGGAGGAACATACAAAGCAACAAAGAAATAATCATATAAATGCTTTAGAAACATATGCATGAAAGAAACGAAAACATTAAAATACATATTTAAGGGTTCATTTTCCTAACATCACATTATCTGAACTTTTCTGCTTGACTCATACCTATACTAGATATTGCAAATAAGGGAAACCATGGGACCTCTGCTTCTTTTGGCCTGGCTTACTTCACTTAATATAATTTTTTCCAAGCCTTTACATTTCCTAACAAATGGGGAAATGTCATTCTTTCTGATGGAGGCATAGAATTCCATTGTGTATATATACCACATTTTCTTGATCCATTCATCTACTGAGGGGCATCTGGGTTGGTTCCATATCTTAGCTATGGTAAATAATGCTGCAATAAACATAGTTGTGCTGGTAGCTTTAGTGTGGTCTTGTTTGTAAACATTTGGGTAAATGCCCAAAAGTGGGATTGCTGGATCATAGGGGAGATCTATGTGA
Source organism: Dipodomys merriami (assembly GCF_024711535.1). Taxonomy (NCBI): domain Eukaryota; kingdom Metazoa; phylum Chordata; class Mammalia; order Rodentia; family Heteromyidae; genus Dipodomys; species Dipodomys merriami. The sequence continues at coordinate 33,107,798 of NW_027204492.1, read as the reverse complement.
AGTCTTTTGAGGAACCTCCATACTGCTTTCCAAAGTGGTTGAACAAGTTTACATTCCCACCAACAATGAAGTAAGGTTCCTTTCTGTCCACATCCCCTCCAGCATCTGTTGTTGTTAGAGTTCTTGATTTTTGCTGTTCTAACTGGAGTGAGGTGATATCGCAATGTTGTTTTGATTTGCATTTCTTTTATGGCTAGGGATGTTGAACATTTCTTCATGTGTCTATTGGCCTTCCTTCTTTCTTCTTCAGAGAAGCTTCTCTTTAAGTCTTTCGCCCACTTATTTATTGGGCAGTTGTTTCTTTGAGGATTTGTTGTTGGGTGGTTTAATTTTTTGAGTTCCAAATATATTTTAGATATGAGACCCTTGTCCGTTGTATGGCTAGTAAAGATCTTCTCCCAATCGGTGGGCTTTCTATTGATCTTGCTAGCTATGTCATTTGCCCTGCAGAAGCTCTGCAACCATATGCAATCCCATTTGTCCAACCTTTCTTTGATTTGTTGTGCTTCCGGGTCTCTATTCAGAAAATTTCGGCCTGAGCCAAGGAGACCTAAGGTTTCTCCTATTCCATCCTGTAATGTTTTCAGAGTGTCTGCTTTGAGTTCAAGGTCTTTGATCCATTTGGAGTTGATTCTGGTGCAGGGTGATACATAAGGATCTAGCTTTAATTTTCTACATGTAGTTAACCAATTTTGCCAGCACCATTTACTGAAGAGGCTGTCTTTCTTCCATTCTATTGTTTTAGCTTCCTTATCGAAGATTAGATGGCTATAGGTCTGTAGGTTAATTTCTGGGTTTTCAATTCTATTCCATTGGTCCTGAGGTCTGTTCTTATGCCAATACCAAGCTGTTTTGATTACTATGGCTTTATAGTAGAGTTTGAAATTTGGTATTGATATTCCTCCAGCAGTGTTCTTTCCGTTGAGGCGCGTTTTTGCTATTCGGGGTCTTTTATTGTTCCATATGAATTTTTGGATTGCCTCCTCTATTTCCTTGAAGAATGAGGGTGGAATTTTGATAGTTATCGCATTGAATTTGTAGATAGCCTTGGGAAGTATTGCCATTTTCACGATGTTAATCTTGCCAATCCAGGAGCATGGGAGGTTTTGCCATTTTTTAAGTTCTGTGTTGATTTCCTTTTTCAAGATTTTAAAGTTTTCATCATAGAGGTCCTTCACTTCTTTAGTTAAGTTAATTCCTAGGTATTTTATTTTTTGTGGGGCTATTACAAATGGAGTTGCTTTCCTAATTTCAGCCACACTTTTCTCATTGATGGCATATAGAAAAGCCATTGATTTTGGGGGGTTAATTTTATAACCTGCTACTTTGCCAAAGTTTTGAATCAGCTTGAGTAATTTGGGAGTGGAGTCCATGGGATTCTTTAAATACAAGATCATGTCATCTGCAAAGAGGGAGAGTTTTATTTCTTCTTTCCCTATTTGGATCCCCTTTATGTCTGCATCTTGTCTTATTTCTGTAGGTAGGCATTCTAATACTAGATTGAAGATAAGTGGAGAGAGTGGGCATCCTTGTCTCGTTCCTGAGTTAAGAGGAAATGGCTTTAGTTTTTCACCATTGAGTATAATGCTGGCTGTAGGTTTGTCATATACAGCCTTTATTGTATTGAGGAATGTTCCATGGATTCCTAATTTTTCCAGAACCTTCATCATAAAGGGGTATTGGATCTTGTCAAATGCCTTTTCTGCATCTATTGAGATAACTATGTGGTTCTTATTCTTGCTCCTGTTGATGTGATGTATAATATTAATTGATTTGCGTATATTGAACCAGCTTTGCATCCCTGAAATGAATCCTGTTTGATCATGGTGTATGATTTTTTGGATGAATTGTTGAAGTCGATTGGCCAAAATTTTGTTGAGAAGTTTTGCATCAATGTTCATCAAAGAAATGGGTCTATAGTTCTCTTTCTTTGATGAGTCCTTGCCTGGTTTTGGGATGAGGGTTATGATGGCTTCATAGAATTTGTTCGGTAGTGAGCTTTATCTTTCAATTTCATTGAAGAGTTGGAGGAGTATTGGTGTGAGCTCTGCTTTGAAGGCCTTGTAAAATTCCGCTGTAAAACCATCTGGTCCTGGACTTTTCTTAGCTGGGAGGTCTCTTATTGCTGTTTCTATTTCAATGCTTGATATGGGCCTGTTAAGCTGGTTTAACTCATCTTGGTTTAGTTTTGGCATGTCAATATTTGCTAGGAAAAGGTCCATTTCTGTCAAGTTCTCAAACTTATTAGCATAAAGTTTTGAGAAGTATTCCCTTATAATGTTCTGAATCTTGGTTGTTTCTGTGGTGATGTTTCCATTCTCATCTCTGAGTTTATTAATTTGGGTGTGTTCTCTCCTTTTTCTGATTAGATTTGCTAAGGGTCTGTCAATTTTAAGTTTTTCGAAGAACCAACTCTTTGTTTTGTTGATTCTTTCTATAGTTTTTTTTGGATTCTAATTCATTTAATTCTGATTTAATTTTGATTATTTCTTTCCGTCTACTGGATTGGGGTTTATCTTGCTGCTCTTTTTCAAGGAGGTTTAGATGTGTCATTAAATTGTTAGTTTCCGATCTCTCCAATTGGTTGATGTAGGAGCTCAGAGCTATAAACTTGCCTCTGAGTGCTGCCTTTGCTGTGTCCCAGAGGAGCTGGTAATTTGTGTGTTCATTTTTGTTGAATAGCATGAACATTTGAATTTCCTTTCTAATCTCTTCCATGACCCACTCATGATTCAGCAGTGTGTTGTTCAGCCTCCATATGGTACCGGACTTTCTTTGGTGGCTTTTGGTGTTGAGTTCTAATTTTATTCCCTTGTGGTCAGAGAGAATGCAAGGTATAACTTCAATGTTTCTGAATTTAGACAAGTTTGCTTTGTGGCCTAAAATGTGGTCTATTTTAGAAAACGTTCCATGTGCTGCTGAGAAGAACGTGTATTCTGATGCTGCTGGGTGAAATGTTCGGTAAATGTCTGTTAAGTCTAGTTGATCTATGCAGCTGTTTAGATCTGCGGTTTCTCTGTTGAGTTTTTGCTGAGTTGATCTATCTAGTGGGGAGAGTGGTGTGTTAAAATCCCCAACAATTAATGTCTTTGGATCTATATGGGATTTGAGGGAAAGTAGTGTTTCTTTGATAAATTTGGGTGCTCAATTGTTTGGCGAATAGATATTTAGAATTGTAATATCCTCCTGAAGGAGAGATCCTTTAATTAGTATGTAGCGACCTTCTTTATCTCTTCTCACGAATTTTAGTTTGAAGTCTATTTTATCTGATATTAGGATTGCAACTCCCGGCTGTTTATGAGGGCCGTTTGCTTGGTAGATGTTGTTCCAGCCTTTAACTTTGAAGATGTGTTTGTTTTTATGGGCAAGATGTGACTCCTGCAGGCAGCAGATAGAAGGGTCTTGTTTTTTAATCCAACTAGACAGTCTATGTCGCTTAATTGGAGAGTTCAGTCCGTTAACGTTAAGAGATAGTACTGAGAGGTATTTGAGAGTTCCTGCCATTTTATCTACCTTCTTGGGGGCTGCGGAAACTGGGTTCTTCCTAAGGTTCTTGGATTCTCAGTTTGGGTGCAGTTTCTTGGCCTTTGTTGCAGTCTTGTTGGTTTTCTATGTGTAGGACATCTTTAAGAATCTTTTGTAGGGCTGGTTTGGTGGAGATGTATTGTTTCAATTTTTCTTTGCTATGGAAGGTTTTTATTTGGCCTTCAGTTATGAAGGAGAGTTTAGCTGGGTACAGTATTCTTGGTTGATAATTATTTGTTTTTAGGGCATGGCATACGTCATTCCAGGCTCTTCTTGCTTTGATTGTCTCTTTTGAGAAATCTGAGGTGATTCTAATTGGTTTCCCTTTATAGGTGATTAACCTTGTCTCCTTGACAGCTTTAAGGATCTTTTCCTTGGTCTGGGTTGATCCTGTGTGGATTATAATATGAAGGTGGGATGTCCTATTCTGGTCTGGTCTATTTGGGGTTCTAAAAGCTTCTTGTATCTGAATAGGCCTATCTTTTTGTATGTTTGGGAAGTTCTCTGCTAGGATCCTGTTAAACAAATTCCCTAGACCATTAACTTCTGTTTCTAGGTGCTCCTCTACACCCATTATCCTTAGATTGGGCCTTCTGATGGTGTCTTCCAGGTGTTGGATAGACCTATCATATTTCTTGGACTTGTCTTGGATGGTTGTATGTTCATTCTCTATAATATCTAGGCTTTCTTCAATCCCTGAGATTCGATCTTCTGCATGGTCTAACCTGCTGTCAAGACTCTCTACTTTGTTTTTTATCTCTTTTCCTTCTAATTGGTCAGCTTTGATGGCTTCACATTCTTTGTTGAAGCTCTGTTTTAGGTCTTGTATGAATATCTTTATTTCCTTAATTTGGTGTTCAGTGTTTGTTCTCAAATCACTTAGTTGATTGGTTATGGTTTCTTTGGACTCCCATTCCTTCTGTTGGGTTCCATTCAGCATTCCCTTTGTGGTCTCCCTGACTTCCTTCAGCTCTTTGTTAATGGATTCCATGAATGCCTTTAGTGATCTTTGTGTATTCTCTACCTGGTCTCTCAATTCCTGAATTACTCTTTGATTAGCTTCTTCCCGTCTGTGGGATTCTTGCAGTTCTCTTTCTTCCCGTTCGTGGGAATCCTGCAGTTCTCTTTGAGTGTTCTCTGCCTGCTCACGCCATTCCTCCCTTTCTCTTTGAGCATTCTCAAGTTGTTCGCGCAAATCCTGTATCAGTTTTTGAGTAGCTTCCTCACGCTTATGATATTCCTTTATAAACTTCTGGGATGCCTCCTCTCTCTCCCTATCACGCTCATACAGAGTCCTTTGTACATTGTCAAACTTCTCATTTATCATGTTTGCTATTAGTGTTTGTAGAGCTATTTGGGAACTCTCCTCTGGATTATTCTTTATCTGTTCTAATCCCTGATTATCAAGATTGGGAATTGAGATACCCAAATTTGCCATTTTTCTTGTGTTTTTCCGGCTTACTCGGCCCATTTGAGATGAAGATTGCACCAGTTTTATGCTAGAACACTATCTTAAGGCAACCATCAACCAAAGTTTGCGTTTGTACAGTCAATAGTCTACAGATACAATCTAGTTCAACAGATACATCTATTCAACATCAAACAACTATATGTTAAAGTACTTCGAACCGCAGAAAAGAATTTGGAAAACCAGAAATTATTAGGATTAGGGAGAGATGTGGGTAAAAAATAGGAATAGATTGGTGTGGGGAGGCACAGGGAGAGTTAACTATGTCCTAATCACAATGTAGGAAATGGGTTGGGTAGGATGCAAGTAGAGAGAGAAAGAGACCAGAAAAAAAATAGAAACGTAAAAATTAATGTTATTATAGAAGTTAAAAGACCGTCTATTTAGAGAGGAATGTGAATATGTTCCGAGAAGGGGAGGGACATAGAGGAGATGTGAAAAGCTTTAAGGATGGGAAAGGGAGAAGAAAAGATCAGAAGTTCAGTAGAGCTAGACAAAAAACAAAAAGATAATTAAGAAAGAAAGAAAAAGAGAAAGAAGACAAGAAAAGAAAGGAAAACGCTCATTCACATATTCCTAAAATAAAAATTATAAGATGAGAAAAAAAAAGTTACTGGAAAACAATTATTTTTTCAGAAGAGGCAAAAATTAAAGATTAATAAAAGTTTTAGAAGGGAAAAAAATATATATATATATATAAGGTAGCAAAAAACAAAAAACAAGCAAAAAAAGAAAAGAAGAAAAATAAAAAAAAAGAAAAAAAAACCAGTCTTTTGATTTTTTTGGGGGGGAGGAGTGGGAAGAATCCTGTATCTCCCTTTTGTCTCTAACCAGTCTCTTGTTGGAGTCTCTGGTCAGCTTGAGGTCCTGTGGCTTGACTGGTTTCTTAAGTCGGTTGGTTGGAAGAGGCAGAAAAATGCTCTGCTTTACCCAAGATTTTGAAATCCCCCTCCCAGGTTAGTTTTCTGGGAGGGTGATCTGCTTTGAGAGTCACAAAAGAGGGGGATGTGGTGATGGGGCTAGGTTCTGGGTAGAGTTGAGGCCTTTCAACAAACAGTAGCTTTTCCCTGGGGCTTTTTTGTGATAAAGATCACAGCGCCCAACCTGGAGCCATTCTCAGGGTTTCTGTTTTTCAATTGATTGTGGTGGCTGCTACAGGGAGGGGCAGCCTCTGGCTCTGGTTACCCAGTGAGGCAAGGCACTCTAATGGCTGGCGCCTGAGCTGGGTGATTTTTCCCTGGATGGTGCTGAGTCTGGCAGGTCACTTCGCTGTTAAGTTCTTGTGACCTGCTAAATGACTCGTTTTATTCCAAGGCCTGAGCTGGAGCTAGCAGCTCCTCCGAGCTTTGTCGGTATCCAAGATGGAGATCACCGGTGCTGGGGGGGAGGGGTAGCCGTCCCTCCTCTGCTTCCTGAGAAGGAGTGAGGATGTCGGGCTTGTACTCACGCCGAGTCTTGGATCCTGGGTCGTCTCTGGTCTGCAAACAGCAGGATGAAGATGTTCGCTCCTTGTCGGTTCTTGTTGGTGTTGAGTAGAATCCGCTCGTCCGCTGCGTCTGGCTCCTTTGTCCCCGACTCTCTGTGTCTCAGGTATGACCCGCGGCGGTGGTCGCCGCCGCGACCGTGCCGCCGTAGCGGCAGCTGGTATGTTTCCTTGGCTTCCCCTCTCTTGTCTAACTTTCTGTCCTGTGATGGCACACTTGGTGTGATTCTCTGGCTTAGGACTGTTCACTAGAACTCTAAAATTGCTTTCTATGCGAGAGCTTGTTCAGATTCCAGCTTCTCCTCTGCCATCTTCCAAGCAACTCTCCTTGACAGCTTTAAGGCTGTTTTCCTTTGTCTGAATTGATCCTGTGTGGATTATAATGGGACGGTGGGATGTACTATTCTGGTCTGGTCTATTTGGGGTTCTAAAAGCTTCTTGTATCTGAATAGGCCTATCTTTTTGCATGTTTGTGAAGTTCTCTCCTAGGATTCTGTTAAGTAAATTTCCTAGACCATTAACTTCTGTTTCTAGGTGCTCCTCTACACCCATTAACCTCAGATTCGGACTTCTGATGGTGTCTTCCAAGTGTTGAATTGATCTATGATATTTTTGGACTTGTCTCGTATGGTTGTATGTTCTTTCTCTGTAGTATCTAGGCTGTCTTCAATTCCCGAGTTTCAGTCTTCTGCATGGTCTAACCTACTGTCAAGATGTTCTACTTTTTTTTATTTCCTTTCGTTCTAATTGGAGGGCTTTGATGGCTTCAAATTCTTTGTTGGAGGTTTGTTTTAGATCTTGTATGAACTCTTTTACTTCCTTAATTTGGTGTTAGTGTTTATTCTTAAGGCACTTATTTGATTGGTTATGGTTTCCTTGGACTCCCATTCCTTCTGTTGGGTTCCATTCAGCATTCCCTTTTTGTTCTCCCTGAATTCTTTCAGCTCTCTGTTTATGGATTCCATGAATGCCTTTAGTGATCTTTCTGTATTCTCATCCCGCTCTCCCAATTCCTGTATTACTCTTTCATTAGCTTCTTCACGTTCACGCAGTTCCTGTAGTTCTCTTTGAGTGTTCTCAGCCTGCTCATGCTATTCCTGACTTTCTCTTTGACTGATCTCCGCCTGCTCTCGCCATTCCTTTATTTCTCTGAGTGTTCTCAAGCTGCTCACGCAATTCCTGTATCAATCATTGAGTAGCTTCCTCACACTTATGATATGCCTTTGTTTTGCCTCCTCTCTCTCCCTATCACACTCACACAAAGTCCTTTGCAGGTTTCAATCTTTTCATTTACCATGTTTAACAATAGTGTTTGTAGAGCTCTTTGGGAACTCTCCTCTGGATTATTCATTATCTTTTCTGTCCCCTGATTATCATGAGTGGAAGTTGAGATACCTGGACTTGCCATTTTTCTCGTGTTTTTCCAGGTTGCTCTGCCCATGTGGGATGAAAGCAATACCCGTTTTGTGGTAGCACACTATTTTAAGGCAAGCATCAACCAAAGTCTGTAGTTGCACAGTCAAAAGTCTTCAGATAAAATCTAGTTCAACAGATATATCTATTCAACATCAAACAACTATGTATTAATGGGCTACGAACGGCAAAGAAGAATTTGGTAAACAGAAAGTATTAGGTTTAGGGAGAGACATGGATAAAAATTGGCATAGCAGAATGTGAAAGGCAGTGGGAGAGTTAACTAAAGCGGGAAATAGGTTGGATAGAATGATAGTGGAGAGAAAAATAGAGAGAGAGAGAAATATAGACAAGAAAAAAGTAGAAAAACAAAAATTAAAAAGTGCAAGACTTAAAAATTATGTAAAGTTGAAAACGTAATTTTCAGAGAAGAAGGTGGATAGAATAAGAGAAGGGGAGGGATAGAAAGGAGATATGGAAAACTTAAAAATAAAAATGCTTAAAATATTATATAGGTATAAAAGGTAGTACTGCTATTAAGGAATTTAAGTCTAAGAGGTTTTAAATTGAGTAATAAATTTCTGGATTAAATATGTACACAAATGGGGGCTAAGGTCTAATCGACTACGGTTATATCTGAGGATGAGCAGAACAGCAATTAAGTCACTCAAAGAATGAAAGAGAAGAAAAAGTGAAAAGAATGAGAAGGAAAGAAAAAGAAGAATCAAATGGTCAGTAGGGCTAAACAAAAAAAAATTTTAAAGAAAAAATCTACACACACATATACTCCTAAATTAAAAATTATAAGAGGAAGAAAAAAATTATTAGAAAACAAAATTTTTTCAAAGTTAAAAATTTAAAAAGTTTTAGAAAACAAATTTTTTATAAAAGGCACAAAAAAAGAGTTCTTTGATTTATTGGGGGGGCCGGGGATGGGAAAATCCTGTGTAGGGAGCCGAGGCGAGACTCCGCCCACTCCCTTGCAGTTTTGAGGATTACCACTCCAGACGGTGCTTGGCGGGACGCCTGGGCTGTGCGCGTGCGCGAGCAAGGTAGTGTCCCCAGCCAATCCCATGACACCTGGTGACGGTAAAAGGCAGGCGACCAACAATAGAAAAGACCCGTGTTCGAATTCCCTATATAAGCGGCTGTATTTCGGGTGCACGCTCTCTCGCGCCCAAGCTCTCCTACAACTAAAAGGCTCTCCAATAAAGCGTGATCTGAGAAGACTCCTGGAGTGGTGGTCGTTTTTCCTCGCTGGTCGAGTAGGCGGTCACTACAACTGGTGCTGAAACCCGGGAACGAACCTGGGACGGGACCCGCGCGAGAGGCCGAATTGGAGCCAGAACTCAACACGCGGAGAGGAGACGTTGGTAAACATCCCCCGGTATGCTGTTCACTGTAGATTTAGACATTTATTGGTTGCTTGCATTGCTTCTTCCCTTGTGGCTTGTCTTTTTGATGGTGCGCACTTGCCTCGAGGAGGGAGGGTTTGATTTAATCCAGGAAGGACGCAAAGTACTAACGCAGCAACAGGATAGTCTATCAGAGTCAGTATACAGTAATGGGGAGGAAAAGAGGCCTAAAAGAAAAAGGGAAAAAAGACAGAAGGATCCTAAAGAATTGAAGCGAGAGGGGCTGCAGCCCTCACAAAAGGAGAAGGGTTTCAGAGAGGAGGGGGTCTCAAGGAGATTCCCGCGCCCTTCTTTAAAAGCAAACCGGTTCTCAGCCCTACATGTGGAAGGGCGGGACCAAGAATATAGTAATCTTGTGAGTGACTCAGAGGAAGAAATGTTAGAGGAGGAGGGAGAGCAGCTCGATCCAGCTGATAGTGAAGAGTTAGAAGAGGCTGCGGCGGAGCACGTGGCAGACAGATATGGAGGGTGGCGCCCCCTAGGGGTGGGAGTACCGCAACAGCCAGGGAGAGGAAACGGAGCTGGCCCTCACCCGTCGGCCCCCCCGCCGTGCCCGCCGGCAGGGAAGAGTCACTTTATTAAAGAAAATACCTGGTCGCAGCTGGCAGCTGCTTTCCCAGTTTTTGAAAATCCGATTACTGCTGAAAGAAATTTTGAGCCGGTTTCCTACTCCCAGCTTAAGGATTTAGTTGAGGCAGTCCGGACTTATGGAGTGACGGCTAATTATACCACTGCCTTGCTCCGAAGACTGACCTTCAATGCCATGACGCCCACGGACTGGTTTGAGGTAGCCCGTACCTGCCTTAATCATGGGCAGTACCTCGATCTCCGGTCTATTGTTCAAGACAAGGCTCAAGCCCAATACAGACAAAATGTCCGTGACGGGCACCCGGACTGGACCGTAGACATGCTTCTCGGGCAGGGAATCTACTCGGTAGACCAGACAGGATATCCCTTTGAAGTATACCGCCAGGTAAACGAGGTTTTTTACATGTCCTGGCGAGCCCTCCCAAACAAGGGAGAGGTGGCTGGCAATCTAACAAAAATCATGCAGGCCCCTAATGAGCCATTTTCTGATTTTGTTGCCCGTATGCTAGAGACAGCCGAGCGGGTGTTAGGAAATCTGGAAACAGCCATGCCATTTGTACAACAAATCATTTTTGAACAAAGCACCAAGGAATGTCAGAGGGCAATTACCCCAGTAAGAACCCAAAGCCTAGAAGCTTGGTTAAAAGCCTGCAGAGAAGTAGGTGGCCCCCTGACCAATGCGGGGCTGGCAGCTGCTGTCTTGTCGGCTGCCGGGGCCGCAAAAGATAGTAAAGGAAAAGGGTGTTTCCGGTGTGGTCAGTTGGGACATTTTAGACAGCAATGCCCACAAAATGGTGGTCCTGCACAAAACATACCCAGGCCGCCAAGGACTCCAGGAGTGTGTCCTCGTTGTAAAAAGGGAAAGCATTGGGTCAACGAATGCAGGTCAGTTAGAGACATCAATGGACATTTTATCCCCCAAATTACTCCAAACACTAATTCGGAACAGGAGCCAAAAAACGGAGAGAAGGGCCCTCGTCCCCAGGGCCCGAAAGTTTATGGGGCATTTCAGACTCTGGCTCCCGGACAGCACCTGCTACAACCCCCCAGCCAAGAAGAGCAACCTCAGGCTCCGCAGGGTTGGACCTCTGTGCCACCTCCGGACGGGTATTAACACAGCAGATGGGAGTCCAGATTGTGGAGACAGACATGACAGGACCCCTAGATGAAGGCACTGTAGGAATAGTTTTAGGACGCTCCTCCTCCACAATGAGAGGATTAATAATTTTCCCGGGAGTAATTGACCCTGACTATACGGGGACTATCAAGGTCCTCTGCCATGTCCCCCATGGAGTGGTGTCCATTTCTCCCGGGGATAGAATTGCACAGCTCCTGCTTTTGCCTTCTCTTCATGGCAACTTCCCTGCTAAGGAGATAGAGAGAGGAGATAAAGGGCTAGGCTCCACTGGAGTCGACCTTACATGCCTGTCCATAACTTTAGACCAAAGACCCATGTTAACTCTCCAAGTAGAAGGGAAAAGATTTGAGGGACTGGTGGATACAGGGGCAGATCGAAGCATCATCCAAAGAGGGGAGTGGCCAAAGCAATGGCCAACTCAGAAATCCTCCCAGACCTTGCAAGGGCTGGGCTATGCTGATGCCCCACAGTTAAGTGCGAAAGAATTGACTTGGAGAACAGACGAAGGCCAGGTTGGAAAAATGCAGCCATTTGTGGTAGACGTCCCTGTCAATCTTTGGGGAAGAGATGTGCAGCAACAGCTAAAGTTAACTTTAACTAATGATTATTCTGAGGCCAGTCAGAATATGATGAAACAGCAAGGATTTGTGCCAGCCTTGGGGCTTGGTCGGCGTCTCCAAGGACGCAAGGAGCCGATAGAGCCACTTCCTAAACAGGACAGGAAGGGTTTGGGTTTTTCTTAGGGGCCTCTGAAAACAAAGCTTCCACTGAAGGTGTGGTACCCATACCTTGGTTAACACAAAAGGCGGTGTGGGTTCCTCAGTGGCCCCTCTCTCGAGAAAAATTGGAAGCGGCTCAAACTCTTGTCCAGGAACAGCTGCAGCTGGGGCATGTTGAGCCTTCAGTGTCATCTTGGAATACCCCAATTTTTGTTATCAAAAAGGCCTCCGGAAAATGGAGATTATTACATGACCTTAGAGCAGTAAATGCCCAGATGCAAATTATGGGACCCATCCAAAGGGGACTTCCACTGCTGTCTGCGTTACCTAGGGAGTGGCCTATTCTGGCCTTAGACATTAAGGATTGCTTTTTTTCCATACCTCTTTATGAAAAGGATAGGGAGCGCTTTGCCTTTACTTTGCCCTCGGTTAATCATGAAACCCCGGATGCTCGCTATCAGTGGAAAGTTCTCCCCCAAGGGATGGCTAATAGCCCAACAATTTGTCAATTGTTCGTGGGGGCTGCATTAACCCCTGTTAGGGAAAAATTTCCAAAAGTACGGATTGTCCATTATATGGATGATATCTTGTTGGCTGCTCCCTCGGTAGAGACTCTTCATAAAGTGTTTGGGCAGGTAACGGAGACCTTAGCTAATAAAGGATTAATTATTGCCCCTGAAAAGGTTCAGCAGACTAGTGTTGTTCAATTTCTGGGAACCATTGTTTCCCCTACTGAGATTAAACCACAAAAACTTTCCATTCGAACTGGTCATCTTAAAACACTTAATGATTTTCAGCAATTGGCAGGAGATATTAATTGGATAAGGGGGTTTCTTAATCTCCCTCGGTCAGAGTTGTTACCTTTATTTGCTATTTTGGAGGGCGACCCTGAAGTCACCTCCTCTAGATCCCTGACACCTTTAGCACTAAATTCCCTACAAAAGGTTGAGGCAGCTTTGTCTAGGGCTCAACTTTCACGGGTTGATTTAAAATTACCTATTGATTTATGTATATTAAAAACAAAAAATTATCCCACGGGGGTTCTTTGGCAAAATGGCCCCTTATTGTGGCTCCACGGCAATTCTGTGGGAGCAAAAACTGTTCAATATTTTCCTGAATTAGTGGCTAAACAGGCAATTTTGGGTATGAAGTATTGTTTAATGCATTTTGCAAAAATTCCAGATAAATTAATTATTCCATATACCCGTGAGCAAGTTGAAATTTTAGGTTTTAAGTTTTGCCTTTTTTGTTTTGTGTTGTGTATTCTACTACTGACTAAATGGTTCTAAAATACTGGGCATATCTATGCTAAAATTTTCATCACATCTAATGAGTTTTGTCATTTCAGAATATTTGTTGGTCAATTCTTGATAAGAACCAGGTAAGCTCTACTTATTCTACTTGATCTCCATGTTGCTTTAATTGAAAATAATAAAGGGCTTTTGTGGCAAAGATTTCAGTTCAAAGCCAGCTCGGGCTAAAAAATCCCTAAGACTCCATCTCCCAGCTAAACTCTGCAAGTGGTACTATAACTCAGTGTGGTAGAGTGCTAGCCTTGAGCGGAAGCGCTCAGGGACAGTGCCCAGGCCTTGAGTTCAAATCTTGAATACCAACTGGGACAAGCCATCCCAGCAACGAGCACCTAGACTCAGCCAGTCTAGGGAACAAGGGAACGTGGAAAGGAGTAAGAGGAGATGATGTCACATCAGCTACTTTGTGCCTGCCCTTTCAAAATTAACCTGAGCCGGGAGGTCAGTAGAAGTAAGAAGCCTGCCCATCCAATGTCTATACCTGTCTACCTATTAACTGAACAGGGATTTATATTCTTGCCTTTGTCACCTGAATTCTCTACCTAGTCGCCAGATGTCAGAAGTAACTAGGGACATTTCTACCAACATTTTCAGCCCCAAGTCCTTCCTCTTGCCATTTATTTGCTCTCTAGTATTTTTTTTTTTCCAGCCCCTCAATGCTCATGAGACTTCTCCAGATTTCATCTAAGGACTCACGCAACCAAGGGACAGCTGCTGTTCACTACCTTCTCTGGGAGGAGACCAAATTCCAGCCTTTTACCCCTATTGTCGACGCCCCTTGTCAGCAGGAAGTAGCCAGAGAGAATCCTCGCCCTATTTCATGATTATTAAAAGGCTGGAATGTAAGGTCCGCTCCTGGATGGCGAGCAAGTTGAAATTTTAGCAGCCACAATGGATATGTGGGCAATTCTTGTTTGCTCATTTCCAAATGTAATTGATAATCATTATCCTAAGCATCCTCTGCTTGCCATAGTTAACAAAAATTTAGTGTATTTTCCTGTTGTCACTTCAAAGGAGCCCTTGGCTGATGCTCTGACCATCTTTACGGATGGATCAAAATCTGGACAAGGTGCCTTTTTTGTTCAAGGACACAAACAGCCGGTAGTTTTTAATTTTCGGCCGAATGTCCCACAGGCTGTTGAATGTTTAATTGTGCTTGAAGTTTTTAAAAGATTTGATCAACCTTTTAACTTATTTTCTGATTCATTATATGTTGTAAATGCCGTTGCTTCTCTTGAAGTTGCTGCTTCAATTAAGCAGGCCAGTACAATTTCTAATGTTTTGTTACAGATTCAATCCCTTATCTTAAACAGAAAACATCCCTTTTATATTGGACATATTCGTGCCCACTCTATGTTGCCGGGCCCAATGGCAAAGTGTAATGATTTGGTGGACCAGGCAACTCGGGCTATGGCTCTGGTCGCTGCTGATCCTGTAGAATTGGCAAAAGACTTTCATAGATTGTATCATGTACCTGCTAATACCCTTAGGAAAAGATATAATTTGTCCAGGCATGTGGCAAGAGATATTGTTAAAGCCTGTAAATCTTGTGTCACCTTTCTTCATCCTCCCCATGTGGGGGTAAACCCCAGGGGGTTGAGACCAAATGCCCTATGGCAAATGGATGTTACTCATCTGACGGAATTTGGTAAGTTGAAATATTTACATGTGTCTGTGGACACCTTTTCTGGTGTCATTCATGCCACACCTTTGGCAGGAGAAAAGGTGTCTCACGTCAGAATACACTGCTTAGAAGCTTGGGCAGCTTGGGGAAAGCCCCTTAGACTCAAGACGGATAATGGCCCTGCTTATACTTCCCATGGTTTTCGCGCCTTTTGCGCACAAATGCAGGTTGCCCACACCACCGGATTGCCCTACAATCCTCAAGGACAAGGTATAGTGGAAAGAGCTAATAGAAGCATAAAAGAAATGCTTCAAAAACAAAAAGGGGGAGTTGCTGAGTCCGCGTCCCCCAGGGAAAGACTTTCTCTTGCGCTCTTTACCCTTAATTTTTTAATTCTAAATGACAACGATCAGTCTGCCGCAGATCGGCATATGACAAGAGACTCCATGGATACTAAAGACATGGTCATGTGGAAGGATGTTATTAATAATAAATGGTATGGACCGGATCCGGTAATAACGAGATCCAGGGGAGCTGTTTGTGTTTTTCCAGAGAGTCAAGAAGTACCTCACTGGGTGCCAACGAGACTGACCAGGCCGGTGGAGACTGCAGCAGAACCCGCTCTTGAAGATGCAGCTGATCTTCTTGCTGTTAGCAACAGTGCTAATAGCAATCCCTGTGATAGCTAAACCGATGATGCTGTGGGCTGTCACAATTTACTGACTGGATTGCCTCTGCGGTGTCCTTTGTCAAAGAGCGGGTGGGAGTCGGAATGTTTTTAGCCTGCTGCTTGGGAGGATGCGTGGTTTGCCTATGGTTGGTCTGTCGCCTTCGAGCCCAAACCAGAAGGGACAAGGTTGTTATCTTGCAAGCATTAGCCGCTTTGGAGAGTGGATCCTCACCCCAGATCTGGCTGTCGGCCCTAAGAGGCAGTTAAGCCTTACCGTTCTGCATAGCCTTAGCACCCCGAGGGATCAGGGGATCCCATTGCACCGGGACAGGTATGCAATTTGCAATTTGGGACAGGGTGCAAGGCAAGTGCACTGCACTTGAGGAGATGGTTCTCATCTCCTCAAGAAGAGCATGCTGGGTTGCAAGTGGGTTGATGCCCAAGATCCCACCTCTGCAAAAAAGGCATCGGACGGGCCTGGTCATCACTGGGGAAGGCGCCCCTCAGGCGAAGGCCAGTGCAAGGTCCTCTCATTAATGTCTTAGACAGAGGCCCAACCTCTACTCTTACCTGTTGCCATAAAACAAAGAAGGGGGAACTGTAGGGAGCCGAGGCGAGACTCCGCCCACTCCCTTGCAGTTTTGAGGATTACCACTCCAGACGGTGCTTGGCGGGACGCCTGGGCTGTGCGCGTGCGCGAGCAAGGTAGTGTCCCCAGCCAATCCCATGACACCTGGTGACGGTAAAAGGCAGGCGACCAACAATAGAAAAGACCCGTGTTCGAATTCCCTATATAAGCGGCTGTATTTCGGGTGCACGCTCTCTCGCGCCCAAGCTCTCCTACAACTAAAAGGCTCTCCAATAAAGCGTGATCTGAGAAGACTCCTGGAGTGGTGGTCGTTTTTCCTCGCTGGTCGAGTAGGCGGTCACTACAATCCTGTATCTCCCTTGTGTCTGTAACCAGTTTCTTGTAGTCTCTGGTCTGCTTGTGGTGTTCGATTTTCCTGTGACTTGGATAGTTTCTTAAGTCAGTTTGTTTGAGCAGGCAGAAAAATTCTCTGCTTTACCCAGGATTTTGTGATCCTCTTCCCAAGTTAGTTCAATGGGAGGAAGATCTGCTTTGAGTATCACAAACGAGGGAGATGGCTGTTTCCTCTAGTTTGGAGATGCTGTGATGAGGCTAGGTTCTGGGTAGAGTTGAGGCCTTTCAGCAGACAGTAGTTTTTCCCTGAGGAGCTAGCTGCTGAGAAACTCACAGAGCCCAGCCTGGAGCCATTCTCAGGGTTTATGTTTACTGAATTTCAATTGATTGTCAAGGCTGCTCTAGGGAGGGGCAGCCTCTGGCTCTGTTTACCTAGGGAAAAAAGCCACTCCTGGGGCTGGTGGCTGGGTGACTTTTCCCTGGGTGGAGCTGAGCCTAGCAGGTCAGGTTAGGTTCCTGTGACCTGATAAATGATTCCTGTTTTATTCCAAGGCCTTAGTTGGAGCTAGCTGCTCAGCTGGGCCTTTGTCAGTATCAAAGATGGAGATCTCCAGTAGTGGGGGGGAGAGGTGGCCTTCCCTCCTCTGCTTCCTGAGCAGGAGTGAGGATGTCAGGCTGCTACTCATGCTGAAGTCTTGGTTCCTGGGTGGTCTCTGGTATGCGAACTGCAGAATGAAGATGTCTGCTCCTTGTAAGTTCTTGTTGGTGTTGAGTAGAATCCGCTCCCCTGCCATGTCTGGTGCCTTTGTCTCGGACTGTCTATGTTGCAGGTATGGCAGCTACGGCCGCCACCGCCACCGTTGTCACCACAGCGGCAGCTGCTGGCAAGTGCTCAGATCTGTCTCCTTGTCTGAATTTTCCTTCTCTGGTCTAACTCTTTGTACTGTGATGGTACACTTGGTGTGATTCTCTGGTTTAGGACTGTTCATTGGAACACTAAAACTGCTTTCTATGTGAGAGCTTGTTTAGTCTCCAGCTTCTCCTCTGCCATTTTTCCGGAACTCTCTATCTTTTTTTATATATATTTTCATTGTAAAGATAAGCATACAGAGGGTTTACAGTTCCATGAGTACATTTCCTATTAAGCATTGTTACTCCCTCTTTTGTTTTTTCCCTACCGTCCCTTCCCTCCCCACCTCCACCACTCTTCCCTCCCAGCCAAGTTGTAAAGTTCAATTTCCACATAGTGTCTTGTACATATCATTGTTACAATGGGTCAGCCATTATCCTTGTTTCAGCATTTTGTTATTTCCCTTCCTTTCCCCAAATTAGAAAAATGTATATACAGGATGCAGGGTACCAAAATCAAATACAGTAAAAACAAGGGTTATACCATGGGTGAAGAACATACAAAAGAAATGAAAAAAATCACATAGTACATTTTAAGTACATTAAAAACAACAGGAACAAAGATAAAACCTCTGTGTCCCTATCTTGGCTATAATCAAGACATCTAAGAACAACATATGCTGGAGAGGATGTGGCCAAAAGGGAACCCTTCTGCACTGTTGGTGGGTGTATAAACTTGCTCAACCACTTTGGAAAGCAGTATGGAGGTTCCTCAAAAGACTACACATAGAGCTCCCCTATGACCCAGCAATCCCACTTTTGGGTATTTACCCAAATGATCACAAACAAGACCATACTAAAACTACCAACACAACTATGTTTATCTCAGCACTAAAAATATCTTGACGGTATAACTTCCTGGTCATTTTGCCTGAAAGTGGTTATGTTAATGAGATCAAAGATAAGCTTGAGCTCATGATGGTGACTTCAATCATGGATGAGGAATTGAGGAGGAGGAATTGAGCTGTTATTTTCTCTTAGCCTTGGATTTAGAGGTGATAGGAATCCAGAGCAGGCAAGAGGCACATGAAATGCTATATTTGAATATTTATATTTCTGATTTATCCTTGTAAGGCTTTGCCTCACTCACTCTAGTCCTCTGATGAAGTCTATCCCTCCTCTCTTAATGCAGATTCCTCACTGACCTCTACTTTAAATTCTAGAGAGTTAGAAAGGGAAAAAAAAAACACTTTGCCTCCAGATATGCAAATAGGATCTTTGTTTTCTTTATTAAATCTTCTTTAATTGTCTATTAGATAGAGGCTCTTCTTTGGTGGGCACCTGTTTTATGCAATCAGCAATGGAAGTATTTTGTTTTTTTAAATAATCCTCTATAAAGTAAATGAGAAAACATCAGCCCTATGGAAACTTCAATATTATAGAGGAAGTAATAACATACCTGGAAATAAATGTGTATAAAGTCACTACAGAACTGTAATCTATGATTCAAGAAGGACATGTTATGTAGAAAATAATATTTATGTAGGAAGAAAATTTGAAGATATTGGATAACAGTCTTAAATTGAGAAGGTTTGGTCTCAAATTCTAGAATAACTTGAGTAAGTTGCCAAGATAAGGGAAATCAAATGCTCCTACATATTCTTCTTTTCATTTCTTTGTTTTTATTTCAGAAAGCAGGAATTACTTAAAAATGGTTATGGCATCACTACAAGGGCAAAGTCAGATTAAAATGCCTTAAATTGGCTAGCTTATTATCTATAATTTGGGCATCAGAAAAGAGAACATAATTATAAACAATTAACCATGTTGAATCCATGAAAACATTAAATTTGAAAAGCCCAACAATTGAATATGGAGTCATTGTAAGCAAAATTAAAACTTAAAAATAACATGGAGTAAAGATAATTATAGTTGTTGGTTATCTTTCGGTAGACATAAGCTTTATAAAGATGTCTATATTTCTCTACATAAGGAGGAAAGAGAAACATATTCCATTTTCTACCTCTCTTATCATATAAGGATAAAAATTGGTTTTCAGAAATTTCAATGTGTTTAGTAATTTGCAAAATTATTGCACAATATCAATGCTAACAATAAATGTTAAAAAGCCTGAGGTTTTTTTTGTGGTCATTTTGATGTTTGGAATATACTGTGTCTAAATGTTAAAAGACATTTTTCCTCTGCAGTTATCAATTTTATACAATTACGTTCATTTGCCTTTATATAAATTCAGTTTTAGTATCTAGTTTTACTATTTTTTCATTAATTTCTATTTTTGAATATGTAAGGCACATCCTTAGAAATCAAAATCATTTAAGAGTACATCTACAAAAGTCATTAGATTTGCTCTTCCAACGGAAATGATTTTTTAAACCAATACAATATATTTGAACCAAAAAGAATGAAAAACAGGGACCCAAAGAAACAAAAAATGTGAAATATATGTCCTTCTCAACAGAGAAGAGAACCTTAAGCACAGGTCAGGTTGCTCAGATGAGTTTTATGTCTGCCGTAAGATTACCTGTTCGTTTGACTTTCCTAACTTGAAAACAAGATTTAAAAGAATTAAAATGATTCGTATTAACTTCATTCCAGAACAAAGCTTAAACATATACATTGGAACAAAGAATACACAGCATTGGATACAGTAAAATTTATGGTATCAGGTGTACATTAAAGGTAATAACATATTACCCCCCTTCAAAATAATGAAAACATGACTCAAAATGAGCAAGAAAAGGAAAGGGCAAATTGAAATACTAACTTTGTTTTATCCTGACCAGAAAACATAAATTTTATTTTTTCTTGTTTATAAAACCTACCAAAATTTTCTTATTACCTGATATATGAAAAATTCTGAGAATGTATTATGATATAGTCTTTAGTTCATCATACACATTATGTTGTTTAACTCTTTTACATTGTTAAATAAGTATATTTTGATTTGAATTTACTTAATGTATCATTGTCTCATCGGAATCATTGGGCTTACTTAACTGCTTGCATTTCTGTGTGTGTGTGTGTGTGTGTGTGTGTGTGTGTGTGTGTGTGTGTATGTGTGTGTGTGTGTGTTCAACACTTTACATTTAGACTTTTTAATTATTTTCTTTCAGGTATGTTATTATATCAGTAAACTGTGGATTTAACTTTGTAAATCAATCTAATGTTCTTCTAGTAGGTGATTTAATTCTACTTGCCTTTACAATTAATAATTTTGCTAAGTTATTTCACAATATTTTACACTATCTAGAATATGTTATATATTTTAGGTTTGTTCTCTATATGGTTTGTTTTCCTCACTTTTTGTTAGTTTTGATTTATGTACATATACATATATGTGTATATGTGCACACATATATGCATTCATATACATACATTTAATCTATCAGTATATACATATCATATATATTCTATATGTGTATGCATGTATATGTTTTCCATAGTTATCTTACTTTCATAATGACCTATATCTTCTTCTTGAATTTGGTTTCTGCTGCTTTGCTCATCTTTAGAAAACATTTTTTGACTTCCAGTAACTGTTTGCAATATAAAAATCATACATACTAAAATCATATAACTTAATCTTTTGATATGTATATACATTATGTAAAGATCACCAAGTTTGAGCTAATTAATATGTGTTATATACAACATACATGCTATTTATGTTATATTTATATATACAATATGTATGTCTATCTTTATAGCTTTCATTTATGTGTGTGTGCAGTAGAATTAATATCTGTCATCTTAGCAAAAACTAGTAGGGAGGATATTTAAAAGTACTTTTATGGTCCTTGACTTTGTGTTACTTTCTTTTTAGGCTCAGAGCTTAGGGGAGTCAGTGTAGATATTCAATTATAAATGTACTATTTCAATTGATTGATTGAGTGATTTCCATCCTGGAATTGAATCTCAGGTCCTTGTGCCTTCTAGCGGTGAACTCTACCCCAGCACTCCAGATGATTTCACAAACATATGTTGCTCTTCCTAGGAATGGTGTTGTTTTGGCTACACAAGTCTATACTACATTAACTATTTGTGCTTTGCTTTTTCTTCCTAATATAATTTTGTATGATTTAAAAAACACATCTCAGGTAATGATCTTCCAGCAAGATTTAATGATAATTTCCACTCATGGGTAGAGAGTCACAAGCTCATGGGAAGATTCATGGAACATGACAGGGTAAACATGTACCCTTCTCATTAGCTGGCTGCAGCCATTTGCATTTGGTGATAATTTTGTAAGGCAAACAAATGATGTCGTAAATCTACTAATAACCTTTAGAAAAGAAAAAAAGAAAACAAAGTCTCTCATTCATGGGAGGCTATTTCATTAATTCAAAACCAGAAAATTCATGTGAATCCATAGTGCTGGAAATTTCATCTATTACCTTAGAAGACAATTCTAATTTGATATAAAGGTTTACTATCATTCAAATTCGCATCATATAAGGCAATATGAAAATAATAATCTTATGCTTTTATGTATCAGTTAAAACATAGTTTTGTTGAATAGCTTTGCCAGGTGGCTGTGGAGAAGGCTTCTTCCTTCTGGCTTGATATTTTTTCTTCGAATTTTTTGCATAACCAGAAGACCTGACACTATAATTTTTGTATTTTTCAGGCTATCTCAATGTAGACAACTAATATATCACAACAGCTCTTTTAAATTTGTTTAGGTTTATATCATCTTTAGTCCAGAAAAAAATTGTTTTTGATTACTTCTGGATATAAATACTCCCTTTTTAAATTTTGTCTATATATATGTATATATATGTATATATAATATATATATATATTATTGTAAAGATACTGTACAGAGGGGTTACAGTTACATGAGTAAGGTAATGAGTACATTTCCTATCGAGCATTGTTACCCCTCCTTTGTTTTTCCCCTACCATCTCTTCTATCTCCACCACCTCAACTCCTCCTCCTCCCCCAAGTTGTAAAGTTCATTTTCAACATAGTGTATTAAATATCTCATTTCTTCTTTAGGGATTGAAATCTACAGCATTGTCTTAGCTTAAATGCTATATCAATTCTATTACATCATTTTTACCTCATTCTGCTTCAATTTCCTTTTTTCACCCATCATTATATAGAGATATAACATGTAAAGTAAATGACAAAGTTATATTTTATGTATATAACTGTATACATATATGATATGACCAATAAACATTTTTACCATAAAATTTTATCACTCTTATTAGATCCCATCCCACTAAATATAACCTCTTGTTCCAAGTATTATACAAATAAGTTTTCTCATATTTTTTGCTTCGCTAGAATTCCAAACAACTGAGTAAATATGTATCCATGAACATCTGTTTTCCAACTCAAAATGCTTTTAAGATGACTCATATTGTTATGTGTAACATTCCTTTATATTGAGGACTGTCAATTCTGTAGATTTACTCTGATTTTTAAAATGTATTCAGTACTTCGTGTCCATGGAAATTATTTCACATATTTGACAATCATGAATTATACAGTTGTGAATAATGTAACCTTAACTCACATAAAAGTCTTTTGTGTCTGCATTTATTTCTCTCTGCTAAATACCTAGGAGTGAGATTTTGCTTGATTGTATAAATATATTTTACATTTTTTCTGTTTTGTACCTATTCTGGGACTTGAACTCATAGTGGTAGTGTTGTCCCAGAGTTTCTGTGTTCAAAGTTAGCACTTGAATCACAGCTCTAATTCCTATTTTTTGGAAGCACATTGGAGGTAAGAGTCTCATGGGATTTTCTGCCCAAGCTGGCTTCAAAACATGATCTTCAGATCTCAGCATCCCATGTAGCTAGGGTTAAAGGTATGAGATAGCAGAATTCAGCAATATATTTAACTTTATAAAGATTTCCCAAACTATTTTCCAATGAGATGTTGCTATCTTACCACAAAATAGCAATACTATTTATCAGTCTTCTGAATTTTAGCCATTTTAGTGAGTATATTTTTTTAATATTGTGGTTTTAATTTATATTTTTCTGAAGCTTAGTAAGGGCACCTGTTATGTGACCATTTGCCACTTCACTCACAGATCCTAGCTAAAGTATACAAATTTTTCATCAATTTTAATTTTACTGTTTAATATTTTGTTTACATACTCCATTTGTAAACTCGGTTACATATTTGAAAACACTTTTCCAGTCTGTGGTTTGTTCTTTGTTTTCTTCACTTGTATCTTTCAATAAAGATTTTAATTATACAAGAAAATATACTAATAATGAATCTTGTGGTCTTGCTTAAATAATTAGTTCTAGTAGCACAATTGAATTTTTTTAGTTTTTTTATGTATATGATCATATTATGAATTCTTCCTGAAGGATTTGCATGGAGGCAATAAAGTCTTCTATAAATACAGTTTTATTATTTCTCATCAATACAGTTTTCTTATTTCTCATCAGTGTATATGTCCTTGTACATATGCTCCATGATTAGGTACAATATGAACAGGAACAGCTCCTATACCACAGAGCCTGCTGAAATTATTTGAACTTGCCAAACCAAAATCTGTTTGAAGCAAGTGAGTAGTTAGCCAGAATCTAAGTACCTAATACGTAAGGTGCTTGGACTATTAGTGGGAATGTAAACTAATACAAGCACTCTGGACAGCAGTCTGGAGGTTCCTCAAAAAAATAACATGGATCTTCTCTGTGACCCAGTCATACCACTCCTGGGTATCTACCCAGAACATCATGAGCCAGGATAATATAAGGACATCTTCATACCCATGTTTATTGTTGTACTGTTCACAATATCCATGATATGGAAATAGCCCGGGTGCCCCAGAATAGTAAATGAGGATATCCAAAAAATATATTACCTATACACAATGACATTTTACACAGCCAGTAGAAACAAATCATTTAAATAGGGATACAGGTGGACCTATTGCAACAACGAGATGTACAAGTCGTTATGTCGAAAAATGAACTTTACAACTTTGGTGCGGGGCGGGGGGAGTTAGCGGGGAGGATTGGGTGGGGGGGCGGGGAGAGGATGGGAAGAGATAGGAAGAGGAAACAAAGGAGGAGGCTACAATGCTTGATAAGAAATGTACTCATTATCTTGCCCATGTAATTGTAACCCCTCTGTACAGTATTTTCACAATAAAATAATAAAAATTAAAATTAAAAAAAGAATAATAGTATGCCATTTGCAGGGAAGGGGATGGACCTAGAATACATCATATTAAGTGAAGTAAGCCAGGCTCAGAGAAACAAATGGTTTCTGTATTATCTCATATGCAGAAGTTAGATCTAAAATACCCTGGTACAGGATAATTTATACAAGATACTAGGTACTCACACACAGGGAAACTGAAGGAGGAACACAAATGTGCAATGCCTGTGTAACTCTGATCATATAAAATAATATTTATCAAAATGAACTCCAGGAAGTGGAAGCAAGAAGTTTTTTGTTATTTTTCTTTTTTTTCTTTTTGTCTTGTTTATTCATTTATCTGTCATTGAGAGGGTAAGGTGGCATCAGAAATGGAGGGAAAAGGGGTGAATAGATGCAGCAGTGCTACTCACTAGACACTAAGTTGAAAATGAACTATACAACTTGTGGCTGAGGACAGGAGGGAAAAACTAGGAGCAAACCAGGAAAGGTGGGACAATGTCAAAAAATAAATGTAATCTTTATCTGACTTATGAAACTATAAGCCCTCTATACATCACCTATAAAATAACAGTAAGAATTTTTTATATAAAAAGAAAGGTTCTTGGAGATATTGGCTTACCTGACTGCTGAAGAAGGAAAACTGACTACCTCAAAACTAGGCCAAGATAGCATATTCAAAATCTGTACTGAAGGATTATAATTGCATCTTTAATGCTTCACAATCTATTTAATGTTGCATAGCTTCACATAAAATGTAGAAACCTTGCAAACATAAAGTTCAGCTCATCCAATTCTCATTTTCTATGCTACTTATGTGTACATTATCAACATACATTACTTCTGAAAAAGGATAGGGTTATACAGATTTTCTTAATCTGTCATATATAAAGGAAATTAAGGGGAAAATGTTTATTAAAATATTATTTACATTTAAATTGCTTTTTCTTTCATTCCGTTAATCCAAATTTTTATCATGTTTTTTTATGCTGGAGTATATATATATATATATATATATATATATATATATATATATATATATATATATATATAATATTGTAAAAATACTGTACAGAGGGGTTACAATTACATGGGCAAGATAGTGAGTACATTTCTTATCAAATATTGTAGCCTCCTCCTTTGTTTACCCTTCCCATCCCTTCCCATGCTCCCACCCCCCCAACCAATCCTCCCCCCCCCCAGTTGTAAAGTTCGTTTTTGACATGATAACTTGTACTTCTCATTGTTGCAACAGGTCCACCTGTATCTTTATTTAAACGATTTGTTTTTCCCCTTACCCTCCACAAATTATACCGACATCAAATACAGTGAAAGCAGGGGTTATACTGTGGGGGAGGGACATACAAAGCAACAAAGAAATAATCTTATAATTACGTTAGAAACAAATTCATGAAAGAAAAAAAAACATTTGAAATATATATCTTAGGGTTCATTTTCCTAACACCACCTTATCTGACATTTTCTGCTTGACTCATACATATACTAGATATTGCAAAAAAGGGAAATCATGGGATCTATGATTCTTTGGGCTTGGCTTACTTCACTTAATATAACTTTTTACAAGTCTTTCCATTTCCTAACAAATGGGGCAATGTCATTCTTTCTGATGGAGGTATAGGATTCCATTGTGTATATATACCACATTTTCTTGATCCATTCATCTACTGAGGGGCATCTGGGTTGGTTCCATATCTTAGCTATGGTAAATAATGCTGGAATAAACATAGTTGTGCTGGTAGCTTTAGTGTGGTCTTGTTTGTAAACATTTGGGTAAATGCCAAAAGGTGGGACTGCTGGGTCATAGGGGAGCTCTATGTGGAGTCTTTTGAGGAACCTCCATACTACTTTCCAAAGGGGTTGAACAGGTTTACACTCCCACGGACAATGAAGTAAGGTTCCCTTCTGTCCACATCCCCTCCAGCATCTGTTGTTATTAGAGTTCTTGATTTTTGCCATTCCAATTGGAGTGAGGTGGTATCTCAATGTTGTTTTGATTTGCATTGCTTTTATGGCTAGGGATGTTGAGCATTTCTTCATGTGTCTATTGGCCATCCGTCTTTCTTCTTCAGAGAAGTTTCTCTTTAAGTCTTTGGCCCACTTATTTATTGGGCAGTTGTTTCTTTGAGGATTTGTTGTTGGGGGGATTTAATTTTTTGAGTTCCAAGTATATTTTAGATATGAGACCCTTGTTCGTTGTATGGCTAGTGAAGATCTTCTCCCACTCTGTGGGCTTTCTATTGATCTTGCTAGCTATGTCCTTTGCCATGCAGAAGCTCTGCAACTTCATGCAATCCCATTTGTCCAACCTTTCTTTGATATCTTGTGTTTCTGGGTCTCTATTAAGAAAATTTCGGCCTGTGCCAAGGAGACCTAGGGTTTCTCCTATTCCATCCTGTAATGGCTCAGGCCGAAATTTTCTGAATAGAGACCTGGAAACACAACAAAATATTAATTTGATGCTAGTGTCCATAACTTTTTAATGCTTCATGCTTTGTTTTGTTTCATTGCTTTTATTTCTAGAGATATTTTTTCTTGTTGTTGTTCTCCAAGAAAATTTAATTCTCATTATTTCTTTTGATAACAGTTTGATATATAGTCTGGTGCTTTCTTGTAGAATGTGTTACTTTTATAGACAAACAATACTTGCTAATAAAATGTTTGGTTACCAACAGTAAATGAAAAATAAAGTATGTGTCAGAGTTCGGGTCTGATTTTTTTTGAGGGAAGGGGATTAATCATCCTTTCTTGCTAGTAGCATAAGCTGGTCTGGAATTCCATATGTAGGCTACTCTGATTTAAATCTTCTATCCTTTTGCCTTAGTTTACACTTCCTCATCATGCTGGGATTACGGAGTGTACCACGATTCTCAGATTATATATATGCCTTTTAATCAATGCAATATTCCATTTAATGTGGGAAGGTTGAATTTTATTTATTTCTCTATGACCCTTAACTTCATCTGTTTCTCTCTTTTTCTGTAGCCAAGAGGTGTTGCATCTTTCTTCTAAGTTGCTTCTCTTTATCTCATCTCGTCAGCTACTTTTGATGTTTTTTACACATCTATGTCCATTTGTTTTACTTTTACTTATCTTTAAGTAGTTGTACAATGGAGTTGCCATTCAACAAAGCAGTTGATGAATACAAGGAAGCTTGATCAATATCACCCTTTTCATCATTCTCCCCATTTCTCCCAATTCATCCATTCTCCCAAATTTTGTTAATTTTGTAGGGAATTGAAATTTATGACTGCATTCTCCCTCCTCTTCTTCTCTGATCCATTCTTATAATTCATCACCATCAAGACTTGTGGTGGAGTAGTTTCAATTTTTTTTGTAAACATTCTCTTTCCTAGGGAATATCATTTTTTACTCCCCAGGAGTGATACATTTCTGTTTTCTCTCATTTCTTTCTCTTGTTTATGTAATATCTATGATTATGTTTCACTACAAAACTGTTCATTGATCTAAAATGGAAGTAACATATTGAAAGGCAAATAATTTATTTTTTGTTAGCTATGTCTATTTTGTACAGCTACTTGTGCTCAGAAAATCACATGACCTGGAGAAGATCTCTAAGCCCTTCTTCCATTGCAAAGTCTATGATTTCTTTTTAACTTCATCGATTATCAGCTTGTTCACATTAGAACATTAACAGAGTTTTGTTTAATATAATTTATTTATTATGACTATGGAGCCTCTCCTAAATTTTCTCACTAATGAACCAAACAGTAGAAACAAGAACCAAGATAACAACAGACATTTTAAATTAACTCAACAGAATTATCTTAAATGTTCCCTTAATACAATATCTATAAGCAACCTGAAATTTGTATTTATTATATTTTTTACAACAAAATGAGCTCAATTGCTTTGTATTCCTTCACAACTGGGCTCCGTTTTAGCCTTCTATCTTGAAGATCCTTGTTATGCTTGCAGTAAACAAAAGATTCAAATAGCAAATGATCCAAACATAAAGTATTGGAAATAAGACACTGTTTTTGCATTAGAAGGTGAAGATTCTGCTTGTCTTATACCAAAAGCTATGTACATATGACCATATAAGAGGATGTTAAGCAAAATGAACCCCAAGACATGGTATTTCTTTCTTACTATTGTTTTAAAAATATTTATAATATACTATGTGATTTTTTTGTTTTTCTGTATGTTCTTCCCCCATAGACTAACCCCTGTTTTCACTGTATTTGATCCCTGTACTCTGCATCTTGTATATATTTTTCTAATTTGGGGAGGGGAAGGGAAATACAAGTTGACCCATTTCAACAATGAGATGTACAAGACGCTATGTCGAAAAACTAACTTTACAATTTAGGTGGGGGGGGTGGGGAGCTGGAGTATAGCTGTGAAGATGGGAAGGAAGGGATGGTAGGGGAAAAACAAAAGAGGAGGCAAAAATGCTTGATAAGAAATGTACTCATTACCTTGCTCATGTAACTGTAACCCCTCTGTACAGTATTTTTACAATAAAAACTTATTTTAAAAAATGCTGAAACAAGGATACAAGTTGACCCATTGTAACAATGAATATACAAGACACTATGTTGAAAACGAATTTTACAACTTCGGGGAGAGGGGGAAAGGGAGGAGTTAGAGAGGTGGGGAATGTAGGGATGGTAGGGGAAAACCAAAGAGGTAACAATGCTCAATAAGTGCTCATTATCTTAGTCATGTAACTGTAACCCCTCTGTACAGTAGTTTTACAATAAAAACATATTAAAAAAGAAGTTAAAGATTCATTCATTTATTTAGCTAATGCTTATTAATGATCTAATACAGTAAGAAGAACTACGTGGTATGTCATGTGTGGCCTTGTGCACACAGAGATTATAAGGATTATAAGGAGAGTTTATTGTCCAGGGTCTTGGTATCTGGTGTGTAAGTGAGATAAATGCACAAACAGTACTATGTTAGTGATCTGATAAGAGAATGCATCATGTGCTGTGGATTAGCCTAACGTTTGGCATGCAAGATCACACCCTCTGCTAGGTGCACTTATGCTCAGGAAAACTTTCTTTTTTCTGATTAAATTGGGACATTTCTAATATGGAACTCTCCTCAAATAATACCTAAAGTAATAGACTCAATAGTAGTATATTTTCCATGTAAAGAAAAAAGTAAGCCCAATCTACCAATGTTCTATTCTTTTTTTGTTGTTGTTGTTCATGGGGCCTGAACTCTGGGCCTGGTACTGTCCCCCACCTCTTCAGCTCAAGGCTAATGCTTTACCACTTGAGCCACAGCACCACTTCCAGCTTTTTCTGCTTCTGTGGTGTTGAGGAATCAAACCCAGGGCCTAATGCATGCTAGGCAAGCACTGTACCACTGAACCACCTTCCAGACCCCAATGTGCTATTCTTATGTTTCTTCCTAGCTAGTATTTGTAGGGGCCAGAAACTTTGGACAGTGAGTAGGAAAGAGACAGACTAGAAATTGAAAAATGCCATCTAAAGTGCCCTGCTCCTCACCTCCAGGCTTCTTATTTGGGTCAGACCCCAGCTAAAGAAAGACAAAGCCTTAAATTAAATTAGAATGTAAGCTTTTGAAGATTATATTGGACTAAAGTAATGTAACCACAATATTCAATCACACCCTGTAATATTAAAATAGAGGAAACACTGTGTGATATGAGTCAAAAAGAAAAATTCTGGGAAATGAGTGAGTTTCCATTAAGGAGTGGGAAGAAAGGAAAATCTCAGGGAAGGTTTTACAGACTAAAAGAAAAAAATAAATTCGTTTCTGCTTACAGTCTATGGATTGGGTTCTAGTCATTCAATAAACCTGTTAAAAATTTCAAAACACATGATCTCAGAAACCATGATTATATACATCTTTGTGGGCTTGTGCTTTAATTTACAAATTACTTTCTTAATAAAATTCTTATAATGAGACCCAATGTCTATATTTTCTCTTGAAAGATATTTCTCCTGAAATACTTTTTTCTTTGTAAAATATATTTTTATTTTAATTGGCAAGTAGTAATTGTACATATTTAATGGTCCCAGTGTGACATTTCAATATATAAATACACTGTAATGATTAGATCAGAGTAATTGATATATCTATCCCCTCAGAAAGTCATCCTTTCTTTGTGTTAAGAACATTCAAGATCCTCTCTCAGCTATTTTGAAATATCTCAAGTAATTTTCGACCATAGTAAACCTACTGTCTTATTAAGCATTGGGAATTTTCCCACCATTCAAGTACATGCCCCTCTACCCAATAACTGTCCTTACATCTCACTTTTCCAAACATAAATACTCTTGACTTCCCAGAAGTCAATATTTCCATGTCCATTTCCATATTTTGCAATTTAGTCTATATATTGGATCTGATCCTTTTTTGAGTTAAATTACTTTATTTTTATTATAGAGGTGTCATACTGTACTGTTAGTGGGAATGTAAACTAGTACAACCACTCTGGACAACAATCTGGATCTTCCTCAAACAAAACAGACCTTCTTATGACCCAGTCATACCACTCCTATGCGTCTATCCTAAACATAATGAGCCAGTATTTGATAGACACCTGCACATTCATGTTCATTGCATGTTCATTCATAATAGCCAAGATATGGAAACAGCCCAGATACCCAACAATAGATTTATGGATCTGGAAAATGTAGTACCTATGCACAATGGAATTTTACACAGCCATTAGAAAGAATAATATTATGTCATTTGCAGGGAAATGGATGGAACTAGAACAAATCATGCTAACTGAGGTGAGCCAAACTCAAAGAGAAAAATGGCACATGTTCTCTCTGATACGCAGAAGTTAGGTCTAAAATGCACTGGGATATGACAAATTATAAAAGATTCTAGATACACACAGTAAGACCAAAAGAGGATACTCTTAGGAGAGAAATACAAAGGCACAATGTCTAAATGCCTCTTTATATTTATATAAAATAATGTACATACTGACACAAACTCCAAGATATAGAAACAAAACATTTCCTTATTTTCATCTTTAGTTTTTGATTATTTTGTCTTCTTTACCTTATGTACAGTGTATTCAATTGTATATCTTCGGGAGGGTATGGGAGAGCACAGAACTTGAGAGGAAAAGGGTAAAAAAGTACAGTAGTGTTGTTCACTGGACACTGATGAAAGTGAACTTGTGGTTGGAAACAGGAGGGAGAGACTGGGGTAGAATGAGAGAATTAAAAGATACTGTAAGAAAGGAAATGTACTCATTATCTGACTCATGTAATTTAAATAGTTTTTTAAGATTTTTACAGAGAAGTAGAATTGAAAATGATATCAATAGTCCAAACTTGTAAAGAGTTAAGCATGTTTCCTTTATTTTATGTATATTTTCTTGTTTAACATGTAATTATTAGCATGCTATTCTTAAAATTTTGTGTCCTACCCTTTTCATACTTATTATTTAAACAAAAAGACCTTCCAATATTCCTGAAATGTGTAGTACAGTGCATATTGGTCAGTCACTCTTGTCATTCTACACTTTTCCAATCTATTCAAGGCTAACCTATCTCCTAATGTTTCCTAGTTCTATTTTCACACGTGTACACTAAATATTATGACTATATTCACCCACCATTTCTCTTTCCATTTGCTCTGCTCCTCTAACCACCCTGTGCAGTCAAGGTATATTTCAGCTTCCGGTATTCATTTTTAAACTATTGATTGTTCAATTGATTTATTCAAGGAATTTTACTCCTGAGTATATCATACTTTCATCAGTTTGACAGTTTAAACGTGCATGTTTGTATTTTAGGTTTCACATCCATGTATGAAAGAATACATGCTCCCTTTGTCTTCCCGAGCCTCATTTATTTCACTCCATCTTATCTTACCAGGTACAAATGATGTAGCTTTATTCCATATATTTTGTGATCTTTTTGTGTTGTAGACCATCTGAATTGTATCTGTATTTTAGCTATTTTACATAGCACTGCAAAGAGCTTAAGTGTTCAGGGACATCTGTTATATCGTTATTTACATGTTTTATTTATTAGTTAGTTTGAAACTAGAGCCTCATGGACTTTTATATACCAATGGTGTCTTGAATCCACAGTCCTCCAGGTCTCTGCCTTCTGAGTAGCTAAGTTTACAGGTATGAGCCACCAGAACTTACCTTGTACAATTCTTAGTAAGTTAACCAAGTTTGAGACTTCTATTTGTCCCCATCCTAACAATTTATTCCCTTTGCCTTTTTTCTTTAATTTCTCATTTGAAATAATTATAAATCCAAAGGAAGTTGCAGAAAGAGCACATAGACTGTTTCTCATAAATTTATAGTATGTAAGAATTAGAAAGTGACATTTATACAATTTAATTTAATTTAATATATATATATATATTTATTGTAAAGGTACTGTAAAAGGGGTTACAGTTACAAGAGTAAAGTAATGAGTACATTTCATATCAAGTATTTTTGCCCCTTCTTTGTTTTTATTAACATATCAACTTCATTCAGTTTCCACCAGCTTTTATATGTAGTCATTTGATTGTATCTATGTGTATGGATGTATGTTTGTGTGTGTTGTATAGTCCCATACCATTAAATCCTGTGAGTAACCACTGTAAAAATCACCACAAAGGCACTCTCCTGTGCTAGCACTTTTTCCTGGCACTCACCCCCCCCCATTCTGTCTCTGTAATCTAGGATATGTATATACCTGCTTGTTTTATCATTCAACTACCAAAGGATCTCTGTTACTTCAATTTGTTGTTTTTTATAAACAGAGGTATTAAAAAATGTGCAGATTTCTGTGTGAATATAAATTATCCTTTTCTTGGAATAAGTTACCAAGTATCCAACTTTTGGCTTGCATAGTTATGCATGCTTAGTTTTATTTAAAAAAAAACTCAAATTGTTTCTTAGAGTGGCTTATAATTTTATATTCCTAACCTAGATGTGGCAATGGTTGCTCTGCATCCTCACTAACAATTGATATCATTACTACTCTATTTTTTTAACTTGAGGTATTATAAGAGGTGAGAGTGAATATATTTTGCCTACTTATTTGCATTCCATGTATCATCTTCAGTGAAGTCACATATTTTGCATATTTTCAAATTAAAACCAGTAAAGTTTTAATTATGTATTTATTTCTTGCAGTATTAGGGATTGGGCATAAGGCTTCATGTTCGATAGTCAGGCTCTTTATCTCTTGAGCTGCACCTCCACTCATTTTGCTTACTTAATTAATTAATTTACGTATTTATTTTGAGATAGACTATTGCTAAATTTGCCAAAACTTGTTTCAGACTTACAATTCTCTTGCAAGTACTCCCACATAGCTGAAATGAGAGGCATGTGCTATATCATCAACCCTGAAATTATTTTATAATTTTTTTAAATTTAAATTTTATTGTAAAGAAGATATATAGAGGGGTTACAGTTAGATAAATCAAATAGAGTACATTTCTTTTTGAACAGTGCTACCCCTCCATCTTTTTCTCCCTCTTTCCCCCTTAGCTCCCCCCAAAATTGTAAAGTTCGTTTCTAACTTAGTGTCAGTGAGTATAACTGTTGAATTGGTTCACCCTTTGTCACACTGTTCTTTTTTTTAATCATTTGTAATGTTTGAGAGTATTTTATGGATTGTAGATGCAAGTCCTTTGTTGGATGTATGAGTTTAAGACACATTTGTTGATGTAACCTGTAATTTTGATACAGGATTAATATGAATTCAAATCTAGCCTGCAATGCATAGTAAGATTCTGTCTCAAACGAAAAGAAAAAGATTTTCTTTTGGTCTGTAGCATGTCCTTCTTTCTGTTGTTTTTCTTGAAGAGCAAATATTTTTAACTTTAATGAAACCCTATGTATTTTTTTTCTTTATAAGGAACCTAGGTTTGCTTATTTAAACAAAAAAAAGTTGAAAGAACTAAAATATCATTTACCTTTTCCAAATTATTGTGTTAATGTTGCACAAAAGACTACTACATTCATGTGTTACAAGCTCAAAAATATTTTTTATTTATTTATTTTAAACTTGGTTCTCTATTCATTAATGGCAAAACAAAATGTTGCCTTTGTCCAGGGTTTCCCTTTTTTTTTTTTTTTTTGGTAAGTTCTTAGCTATGAAATAGCTAAGATTTAGGATAGGCGTATATTCAATATCTTTCTTTGTTTCAGACAATGTATATGTAGATAGCCTCAAACTTGTCCAAAACTCTGCATATAGCCCATGAGAGCTTCAAACAGGTGATCCTCCTTAGTCTTCAGAGTGCTGGGATTATAAGAATTGCTTGTTCTTCCTATTCAAAATTTTAAGATAGCACCAAATTATTTTCTAAAGCATATGTAGCATTTACATTTCCACTAATATTACTGCAATGTTTTAGTTTCCCTAGATACTTTGTACCTTTTCTTACATTTAAGTTGATATATATAAGCTGCTCCAGTTACAGGGTCACTTTATGGCTTCAATTTCCATTTCCACATTGACTATCTTTTCATGAATATATCTTCCTTTTCTAACCCTAACCTCACTAAATATCTGTGAAAATATTTTGCATATTTTAAATCATGTATTACTTTATAGATTCAGATTTTTTGGTAGATTTTGAATTTCTTTGGCTTGAGGCACTTTGTTGCGCTTTTCTTATAATGTAAATCTTTATGCCATGAACTGTTTCAGTTGTTGTATATGAGAAAATAGCTTTCTTCAATATAGAAACCTTAGTTTCAATATTTAAAAGTTATTTTTACTACTTACATGAATTCAATATATCAAGGTATTTTTGTGATTATATTTATTTATTTGTGTGCTTGTTTCTAAGTTTGATCTTTCAGTACTTTAATAAAATTGTCACCCCACAGCTAGATCCCATTTCCCAACAGATGTATGGGCTGCCACCTTTACATTTCTCTTTCTTTATTTATATGAGATAGATTTTCCTGTACTCTTAAAAAAATAAACGAGAATTGTTAGCCATAGGGTCCAATTTCTCTGCTCCTTCTCCTTATGTTGATCTGTCTCCATTCACTGTCCCCAATTTTCCATGATTTGGTCGTTTGGTTTTTACTCCTGTTAGATTCTCCTTTATGGGTGACTGCAGAAATTTAGTTATTTAGCATCATATTTTCACACAGTCTGTTTTGTACTCTTTGTAAAACTAGAAAACTACCTCTTAGTTCTAGAGACTGATCATAGATTTGCCCTAAAGTTCACCAATACTGAATGATAGGATAACATTTTTGAGATTAAGCACCTGTTATCAATTGAATATCTAAGGGTTTTTTTTAAATTTAATTTTACTGTGAAGTCAAGGTGCTGTACAGAGTGGTTACAATTACACACAAAAGGTAGTGAGTACATTTCTTGTTGAACATTCTTATTCCCTCATTTTTCTCCCAGTATCTCTCCCCTCCAATGGCCCCCCCACAAGTTGTAAAGTTCATTTCCAACATATTGTTTTTTGAGTTTTCTGACTTCTATAGTCATCAAATGTTCTATTACCTTAGGACTATTTCTTCCACTTGTTTGATTAAAGTTCATATTTGGATAAAGTATCATATGGAGTTTAGCATTTTAGTCTAATGTCTTTTATATTAGAATTCACAGTTTATCAACATGTAAAATTCATGGTTACTATTTTAAACAAAATGTAGAAAGAAAAATAAAAATAATTATTATTAATCTGCTTGAGCCCTGATGCAACTAGAAATAAGCTCTAGCTGTTATTTACAAATTAAAATGGTTCCTATCATATTAGGCAAATAAAGTACATGCTCTATTAGTAGTACTAGTCAAAGAACTTGGGATCCTTCAAATAGTGGTAATTACTCTAGTAA
Organism: Dipodomys merriami; assembly: GCF_024711535.1. Classification (NCBI taxonomy): domain Eukaryota; kingdom Metazoa; phylum Chordata; class Mammalia; order Rodentia; family Heteromyidae; genus Dipodomys; species Dipodomys merriami. The sequence continues at coordinate 33,071,706 of NW_027204492.1, read as the reverse complement.
CTACATTTCATAAATAAATTCATTGTTATTCTCTTTTAGGATTTTTATTTTCCTGTTATCATTCTGGAAAAATTATATTTATATGATGCACTCTGAGAAAACTTGGACCATCAGAAAAAAAATCCTGTCAATAAGACTATAAATTCTAGCTGTTCAAAATGTTGTAGAAATGGTCTAATCAAAGTTGCTCATTAAACAGATGAATATAATCAAGGCATGCATTTGATGAAAGAACCCATATTAAAAGTCAGTCTTCCTCGTATTCAGTCTTGAGATAAAACAGCTGCATTAAGGTCGCCTCTTCCTTTATACATGTACATTCATCTTGGATATCTCACCCTCTTCCTCACCTCCTACTACTGCTTCATTTCCAGCATCTAGAACTATTAGGATTACACTCTGGAAACACTTTATTACAGATGTATTTAAAATAGCTATTTAACATAATAAAATAAGCAAGAAAATGGTCCAATATGCAGTTGAAATTTAATTTTCACAAACTAATCATCACAGATTTCATCCTTAAAGAATCGTTGCATGCTTGTCTTAACATATTTGCATTTATCAAAATGTAAAGTCAATGGCAGTGATTTATAATTTGCATATGAAGAGTTAATTATTACTGTATTGTAATAAAAATTGTACTTCTGAGATGAATATATATATGCTTGGTCAAAATTCTCAAGTATGTTTTTACTTACAAGAAAACATACTAAAATAGAATGGAAGAAAAACAGCCTCTTCAGTAAATGGTGCTGGCAAAATTGGTTAACTACTTGTAGAAAACTAAAGCTAGATCCTTATATATCACCCTGCACCAGAATCAACTCCAAATGGATCAAAGACCTTGGAGTCAAAGCAGACACGCTGAAAACATTACAGGATGGAATAGGAGAAACCCTAGGTCTCCTTGGCACAGGTGGAAATTTTCTTAATAGAGACTCAGAAACACAACAAATCAAAGAAAGGTTGGAAAAATGGGACTGCATGAAATTGCAGACCTTCTGCATGGTAAAGGACATAGTTAGAAAGATCAATAGAAAGCTCACAGATTGGCAGAAGATCTTCACTAGCCATACAACGGACAAGAGTCTCATATCTAAAATATACCTGGAACTCAAAAAATTAAATCCCCCACCAACAAATCTTCAAAGAAACAACTCCCCGATAAATAAGTGGGCTAAAGACAAAGAGAAATTTCTCTGAAGAGGAAAGAAGGATGGTCAATAGACACATGAAGAAATGCTCAACCTCCGTAGCCATAAAAGAAATGCAAATCAAAACAACATTGAGATAACACCTCACCCCAGTTAGAATGGCTAGAATCAAGAACTCTAATAACAATAGATGCTGGAAGTGATGTGGACAGAAGGGAACCTTACTGCATTGTTGGTGGGGGTGTAAACTTGTTCAACCACTTTGGAAAACAGTATGGAGGTTCCTCAAAAGACTCCACATAGAGCTCCCCTAGGACCCAGCAATCCCACTTTTGGGCATTTACCCAAATGTTTACAAACAAGACCACACTAAAGCTCCCAGCACAACTATGTTTATTGCAGCATTATTTACCATAGCTAAGATATGGAACCAACCCATATGCCACTCAGTAGATGAATGGATCAAGAAAATGTGGTATATATACACAATGGAATTCTATGCCTCCATCAGAAAGAATGACATTGCCCCATTTGTTAGGAAATGGAAAGGCTCGGAAAAAATTCTATTAAATGAAGTAAGCCAAGGCTGGGAAGGTGGGTCAGTGGTAGAGCGCTTGCCTTGCATGCCTGAGGCCCTGGGTTCGATTCCTCAGCACCATATAAGCAAAAAGAAAGCAGCCGAAAGTGGCGCTGTGGTTCAAATGGTAGAGCGCTAGCCTTGAGCTGAAGAGCTGAGGGACAGCGCCCAGGCCCAGAGTTCAGGCCCCACGACCGGACCACCCCCCCAAAAAAATGAAGTAAGCCAGGCCCAAAGAAACATAGGTCCCATGGTTTCCCTTATTTACAATAGCTAGTATATGTCTGAGTCAAGCAGAAAAGGTAAGATAAGTTGATGTTAGGGAAATGAACCCTAAGATATGTATTCCAATGGTTTTTTTTCTTTCATGGGATTGTTTCTAACACATTTATAAGATTATTTCTTTGTTGCTTTGTATTTCCCTCTCCCACAGTATAACCCCTGCTTTCACTGTATTTGATGTCTGTATAATTTGTGGAGGGGAAGGGGAAAAACAAATCGTTTAAATAGGGATACAGTTGGACCCATTGCAACAATGAGATGTACAAGTCGTTATGTTGAAAACGAAATTTACACCTTTGGTGAGGGGTGGGGGGGCATTAGTTGGGGGGGCAGGGGGAGGATGGGAAGGGATGGGAAGGGCAAACAAAGGAGGCTAAAATGCTTGATAAGAAATGTACTCATTATCTTGCCCATGTAATTGTAACCCCTCTGTTCAGTATTTTCACAATTAAATAAATAAATAAATAAATAAATAAATAAATAAATAAATAAATAAACAAATAAATAAACAAATAAATAAAATAAAAATAAATAAACCAAAAAAATGAATATGTACTGATAACTTTTGAGTATTAAAGCAAATTATTATTCAGTTGCTAGAGAATGGGAATTATTGTCATTTTTAAGCTCAATTTTCCACCATGTGAACTCTGTCACTAATTTTAAAATCTAACAAATAATTTTAAGTTCATTGGCTGTAAGTTCAATAAAATAGTGAACTAACTTGTCGTTGTCAAATTATGACTGTAAATTTATTCCCGTCAGACTCTCTATAGTAACAGGTTATTTGAACATCTGTTGTTAACCACTAAATCATTATTTGGGGACATTATTACACCAGATGTTATATATTTGATATGAAATAATTATTTTGTGCAAGTCCTAGGCCTTGATCTCCGGACTTGGGTGCTGTCCCTGAACTTTTTATGCTCAAGGCTAGCATTCTACAACTTGAGCCACAGATCTACTTCCAGCTTTTTGTGGTTAATTGCAGATAAAGGTCTCACAGATTTTATTGCATGGGCTGGTTTCAACCCATGACCCTCACATCTCAGCCTCCTAAGTAGCTAGGATTATAAACATGAGCCACAAATGCCTGGTTACAAGGTAAATTTTTAAAGGACACATTAAAACTAAAATTTTCATAGCTGCCATTTGTTTTATTTCATGTTTTGACATACAACACTTTTACATACTTCAAAACAGATTAGAGCAATTATTGGTTAAACATTGTAAATAGAACTACACAACAAATAGTAATTTAGAATATATTTCTTGGAAAGTTCCAGAAGATAAATGGAACTAAATTACACAGGAAAGTTCCAAAAGATAATTAAATATTGAGATATTCATGTTTGGAGAGGATTTTATGGAACAATTATAACTCAAGGAAAACAAGTAAATACATCCATTTATATACCATCTGAATCATCCAAAATTTACAACAACATTGACAACAAAAATAACAATGCCTAAATTTTGATTAACAGTTTAAATTTTAAAAAGTGCTTATGTATTATATAACAGTAATGACTGATGCAGTTCTTAAGAGTAAAATGCAGCTGATATATATATATATATATATATATATATATATGGATTTGATATATATGGATATATGTATGTATATATGAATATACATGAATATATATAGTATCTGGACGATACTGCCATATCTATGTATCTGTTTATATCTTTATCATGTATGGATATATGTTCTACCTAATTATCATCTATAATTTATTTAATTTGGGGGGGGGTTGTCGTGGGGCTTGAACTCTGGGCCTGGGCACTGTCCCTCAGCTCTTCAGCTCAAGGCTAGTGCTCTACCACTTGAGCCACAGCGCCACTTCCAGCTTTTTTCTTTTTGCTTATGGGGTGCTGAGGAATCGAACCCAGGGCCTCATGCATGCAAGGCAAGTGCTCTACCACTGAGCCATCTTCCCAGCCCCTATCATCTATCATTTATCTATATGTAAAATGCATCTAACCTTAGAGCCTTTCTTTTGTCTTACAGTCCATTCTTCTTTGTATTCAGTCACACGGTTTTTCTAGTGTATCTTCTCTAGTGTATCATTTCTCTAATCTATCTTCTCACGAATGTGCTGAATAATTCTTATAACTATGTTTATGTGGGATTTCAGATATGATTATTTAAGTAACTGAGTTTCAAGACAATTTCAATAAATATATGGATTTTTCCATCAAATTGGACAATATTTAACTTGTACAATTGATCTTATTCTCTCAAGCTAGATAGTGTCTATTCTCCATTATTACGAACTCTAAATACACATCCATAATTACCCAACATTTATGATTATTGTGTTATTTTCTGTTAACCAAACTAGATTATGTGCAACAAATTATGAGGCAACTTTTGTTTCCCTTGTTAATTCCATAGCTCTAGTACTTAACACAATACCTAGTACATGCTATAAAAATATATGGATAATGAGAGACTAAATTATTTTTGTTTATAGTAGGGGTTGAACTCAGATCCTTGTTCTTGCTAAGCAGACTTCTATCAGTTGAGACAGACTTGCTCCAGAAATATTTCCCTTCAGTTACTTTTTCAAATATGATGTTGTATTTTTACCAAGGACAACCAGGGCTGTGATTCCTGTATTTATGCTTCCTATGAAGCTGTGATTATAAGTTATATGCTCCTCTGTCTAGATTTATTGCTTGATAGTGGTTTCAGGAACTTTTTCCAATACTAGACTTGAACTGCAATCCTACTAGTTGCAGCTTTCTAAGTAGATAGCATTCCAAGAAAGAGTAAATTTCATTAACTGTTAGCAGTGATGCTAGGTAGGAAATTGTTTGTAATGGTTGATGTGTCTAGCCTCTATTGAAAATGACTTTAGATCTGAATTGATATGGATTTTGTAAGGGATGAATGATGTGCTCTATTTCTATTGCTACCTTGTGCCAATAGGCTGAAGCTCAGGTAAGAGGATGAATAATGGCCTGCCAGTTGTACAGATGTTCACTCAATGTTTAGGCATCACAAATTCAAGAACTAATCATTAGTGATGTCTAAGTTAATGGTTTAGTTGTATGATTTGTATGATGATTCAGTTTTCTGATGGTTAATTTTTAGAAACCTTCCATAACAGAAGGCCTAGTTTCACTTTCTTTTTTTTTCTTTTTTTCTTGTTGTTGTTGGTCATGGGGCCTGAACTCTGGGCCTGGGCACCACCCCTGAGCTCTTCAACTCCAGGCGAGCACCCTACCATTTGAGCCAGAGCTCCACTTCCTACTTTTTCTCCTTATGTGGTGCACAGGAATCGAACCCAGGGCCTCATGCATGCAAAGGAAGCACTCTACCGCTGATCCACCTTCCTAGCCCTCACTTTCTAAGAGAGCCACTGCTGCCACTCTGAGTATAGATAGCTGTACAGAAGCCGTAGATTAAACATTGCAGAAGATTTAGGGGAAAAATCAATCAAACTCATTGCATAACATCTTACAGTACTTGTTCTACTGTTGACTAGCCACCTATTCATTGCAGACTACAGACTAATTATGGTGAATTCTGAAATTATGAGTAAAGATCATAAAACATCATTCCCCTAATCTTTCAATGGCTAAGATCGATGGTAAACACATTAATCTGATCATATACAGAAGTCCTCCACCATAAGAGATGAAATACAAATACTATTTTGAATAGACTTTCTCCCAGAACCTGTTTCTAGGCATTATTATCCCATCTTATCAAAAGGACAAAGGTATAAATGTCTTAAACGATTATGACAAATACTGGAATAAATAAAACATGGGTAGGGGAGCTGTTTACATGCAGGTATTCTCAGAATTAAGAATAGATTGTTGTTTCTTCAGCCCTGTGCAGGAAAATGAGCTACATGCAGCAGACATCATTTTCCTATTTCTATTCACACAAAATGTGATGTTTATTGTGGGATAAAGAAAATTATCTGGGTTTCCCATTACCTACATTATGTTTCCCATTACCACTTTATGTTTCAAATTCTTCATTTTCTAAAGGGCTTGCTGTTACCTTAGATATTTAATGCCACAAAAAGAGTACATAATAGACAGTAGGAAAATGTACCTTTTGAGTTTATCGATCTATTCAGTGTACTTGCTAAGGATAGCCAATAAGATATTTCTATAGTATTGTCCTCTCTCTCTCTCTCTCTCTCTCTCTCTCTCTCTCTCTCTCTCTCTCTCTCTCTCTCTCTCTCTCTCTCTCTCTCTTCTCTCTCTCTTTGTGTATGTGTGTGTGTGTCTTTGTGTGTGTATGTATATGTAGGTGTACACACACAGATATACACATAACAGATGAATCAATAGTGTCCTTGGAAAGTAGTGGTAATATTTCCTTTCTACTTCTTGTTTTCCAAACTCCACTTTTTCCTCAAAAGCACAGGATAAACAAAAAGAAAGAAAAATCTTTGTTTTCATTAAAAACAAAAACAAAAACAAAAAGCCTTATCTTTTCCGCAAATGTCAAATGTCTCCCTTTTTTGCCAGTCCTGGTGTTCAACTCATGGCTTGTGAACTGTCCTTGAGCCTTTTTGTGCTCAAGGCTAGCGCTCAACCACTTGAGTCACAATGCCATTTCTGACTTTTTCTGAATAGTTTATTAGAAAAAAAAAAAAAAGAGTCTCATGGACCTTTCTGCCTGGACTGGCTTTGAAACATGATGCTCAGCTCTCAACCTCCTGAGTAGCTATGACTACAGGCATGAGCCACCAGTGCCTGGTACAGTGAGACTGTAGGTACAAATTCCAAAGATCAAAACACAAATTAACCAAATATTTATGAAAAGTTATTTGCCGCTTGTCTGTGCTGTGCTCCCACAGTCTATCTATGGGCACTCTCATGTCTCTTTCTTTGCTAATAACACTGCTTTTTTTTCCTACCAAAATTGAAGATCTTTCCCCAAGTATTTCATCCTCAAAGGGTGTATCTTTTTTCTCCCTTTTTTCTTTTTTGATATATATTTTTATTGAAAAGATACCGTACAGAGGGGTTACAGTTACATGAACAAGGTAATGAGTCCATTTCCTATCGAACATTGTTACCCCCTCCTTTGTTTTCCCCCTACCACCTTTCTTCCCCACCCCCGCAAGTCCCCCCTCCTCTTGCCCCGCTCCACAAGTTGTAAAGTTCATTTTTAACATAGTGTCTTGTACATCTCGTTACAATGGATCATCCTGTATCCTTATTTCAGCATTTTGTTATTTCCCTTCCCCTCCCCAATTAGAAAAATGTATCTATAAGATTCAGGACACCGGAATCAAATACAGTGACAACAGGGATTATACCATAGTGGAAGAACACACAAATAAACAACAACAACAAAAAATCACATAATACATTATAAGTACATTAACAAGAACAGAAAGAAAGATAAAACCTCTTTTGTCCATATCTTGGGGTTCATTTCACTTAGCATCATCTTATATGATCATATGTACATAGCTTTTGACCTCTAATGCTTGTCCTAGACATATACTAGTGATTACAGATAAGGGAAACCATGGGAACTGTGTTTCTTTGGGCCTGGCTTACTTCACTTAATATAATTTTTTCCAAGTCTTTCCATTTCCTAACAAATGGAGCAGTGTCATTCTTTCTGATGGAGGCATGAAATTCCATTTTGTGTGTCTGTGTGTTTGTGTGTGTGTGTGTGTGTGTGTGTGTGTGTGTGTGTGTGTATACCACATTTTCTTGATTCATTCATCAACTCAGGGGCATCTGGGTTGGTTCTATAATCTTATCCATGGTGAATAATGCTGCAACAAACATAGTTATGCTGGTAGCTTTAATATGGCCTTGTTTGTGATCGTATGGGTAAATGCCTAAAAGTGGGATTGCTGGGTCATAGGGGATCTCTATGTGTGGTCTTTTGAGGTACCTACATACTGCTTTCCAAAATGGTTGAACAAGTTTACATTTTGAGACAAAATTCTATTTTACTGTATTAATAACCTTTGTTATTTTCCCCTTTATTTCATTATAATTCCATAAGTTATTGTTCTTTCCCATTTCCCCCCATCCATTCCTATTTTCAAGTTAGGTAGTTCAATTTCCATAAAGTATGTTAAAAATAATGACTATGGTTTTCTCACTCTTCCTCCCTCCATTTTTATGCCTCCCTCAATTTCTCCTTCACTCCCCAAAATATGGTTGAGCTGCGCTTCATAAGCAGTAAAAATGTATAACTTGAAATAGGACTTGTGCAAACTTGGTGCATTTAGGCAGAAAAAGGCTTAATTTAGGATGGGCAAAACATTTTCTGTTCTTCTCCGTGACAGTTAAGTGGCACTAAATGTTTAGTGCCATGTATTGGTGTTGTACCAGATTTAAAGCTGTACGTGTTGGTGTTGTACCAGACTTAAAGCTGTATGTAGATTGACTCCTCTCTGGCTGACTTAACTTAAAAATATATTTTGGTGACATTGGGATTTGAACTTGGGACCTCTCAGCAGGCATAACTTGTCTTTTTGCTTAGTTTTTTTTTTTCCCAGATGGAGTCCTTTTGCCCAAGACTGGCCTTCCATTTAGCTAGGATTATCGGTACATACCACTGTGATGGGCTTACTGATTGAAATGAGATCTTGTTTTTTTAGTTTGGCATTGAATGGTAGTCCTCTTGATTTTCCCAAGTAGCTCAAGTTACAAGTTTCCATTAGCTCAGGTTACAGGCATAAGCTACTGCACCTGTATTATTAAGTACCTTTAGAAACCATTGCTCAGGGAAGCATTATTTTTTGTGATAAGATAAGCATACTGCAGGAAGGTAAGTGTGATTTGGGTATTTGAGAATGATCATTAAGATGTTACTTTTAATGATAACTGCAGGAGCTCTTCTCTATTTCAAATCCAAGTCTGCAAATGAAGTCAGCTTGCATATATATATATATATATATATATATATATATATATATATATATATATATATATATATATATATATATATATATATATATATATGATGTTCATACTGCTTTCCAAAGTGGTTGAACAAGTTACATTACCACCAACAATGCAGTAGGGTTCCCCAAGGGTGTATCTATACTACTTAAATAATAGGATTCATCATTCTTTTGGTCGAAAAATTTCCCCAAATTGTACATTGTATATTTTGTGGTGTTTGACTAATGAAAATATGGCTTTGTATATGGACACAAACTACTTTGCAGTCCAATTTTAAGGGATTATCTTCTCTAGAATGTACACATCAATACAATTATACTTCTTGTATTGGATATGCATTTCTTTGTATTTAGTTTTCTATCATGAAGGGTGTTCAATTTCAATACAAATATACTTAAGTAAATCCCTAATGCCTTTATTAGATAAATCATTTGATAAAAATTGTAGAATGTGGAATACTATTGGAGTTTTAAATTGGACATCTTTAAGATTACAGAAGTTTTGTACATATGTGAGAAATATTGGAGCAGGAAGAAGCCTGAGAATTCCTCTAATCTGAATCCTTCTCATTATAATGGAAGAAAAGCAGGAAAATATGACAGGAGTTCAAATTCTGTATTTTTTCCTTTATATCAAACTGATTTTTTTTACTATGCTATACATAGATAAACCTTGGTAAAACATTAATTAAAGTGCTTTATTTGATAGAAAATTGTATATCCCTGCTTCTTAATAATGGAAGTGCTATACTTTGGCATAAATCTGATCTTCTAAAGTGAGAAGAGCCGAGAGCATGCAAACAAGAAAAACAACTTACTAAACAACTTGAGAAAAGATAAATGCTTAACACACACTGAAAGATCATTTACATTATAAATGATATTCAAAGTAAAGTTGAAGAATAAGAATAAGTTGTTTTCCAATATCTTATATGCTAATCTTACTATTATATCTGAAGTTCTACTATAACAGAGTAATTTCTTCATTTTGTTTCTTTGTTTCTTTTTTAATTTTTTACTGGTTCTAGGGCTTGAACTCAGGATGAGGTTGCTGTCCCTACTCCTCTGTGTTCTCAAGGGTAGCATTCTACCACTCAAGCTACAGCACCAATTCCAAGAAAAGTAATTTCCTTATGTGTCTGTCTCCAGAGTTCTATTTTCAAAATATTCATAGTTGAGCCAGGCAACAGAGACTTACGCCTATAATCTTAGCTGAAATCTGAGGATCTTGGATATAAAAACACTCTGGCAAACAAGTCTTAGAAATCCTCATCTCTAATTAGACAGCAAAATGCCGGAACTGAGAGTGTGGCTCAAGTGTGCAAAAGCTTGATTGAGAGCCATGAGTTCAAGCCCCAATACGGGCAAAAAGTAATAACAAATATAGTTAAAGAGGTCAGTTGACATAGGTATGGATGATTGAAAAAATGAGTTTGTTAACAAAAATTAAAATGGAGGCCACTGTTTTTGTCATACTCCAAGGTTAACTATCTGTAGTAGCCATATAATCAAAGTTGACGCCATCCTGATTTCCATCAAATGCTTCCTCTAATCATAAACAAAATACATAAAGTAAGCTTTATGTCCTTCACAGGAATATTAATTCTATCTGCTATGGACCAGCTTAAGTTGTTCTGTTGCAGTAATAAGAATGTTAAGTGTAAAAGCCAATAACAGAAAAAGTAGAAAAATATGTTTCCTTTATAAACTCTGCTTCATCTACTAATCAGAATTTCTTCCCACTTTCAACTTGAAGTACCCCAATCACAAACTCTTCTCTTATATATACACAATAAAAATTTCACTTTAGTTTTATTTTGAGAAGTTTTGTGAAGAAGTGAAGTTACGTACAGAACATAAGGTACTGTATTAATTTTTTACCAGCATCAAAAAAGTTATTTCTTAAATATTAAATAGCTCCTAACTTCTAAAATACTATCTCTGTTCAAATATGCACTATAGTTTCTATCTATAAAAAGTTCCAAAATCTGCTCAAGCTTAGAAAGAAATAGAAAGATCTAATATTTGGAGTTGTTAACTAGGTGCAATTCTCCAGGTTTATTATTCTGCAGGGCTAGTAGATACACATCATTGAGAGACTAATGGTCCAAACTGGAGAGAAAGTTTAAACTAATTGAAAGTCTATTATGTCATTCTCAATAAAACACAATCCCTAAGGATTTCAAATCTAGCCTTCCTACAAATTATACTAATGTCTGGCTATATTCTAGACCCTTCTCTACAGATTGTCTACTTAACAACTAAATCAATTTAAAATCCTTAATATGCTAGGGTACTCCCTTACTTTCCATACATGTTTCATCTTTTATCTGCTATATCATTTGATCATATTTTGACTCCAAATTAGGACTTGACATTCAATCACATAGCTTTGATGATCAAAGAAACAGTTGCCTCATGAAAAAACCCAAAATCCTCTTGCACTCCACTTCCCAAATACTGAGATTACAGTGATATGTGTGACTTACTGCACCTGTGAAATGCTTATATTTTAAAATTTTCATTTTATTATAAAGGTGATGTACAGAAGACTTACAGTTACATGGCTCATGTAATGAGTAAATTTCTTTTTGAACAGTGTCATCTCTTCCCTTTTTTTCCCTTAAAATTTTTCCTCCTAAATCCCTACCCCATGAATTCTATACTTCATTTTCAACATAGTGTCTAGTGAATATCACTGATGAAATAGTTCACCTTTTGTCCCTCTATATCTGTGCTCTTCAATTTTAATCAAATGTTTTTTTTTGCCAAGGAAATCCAATGGGCAAAGAATACTCATTTTAACAAATGAATATCTATGTGAAAATAACTATGCACATAATAATGTAAAAAATCTCAAGTATTATAGAGATAATTTTAACAGTTAAAATTTTAAATATTTGAAAGAAAAACAAGATAAAATCTTTGTGACATTGAGTTTCATAAAGAATGTTTTACAATCTATAAAAGAATGGTAACTCGTAATTCATCAAAATGAAAAACTTTTGTTCTTTTAAATGATCTACTAAGAAAATGAAAAACAAAAACAAAATGGGGTAAATAAGGCCATAATACAAGTTATCCATTACTTCTTTGTTTTTATAAAACATGGTTACTCCACTGAAAATCTGATGAATTCAGTTACCAGAAACTTAATAGATTATCCAAGTTGTGTTTCTGTACTACAAATATTCTTCAAACAAAACACAAATTGTTTTATCCTTCACCTTTTAAAATTAAATAAAAAAGAATAGAAACTATGGGCTGTCCTTTTGGCTACCTTCTCTTCAGGCCTCTATTTCTTGTTTATTTCCTCCTTAAGGAATTATACAAGGCATTTATTCAGAGAATTAGGAGAAGTCATAGTGCCATTACTGGAAGCATAGACTCTAAAGTAAATCATATTTGTTTTAAATTCAAACTCTTTATCTAGAAAAGGGGCAATATTACCTATTTATTCCAGGCTCCCGAGTAGTAAGAATTATAGATATGAGCTTCAGGTTCATAACCAACTTCAAATACCTTTTATATATGAGGTACAGCAACTAAATCCCAAATGTTATTTACTATACTATATATGTTATGCAATTTTAGGTGGATAATTTCAAATAATTTCTGATAAATAGGTAATATTGTCTTTCCCCTGCCATCCCTTCCCCCTGCACCCCCCGCCCCGCAAAGATGTAAAGTTCGTTTTCAACATAGTGTCTCGTACATCTCATTGTTATAATGGGACAACCCATACCACTATTTTAACATTTTATTATTTCCCTTCCCCTTCACAAATTAGAATATATATATATATATATATATATATATATATATATATATATATATATACCAGTTTCAGGGCACCAGAATCAAATACAGTGAAAACAGGGTTATACCATTGGGGAAGAACATACAAAAGAAACAAAAATAACACATGGTACATTATAAGTACATTAAAAACAACAGCAAGAAAGATAAAGCCATTTATTTCTCTATCTTGGGGTACATTTATATGGTCATATGTTTATAGCTTGTGATCTTTTCTGCTTGTCCTAGACATACACTAGTTATTGCAAATAAGGGAAACCATGGGACCTATGCTTCTTTGGGTCTGGCTTACTTCACTTAATATAGTCTTTTTCCAAGATTTAAATTTCCTAAAAAATGGGACGATGTCATTCTTTCTGATGGAGTAATAGAATTCCACTATATATACCACATTTTCTAATCCATTCATCTACTGAGGAGCATCTGGGTTGGTCCCATATTTTAGTGATGGTAAATAATGCTGCGATAAACATAGTTGTGCTGGTGGCTTTAGTATGGCTTTGTTTGTGATGGTTTGGATAAATGCCCAAAAGTGGGATTGTTGGGTCATAGGGGAGCTCTATGTGGAGTCTTTTGTGGAACCTCCATATTGCTTTCCAAAGTGGTTGAGCAAGTTTTCACTCCTTCCAACAAGGGAATCCTACTGCATTGTTGGTTAGGAATGAAGTTAAATTTGAAATATTTATGGGATGTCCAAGCAGAGATGTCCAGATAACACAAAATCATTCCAAAAGTTTCAGGGATAGGTCAGGAATATGTACATAGATTGGAGAAATTTAAGTTATTCATAACATTTGTGATCATAAAACTGATTAAGAGGTCCCAGATACAGAATGGAGGTAGAGAAAGAATTGATCACTATGATACTTCAACAGGGAATAGTGCAGACAAGTCGGACCAGCAAAGATTAGGAACCTATTTCCAAAAGCTCCACAATCTGCTTTGCTTTTGTTTTTCTTCTCCACAGTTATTATTTCAGTTCTGGCGACCAGTGGAAGTCTATTAAATCAGGCAGGATTTTTTTCAGGATGTGATTAGTATCTTGAAACTTCATTTTTTCATATCTTCCTACTTTTGTAGTTAATGTACCCTCCCAAAGAATCTAAAACATAAACAGATTGAAATGTTCCATGTGAGCACATATACTCTCTAGATGATGCATTTCTGATACCATGGTAAAATTTATCCACAAACGTTTCCATAAAACTTTTGAGGAATCTCAATGTTGTCTTTATTTGCATTTCTTTTATGGCTAGAGAAGATGAGCATTTCTTCTTGTGTCTAATGGCCATTCTTATTTCCTCTTCAGAGAAATCTCTCTTATGTCTTTAGCCCACTTATTAATTGGGCAGTTGTTTCTTTGAGGATTTGTTGTTGGGAAATTTAATTTTTTGAGTTCTAAGTATACTTTAGATATGAGACCCTTGTCTATTTTATGGCTAGTGAATATCTTCTCACAGGATGTGAGCTTTCTATTGATCTTGCTAGCTATGTCCTTTGCCATACAGAAGCTCTGCAGTTTCATGCAATCCTATTTGTCCAACCTTTCTTTGATTTGTTGTGTTTCTGGGTTTCTATTAAGAAAATTTCACCTGTGCTAAGGAGCCTTAGAGTTTCTCTATTCCTTCTTGTAATGTTTTCAGCATGTCTGATTTATTTCGAGGTCTTTGATCCATTTGGAGTTGATTCTGATGCAGGGTGATAAATATGGATCTAGGTTTTTCTAAAGATGTTTATCCAATTTTGCCAGCACCATTTAGTGAAAAGGCTGTCTTTCTTCCATTCTATTTTCTTTAGCTCTTTTGTCAAAGATTAGATGGCTATAGGTCTGTGGGTTAATTTCTGGGTCTTTAATCCTATTTCATTGGTCCTCAGATCTGTTCTTGTGGCAGTACCAACCTGTTTTTATTGCTATGTCTTTGTAGTAATGCATTTGATATAGATGAGATGATACATGTGGTAATATAGAAGATATCTAATAAGGAAAGTATTTATGTATTGCATGAAACCACACACAAAATACTGAGAATAATGTCCATCAAAAGAATTTAAAAAATTTTGACAGTTTCTGTGCATCTATAAACATTGCATTTTTTTATTTAGTCTTTAAATTATCTTATCATTTCTAGGATGTGATAGCCAAAGTTTTATTACAAATAAAAGGCTATAAGTGGTTTTAAAAAATGAGGAAATGTTATCTGTTTGGCAAGAACTTCTGAAATTATAGTGATCTAAAATTCAACAAAAAACAATTAAGTTTTCATGCTCCTCCTGCAGATGACACAATTGTGAGATTTTTGACACATTTCATATTGTTCCTCATTTGAACAGATTTTTTTAAGATGAAGAAAATTACAAATTGCAGCTGACTTTCAAAATAAATGAGAAGAAAAAACAACTGCCAGTAAGCTCTTTCATCATTCTTGTTTTATGGCCTCTGCTATTTCTCTAGAAGTTAAAATGTAAAAGAATAGAGCTGAGTTAGGTATCTTAAAATGGATTAGTTGATGGGAGATTAACATTCCAATCCAATCACCACTATGTGGATTTCCATCGGTTTAAATACCTAAGTATATGAATGTAGATTTTTTGTACAGGTTGGGGATTATCTCCAGAATGTCCCCATCACTGATGTCATTAAAAATTAACCTTTTATCCCCTTCTTAAAGGTATCAAAGAAGATTTTATTCAAAAAAGGCTATTACACTGAGGTTTTTTGTTTGTTTTATTTTTTTGAAATAAGTTTTCTTTATAGTGAAAATACTGTGCAGAGGGGTTACATGTACATGAGCAAGGTGATGAGTACATTTCTTATCCAGCATTGTTGCCTCCTCCTTTGGTTTTCCTTACCATCCTGTCCCTCTCACCTCCTCAATTACCTCCCCTTTCTCTCCAATCCTCCCTCCCCCCCCCCCCCGCTGGCCTAAATTGTATAGTTTTGTTTTTTGTCAGTTGTATGGCCTGAAATCTGGGCTTGGGCGCTGTCCCTCAGCTCTTCAGCTCAAGCTCATGCTCTACCACTTGAGCCACAGCACCACTTCCGACTTTTTATGCTTATGTGGTACTGAGGAATTGAACCTAGGGTCTTATGCTTGCAAGGCAAGCACTCTACCACTAAGCCACTGGAATAGGAGAATGAGTCAAACCCTCTAGTCTTTTTTTTTTGTCTTTTTTTGAAGCAGTCTTTTTTTAAAGTTTTATTTTCTTGTAAAGATGCTGTACAGAGAGGTTACAGTTACATCAGTAAGGTAATGAGTACTTTTCTTGTTGGACATTGTTACCCTCTCCTTAGTTTTCTCCCACTATCCCTTCCCTAGTCTTTTTATTTACATGGAAGAAACATTTGAAAAGGATGTTTGTGCTTCTTCCATAATATTAATTTGTTTATATTGGAGGACTTTTTTTTCTTTTCTCTTTGGGGGATGAAAACCTGGCCATGACACACACACACACTAGGCCAGTGCTCCATCCAGAGCCGGAATAATATTTGTTGAAAAAATTGTTGATGAAGTGAATATATTATAAACAATAAAGTTTTCTAATTACCAAAAAAAGTTTGCTACTATCCAGACAAGCAATAACACTATTTTTTCAATCTGCATATGCTCAGTTACCTGGTATAGAGAATGATTTCATTTATTACCTGTTAAGGAGATAGGAGAATTTATAATTTTGAAAGGTGGAAACTTGT
The DNA here is from genome assembly GCF_024711535.1 of Dipodomys merriami. NCBI lineage: Eukaryota > Metazoa > Chordata > Mammalia > Rodentia > Heteromyidae > Dipodomys > Dipodomys merriami. Next base: position 33,055,266 of record NW_027204492.1, on the reverse strand, counting down.
TTATTACTACCAAAGATTTACTAATGTTTGGGATAGAACTTGTAAATTTTTATTTCTTCTTAAAGATGTAAAAAAAAGAATCAGAAAAACTCTGAACACAAATTTCTCTCTTCCTTTTAGGTATAGCTTAAATTTCAGGTAATAACTATAGTGTTTTTATATAGAGAGGAAGCGACAAAGCATCAAAGTCATTTGGACATTCCTAGTAGCTAGTAATGTATAGATGCCTCAAAATTGCTTACAACATGATTCAATGAGAGAATATTAATTGCTTATTGTGCTGTTTTAGTTCTTGATTTTTAAATAGGAACACATAAAAGAACATGTTGCAAATAATACTAGTATTCTTCAATTCTGTTGAAATCATCTATTTTGCACTAATGTTTCCATTTTATGAAACAGATATTTCTAATAAGAAATGTTTCAAAAGGTTTCAAGTATGGTGATAGATGTGCTTATTTCTTTATGTGACCATACTTAATATTACTGGAATTCTGTATAGGAAGTCTCTGTCCTGTTAGCACCTTTTATCTCCCTCTGAAAACGGGAATTATACAGAATAGAGACCTTTTCCTTAGAGAAATTAGTGGTCATAGCATGGCCACCATAGCATGGTTAAACTATACAACTGCTTCTGAATCTGCCATAAGATTCCAACTGTTATGGCAAGATCCACACCAATTAAGGCAGAGGAAAAGAAGAAATCTATTTGGTCAACCATAAAAGACCTGGCTTCTAAGAGCTTGCAAATGTTATGCACCCTTCAAATTAGCTCCCTCTTTTAGGTTTACAGCACTCTCTGTTGGGAAAAATCTGTCAATTCTGATACTGTGTAATACTAACATTAACATTGCTCAAGCAATCCTGAAATTGGACTACATGGAAAAATCTGTTTTAGGGGTTTGTGTGTGTGTCTGTGTGTGTGTTTAAATAGTGCTGGTTCCTCAAAATATTAGTTTTTAGAGTTACGGAAATCTTGTCCTTTCTTTTGTACAAGTTTCTTAATTTAGGAGTTTGGAGACTTGATAAAGATATCACTAAATTAACTGAAATATGATAGATTTAAGGGAGAATTCAAATATTATAATTCCTTAGAAAGGCAAAGTCAAAGTTCAACAAAATAAACACTACTTGAAAGGGGTGGGGTAGGGTCAAGTGGGGAGTGGTAGATGAACAAAAAAGAAAAAGAGGGGAAAATGCAGTCACGAATTCAATATATATATATATTTGTATGTGTGTATGTGTGTGTGTGTGTACTTTCTACCAAATTAAGAAATGTAAGTAAAGGTACATTGGGAAGGATGGATCTGAATGTTGAAAGAGGTAACATTAATCAAGAGGTATTGTAATTGTATTCATAAATTGCTTTGTGAAATGGCAACCCCTTTGTATAAGTACTTAAGGATACTATTATTACTGTTACTGCTTCCCCCACCAATAACAATAACAACAACAACAACAACAATAATAATAATGAAAAATACCACTAAAGTTCCTCTTCAGGTATTCTTTCTCAGCACCTATTCTTAGTTATAGAACTCTTGCTGACTTTCATGAATATCTCAGAATTCTTGAAATGTTTATGAATATCAAACCTCATCTTAATTCTCACTATATCAATCAAAACAATCAAGTCATTTATGTGATCATTTTCATGAGCAAGTCTTAATTTACTTCATTATACAAGTCATTTACGTGATCATTTTCATGAGCAAGTCTTAATTTACTTCATTATACAAAAGAAGTTTGTAAAATATACTAATCAAATTTAAAGCTTAAAAATGAACAACCTATATAAATTTATGCACAAAATATAGACAAATGTGAAAATTTTATTCAAATATTATGTAAGTTCTTATTAAATGAACACCATAGATAGATAGATAGATAGATAGATAGATAGATAGATAGACAGACAGACAGACAGACAGACAGACAGACAGACAGACAGACAGATAGATAGATAGATAGATAGATAGATAGATAGATAGATAGATAGATAGATAGATAGATAGATAGATAGATCAGGGAAAAGTTCTCAAAGGATCAATTTCAATTTATAATCTTTCATATACATGTATGCAATCAAAAGCACTAAGTCACATTCTGCCACATTTTCAAGAAATTCATGGTGAGAAATGGAATAAATCAGATTATATTATAACTTAATTTTAAGGCAATGCAAAAAGGGTCCATTATATATGTGGTAATACTCTGTCTTTATTTTTTGCCAGTCTTGGAGCTTGAACTTAGGGCCTGGGCACTGTCCTTGAGCCTCTCTATGCTCAAGGCTAGCACTCTACCACTTGAGCCACAGTGCCACTTCCAGCTTTTTCTGTTTATATGGTACTGAGGAATTGGATCCAGGGCTTCATGCATACTGGGCGAGCACTCTACTACGAAGTCACAACCCAACCCCAATATTCTGTCTTTTTAAACATAGGGCTTTTGTTTGTATTAACTTGAATACAATACAAAGTTTTATCATGCAATTCTACACATGTATATAATGCACTTTGATCATTTTTACCCCCTCTATTACTTTATTATCCCTCTTCCCTTTTAAAATAATTGAGTTTCATTATTCCATTTTCATACATACATTTAAAGCTATGCTATGTTTACCATCCACTGAAATAAAAAATTTAGCTGAATTTCTTTCTACATTTACTAGGATCTCATTGATACTGTTATTATTAGTTCCATACTACTTAATCGTTTAAGATTAATTTTCTTGATGCTCATATTTTATGTCATATGAATCATAAACTTCATACAATGTAAACATTGGTGTGAAAATGATTACTTTGCTAAAGCAGTCTAATTTACATTTTGACATCCTAGTCTTTCTGTTGTTGAATATTTTATCTTTATAAGCTTTTCTCAGTCAATTTTTGTTTTCTTATCCTCATTTGAATTCTCCATGAAGTTATATCAAAGCTCCAAGAATTCACCATTGTTGGGAAGTGGTGTCTGTACTTGTAGTTGTTGACAAATATTTCTGCTGGCATTTGATAAAATGTATATAATAGCCAGTTAATGATCCATGTAGGACACTGAATATTTGTAACTCTGATAATTTTAGGTTTGTTATTCCTTACCTAGCTAAAATAACTGCACACTCATTGGACATAGGAAGTGTTTGAGTGCTTTCTCCCTTTCTCTCTTTGGACTCAAGAAATTAGGGGAACAGTTTTTACTTGCTACTGTATATTCAGAGCATCACCATTTCTGTTATTTTTTCAGACAATGTCACCCCCAGAGAATTTTTCAATACCTATGTGCACCTTCAATTTTACCTGAAAGGTGAAGAATTGAGACTCTCTTAAATCAAAACTTCAAATCTATCTGCAATGTCTATTTCCTCAATCACAAACCAGTGACACAGCTTAAGGAGACAAATTCTCAGGATCAATTCTCAGAAATACCAACCAAAACTTTCCTTTCCCTTTCCTTTTCCCTTTCCCTTTCCCTTCTCTTCCCCTTCCCTTCCCTCCCTCCCTCCCACCATACCTTTCTCTCTTCCCTCTGTCCTTTCTTTCTTCCTTCCTTTCTTTCTTCCTTCCTTCCTTCCTTCCTTCCTTCCTACCTTCCTTCCTTCCTTTCTTCCTTCCATCCTTCCTTCTTTCCTTTTCATTGAGGACTATACTCAGCCTTGTGTTTGCTAGCAAGTTCTCCATTACTTAAAACAATCCCAAATCCATAGTTTTAAAAAGCTTGCTTCTCTTTCTTACTTTCTCCCTCTTCCTTGAGTTTAGAAAAAAAATATCTTTTTTCTTTAGTGTGTGAGAGATTATGTAACACTCTGTTCTTTTGAATCAATTTGTTATGGTTTTGGCTTTTGATTCTCAATGCCTGCCTGAGCTTTTGGAAGTTTTCTAAGTAGTTTCTGTGCTACTAGTTCGAAAACAGACTTCAAATTGATTTTATTTCTCCATATTTTTTCTATAACCTTTATATCTTGAAGCAATGAATGTCAAGGACTAGCTTGAGATGAGGAGAGCTTCAAGGTAAAATGGTAGTGTAGAAAAATAGAAACCATACTGCTTGATACTTCTAAATGTTATATTGTAACAATAAAATTTCCAATGGTGTACTCAGAGTATGGGGATATGGCCTAAGTTTGTCAACCAGATAACTGAAGAAGTGGGGCACTGGTGTTTCAACCTGTAATCTTAGCTATTTATGAGGCTGAGATCTGTGGGTCTCAGTTCAAAGCAAGCCAGGGCAGGAAAGTCTGTGAGACTGTCACTGGACAGAGGTGAAGTTTAGTGAAGTTTCCCTTTAAATGTAGCAATTCTTCACTTAGGGTCCTTGACATTGAATTCCTGAACAAGTCATAATGGTAAGAAAACTTGGCAGAGCTTTATTAAGTAAACAAGTAGGCAAGCAGACCAGGAAACAAAAAGCAGACAAACACAAACAGAAGGGCAGGGGCTCATTAACAGAGTGTGGGTGCTCTCATTGGGAGAGACAGCTCCTTGAGCTGTCGGGATATTTATATGGTAAAGGCAGTGGGGTTTGGCTTCAAAGTTATGCAAACATGGATTCTTTGTCTTTACTCTAACCACACTTGGCATTATTTTCTGAGTTTTGAGGTAAGATTGCCTCCTGCCATAAAACAGATCCTTATCCTTGTAACAAGGGGGCACTCAAGTTTGAGGAAGCATTTTTCTCAGGAAAGCATACGCATAAATGCATCCATAAGGAATGAATGCATCCAGTTGTGTCTATTTCTTAGTTGCCTTCACCAGGCCTCAGTTTCCTTAAGTTATCCTGTTTCTTTTTTTTCTTAAATTCTGAAAATACTGTACAGAGGGGTTACAATTACATGGGCAAGATAATGAGTACATTTCTTATCAAGCATTGTAGCTTCCTCCTTTGTTTCCCCTTCCCATCCCTTCCCATCATCCCCCACACTCCTCCCACCTCCCCACCCAAACCTCCTCCCCCCCACCAAAGTTGTAAAGTTCGTTTTTGACATACCAACTTGTACATCTCATTGTTGCAATGGGTCCACCTGTATCCCTATTAAAACGATTTGTTTTTTCCCTTCCCTTCCACAAATTATACTGACATCAAATACAGTGAAAGCAGGGGTTATACCGTGGGGGAGGGACATACAAGGCAACAAAGAAATAATCTTATAAATGTGTTAGAAACAATCGCATGAAAGAAAAAACATTCGAATACATATCTTAGGGTTCATTTCCCTAACATCACATCACCTTATCTAACCTTTTCTGCTTGACTCAGACATATACTAGTTATTGCAAATAAGGGAAATCATGGGAACTATGTTTCTTTGGGCCTGTCTTACTTCATTTAATAGAATTTTTTCCAAGTCTTTCCATTTCCTAACAAATGGGGCAATGTCATTCTCTCTCTCTCTCTCTCTCTCTCTCTCTCTCTCTCTCTCTCTCTCTCTCTCTCTCTATATATATATATATATATATATATATATATATATATATATATATATAATTCCATTGTGTATATATGTCACATTTTCTTGATCCATTCATCTACATTTTCCCCTAAATGACTTTGTTCCCTTAATCTGAAGGGAAGCACATGAGGGAATATATCCCCTGTATTTTCTGTAAGTTTACCACACCTCATTTTTCCCTAGACTCCTATCTCCAATTAACTATCAGAAAACCAGAAGTGGTGCTGTAGCTCAAAGTAGTAGAGCACTAACCTTGAGCTAAAAGAGCTCAGGGGACAACACCCAGGCCCCAAGTTCAAACCTCACGTAGACAAAAGGAAAAAAATTCTTTAAGTCTCAACAATTGCCACAACTTTAAACTTTCTCTTACATCTTTTACCTCTTAACAACATTGCTCCTTTCTGCATTTAAATCAGAAAAGACCCTTTCCAGAGAGAATGGAACTACATGTTATTTAAAAAAAAAACAACCAAACACCTGCCCTTCTTTACAAGTCAATGAACTCATGAGTGAGAAAGAAAAATAGAGTGATTGCACTCCACTCCCATTTTAGAAACTCAAAACATTAAGCAAAGGAAATCTTTTCCAGTCTGGCAGTTGGAACAAATAATCTAGTACCTACACGGTTTCAGTTATCCATGCTCTAAAATCAAGTGAGTATTATATAATGAGATATTTCAAAAGAGAGAGGAGACAGCATCAACATAACTTTTATTAAATATAATGGTTCTATTATATTGATTAATGCTGTGACTAATTTAGAAATTGAACTATATCATGGATAAGTGTATATAGTTAAAGAAAAAAGAACCTAGTATACATAATGTTCAAACATTCATTGAGGATTTTGAAATATACTCCTCCCATAGACATAGAAAGTATAGAAATTTCAGTACGATTTTGTTGAATGCTTAAGAGTTAATCCCTTTTTTATTTTTGCTTTCAGTACTGGGAATTGAAGCAGGGAACCAGGATCTCATGAATGGTATTTAAGCACTGTACCACTTGAACCACATTTTAGCTCTTGTTTTTTCCTTTAAGTATTTTCTCTTCCTTAACTTTATCTCTACTTCTCATGAGTAGTCAGTAAAATATGCCTTTGCATGGCAGGACACAAGGATGTTGTCAACACTAAAAGGATTTTCCATTTGTCACAAGTACCACAACAATCTTAGTTTTGAAATATTAATGTTAATGTTTTGACATCAAATTGAATATTGTTTATGTGATGGCCAAGTTGCTTCATTATGGTACTATCTCAGCAACTAGGAAACCTTCAATTCCTCAGCTGTTTCTTAAGTATGCTAGATAAACTGTTATTACTACTGCATCAAGCACCCTCAAAACTTTCATGTGCTGTACAGAGAAGAGCTGAGAATGTTTCCCAGTAATAGTCTTTTTTAGTTTTTTGGGGGGCTTAAAATTTCCTAAGAAAGCTATTCAGAATATGGAAATCAGAAAACCATTAGCAGTTGTTACTCTGAAAGTAGCTGCAGGCAATCCAGTAAGCAAACGAGTTCAGATGGAATTTCCAATAGAGCATCTTAAGACTCACCTACTTGGTAAGCCTTCCAGGCATTCTTGGCATTCACAGAAGCTTCAGAGGACATTATTTTAGAACAACTCATTTCATTGCTGCAGATTAAAGTAACTGAGGATCCTTCGGAATGTTCTTCAGTTTTGCTGTGGTTTGGGAATGAGTTTAGGAGAACTTCCTGTGCAATTCAAGGCTGAGTTGTGGCTTCTATGACCTCTGCTCCATCTGCTCTTCCTTTCAAAACCTAAAACTTCTAATTATCCAAACTAAAATGTTCATACTTTGCATATAAAGAATGGCTCTGATTTCCCCATGCAAAATTACAAAACTTCTAATATTTAATTTCTCCCTATTTGATACAAACAAAAGTATCCTTCAAAAGAGTTTTCTCTGTAGTGAAATAGTCCTGACAGAAGTTGCAAATATTTCTGTTCTTTGGTAACATTTTCATTATTTTACAAGGCAAGATGAGGTTAAAACATTAAAATATTTTATGTCTCAAAACAGAATTCCTGGGACATCCATTCCTCCCCATTCTAACATTTGTTTTTTGTTTTGTTTTGTTTTGTTTAATGGAATGATCCTGAGATAAAGACTAGGCTCAATGATCTCCAAGCTAATAATTCGTTTCTCACTATTTTTGGCACTGTAGATTAAAAAGAAAGAAATTGTAAATTGTATATTTCTTAAAAATGAATTAGTATTATGCTGGTTTGACAATTTTTCTTCATAAAAGAGTAGTTTTCTGTACTTGTTCACCCATTACCCCCTCAGAGAGTATATTTTTGCCAAGTTACAAGAACTGTTTTAAAGATTTTACTAAAATCTCAAGTCCCTCAAAATATAATTGGTCAATCAAACTTTTCCAAAATATCCACTTATGCTCTAATACTCTGAGGTACTTATGGTATTTAAAGACATACTACTGACCAAAATTATATTTCAAACTTAGTCAAATTTTAGCAGATGTTCACTTACAGGCCAATTCTGAATAACCTAGCTTTAAAAATTTGTCATTATTTAGATAATTACTTTATTTAAGCAATGCAATATTTTGACAGAACTCCACTAACAAATGGAAAGAGAAAATCATTTCTATCCTAGAACGTAAAGTTATGATGGTAAACAGCACTGTCTCAATCTTTTGGCAATAAAAAGGGAAAAATTATATTAAATAAAGTAAGCCAGACTCAAAGAAACATAGGTCCCCTGGTTTCCCTTATCTGCAATAACTACTATATGTCTAGGACAAGCAGAAGAAGTCAAAAGCTATGTACATATGACAATATAACCTGATGCTAAATGAAAGGAACCCTAAGATAGGGACACAAGAAGTTTTATCTTTGTTGTTGTTCTTTGTAATGTACTATGTGATTTTTTTTTGTTTCTTTGTATGTTTTTCCCCCATAGTATATCCCCTGTTGTCACTGTATTTGATTCTGGTGTCCTGCATCTTGTATATACATTTTTCTAATTTGGGTAGGGGAAGGGAAATAACAAAATGCTGAAATAAGGATACAGGATGACCCATTGTAACAATAAGATGTACAAGATAGTATCTTGAAAATGAAATTTAAAGTTTGGGGAGCAGAAAGGAGAGGGAGGAGCTCGGGAAAGTGAGGAGGAAATTGATGGTAGGGGAAAAATAAAGGAGGGTGTAACAATGAAAAAAGAGAAAAAAGGTAAATATTTGCCTTGTTGAAATACTTAAAAAACATGGAAATTGATATTGGTATTTCTTAATGGTTCCAACAGCTGCAGTACATCTGCTGCAGCTGCCAGAACCAGCAAGACATGTTGAATCATTTTTTAAATATTTAAGTGGTTTTTAAAATTTACTTTATCATTATTATAGAGGTAATATACAGAGGGGTTACATTTAACATGAGTCAGGTAATGAGTACCTTTCCCACAGTGTAATATGTTCCCTCATTCTCTCCCAATCCATCCTTCCCATCTCCTCCACCCACGAGTTGTATAGTTCACTTCCATCAATGTCCAGTGCGTTCCACTGCTGCACTTTTTCACCTTTTTCCCACAATTTAACTAAAGCAAATCAATTTTAAATATTTTCAAAAGCATTTTCGTTGCTGGACACCCACCGGCGTCTCTAATCCTAGCTATTGAGGAGGTTGAAATCTGAGGATCACGATTCAAAGCCAGTCCAGGCAGGAAAGTCCGTAATACTCTTATCTCCAAATAACTACCATAAAACTGGAAGTGGCATTGTGGCTGATGCGGTTGCGTTAGAGCCTTGAGCTGAAGACCTGAGAGACAGCACTCAGGCTCAGAGATCAAGACCTACAACCCCCTCCCCCCGAAAAAACACACAAACATTACAATTGTTTTTCATTATAGAGGAATCAGTGGCAGAATTCACTCTCAGCAACCTCACCAAAAGCATCACCGATTGACGTTCTTCTTTGAGACCTGCATACAACTATAGTACAAAACTATACACATTCATAGCATACAATTTAGTCAAAGGGAATCAGAAATTTCAAACTTACATATTGCTTGTAATTTAGACAGTAAGCAATGTGGAGATAGTTGGTCAGCATGGAACACATGCTAGATTCTGAACTTCAGGGCTTTATTTTTGTTAGTTTTTTCTTTATCTTTTCTCCCTTTGTTGTTTTTTTGTTTTCTGTACCTTTTGTCTTATATGTAAACATCTGTTTTGGGTAAGGTAAAGGCGGACCACAGAAATGGTGGGACAAATGGTGAAGAAATGCAGCAGTGGACATTATGTTGAAAATGAATCATACAACTTGTGGGGAGGTTGGGAGGGAAAAACTGAGAGAAATGTTACAATAACCCCTCTGTACATCGACATTGAAATAACAAGAAGAAGCTGGTATGTAGCTTGGTGGCAAAGCACTTGCCTAACAAGTGCAACAGTCTGGGTTCGATCCCTAATATCAAAAAAACCCGAAAAAGACAAAAAATTAAAATAATAATAACAATAATGAAAACTTAAACCATAAACTATATATTTTAAGTACTGGAGATGTAAAAATAAGACAAAATTAAAATAAATTTAAATGTCAAAAAGGCATGTTGACATGTTGACATGAACATATGAAATAATATTTTTCCCTGCAGATGCTCTTTCCTATGAAAAATATTTTTTTCATGACCAGGAATTTGATATGCTCATGTTCCCTTGGTATCTATGATAATGAATAGTTGATAAACTCATTCCTTCTGACATATCATTGATTCAAAGGAAATGTTTGGGTAAAAGGAATTACTGAATGAGCAATGGTTAAACTTACAAAAATATATAACAGGAGCAAATAGGTAAGATAAGAAACTATTAGAGACAGGGGCACATTCTTAGCATACTGTAGACACAAAATGTCTGGGTTCCATGTACAGCTAAGATTGTTTATGTGATTTTGCATTTATTTTGATTCATTTCCTTATATGTTCTAATTATCTAGGCTCAGATTTAGTATCAGCAAGTAATACAGATTTTGTTTATAAAAAAGAGTGAACTCCGGTATGTGTATATGTATATACCAATTTTACTTTTTTTTGTACATTTTTTTGTAAAAATTCTGTACAAAAGGGTTACAGTTACATGAGCCAGGTAATGAGTACATTTCCTATTGTTTCTAAATTGCAACTAATTTCCCTTATTTTTATTTCAAGCACACTACATGTTAGCTAGTGATGTTTACAATGCAAATAGAAGAGTTACAATTGACATGAAAAGTTTGAAATAATTAGGGAACAAGAAAGACAAAATATCCTAGGAATTTCTTAGATAATAATGAACTTTTATAATAACATCACTAAAATTCTACAAGTAAATTCTTTGCATAACAATGTTCGGATAAATCTTTATATTACTTGCTTATTCTTATGTAAGAAATCCTGTATTTTTTTAATGGATCAGTACTTAACATGGCCAGAATCTTGTGTTTATTCTATTAGTGGTTTCACTGCCTCTACCAGCCCTCAGAGGATACCAGCTGTGTTTCAGGACCCACAAAATACCTGATTAGAGAGATAGAATATATGAAAGCTAATTATGTATGAATGTAATTCAAATGCAAAATAGCTCTAAGGAAGGAACTCTTTGGTCAAATTGTATTTGGGAAAACAAGAGTGCAGAGCTATCTTCTGCTAGGCCTGTCCTTACATGAGAAGATATTAGTCTCTACCTCTAGTACCTACAAATGGGGGATTCTTATGGGAAACTTATAAAGTATAGGTTCTAAGTCACAAACAGAGATATTGTAATTCTCTAAGAGAAACCTGGCCATTCAACTTCTTGCTTCTTTTTTATCCTTCGTTTGCAAAGTTCTAAGAAGGAAGGTAGAATGGTGCAACTATAAATCAGACTGATAGTTATTATCATGTGTTTAATGATATCTGAAGAATAAACTTGCTCTTAATCAGCTGTCAAATTGAGAATAAAGAAAAATATGAAAAGTAACATAATAAATCAGTGGTTACAGTGTAGAAAATAATGCTATTGTCATGGAAATCATTACCAGACCCAAAGTGTCTGGTAAATATCACTTCATTGTTGTGTTGTTGGTTTGTTTGTCTAAAAGTTCTTTAAAGTGTCTAATAATTGTAAGTATTAAGAAAAATATTTTAAGCCGGACGCTGGTGGCTCACGCCTGTAATCCTAGCTACTCAGGAGGCTGAGATCTGAGGATCGAGGTTCAAAGCCAGCCCGGGCAGGAGAGACCGTGAGACTCCTATCTCCAATAAACCACCAGAAAACCGGAAGTGGCATTGTAGCTCAAGTAGTAGAGCGCTCACCTTGAGCTGAAGAGCTGAGGGACAGCGCCCAGGCCCAGAGTTCAAGCCCCACGACCGACAAAAAAAAAAAAAGAAAAATATTTTATATATTGTGTCCTTTAAAATATTTTGCAACGAATATTCTGTGAACAACATACTATGCAAAATAAGCACCAGAACAGTGGTAAATTCAGAAGTTTGAAAGTGATACTAATAGATTTTTTTTCAACTTGAGTTTTCTTAATAAGCAAATTTTGGTCTGGTAATTTGAATGTTTCTATAGAAAGTGACATAATTGCTGTGATTTACAAGTACCAATATAGTAATATTTCTTATTGTCATTTAATTTCTTTTTTGGCAGTGCTAAGGATGGAACCCAAGTGTCTTTCATGCTCTGGGCAATCATCTCTAACTCTGAGCTACATCTCCAACACTAATTATATTTTTCGCTTTTCTATCACTGACTTCCTTTCTTCTGTTTCCAAACAGAATGAACAGTCCTAAAATAAGGAAATTGAGCTAAATATCTTCTGTTTCACAACTTGTTTTTGTTAATTAGCAATTTAAATTAACTTGACATTTATTGAATAATTCCAACAAGTTTGTATTAGGTGCTAAAGCATCAATTGTCCTGCATAAAATTATTTTCATTAAGCAAAGTAAAGTTCATATGGTAATAATTACTTCTGAATAAATAGTTCCTAATGAATGACTCTGCTATTAAGAATCTCAAAACTAAAACATTTTTTTCAATAACTTCCAAATCCATGGGTGCCACCAAGCTCTTTTTATCTTCTTTTGATCTGTTTCTCTAACCAGACTTATAAGCAAGCAAATGAAAACATAAAAAAACTTTTCCTTTATGCCCTAAGAAGACGACTATCATATAGTCAAAGATGTAATTCATTTTTTTACAATATTTTAAAATAACACCAACAGAAATCCAGTTAGGTTTTATTCCTAACTTTAGTTGCAAATAACATCTCTTCTCATCTTAGAGAAGAAAGATGGATGTCAGTATTGATTCATTTAACAGTAAGACCTGACAACCTAACATAATTGTAAAATAGCCTCTCTTTCTTTTCAACAAAGTAAAGAGAAATGATTAAAAACACAGTTCATGAGCACTTTTATAAACTCTACGAAAGAAGTACATACTTAAGACAACTTTTTTAGATGTATAATTTTGTGACTCTGAAAAACATAGGTGAACTATGTTTTAAAAATACCTACTTTAAAAATGGTAACTCTTCTCACCTGCATCTGATTGTAAAAGTGAATGTTGGCTTTTTTTTACAATACAACCAAGGCCTAATAATGAGGAAAATGGATTATACTTCTAGAATTTCTCTCCCTAAAGGATTTCAACTGTTTTTAGTGGTTTACTCCACTAATCCTTACACCATCTATTCAAGGTCAGAAGGAAGTAATCCTTTCATCCTTGTCCTATAAACAGAAATTGATCTACTGAAAGATTAAGTGATTTGCTTGCAATAAAACAATGGCCTAGAAATGAAGTAAGGCAAAGAAGCCTGATGTGGCAAAGAGGACTAAGGATAGAAAGAAAAAAGGAAAGGTAAGAGATCTGGTAAGCTAGTCAACCCACTGTTCGCAATTTTTGTTCTAAATTTCTGAGAGGAAATACTGTTTGATGAACAATCAGAGCAAGAGCAGACCTTAGGATTAAAAATTTTGAGACTTAGGACAGGAGTTTCAAACCATAATAAGCATAAAAACAAGGTAAGATACCTGGAAAACACTAAAAACATTTCTAATGCTTTATCGTGGGTGAGTTTTTTTAGAAGCAACTTAAAAAGTATTTGCAAGGGCTTCACATTTCCATGGTCATGTAAGAAAATGGTTTCATAGTGAATAAAAACACTTCAGACTTAGGTCTTGAGTTTAATATTTCCCTGGGCCTCTTCTTGCATTTCCTACCCTACTTAATGGCCTCATTTTCATAAATCACTGTAATGACATACCACAAGACTGCCTTAGTCTATTTTCTGTTGTTATGTAATAGGACTTAGGTAGTCTTTAACACGTTGACTACATAATTCATAAAAATAATTGTCAAACCCTTCTAACTCTGAAGGCTGGAGAGTTCAAAGTAGAGTAGATGTACCTGGTAAGATTCTTGCTGGTAGATCCAGGCTCTGGTAGCTCATGCCTGTAATCCTAGCCACTCAAGAGGCTGAGATCCGAGGATCGCGTTTCAAAGTGAGCACAGGCAAGAAAGTCTGAGACTCTTATCTCCAATAAACCACTAGAAAACCAGAAGTGGTGCTGTGGCTCAAGTGGTAGAGAGTTAGCCTTGAGCTGAAGAGCTGAGGGACAGTGCCCAGGCCCAGAGTCCAAGCTCCATGACTGACCAAAAAAAAAAAAAAAAAAGAAAAGAAAAGAAAAAAGATTCTTTCTGGTAGAGATTCCAAATCAGTGTGTGGTACCACATGGTGATATTCCAAATCAGTGTGTGGTACCACATGGTGAGATTAAGTAAACTAGACAAAAATAGTTAACTTTAATAATGAAGCCACTGTTTCTATAACCTCTGGATTGATTTATCCATGAATGAATTAAACAACTCATAAATTTGAAGCTGTCATGATCCAATACTCTATCCAAAGTCCCATCTTTCACTGATTAAGTATGGGATACTTTCTGGGATATGCAGCATTAGTTAAGTTTGTCATTGTGGAAATATCAGAGTTTCCCTATACAAACTTTGAATAGTCTAGTTTGTTACACACTTTAGCTATATAGTATAGTCAATGGCTCCTAGACAACAAACTAATATTGCATATTACTATTCTTAACATTTAGTATGATGCATGAAGTCCTTTCACTCAAGAACCTCTAAACTTCAGAAAGCATCCTAAACTCATAAAGAAAATATTCAAATATAAATGTTGAACTGAAAATATAAATCAATAATGCTTGGGCTGGAAAGAAAAGAGACAGTGGCTACTTCTAGTTCAAATGTGGAGAACTAAAATCCAAAGTAGTTTGTTATAACCCAATTCTCACCCCCAAATCGATCTCTCTGTCCTCTTTATGTCTTTCTCTCTTTCTCCTACCCTTGTACATCACACAAAGAAATGATGGTTAAATTTAGAAGTTTCATTCTTTAGCAGTGACATAAATATAGCACACTCTCAAGGGAAGAGCTTATTTTTTTCCTAAGGTCTGAAAATAAGCTCCTGGATTGTGATCTTTCAGTAGCTGCTGGCCTGCAAAATTTAGAAGAAGTACATGAGAGTATAAGATCCTGGAAAGCACTTCCAATATATGATGTGTTGTGCAAATGAAAAGAATTTCAAAAATAATAATTAGTATTATCATTTACACAAAGTTTTGTTGATGTGAGTTTAACACATTCTGCATAAGTATGTATGAACAAGGTCTTCCCATTTCTATCCCTGTAACAATTGTCCTCTATAATAAATGAACTAGAATATATTGTGTGCTGAAAAAAAGCTGAGCTCTACTAAATTATTAGCAATTCTTTTCTTCTGTATTCAAGAAACAATTACAGTATTCATGAATTATGTGAACCAGCCTCCTTCCTCATCTCCTGCATTCCAAATAAGAAAACAAAATATCACCCAGTCCCTAAATTCAAATCACCAGTAAGTGCATATACCCAAAGAAGGCCACCAAAGAAGGTCAATGTGAGCTCAAAACTTAAAATAAAATGTGTATTTTGTGCAAACACAATAACGTTAAAATTGTGCCTTATGTAAAGTACGAACATGTGTGTGTTTCATACCTTTAGATATTTGTCCACCTAAACAATCTTACAAAGTGATTTCTAATAAGATGGGATCTGCTGCTTTGAGCATAGTAGCAGCTCAAAACAAATTTCTACATGAATGAAACAATCCATGTTAGTCAATTGTTCGGAAAAATCTGAGCTAAGTCAACTGACTGAATTAGTAAAATTGTTGTTATAGCAACAGTTTTGCTGATTGGAAACAACCCGTAACAAGGCAAGAGCAGATTTTACACAAAATGGCAATGAAGGAAGTGAAGAGAAGCAGCATGATAATTTTTTCTTCATTTATTCCTGCTTTGGAAATGAATTAACAGGTATATCTAAAATGCAAGTTGTGATTTTCACTGAGATTAGCAGTTAATTCTTTTTTTTTAACCAAAAGGTACCAATTATTTCAATAAAAAGCAATTTACTTGACTGAGTTTTGTCATTAGTAACAGGCTTTTAGTGCTAAAGTCATAAAGGGCTGATTAAAGTCTGTGGCCAAGCAAAAGGCACAAAGATGCTCTCATTGCTTAAAAAAAATCACTCAGTGCAAAAGGTTAGTGTTATTTTTGTTGTTGTTTTTGTTTCATTTATAGCTTAGTTTGGTTTTGCTTTATTTCAAGGTGGGAAAAAGAACAACAAAGCTTGCAATAATGTTAAAAATAACTTAGGTATGCTAAAATTTAAAGTTTATTTGAGCAAATAGCTCCAGACCACAGGCAGCTTTTAGACCTTCATCAAGGGCAAATGAGGAAACAATTTATAGGGAATTTATAAAAGAAATAGAGTATTTGGTTAGTGTTATATTTGGATCTTGAAAAGTGCATGTGTTGAATATGGTCCCCAGCCTATGACACTATTGGGAGATGGTGGAACCTTTAGGAGATGTGGTCTACTTGAAGGAAGTTAGGTTATTGGGGCATGTCCTTTAAAAGATAATATCTTGCTCTTCTTCTTCTCCTTCCTTCCTGGCACAATGAGTTGAGCAACTGTTGCCTTGCTACAGTCTTAAAAGCAGCAAGGTTATGTGGCTATGAACTGAAATCTCTGAAAACATGTGCCAAATTAAACTTCTTGCCTTAAAAAGTTGATCATCGCAAGTATTTTGTCATAGCAAAATTGTGCTGACTACCAGAACTGGCTCAAGTGGAATTTCCCTTGAGATTAGTTGGTTATTTCTGATAGGTATTTAGACATAAGTTAGATAGTTGCTTTGAAGTTTGGTTACTACTATAATGCTAGAGGTATTATAGCCTCTCATTTAGTTTTTTTTAAAAAGAATAGTGATTGAATAACCATCTAGATAATGTCAGAATTCCATGTAGATATCAATTTAGGATTATTTATACATGCTTATTAGTTTTTCGCCTTTGGGGTAAGATTAACTTTATTTATGCTTGATTTTATTTCCAGAATTAAGTGCTAGCAAAGTAAAACTCATTAACAGGCAGATATTGTATAGTTCAATGTTCATCAGCTTACATTTGACTTTGTTTGAAGCATTTCAAAGGGAATAGTGTTGCATATATTTGTGTGGGAGTTGGAGGAAGGAGGGCTGTTAATTTCTTTACAATAGCCAGCCACAGTAGCAGCAGCAGGAGGGTAGCTAAGTGAGAATGTACAACTCATAGATTACTTGTTGTTTTTTAAACCCTAATTGCAAGGTAAGATATTGTAATAAACTTCTTAAGGCACAATACATATATCATTCCCCTGAATCCCTATAAAAGCATTTATTTGCTACCATCTAAGATAGCTAATATCTTTGCAAAATTAAAGACTGGATGCAAATGTGTTAGTAGAATTTAAGAAAAACCCAAGTTCTGGTGTCCAGCAGTTAGATTACAAATGAAACACTACTGTTTCACATTTTCGCACTAATAGATATTAATGACTTTTTGAGCACTAAGATTTATTTGCTGATAGGAGTGTAAATAAGTCTCTAATGAATTAGCCTGTGACAATCCATGGATTAGCTCAAACTCACTTGACAAATGCAAAGATAGGTTCTTGGAAGAATACACGCATTTATAATCAAAGCATGTAAGAATTAATTAAGTAGGAGAGATACTCTAAAGCTGTATTGAAATTGGAGCTTTTAAGATAAAATCACAGTTAATGCTGCAATTTTACCAGATTCTTGGCAAAAAAAGTGACAGTGTTGTATACAGGTATGTGTGTGTGTGTGTGTGTGTGTGTGTGTGTGTGTGTGTGTGTGTGTGTGTTCTCTGCTACTTCTCCTGATGAAAAAAATTTTAGTTGATATTTTAGCTATAGACAACCCCTCTGTGACCATCCAATATGTAAAATTAAGCACTTGGAATTCTTTTTACTCTTTACTGCATGATTGCAGCTTTGCTTTAAATCATGGTGGGAGAATGCATTTGCTATGTATTTGCATTTTGTGGACTATATGTGTGGAAAAATAAATGGTAGGCACAAGTAGATATGATGTAAGATATATGTAATTCTTTCTCAATGTTTAAACTATTATTCCTTGCTTGTATAATGATCAATTTAAATATAAAAAGATTCACTTAATATACTGTACAATGTACACTATTAACACAAAATGCAATTCGCAAACAATTGAGTCAAGAATATGAAAATTGTCTTTGTTCTTTTGTCTTTTCAATTATTGACTGTTTAGATGCTAAGTAACTTTGACATTATTAATATCCTTATGGGTATGTAGAAATAAACTCTGCAATGGTAGTCAGAATTCAGTTATGAACAAGGGTCAGAATGTTCATCAGGCAAAATATTGAAGGAATGGGCTGGGAAGGTGGCTCAGTGGTAGAGCGCTTGCCTTGCATGCATGAGGCCCTGGGTTCGATTCCTCAGCACCACATAAGCAAAAAGAAAAAAGCCGGAAGTGGCACTGTGGCTCAAGTGGTAAAGCACTAGCCTTGAGCTGAAGAGCTGAGGGACAGCTCAGGCCCCACAACTGGAAAAAAAAATATTGAAGGAATATAAATTAGTCTTTAGAGACTTTTCCTTTTATCTTGGGTCATTTTCTGACTTGATTCCTGTAGCCCTGGTTTCAAGGGCATCCAAATACAAATATTCTGTCTAAAGATGAACAAAGTAGCAGTGCAGCTTTCATTTTGTTCTCTTTCTTCTTACAAGCTTTTAAAAATGTGAATGAATTATCTAATACCTGTGATACATCTTGCTAATTTTAGAATCTTAATAGAAAGCGAAATCAAATTTGCCCACTGGATGATTTTCTGAGATGATGAAACTAGCATGCTGCATTGAGAATCATCATTATGATGAGAAATTATTATTTTTTTCCAAAATACTTCGTTATTATTAGAGAACATCATCTCCCTGAAGCTGGTTTATGTTTTAGATCAGAAACGACAAACTCGGGTAATTGAATTTCCCTAAAATATTTCTTTTACAACAGCATGTAAAGATTTCTTTCAATTGTTTTCATTTAGTTTTTGCCTAAATCCAATTCTGCTTAGGTTTTAGAACCTAGGAATATTGTAGCCTACATGTGTTAGAAAATTCAAAATTTCATAACAGTTGCTCAAGAGTTTTAAAAAGAAGTTATGAAATCGGATAACTAGTATTTCTGTTTCTCACTAATTACAACAGCTACAATGTGTATTTATGACTACATCAAAAGTTGTTTCTAACTTTTTGCATCTCTGACTTACAGAATTCTAAAAAATATTGAGAGAAACTTCTTCCTGAGCTTCACTTTCTTAGGAACAAATGTAAGACTTCTTTTCTTTCTTTCGGAGATGAAGGTTTGTTTTTTTGTTTTTGTTTTTTTGTTTTTTGTTTTTTTTTGGCTAGACTGTGAAGTTAAAGAAGTATTTTTAATATCCTCCTGAGGGTCCAGGCCACATATCAGATCTCCCTCCCTCAGTCAGACGGCAATTAAAGCTCCTATGTAGACATTTGTCTTCCCTTTGTTTTGTTAAAATGTATACTTTCCACTTAGTATTTTCATATAGAGAAGTGCTATTCAAAATATACTCTGCAGATTGGTGCTGTCACAAGACTGAACCACATTAAGTACAGAAATTAAAAATAAACATTTTAGAAACTTTATAATGGTACTTTGATAAAGATTGTTTTGATCTCTTATTCTTACAAACTGTGTTTTGATCATGCATACTGCAGTGAATGGGATAAATATGTTAATCTTTTGAGAAAATATATTCATTCCAAAGAAGAATGCAAAAATGGAGGTGCAAAAAGTGTTCATCTCTAGATTGCAATTGTTTCAGAAAATTGTACATAGGGAAATATGGTTTTCCAAAATATGATATATGCTTACCATAGTGGCACACTCATTTAATACTAGCTACTCTGGATGCTAAAGCAGAAGGGATGCAAGACCAGGATGGGCAACATAGTGAGGCCTCATTTCAAAATAAGTAAAAATAGTGAGGCAAGCTAGGTGTCTGTAGTTCATGCCTATAAAGCTAGCTACTCAGGAGGCTTAGATGTAAGGATCATGATTTGAAGACAGCCTAGTCAGGCAAGTGGGTAAGACTCATCTCCAATTAACCAACAAAATACCCAAAAGTGGTGCCATGGCTCAAGTGGTAGAGAGCTAGCCTTGAAGAAGGAAAACAACACTCAAGGACAGTGCCTAGACCCTGCATTCAAGAACTGGGACAAAAAAGAGGCAAAATATGTGACTTAAGAAACTCAGTTGAGGAAGGTACTAGGCAAAATGATAAGGTAGTCTTAGGAGACCTATCCTTCCTGTTTCAAATTGTATGTCTGTAAGTATGTATGTATGTATGTATGCATATATGTATGTATTTATGTTTGTGTGCATATAAATTGATCAATAGGTGATAGAAAATATAGATATATGTGTGTGGATATGTGTGTATAAACTATATATAGATTACTTGTATAAATTTTGCAAAATTCATTGTAGTTAGAACTCATCTGATATAAATTGGCTACATTAGAGTAAGAAATACTGTATCAGGAAGAATTATTGTTGACTTTCTTATAAAAATGTTTTTTATTGCTGGGCGCTGGTGGCTCACGCCTGTAATCCTAGCTACTCAGGAGGCTGAGATCTGAGGATTGCGGTTCAAAGCCAGCCCGGGCAGGAGAGACCGTGAGACTCCTATCTCCAATAAACCACCAGAAAACCGGAAGTGGCGCTGTAGCTCAAGTGGTAGAGCGCTCGCCTTGAGCTTAAGAGCTGAGGGACAGTGCTCAGGCCCAGAGTTCAAGCCCCATGGCCGACCAAAAAAAAAAAATGTTTTTTATTGTAAAAATAGTATACGGAGGGGTTACAGTTACATAAGCAAGGTAATGAGTACATTTACTATCGAGCATTGTTACCTCCTCCTTTGTTTTTCCCCTACCATCCCTTCCCTCCCCACTTCTCCAACTCCTCCCTCCTTCCCCCCCACAAATTGTAAAGTTCGTTTTCAACATAGTTTCTTGTACATCTCATTGTTACAATGGGCCCACCTGTATTTTATCTTTTCCCTTCCCCTCCCCAAATTAGAAAAGTGTATATACAAGATGCAGGACACCAGAATCAAATACAGTGAAAACAGAAGTTCTACCATGGAGGAGGAACATACCATAGAAACAAAAAAAAAATCCCATAGTACATTATAAGTACGTTAAAAACAATAGCAAGCAAGAAAAAAAAAACATTTGTGTCCCTGTCTTGGGGTTCATTTCGCCTAACATCAACTTAACTGACCATTTCTGATTGTCTCAGATATATACTAGTTATTGCAAATAAGGAAAACCACAGGACCTATGTTTCTTTGGGCCTGGCTTACTTCTCTTAATATAATTGTTTCCAAGTCTTTCCATTTCCTAACAAATGGGGCGATTTCATTCTTTCTGATGGAGGCATAGAATTCCATTGTGTGTGTGTGTGTGTGTGTGTGTGTGTGTGTGTGTGTGTGTGTGTGTGTGTGTGTGTGTGTGTGTGTGTGTGTGTGTGTGTGTGTGTATCACATTTTCTTGATCCGTTCATCTACAGAGGGGCAATAAAATGGCCCCCATTAACAGGCAGGAGTTGCAATCCTAATATCAGTTTGCTTTCTTTAAGGTAGTATCAGACTTACTGATTTGCAATGCAGGTAGTAATAATAGATTGCTTCCATATAGTTCTCACTTTTCTTTTTCAGAAAAAATACAGAGAATATATATTAGGTCCCCAAAGAAGCAAAGACTAAAACAGTTCTCATCCTGCCTTCTTAAACCGATAGTAAAATCCTTCATCATCTGACCTCAATCCTGAAATGAAATAGTATAAATACATATGCAGAGCTGAAATTTAAGTTAATCAAACTAGCTCTGTGTTTGCTAGGGATATAGTAACATATAGGCAAAGACAACTTACTATTTTTTAAATGGGGTTAAAATATTTCAGAGGGCTTCATCCAATTTGGGGAAACTAAAGTATATCTATCTTCCAGTGTGGTAACTTCTTGGAAGTAGGAATTGGGTAATGTTCTGTGCTATGTTTGTTTTGTTTTGTTTTTTTGTCTATTTACCCCACAGCTGTCCAAATTACAGGCAAAGCACACTAAAGATAAAAGTATGGCTCTTGAGTGCCAATACAGTCCTTAAGAAAAACACATATTATCTTCCAACAAATCCAATCAACCCACTCTGTCTTGAAATTATTCCTGGAAATGCTGTTTTCCCAAAGGAACACATCACTACAGCAATAAAATCACCTGAAATGTTATGAACATTCAGGTCTGCCTTTCCACCCAAGTATTTCTAAATATGACAATAGAAAAATAATAATCAATGAAGTAATAAATTAGCCTATAATTGAGTTGAATTTAGAGAGAACATCTGCAAAGTGTTGCTCAAATCATAAGCAGGAATTTGCTCAAATTTTAAGTTGTAAACCATTTTGGTATCCAGTCTATTTTACTTTCCAAATATAGAAAGCATTTATAATCCTTGTAAGCTATCTCCAATGTTCAAGTCTCATGCCAATCATGTCTTCACTGAAAGAATAAAGCAAGCTAGAACAAAAGTCTGACCCTGAAGATTCATTTATTAATCTACATTTACACACTACCAATCTTTTAAAATAACAATAAAGATTATAAAGCCCTTAAATCAAGTTCATTCCTATGAATAAGGTATGTAATATCTTAGTGCTGCAGCAACCCTTCAAAGTTCCCTTCTAGGAATAGCAAAACCTAGAACATCAGTCAACTAGGCGGATTCTTTCAATAATCTGACTTTCTTATATTTTGGATGCTGTTTTTGCTTCTGTTTTTTTTTTTCTTTTTTTTTTTTCTTTTTCTTTTTTTTTTGGTCGGTCATGGGGCTTGAACTTACTTTCTTGGCTTTGATCTATTTTTCTGTCCATTTAAATACCTTGTTTTACGTGATCCCTGCTACTTGGATGCTTGCCTAGATTTTCTTTTTTTGTTGTTGTTGGTCGTGGGGCTTGAACTCTGGGCTTGGGCGCTGTCCCTGCGCTCTTCAGCTCAAGGCGATCACTACCGCTTGAGCCACAGAGCCACTTCCGATTTTCCAGTGGTTAATTGGAGGTAAGAGTGTCACGGACTTTCCTGCCAGGGCTGGCTTTTAACCTTGATCCTCAGATCTCAGCCTCCTGAGTAGCTAGGATTACAGGCATGAGCCACCAGCATCCAGTCTTGCTTAGATTTTCTTACATAACTTTTTGTTGTTGTTGTCAGTCATGGGGCTTGAATTCTGGGCCTGGGCGTTGTTCCTCAGCTCTTCAGCTCAAGGCAAGCACTCTACCACTGAGCCACAATGCTGCTTCCAGTTTTCTGGTGGTTTACTGCACATAAGAATTTCATGGACTTTCCTCCCGGGGTTGGCTTTGAACCGCGTTCCTCAGATCGCAATCTCCTGAGTAGCTAGGATTACAGGCATGGGTCTTCAGCTCTGTTCTTTCAGCTAAGAATTGTTTTTGCTTTTCAGGGTCTTTTATTGTTTCTTACGAATTTTTGGATTGCTTCTTCTATTTCATTGAAAAATGAGACTGGGAATATTGATAGGTATCACATTGAATTTGTATATTGCCTTTGGCAGTATTGCCATTTTCACAATGTTAATCCTCCCAATCCAGGAGCATGGGAGGTTTTTCCACTTCCTTAGTTCTGCTTTATAAAATTATTTAGAATTTTATTATGTCTTTACTCTGAAAATAGTACATGTGGTTTTTATAACAATCACGGAATCCTTTCTGTTTAGCAACTATAAAATGTAAATAGGAGTAATATATTTTTCTTTGTGCTGGTCCTGGGGCTTGAACTTAGGGTCTCAACCTAGCACTCTACCACCTGAGCCACAGAACCTCTTCCAGCTTTTTCTGAGTTGTTTAATAGAGATAAGCATCTCTTTTTTGCCTGGGCTGGCTTCAAACTGTGGTTCTCAGATCTCAGCATCCTGAGAAGCTAGGATTACAAGCATAAGCCACCAGCACCCAGCTTGGGAATCTTAACTTTATGCGAGTTGTAGAATATATTATGATAGGCACATGATGTTGATCATTCTTACCAGAGAAACACAATGAGGTTTTTCTCAAAATGCTCACCATTTTTAAATATTTTTCTTCCTCTTTCAATGAGAAAAAAAAAACATCATGGCCATTTCACTTATTTTAAGTGATTAATTCATCAAGAAGAACTGTTAGCAATAATATATAGAGTAGTACCTTCTGCACTACCACACACAAAAAAAAAAACTATGAATGGTCTGACACATTTTAATTAAATGCATTTCCCCTTGGAAGAACTTTAAATTAAATGGCATTTTTGGCATCATAAATTTCATGGAACAGCAGTAATTTCAGCTTCATTTCCGTTCTCTTGGCAGGTGATTTATATTATTTTATTTATTTATTTATTTTTGGTCAGCTTGGCCTACAAAAGTATGGCTGTGTTCTATTTAGATTGATAGAGGATTAGGGACATTTGATTGAACTGCTGAACTAATGCAGCCACATTTCCATTTGACACAGACATATAACTCTCCTTGTTTGCCAGCCACAATCCCCAGTTTTAACCTTCTTCTTTCAAAAATCAGTTCTCAAAATGTTGCTGCAAAGTTTCCCCAAATTCTCCTTCTAGAATTTTAAGTAACATCAAAGGCTAATTACTGATGTTCTTATATATGTTCCTAAGAATTTTAGGCATGATTCACTTCCTCCTATGTACCTTACAACATTTAGTTTTATCTCTATTAAAGTACTTAAATGTTACTTTTCTGTCAACCTAACGTGCTTGTAAAGAGAAGTTATATCTTCTGTTGAATATCCAAATAAGGCCTAATACAGCACACAAAATTAGTGCCAAGTGAATACCATCTGTCAAAGAGGCATATAGATTCAAGGAAACAATCACTATATAGATAATGTACTCACACACTATGAAAACTCCCAAAGATGCAGTATGGAAAGAAAAATGTAGTCTTTTGCTTCAGAGTAATATGATTAGTTATTAGACTATGTAGGTAACACTACTTATAAGTTTTATTTGGGAGGGGTCCGGTCATGGGACCTGAACTCTGGGTCTGAGCTCTGTCCCTCAGCTCTTCAGCTCAAGGCTAGCGCTCTACAACTTGAGCCACAGTGCCACTTATGGCTTTTTTTTCTTTTTGCTTATGTGGTGCTGAGGAATCAAACCCAGGGCCTCATGCATGCAAGGCAAACGCTCTACAACTGAGCTACCTTCCCAGCCCCTACTTATACGTTTTTAATCTGCATTTCAGAAGTTAATTTAAGAGTTAGTTGATTTGAGACTAGAATAAATTTTCTTATAAAAATGTTATAAATGATGATAGGTCCAATGTCCATTAAAAAAGGGAATATATACTATAAATGATTTTATTGCTAATTATATTTTAGACCTAAACACCTTGTTAACAAATTATATATGTATTAGGAAGATACATTTAGAGGTCTGACTTAAGACACATGGTAGATACATATCTCTATTTTTCTCACCTCTGGTTTAATCAAAGCTACAAGTTGATAGGAAAGTATTCCTGCTCCTTTAGATATTGAACAGCAAGTCTCATGTTCTAATATGGCCCAGCAGAAGAAAAGATAAGCCACCAATCTTCCTGTTAGGATAGGGACAGAGGAAGCAGTCTGTGATGGAAGCTATGACAGCAAAATAAAGGACTAAGGCTGATATTCTTCCAACAGTAATTACTAGAATAATAGTGTGTATGGGGTTGTCAATATTGTGATAGAAGGGATGATTGATGACCAGTGAGCATGTGGACTCTATTACCTATTACTATTACCTATGACTTCAATTGAAGGATAGAAGGAAAAAGCCAAAGGCAGAATCTGGTTCGTTTCCTCAATATTTATATAATTTTTAGATAAGCTCTTAAAAATCCTTTATGACCCATTCTATACATCTGTTTAATGTGTATAATAAAACTTCTTTCAGAGGAATATGTTGTCATACTTATACTATACAGCCAAGCCTATGCTCAGAACATGACAAATGTCAAATTAATGTTCCCAAAGTAAAGTGTCCACTCTTGATCTTAATTTGAGAATTTCATGTAGGAAAGAATCAATGGCTTTACATAAATTAAGTTGATTAAGTATATCTTTCCTTTTGTCAGTAAAATCCATTGAGTACATTAAACCAATGCTTTAGGAAATTAGGTAAAATTGGTGTGTTTGCCTTTTTCAAATCTCTATCAAACAATATGTTGATTCTATACTAATATTTTGTATATACTAGCTCCACATACATCTTTGTCTATTTTTAAATAACAGCACTTAATTTAGCAATCTTCCCTTGAAGTATCTGTTTTACTTTCAAATATGTTTATATTTCATCTTTGTCAGTCCTGAGGAGTATTGCCTCCTTCATAAATTCTCAATCATGAATAGTAGGTCTCATTTTTGGGAATCCTTTATGTTGCCAAGTGATGGGATGCAGGATTGTGATTAATCATATTTTCTTTTCCAAAATCATTTCTGCCTGTTTTCCCCTAAGTATTCTTCTCTGCATGTGAAAGATTCTAATCTGCTCTGTCATGAGCTGTCTTCTTCAGTGCCTATTGTATTTGTAGTCTAGGACTTGCACAATTCTTAGCCTTATTTCTAATTTTCTTTTTATACGTATATTGCATATAAAATGCTTCTGGAATAAGTACTTTACAAAACCCCAGCATGGTAATGGTAAATTTATAGTAAGATGACTTACATAATTGGAATAAAAGATACTAAGCCTTTTTGTTATTGAAAATGTTTTGCAGATATTTCTATGCTGTTATACTGTGCATTTTATTGATATTTTCATATTTTTAGATTTGAGAGACTTTGGTTTCATTATGTTGTTTAAAACTTCATTGAAACTTATTGCCAAAAGTTTCTTAAAGAGAAGTATCTAATTGTTTTAACATATTAAAATAAATTATGAGCTGCATGTGAGAATTTCAGGCAGGAGTTTTATCATGTTTTTAATCTCATTTTTCTTATTGAATAATTTGGTTCATAAGGGTAAAAACAGAGTAGCATCTTAACTTCTATTTCATTCTCAATGTATTTATAAGTTATTCCATTCATTTTCAGTGTTAAACAATATTACCCCTGTATTTAAAATAAGTACTGAAATTAAATCTGGGCATGTTCCCAAGGAGGACTTTAATTTTACCTCCCATTCTTATTATAGTCTGAGTATCTCATCTGAAAAATATTCTGGTTACAGTAATTGCTTTAGCAGCATATTTTACCAAGAGTTTTTCTGCTTCCAAATTGCACTTTCTATAGCTAAACATGCGCCGGTGGCTCACGCCTGTAATTCTAGCTACTCAGGAGGCTGAGATCGGAGGATCGAGGTTCAAAGCCAGCCTGGGCAGGAAAGAACGTGAAACTCTTATCTCCAATAAACCACTAGAAAACCGGAAGTGGCGTTGTTGCTCAAGTGGTAGTGCGCTCCCCTTGAGCTGAAGAGCTGAGGGACAGCTCCCAGGCCCAGAGTTCAAGCCGCATGACTGACAAAAAAAAAATTACAAATGACCAATAAACACATGAAATACTTAACTTCCTCATCTATAAAGGCATGCAAATATGTTCTCTCTCACCCCATTTGGAATGACTATTATCACGGAAACAAAAAATAGCAACAGCTTGCAAAAATTGAGTTGATGAGGACAGCACATTTGATAGATTGTTACTGGCTAAATGTAAACCAGTAGAGCTACTATGGAATTAATATGGAAGTTTCTCCAAAAGCTAAAGATAGAATTGCCATGCATACCTCTTATTCTACTCCTGGACACTATTTAAAGGAAAACAAGTCAGCATACAATAACAGCAATTGCATACCTATGCTTATAGCAACAGTATTTATGATAGCCAAGGAATCAACCTAGGTATCCTCTAAATGATGAATAAATAAAATTTGGTATGTTTACACAATGGAGTATTTAGTTAGCCATAAAAAATAAAATATGTTCGAGGATGCAATTTTTTGAGTCCCAAGTATATTTTAGATATGAGACCCTTGTCTGTTGAATGGCTAGTGAAGATCTTCTCCCAATCCGTGGGCTTTCTATTAATCTTGCTAGCTATGTCCTTTGCCATGCAGAAGCTCTGCAACTTCATGCAATCCCATTTGTGCTACCTTTCTTTGATTTGTTGTGCTTCTGGGTCTCTATTAAGAAAATTTTGGCCTGCGCCAAGGAGACCTAGGGTTTCTCTTATTCCATCCTTTAATGTTTTTAGAGTGTCTGTTTTGGCTCTGAGGTCTTTGATCCATTTGGAGTTGATTCTGGTGCAGGGTGATAATGACATTGCCCCATTTGTTAGGAAATGGAAAGGCTTGGAAAAAATTATATTAAGTGAAGTAAGCCAAGCCCAAAGTAACATAGGTCCCATGGTTTCCCTTATTTGCAATATCTAGTATATGTCTGAATTAACCAGAAAAGTTGATGTTAGGGAAATGAACCCTAAGATATGTATTTAAGTGATTTTTTGCTTTCATGCGATTGTTTCTAACGCATTTTTAAGATTATTTCCTTGTTGCTTTGTATGTCCCTCCCCCACAGTATAATCCGTGTTTTCACTGTATTTGATATTGGTATAATTTGTGGAGGGGAAGGGGAAAAATAAGTCGTTTAAATAAGGATACAGGTGGACCCATTGCAAGAATGAGAAGTACAAGTCATTATGTCGAAAACGAACTTTACAACTTTGGTGAGGGGGGCGGGAAGGATTGGGTGGGGGCGCGGGGGGAGGATGGGAAGGGGAAACAAAGAAGGAGGCTACAATGCTTGATAAGAAATGTACTCATTAGGGGCTGGGAAGGTGGCTCAGAGGTAGAGCGCTTGCCTTGCATGCATAAGGCCCTGGGTTCGACTCCTCAGCACCACATAAGCAAAAAGAAAAAAGCAGGAAGTGGTGCTGTGGCTCAAGTTGTAGAGCGCTAGCCTTGAGCTGAAGAGCTGAGGGACAGCGCCCAGGCCCAGAGTTCAGGCCCCACGACCGGACCCTCCCCCCCCTCAAAAAGAAAAGACCCTTAGAAGAGTTTGCACATAGTGGGTCCTCTGGTTAGTTTCTGTTACCTGATATGATAGTTAACATGTCAGTGCTATGTGCATCAGAGGGAAGAAATCTATATCAGGCTTAGCAACATGCATGTAAACACCAAGCTAACATGTATGAGAAATTAAAAGCCAATTTTATCTGGAGATAAGACCACCAATAAAAGGGGGGAGGATTGGGTGTGGGGGTGGAGGGAGGATGGGAAGGGATGGGAAGGGGAAACAAAGGAGGAGGCTACAATGCTTGAAAAGAAATGTACTCATTATCTTGCCCATGTAATTGTAACCCCTCTGTACAATATTTTCACAATAAAAAATAAAAAAATTAAAAAAACAAATTCAATCTTATATAAAGAAAAAAATATGTCATTTACAGGAACATGGATAAAACAGGACACCATAATTTTAAGTGAAAAAAGTCATATAAAGAAAGACAAACATCCCATGTTCTGTCTCATATGCAAAATCAGGAAAACATGAGCCTAAAAAGGAGACTATTTGTTAGGGAGAATTACAGTGAGGAGAAGGGCAGTTGTGATGAGGGGATGTCCCGCCACCTCCTGCGGAGTCTGCATGAGAAATCATGTAAGGCTCTGTGTAAGCTTCAAGGAAGCACACCTGCATGCGGTTTCAAGGCTTCCTGTGCTCTTGGCAGCACATTCATTGCCTTTATTCTTGTTCTGGCTATTCTTCTCTTGATCCGAGAACAGGGCAGGTTGTTCCTTTCCAGTACAATAGAGACAGCATCTCTGAATAATGAGGACTATGATCGAAGATTAGATGTGGACAATGCCCCAATCACTATGTCATCTGATGTGACACTGCCTCCAGAAGCTCCTGAGATTTTACAAGCAGTTTTGCAGCTCACTCATAGTAAATATAGAAATTTGAAATTTCCAGATATGTTGCAACAGGCAGAATTAATGATTTAAACTAAACCAGAAGGAGTTATCCCAGAAGCACAGCAAGTTCTAGAAAAAGGGACCCCGATAATAAAAGGAAAAGAAAGATTCCTCCAACAGTTATGACTATGTTTGGTCCAGCTTACGTTATAGGGAATAGATGGTGGTTTCCCACAAAATATAAAGTTAGTGATATCACATTTCCTGAGCTGACTGATGAACCATTGCCTTATACAGGAGTTTATAAAGATGGAAATAGATGGATTAATGTAAAAGGAAAAAGGGCATCTTGGTACTCATTAGATTTTATGCAAAGATTAGGTAGATCTAGACCGTTGTGGTGTTGATTATCAGAACAACAAGGTAGTTTAAATTAACAATTAGAAATTCATGTGAAAAAATATTGTGATCAAAATCATAGGAAACGGAGTATGCCTCACTCAACCTGGGAGTGGTTTTTAGGATGGTTTCAAAGGGACTTGAAATTTTATGAAAAAAATAGAAAGAGTACAATATAAGTACAACCCTGTCTTAGGTTTGTTAATTATTAAACATAAAAGGCTGAATAGATGATGCATTGTATTCAACAATGTGCTAAACTTGTCTTGCACCACTTAGCTTAAACAGTTCTTGGGATAGTCATCAATTTCCATGTAACCCATTAATGCTTTGCTTTTCTTAAAAATTGATTACATGCTTAAATAAACAAAGAATAGATGTCAAAATCACACACTGTATAAAAATGTTAATTCTCCTCAATAAAGATACTCTTGGACACAACTCTTTGAGTCTGTGTCTGTTTGTCACCCTGCCGACTCCTTGCCCACCTATCCCAAGAACCTTGTCTGGGTGGTTCCAGTGCTCCGGTAGAGCTGGTCCATCGCAGGGGAGGTGGAAATATTAGTATACATCCTTTAATATTTGGTTTACTGAGTAAATTAAAAGTAACATACCCATAATTTGTATAATAACCTTAATAAACTTGTATGAATAAAGAGTTAATCTCTACCAATAGATGTAAAAATAGCCAAACAAGATGAAATGATTTGATGATGAATGTTGGAGATTTTAGAGCAGACAGTTAAAGAATTGACTGAGTGATGAGACTAGGAGATGCAAAGGTTTATTAAGATACTACTAAAAGTAAACAGAGGGCACCTGGAACTATAGCACATACAGGAAAGATTGAGAATAGATTGAGGCCAAAGGCTGGGCTGATTATCTGTCTTTTATTTGCCTTGTCAATGTATTGTTTCTTCCTCAGATCATGTCATAATTTTCAGGAGGATGTGTAGAAATATTTGGCATATTTGTCCTTCGCTTCTGCATTTAATATGGCACATCTTGTTCATTAATCTTTCATTTCTTCACTCTGTGTTGTCTTTGATATTTGATTTCTGCCATATATCCTTAAAGAGGAGACCCTTCTCCACGTTGAATTTGACTCCAAAGATGTTGCTAGCAAAAAATAAGATTATAATATATTGTCAACATTTAAACTATTAAAGACTTAAGATATTATTTATTATTTCATTCTGAATCATAATTTAATACATTTCAAAGTGAACATTAAGAAGTCACACCTGAAAATCTAAAATTTTAAAGTATTTTGTTAAATGTCTATTAAAGTAATATAAACAATACCAAAAATTATTTATATAATAATAGACACAGGCCACCTTGTCTATCTATGGCATACAAAGTAAGGTAAAATTAGAGAATAATCTCACTACCATAATAATTTCACACCATAATAACAACTAAGCAAAATATTAAAGACTTTTAACTACTAAAGAAGAACAAAAAAAGTGGAAAGAAAAAACATTGAGTCCAAATATGAAACCCATTGAATATATATACCACCTTTTCTTGATCCATTCATCTATCGAGGGGCATCTGTGTTGGATCTGAATCTTAGCTATGGTAAATAATGCTGTGATGAACATAGTTGTCTTGGTAGCTTTAGTATGGCCTTATTTGTGGTCATTTGGGTAAATGCCCAGAAGTAGGATTGCTAGGTCATAGAGGAGCTCTGTTATATACATATACATACACACACACATATGTTAGAATTCTATGCTTCCATCAGAAAGAATGACACTACCCCATTTATAAGGAAGTGGAAGGACTTGGAACAACTCATATTAAGTGAAATAAGCCATGCCCAAAGAAACATAGGTCCCATGGTTTCCCTCATTTGTAAGAATTAATATATGTCTAGGATAACCCTAACAGATGAGCAAAATAGCTCAATTGTTATGTACACATGACCATACAAGATGATGCTAAGCAAAATGAGTTCCAAGACTTGGACACAAGAGGTTTTTCTTTGTTGTTGTTGTTTTTAATGTACTTTGTGATTTCTAGTTTCTGTTGTATCTTCCCCTCCCCTTTATGGTTTATCCCCTGTTGTCATTGCATTTGATTTTGGTACCCTGGGTATAGTATATACATTTATCTGAATTAGGGAAGGGAAGGGGAACAACAAAATGGTGAGACAAAGGACACAGGGCAAACCAATGCAACAGTGATACTCACAAGAAAATATGTTGGAAATGAACTGTACAACTCTGGGGAAGGGTGTTGGGGGGAGGAAAAGTGGGAAAAATGAGGGAGGGGGTAACAAGTTAAACAAGAAATGCACTCACCACCTTACTTATGTAACTGTAATCCTGATGTACATCACCTTGACCATAGAATTTCAAAAAACGAATATAAAAGCCATTGACACAATGAAAAATAGTCATATTGGTAAGTAATGGCACAATAAATCTGTATTAATTGTAAATAAGATTACATGGGGAAAGAGTCATTTATTCAAAATAGGTTTTCTAGTTCACTATTACCAAACCTTTTAACAGGCAGAATATTTTGTAGCTGTGACATTTACAAATTCTCTAAGTTAGAGCACACATACTGTTTCACATATTTTCTGTCATTCTTATCATCATTCAACTTGATAAGCTGACCCCAGGTGGCCATTTTATTCTTAAGGTAGTGTGAAACTGAAACACAATTTTCATTTCAGAAACAAAAATCCAATTTTCGACACAGAGGCACATCAGTGCAAATAAACAGAAGCTTTCATATCACTTCAATAGCTTAGGTTCCAGAGAATAAGTATTTTTCAAGATGCTGTTAAACTTTGACATACTTCATTTTTCATTTTTACCTCTTCTAAGAAAAAATGTATTCGTTAAAATAAATAATGTGGGACATTCAAAAACATTTTAACAGCCATGTGAAACTAAAAAGGTAAACTTAAGGAAAATGCTTTAAATAATAATGCTCATTTGCATATATGAATTGTACTGGGGGATTTCCTTATGACATTTTCCTACATGTGTACACAGTAACTCAAGCAAAACTCCGCTTTAGCTCTCTCACATTCCTCACCCTCCACCTCTTAAAACAATTTCAACCATTTTTATTTTTCTATTTGCATACATGCATATAAACTATTCTGACCATATTCATGCACTTTCACTCTCTTTCTCAACCCTTCCAACTTCCTGCTAGTATCCTCTTCTCCAGTAGAACCTGTTTTATTTACTTGTCATTTGTTTTTGGTTTTTTGTTTTCTCATGTTGGACAGGGGGCTTGAACTCTGGGTCTTTGCTCTAACACTGAGCTCTTCAGCTCAAGGCAAGTGCCCTTAAGCCACAGCACCACTTCCTGTTTTCTGATGGTAAATTGGAGATAAGAGTCTCATGGACTTTCCTGACTGGGCTGGCTTTGAACTGAGATCTTCAGATCTTAGCCTCCTGAATGGCTAGGATTGCAGACATGAGCCACTGGCGTCTGGCTTGGTTTTCTTGTTTGTTTTTTGTTGTTTTGTGTTATTTGTATGTTTTTGTAAGATATATATATATATATATATATTATTTTTATCAAAATAACACTGTCTATTGCTTTTTTTCTCCATAAAATCTCCATTAACCAACAGCTTTCATTGATAATCCTATGACATCTTCATACATAGTTGCAATGTATTTGAAAGCTATCTTTCACCACTCTGTATGGATCTCCCCTCTCTCATCTCTTTAGGAGTCCCTGAATTCTAATCATACACACATATACATATATATACATATACACATATATAGTATATGTATACATATATACACACATATGTATATATATAAATATATATATGTATATGTCTGTATGTGTGTGTACATGGATATCTTTAAGATATAATTTCCACATATGAGTGAAAATAAACAATATTGTTATTTTAAGCATGGTTTATCTTATTCAACATAATGATCTCTAATTTCATGCATTTCTATATTAATAGAATGGTTTTATTTTTCGTTCTTTCTCTGGAATATTCCATGGTATGTATCTGTGTACCCATATCTACTTACACATGTGCACATATATCACATCTTTAGCCATTTTTGTGTGTTTTGGATTATATCAGCTAGTTCAGTAGTTTGACTCGAATGAATAGCACTTCAATAAACATAAATATACAGATAGCATCCTTAAATGCTGAATTTTACCCCTGCCTGCATTTAGGGTTAATTTTCTTGAAGATCTTTTTCCATTCTTTGACATTAAGACAATATTTGTCTTTGTCAGTGACATATATTTCTTGAAGGCAATAAGTAGTTGGGTTTGCTTTTTAATGTACATGGTTGTTCTATGTCTTTATCAAAGGTCATTAACATTAACTGTGAATATTTAAAGGCATTTAGTGTTTTCTGTTATTTTGTTGGTTTTTTTCAAATTTTTTTATTGTGATTAAGTGGTTACATAATTTCCCAAATTTCACAGCATTGTGGGATAGTGATGCTTAGTTTAAGTCACAAACACATTCTAACTTTCATGGAGCAAAATGTCTATCATGGACTATAACATTTATGAGTTCTATGAGCTTTGCAATAGTTATTTCTTCCACATTGGGTGATATATACATTTCTTTTGTTTTTCAAAGCATCAGCTATTCCTTGTTTCCCACTTGTTCCCTCCCTCCCACCACTGCCATTGAGTTGCTTTAGTTAATTTTGGTCAATGTCCAGTGCAGCTGATGGGTCCCACTATTGTATGTTTTTCCCTGATTCCCTCTAGTTCTGTGTCGTCCTCCTGGTTTCCCTCCTGTGTGCACATATATACGATATATGTGATCAGCAGCATGGGGTTATTTAGTAGTGATTCAACCAGATGAGTGGAAGTCCTTTGTTTCTTAAGTCCTGTTAATTTTGTCTTATCACCTAACATTTTGAATTTAACATCTACTTATCAGGGAGACCATGTACTGTTTGTCTCTTTGCTCTTGGCTTCCCTCTCTCAACATGATTTCTTCTAGCTCCATCCATTTCCCGGCAAATGCCATTATTTTGTCCTTTCTAATGGCTGCATAATATTCCATTGTGTATAGGTACCACAATTTTTGGATCCATTCATCTGTGGTGGGACATCTGGGTTGTTTCCATATCCTGGCTATTGTGAACAGTGCTGCAATAAACATGGAGGTGCATGTGTCCTTGTATACTGGTTCCTGTTGTTCAGGATAGATGCCTAAAAGTGGTATGACTGGGTCATAGGGGAGGTCAATATTTAGCTTTCTGAGAACCCTCCAGACTGCTTTCCAAAGTGGTTGCATAAGTGTACATTCCCACCAGCAGTGTATAATAGGGTTCTTCTTTCTCCACATCCCCTCCAGCATTTGTCATTGGCTGACTTGAGGATGTGGGACATTCTGACTGGGGTAAGGTGGTATCTCAGGGTTGCCTTTATTTGCATTTCTTTCACAACCAGGGATGGTGAACATTTCCTCATGTGTTTCTTTGCCATTTTTATCTCTTCTTCTGAGAAGTCTCTCTTTAATTCCCTTGCCCATTTAGTAATTGGTTTGTTAGGTTTGGGAGGGATTAGTTTCTTGAGTTCCCTGTATATACTGGATATTAACCCCTTGTCTGATATATTGCTCTTAAATATTTTTCCCAATTAGTTGGTTGTCTTTCTTTTTTTTTCTAGTCATGGGGCCTGAACTTTGGGCCTGGGCACTGTCCCTCAGCTCTTCAGCTCAAGGCTAGTGCTCTACCACTGGAGCCAAGCACCACTTCCAGCTTTTTCTGCTTATGTGGTGCTTGTGGAGCACATGGGCAGCAAAGATGGCGCTGGGAGGGGGTTGAGTGGGCAGAACCTAATTTACTGAAGAGCACATGGCCAGCCAAGATGGCTCTGGGAGAGAGTAGAGTGGGCAGACCCCAATTGACCTGCTGATCAGTACCTAACCAGTCCGTGAAGGCTCAGGTGAATGATAGGGTGTGACCTTGACAGTGATTGGTTCTTCTTCCTCCCTTACCATACCACCCACCCTTTCTGTCTTTAAAAGGGGCTGCTCTCTGTTAATAAAAGAGTTTTTCTACCTGCTGGATTTGGCTCCCTGCTGTGTCTGATTGTCTCCTGGGCTGAGGGAGGCTAGGGAACGGGCAAGCGCCACACTTACCTTTCCTCAGACCCCGTCCGTCTTTTGTGGGACGGACGAAGACCCAACAGTGCTGAGGAATCGAACCCAGGGTCTCATGCATGCAAGGCAAGCACTCTACCACTGAGCTACCTTCCCAGCCCCAGTTGGTTGTCTTTCTAGCTTGGTTGTGATAGCTTTAGCTGTGCAGAAGCTTTTTATTTTAGGGTAGTCTCATTTGTCGAGTCTCTCTCCAATTTGTTGTGACCCTGGGACTCTGTTCAGGAAGTTCAAATGTCTCTCCTACTCTGTCCTGCAGTAGTTTCAGAGACTCAGGTTTGATGTTAAGGTCTTTAATCCATTTTGAGTTGATGTTGGTGCATGGTGAAAGACTGTGGTCCACTTTTACTCTTCTGCATGTGGCCACCCAGTTTTCCCAGCACCAGTGGTTGAAGAGGCTGTGTCTCCTCCACTGTATGTCTTTGGTTCCTTTGTCAAATATCAGCTGACTGTAGGCATGTGGTTTTATTTCTGGATCTTTTATTCTATTCCATTGGTCTTTGGGTCTGTTTTTGTGCCAGTACCATGATGTCTTTGTTATTATGGCTCTATAGAAGAGTTTGAAGTTCGGCATGGGTATCCCTCCCATATTGTCTTTATTCCCTAGAATTGTTTTGGGTATTCTAGGTCTTTTGTTGTTCCATATGAATTTTTGGACTGTTTTCTGTATTTCAGAGGTGTATGTCATTGGGATTTTAATTGGAATTGCATTGAATTTGTATATTTAAATTGGCAGTTTTACAATTTTCACTATATTAAGTCTGCCTATCCAAGATCATGGAAGGTCTTTCCATTTCCTAGTGTCTTCTGTAATTTCTTTCTTTAACTTTTTATAGTTGTCATTAAATATATTTTTACATCTTTGGTTAGGTTAATTCCCAAATATTTTATTTTGTGGGGATTATTGTGAATGGGGTTGCTTCCTTTATTTCCCTCTCTGCTTGTACATTGTCAGTGTACAGGAAGGCGACTGATTTTTGTGGGTTCATTTTGTATCCTGCTACTTTGCTGAAGTGATTTATAATTTCTAAGAGTTTGGGGATGGAGTTTTTGGGATCATGAAGGTATAGTATTCTGTCATCTGCAAAAAGGGATAGTTTAACTTCTTCTTTCCCTATGTGGATCCCTTTAATGTCTTTTTCTTGCCTTATTGCCCTGGCTAAGGGTTCCAAGACTACATTGAAGAGGAGTGGAGACAGTGGGCATCCTTGCCTTGTTCCTGATTTTAGGACAATTGGTTATAGCTTTTCCCCATTAAGCATAATATTGGCTATTGGTTTGTCGCATATGGCTTTTATTGTTTTAAGGAATGGTCCTTCTACTCTTATTTTCTCCAGAGCTTTTAACATGAATGAATATTGTATTTTATCAAAAACCTTTTCTACATCTGTGTAGATAATCATGTGATTCTTGACCTTGGCTCTGTTGATGTGTTGGATTACATTTATTGACTTACATATGTTAAACCATCCAGGGTGTGCAGTTCCCTGCTTTTCCCCCTGTGCTGAGGCATATGCTCAGCTTCTGACTTCAGTTGGGAGGAGTTGGTTGTGTTGCTCAGGCACTGGATCCCCAGGCCTGGTCTCGGCCCCTGGCCTGAGGCACACCAGTTGGACCTGTGCTGCTTTGTTTCCTGCCTAGGTTACGCAGTACACAGTTCAAATTTCTTCCACTGTTGGCTGTTTTGAATTAGGGGTTCTGTTCCTGGCTTGTGAGTTTAAGCTCTCTTCCAGGGTGCTCTTGCTCTAGCCTGGCCAGCTGGGTGTGCTACATGGGCTGGTGGAGCTCTCAAATAGTTCCCAGTTTTAGTGGGTCCTGTGGTCCCAGTGTTGGGGTAGGGGTCTGGGTCAGGAACTGGGAATCCCCACCAGCTCTGGTCTCCCTTGAGGGATACACTGTCCCCTGCATTGTACTCACCCTGGAGTTAATTGTTGTTTCTGTGAGGAAGTAGGTTGCTGGTTGCCTCTGCAATCAGAGTTCAGTTGAGATGGTTGTGGGCTGGGCAGGGCCGTGTTGGCATTGTGTGTTTCTCCTCTGTCTCTGCCTCAATTGATGTTGTTCAGGTCTGCGCTGGGGAATGGGACTCCGGCCTCTGGCTGAGGGGGGCGGGAGGGGTCTCTGTGCAGATTCTGAGCATTGGGATTTGTCTGTTTGAGCTCTCCAGATCAACACCAGTACATTGCAGGTCTTCTGCTCTGGCATTCTGTGGGCGTCCCGTGTAGTTCTGGGGTTCCAACCATGGGACCGAGTGGCTTTGGCGGGATGGAGCCTCTCTGCTAGGAGAGTGGGGTGGAGATGGGATCTTTGTGCATGCTCCCAGCTTGGAGGTTTCTCTGTTGGTCACAATCAGTGGGTCTGACACTGGTACCTCAGGTGTCTTCTGCGCGGGTGATCTGCAGATGACCCCCCTGTGTCTCTGGGACTGCAGTGGCCCCCGCTGGCCAATGCTGGCCAAGGCTTGGCATGCTGCCGCCCAACCAGTAAAGGTTGGGGGTGGGATCCTCATGCTTCTCTGTTCTGATATTCTTCCTTTTCTTTCTTTCTTTTTTTTTCCTGCCTCCTGTTTTTCCCTGGGTGTTCGTCTTTTTGTTGTTGCTGGTCTCTTGGGGAGATTAAGCATTGGAACTTGAACTCTCTTTTTGGATGGGAGAGCTGTGGCATTTCCTTACTGCCTTGTCACCATCTTGGTCCCCCCTCTATTTTGTTGTTTTTAGGATTCTTCCTTCTTATATGGTCATATGACCACATAAGATGATGCTAAGTGAAATGAACTCCAAAACATGGACACAAGAGTTTTTTCTTTTTCTTTTTTTAGTGTACTATCTGATTTCTTTTTCCTTTTGTATTTCCCACCCCTATGGCTTATCCCCTGCTGTCACTGTATTTGATTTTAGTACCCTGGGTATTGTATATATGTTTATCTGAATTAAGGAAGGAAAGGGTAACAACAAAGCATTCAGACAAAGGAAAAAAGGGGAACCAATCAAAAGTAATATTCACAAGACAATATGTTGAAAATGATCTGTCCAACTTTGTGGGGGGTGGTGAGAGGAGGGAAAGTGGGAGAAAAGTGAGGGAGGAGGTAACAAGTTAGAAAAGAAATGTACTCACCACCTTACTCATGTAACTGTAATCCTCTGTACATCATCTTGACAATAAAATTAAAATTTAATTAAAAAGTAAATATATAAATAATCACCTAATATTTCTGGTGAGTGAAGCTAGAAGGAGGTAAAAGGAAAAAAAGAATCTTCCTTCTTTCCCATATACTTTATTTCCTATTCTATTATTTGCTAAGCTAATCTACTAACAATTTTTCTTTCTTGTATTTTCCTGATTTTTTTTCTGTTGACAAGATTTTCTTAAGTGACTTTTGTACTAGTAGTTTATCATCATGAATTCTATTAACTTTCGTTTATTATGAAAAGTTTTAAAAATTTTCCCTCAATTATGAAGGATAGCTTTGCAAGGAATATTAATATATGTTGACAATTATTATATTTTTAAAGACATTTCATACTGGCCTTGGCATATAGAGTTTGTGCTGAGAAATGTTATTCTAATGGATTTGCCATTATATATATTTTGTCTGTTTTCTTTTGTAGTTTTTCATATTCTTTTTTATTCTATACGTTAAGTGTATTTAACATAATGATGTCCACTTGTGGTTAGGGAAGTTTTCTGTTATTACTTTATTGATAAGTTCTGGATAGCTTTAGTTTGTTTGTCTTCCTTGTAAACATGATTTTTAGATTTGATCTTTTGATGGAATCTTAGAAGTTTTGTTTCATTCATATTTTCTTAAGTTTTTCTACTGTTTTGCTGTTTGATCTAATTCCTCAATTTCATCTCTAATCTTTGGTATCCTATTTTTGACTTGTTCTGTTCAATCAGCTAGATGTTTCAGTTTTCTGTTTGGGATATTAACCTGATAATACCCAAGATTTCATTAAAATTTACATTTTATTTATTGTTATTGAATTCCTCTTTCTTTTTTCATTTCATTTAGCTCTTTGAATTCTGTAGTTGTTTATCCACTCTTTAAATTCATGCAGTTTGCCTATACATCATCACTTTAATTCCATTGATCAATCTTATCATTGTTATTTTTTAATTCATTGTTTCAAATTTGTTTATTTGTACTATATTTAATGGTGGCTCTTTCCAGGGGATACTGTGATGATGGACGAAAACTTTACTCATCCAAAAATAATGAGAGCAAGAAATGAGTTTAATCAATAGACATGATTAAACTGAAGATGTCTTTCTCATCCTCCACTATTAAAGGGTTAGATTACACAGGTTTGCCTCTGGCAGATCAATGGGCATATTCCAAGGGGGCACTTAACAGCATATTTGGAAGCAGTAAGATAAATACTCACAGGCGCACATCTTATGTTTTGACAGGATTACTGCAGAATTTCAAGCACTGAGAATCCTTTGTCTTTACTCAGACACAAGATAATCAGTCACACAATAAACAGTTTACCAATGGATTCAAGCATTCTCTATGCACACCATAGTTACTGTACCTACTCAAAGTTCACAGGGGTGTGGAGTTCCCACAACTTAAGTATTTATTGTAGACTTTTTGACTTTTGGGAGAGACATGTTGTCTCACATATTCATGCATTTAGTGACTTTCACTTATGCATTTGGGGCCAAATTTTTGTGGGTATTTCAATCTTCTGTGATATGGCTAGTGATTTCTCACATATCATTTAAGGCTGAATAATGGCTGGGGTCTTATTTTCCTATTAATAAAATAAAAGGATGAGGTTCAGTTACTAAACAATTTCCATCTTCATTACCTTGTGTGTAAGACTCTTCTCCACTTTGGGTGAAGGAGCTTGGCTGGAAAAGTTTTTGCAATTAATAAGCCACTACCTTGTATTTGTAGCAATCTTTAATAAAGGCTAATCACTATTACTGTTTCAATATCATTAGATGGATGTAAAAGGAAAGCTATACCTCCATTATCTATGGAAAGCTTAGTTAATCAAAATGCCAACAGGAAAGAATAGAAGCAACATTAATGATTAATGCTAGTTATTTGATTATATAAAAAGGAGTGGGTGGGAGCTAAGCTTGGCAACAGAGGTTAATGAGAAAGTTGAATAAGATAAATAGAAAAAAATCTAATTAACCTTGTGTAGGGGTAGAAAGTAGGGATGAGAAATAAAGATAATTGAACAAACACAGAATAAAATAAAACATAATAAAAAAATGAGAATGAAGACAACATAAATGTAAACAAAACACACACTTGCCTTACTAATGTTACTGTAACCCCTCTGTACAGCATCTTTACAATAAAATAAATTATTTAAGAAGAAAATATGCAAATATACACACCAATAATGTCTGTGCAATCTACACCAGGTAACAGTGTAGATATAGAACATGACAAAATATGATTTAAGATTGAATCCTGAAAGGTAGATGATGTGGCTCAAATATAAAGACTTCAGAGAAAAGAGAGAAGTAGAATTGAAAATTAAATAAAATACAGTAAATTGCCTATAGTATAAAATCAGAATTAAAAAGTAAATAGATTATATCACGTAGACAAAAATATTCCTCATTGACAAACAAATAAAAAAAGATACAACCTTACACAAATAACAACAAAGAAAGACTTACATACAACACAAAGCTTATTTGCCACAGTCACATCATCTAATGGGAGTCTTTCTTGCCCGGGGAGGGGTAGAGTTACAAACAACTGCCACATCCTTGCCTATAGAGTCCCAATTACTTATAATGGTATCTCTGCCTAATTTTTAGAATTCTAGCTGTTCTTCTGTGCCAGTGACTATTGTCAAGATCAAACTTCATTCTCATATCTCTCCCTTTCCTGTGTGATTTAGCAAGGAATCCCAAAACTCTAACACCCAATATGGCCAAGTGGCCCATTTTGCCTCACATATCTAAGCTAACAATGAAGATTCTTTTTTGTTTGTTCATGTGTTAGCAAGGAACTGAATCCAGGGCTTCATGCTTGCATGCTATGCAAGCATTCTACCACTAAGCCACATTCCTACCCAATAATGAAAACTCTTATAGATACACTTGTCTATGCGGCCTTGTCTGATACTCTTCTCCACATCTTCTTCTCCACTCTTTCTTCCCCGCATCTACCTTTATGACTGAATTACACTGAAATAATATGGCAAGATATTCTGTGAGTCCTTAAGCTGTGATTGCTCTTTATATGGTCTTACAGTAAGCATTAAGATAGTGTCTTACTCTCATGCTCCTAGATAAAAGGAGTGACTGAATGTCTTTCTTCACCAAGACTAGCCTCTCACACCAGAGTAGTAACTGTCATACAAATTCCTGTGCTGAGATTAAGGCTTGTGGTTTGTGTGGGATTTTCCACAGCTAGAATTGGCAGTCTACATATAGAACCCTGTGTTTTACTTTGTATTTAAACCTTCAATTTCCCTTTCCCCATGTAGTTCCTAGCTCTTACCTCTTTCTTATTATTCAACTATGACACAGTTCTAACTGATGATTAATATTTTCTTTATATTCAAACTTCTAACACTTTCTCTATGATCATCAAAGATTTCTGTGCAGAGATTTGTCCTTTTTGTGATCTGCTTGGAGGAAGAAATGGGAGCAGGAAGGGGAGGGAAGATATACAAGAACTTCCTTTTGATG
The DNA here is from genome assembly GCF_024711535.1 of Dipodomys merriami. Taxonomy (NCBI): domain Eukaryota; kingdom Metazoa; phylum Chordata; class Mammalia; order Rodentia; family Heteromyidae; genus Dipodomys; species Dipodomys merriami. Next base: position 33,012,186 of record NW_027204492.1, on the reverse strand, counting down.
CTCTTTCAATCTTTATTTCAAATAACTCAGTCAAAGTTCCCAAACTTATTCAAGAAAAGCAATCAGAATCTTAAATATGTGAATGCATAGGTATGTGATAGGAGAGATTAAGTGCACCAAAGGAGAATGTTTCTACTCTAGGAGAACAAAAGACTACAACATTGAATGTCTATCATTGGTTATATGTGTTGCTACTGTCTCCATGTTAAAAGGAAAATACAGAGTCACAATTATGGCATATTATTTTCCCAAACATTGGTTTCTCAATTATACTAACCCTGAGCTTTTGTGAACACAAATATATAAGAGGTTTAGTTATCCATATAATTCTAACATCATGCCTATTGGTCCATCTGTCCAATGGACATTTGTTCAAGATAGAAAGTTGGTTTGATATTGAATTTGCCCTTTTGATGATTCTGACCAATTACCACTACTCTTCTCTTTGGCTTCACATTTTAAAAGCCATGGAAAGATATACAATTATTGTTACAAACGTAATGCTTTCCATTTTCTGCTTTGAAATAAAACCCATTGAATTTGCAAAGAATTTCCCTGAAGCAAAAATGTAACAGCTGGGCCCTCTTTGGGTAATGGGTCTGTAGCACTGAAAAACAAAATCCAGCATTTAAATTGCAAAAAAGAGTGACTAATAGAGTTGGATGTTTCACAGGATACAGGAGTCATCTATCGATAGTGAAATTTTTATCATGATGAGAGTAGTATGAGCCTCCTGGGTTCATTTGTATCTACTCAAAAGCAAATAAATAAAAATAAGAAATACGTTAAAAATCTTGATCATTTTACCTGAAAGAATGTCTATACCTTCAAAATTTAAAATAAATGACTTCTCAGGTATTTTAGTATTATCTTTTAGACGTTGCTAAAAATAATTTTTGTCATATGAGACTTTTCAAAACATTAGGCAAAAACAAAAAATCGTGTTTTCCTTTTACCAAACTTATTAATATATCTTGATTACTAAGTTCTTAAACTTGAACATCTATAAAAAGGATTTAAGGTATATGTATGTATATTAAAGCATAGATTTCTGTCCCTTAAACAGTTTCTGACTTGATGGGCATGAAGTAGCACTTAAGAATTTTCATTTCTAACAAGTTCACAATGCCACTGCTGCTGCTGGACAAAAGATTTTTATGTACAGGATTTTTGGGGACAATAGATCAAAGAAGATAATATTTGTATTAGTGGAGGTAAGAATAATAACTTGTGATTATCATAGAAATATATTTGTAATATCTCAGAGAATGTATCTATCACAGTGAATATGCCTTTTTCATGAGAAGTGTAAGAAATTATTATCCTCATTTTAAAGAGGAGAAGACTTGGGTTATTTAATAATTTGGGAGACATTTTAGAATATGATAGATTTTCTTGTCTATGCACCAACCATAAATCAAAACAGAATCCTGGAAATTAATAAGAAAATAACTATTGCAATACCAGAAGAAGGACCAGTAAAATGCAGAGACCAAACTGTGTAAAGCATTATAAGCAGGGGCAGTTGGATAGACAACTGGGGAAAGTAGGTAAGTGGTGTTAAAATTAATAGAGTGAACTGAAAAAAATACAAATTGGTTTAATGACAACAATAACAGCAAAATTGAGGGAGTATATGTTTTATATGTATGAGGTTCTGGAACTGAAATGGAACAAACAAGGTAATGTGAGAAATTCACATTAATTTAGGGCCTACATGTCCTTGTCAAAACAGCTAAAATTTATGTCAAGCATAAAGTTTTATCAGCTTTTTACTTTCTGCCTTACTGAGAGATCCATGGAAATAAAATTTACAGATTTTTCTTTTTCTTTTTTAATTTTATAACACAGATGTTTCTACTGAAGACAAGTTTTCTTCATAGAAATTGAAGAAAAAAATGCTATACTTGGTCTCCTTTATATTTTGTCCTTATTTTATAGAGAAAGTTTCAAGGAGAAAAATAAAATGCATTGACTATTAAGAAACTGAATTCTCATCTATACTTTATTTTATGAACTTTTCAGGTGGGGCATGGTGAAACATATCTATAATTCCAATACTTGGAACACTTAAGGTAAAAGGATTGTCAATTTATGGTTATGTTGCAAAATCCTATTTCAGGAAAAAATCAAGCTTTTTCATTATAAATTAAGATAAGTAATAGGATAAAAGAAGTTTTGGGTAAACCATATATCTAAAAAACTTGTACAGATCTAGTTTAAGGTTACAGGTGATCAATAACTATTTATCATAAAAAATTTTCACAGAAAGAAACTTCAGCATATACAGATACATATATTTTTAATAACTATTCTACAGGTATTTACATGGAGTTTATAATCTGGTAATTCTCAGGATGGAAAAATTAGAATGATAGACCTAAAGACAATCTGAATTCTTAGACGCTATGGAAAACAGCAGCCATCCATACAGCTAACTGACCAAGACTTGATCATTTGAGTTTGGCTGTTTTCTCAATGGGTCTGGCTATCCTCATCAGCAACTATCAGGTCAGTAGTATAAATAAACAGAACATAGTAGCAGTGTTGCTGTCTGATTTGTGAACAGTTTGAACACAGTTTGAATACAGACATAAAGCATCCATTACATTTGCTCCTAGTCCCTTTGTGACATTATCAAAAATGTCTCAAGAAACTGGATAAGACTAGCTGGGTGAAGTAATAATTTAATGCAATCACGAAATAATTTGCATTATTTCCTTTGAGATATACTAACTTATATTTTGTTTATTTTATTTTTTAATTTTATTGTCAAGGTGATGTACAGAGGGGTTACAGTTACATAAGTAGGGTGATGAGTACATTTCCTATCTAGCATTTTTATCTCCTCCTTTGTTTTTCCCCTGCCATCTCTTCCTTCCGCACCTCCCCAACTCCTCCCTCCCCACTCCCCTGAAATTGTAAAGTTTATTTTCAACATAGTGTCTTGTATATCTCATTGTTACAGTGGGTCAAACTGTATCCTTATTTAAGCATTTTGTTATATCTTTTCCCTTCTCCAAATTATAAAAATGTATATACAAGATGCAGGACACCGGAATCAAATACAGTGAAAACAAGGGTTATGCCATGGGAGAAGAACATATAAGAGAAACAAAAATATCACATAGTGCATTATAAGTACATTAAAAACAATAACAAGAAAGAAAAAAACACTGTGTCCCTATCTTGGGGTTCATTTTACTTATGTCTATGTATATAGCTTTTGACCTTTTTTGCTTGTCCTAGACATGTACTAGTTATTGCAAATAAGGGAAACCATGGAACCTATGTTTCTTTGGGCCTGGCTTACTTCACTTAATATAGTTTTTTTCCGTCTTTAAATTTCCTAAAAATGGGGCGATGTCATTCTTTCTGATGGAGGAATAGAATTTCATTATGTATGCCACATTTTCTGATCCATTCATCTACTGAGGGGCATCTGGGTTGGTTCCATATCTTAGCTATGGTGAATAATGCTACGATAAACATAATTGTGCCGGTAGCTTTGGTATGACCTTGTTTGTGCTCATTTGGGTAAATGCCCAAAAGTGGGATTGCTGGGTCATAGGGGAGTTCTACGTGGAGTCTTTTGAGGAACCTCCATACTGCTTTCCAAAGTGGTTAACAAGTTTACACTCCCACCAACAGTGCAGTAGTGTTCACTTTTGGCCATATCCCCTCTAGCATCTGTTGTTACTAGATTTCTTGATTATAGCCCATTCTAACTGGGGTGATGAGTACATTTCTTGTCCAACTTGTTCTAACTTATATTTTGCATTTAGTTTTCATGCTGTTTTTATGTGCTGAATTACAGTTTATGTGTTAAACTTGTGTGGCAGATCTTTTATTGAACTATATAAAGAAACAAATATTGGTGTAGACAAATATGTTCTCAAAGAGTAAGTAGCTGATGATATAAAAGTATTCATCCTGCCTGGCACTCCTTGTTTCTTAAACCTGTTACTCTAGGAGTCAAGAGGCTGATATCTGAGGTTTATAGGTCTTATAAGTACCGCGCGCTAACAGATTGCGCAACTGGAGCTCCCTGAGGTTTATAGGTCAAAACCAGCCTAAGAAGGAAAGTCTGAGCTTCTGTCTCCAGTTAACCACCAGCTGTCACTTAAGTTGTAGAGAACCAGCCTTGAATAAAAAACCTCAGGGACAACACCCATGCCCTGAGTTCAAGCCTGAGGACTGGCACTGAATAAGAAGACATTATTTCCATAAACTAGATATTCTTTAGGCTTAAATATTTTCATTGTTATAGCATAAGTGAATATACTGATTATTTGCTTCTGTGAATAGCCATGGAAAATAGAGTCCTATAAGTTATATACATATTACCTAAATAATAATACAGATAGTACAAAATTTAAAACTGAACAAATAATCTGAAAGATGTTTTTATAGTGAGTGTCAAGTTAACATATCAGACAATAATGGCTACCAGAATTAAGTCATACATGTTATTAGTTGGCCCAATGTTTCTGGGAGAAGACTGGACACTTTAAAATCATGTGCATAATTTGGGTAAGTAGATCTTAAGTAGAAGCCAAAACAGGTTAGGGTAATAGAGAAAAATGAAGAGTGTACTAGCAGGTTCTGAATCAGTTTGGTTCAATAGGAATACTAATATGAAAGTAGCAAAAGAGGAATAAAAAATGCGACTTCCATAGTACCAGGCTTTTGTTTACCCCTTGATCCTGGCCAACTTTCTGTTTTATTATGGCATAGTAGCATAATATCCCAGTATTGGGCTTGGAACACATACCCACAAAATATGACTATACAAGATCAGAATATAGCATTTCAAAATATTATTCTTTGAAATATTTCTAGATGGTTATTTTGAAAGAGCGATATCTTATAAAGGAATTCATCTTTAAATTAAATATACACTTACATTAGTACAAGGATGGTAGCTAGAGTCAGGCCAGAACTTCAACTACAGGAATTACAGCATCTCAGACCAGCCACTTTCCCCAATATACCAATCAAAGCAATGATTAGTCATAATAGTGGTAATGAGACAAAGGGGATTTGCTAATGTGCTGGCTTGTGCTGTAGAAGGTAGAGAGAAAGCATTTTTTTCATGATATTCATATGCGCATTTGGTTTAAAAAGAAGATGTACTGGGGCAGGGGTGAGAGCTATGTATGATTAAGCAGTCTTGATCTACTATAACCTACATTGACAAGTGGCTGAATTTCAGCCAAGGACAAATTCTCAAATATAAAATATGAGCTATAACCAGGTGGATTTTATTTATTTCACCTTCCATTATCTGTATGTTACTTCTTTTTCTCTGGTTTTAAATATAACCTGCCTATGTGGCATTTTTGACTGGGGATGTGAACTAATTCTAGCATCACAAATAAAACCAACAAAAACCTGAAAACCTGGACTGCTATTAAAAGATACTTGTCAGTTAAAAGCATTTGATTAACAGGAAATGACTTGAAATAACCCCTTGAGAAACAAGAAAAAAGGTGCTGATGATGCTGTTGAGGTCCTATGCTTTCATCACAGCACTTAGTTTCACACCAGCTAGACCTGCTCTTTTTTGCATGGAGCTTCCTTTCTTGAGCTTTCTAACGTAAGGATGGTTTATAGTGTGAGAGGGAATTTGCCCTTTAGCAATCATGACAAAAACAGGACTGGGCCCTATAGGGAAATCTGAATCTACTTGGGTAGGTTATGATTGAACAAATTTACTTGTTTCTAGAGCAGTTTATACTCTGCTTACAAATCAGGTTAGGCTTAATTCACTATGTCTAGAGAAATCATTAAATCAAACCTGAAATGTATGGATGTAATCTTTAGACCAAATTTAACATTATAAACTAGATTACGTAGAATTAAGTAGATTAGTTTTACCAAAGTAACTGTAACCAAACAGTACAGGGTTTTAATGGTTAAAATTGTTTCTGAGACAAATAAAGAAAGAAGCAACCAGAAACTATGCTAAACAACAAAACACCCCCAAACACAATGGAATGCATTTTTCATCAATATGTGTAGATACACAAAAATACTAAATTAATTCAAATAGGTTTCTTAATGGATTCTTTGAAAAAAAGCAAATGAAATTCTTAACAATAGACTCTATTTGATTAAAGACAATTGTAATATATTTTCAATTTATCCCAACTGTATCAAGAATTCTTTGAAACTATCCCTTATTCTCTATTTTGATTTATGTCCCTCTTTAATCCCTTATGCTGAAGAGAAGTCCTTCCTTAGGATTTTAGTTAACTAGTTACAGGAGATCAAAATCTATTTTGATATTCATGCCAAAGAAATAGTAGGTTGACATATGTCTACAAAACTAAGACCCTGCCCAGGAAAATCATCACATGGATTTCATGGCTATTTCTCTCAGTATACCTCCTTTCCTCCAATTAAAGCTCTTTTTACCATGGAGGTGGAACATACCAAAGAAACAAAATAAAAAACAAAAACAAAAACAACAGGGTATAACCCCTGTTTTCACTGTATTTGATTCTGAGATTCAGGTACCCTGCATCTTGTGTATACATTTTTCTAATTTGGGGAGGGGAAGGGAAAAAACAAAATGCTTACATAGGGATACAGGTTGACCCATTGTAACAATGAGATGTACAAGACACTATGTTGAAAATGAACTTTACAACTTCAGTGAGGAGGGAGTAGTTGTGGAGGTGGGGAAGGAGGGGATGGTAGGGTATAAACAAAGGAGGAGGCAACAATGCTTGATAAACAAATGTACTCATTACCCTACTTATGTAAGTATAACCCCTCTGTACAGTATTTTTACAATAAAAAATGTATAAAAAATAAAATAAGGGGCTGGGAAGGTGGCTCAGTGGTAGAGTGCTTGCCTTGCATGCATGACGCTCTGGGTTTGATTCCTCAACACCACATAAAGCAGAAAACGCCAGAAGTGGCTCTGTGGCTCAAGCAGTAGAGCACTCGCCTTGAGCTGAAGAGCTTAGGGACAGCTCCCCAGCCCAGAGTTCAGGCCCCACAGCTGACAAAAATGAATAAATAAGTAAATGAAAATAAAATAAAATCTTTTACAAAAAAAGCTGTTTATATACTGAGATAGAGACTTTTGATGGAGAGATTCTTTTGTCTTCTTCTGGGCTGGCTTACAATAACCTTGCTAGCTTCCAATAATTTCTATTTCACAGGTCATCTGTAGAACAGTGAACAATATGGACCTAGGTTTCTGGTAACACAACTGATTTTCTATCTATTCGTCGAAATTCTCTGAGTCTGCTGACATCTTTTCTATACTACTTTTTTGCTTAAAAAGATACAAATGCCTAAACACCATTTAAATTTAATTCTTAAAGTTTTTCTTCAAAAATGAAGAATAGACATGAAATCTTGTACACCAAATAAGGATAAGGAGCTTTGGTTCCAGTTAGCCACATTGTCTCCAAGAGTATGGCGCCAAATCTGTGCAACATTCAGTTACTAAAAGTTAATACTACCAGCAAAATTTAGAATAATCCAATTCCCAAGGGAATGCAAACTAATAAGAGAACAGCAAAGTATATAACGTCTCCATTATTTTTCACCCTCCTATTCATGTTTTTTAGTTTTTACTGTAAAAATACTGTACAGAGGGGTTACAGTTACATGAAGCAATGCAATGAGTACATTTCTTATCAAGCATTGTAGCCTCCTCTTTTGTTTTTCCCTTACCATCCCTTCCTTCCCATCTTCACAGCTATACTCCACCCCCCAACCCCACACCCCCACACCCCCTACCACTCCTACCCCACCCCCCCACAACCCCACCCCGCCAAAGTTGTAAAATTCATTTTTTGACATAGCGTCTTGTTCATCTCACTGTTACAATGGGTCAACCTGTATCCCTATTTAAACAATTTGTTTTTTCCCTTCCCCTCCCCCAATTATACCAACATCAAATAGAGTGAAAAGAGGGGTTATACCGTGGGGAATGTCTCCATTATTTTCATGTATAATAGTTAAAATACTTTTTTTTCTTCAAGTACACAGGTAGACCTTAATGTTAGACCAAGTTCATCTGTCTTGAAACTGGAGTTTCAGATTTCAGGCTCTTGTAAGAGAGAGACATGGTGCAAGGCAGAGAAAGGAGATCTTTTGCATAGCACAGGCATGTCATAGCAATATAGCCCTTCAGCTCATCATTTGCCATCTTTGGAGATACAGACATGAGCTTTGGATCTTATAAACAAGGATCTAGAGGAAGAGGAAGAGAGGTTTGTGTAAATATTAAATAGGCCTGATCAAAATATGGCCTAGTTGACCATTGTTTCAGTATTTGTTTTAGGAGAGGTTGCTGAGAAATAATTATCTCTGTCATCACTGGTCAAGAGAAACAATTCACTCAGGCCAAGATCTGTCCTAAGTGTAATTTCCGTTACTTGTCATAAAAATGTTATCATTCAGTTCCTTCCAGGATTCCAATGTAATTGCAAAGTGATTACATACAGAATGGCTTAGAGAAAAAACATCAAATGGAGACATGTCAGCCAATCTGCTTTTAGTTAATTAATGGGTCCAGCATAATCAGCTTTTAAACACCTCTTACAGTCTAACCATTGATCATCAGCTTCAAAACTACAAAGGAAAAACTTATGCGAGGCAATAGAAAATATCTCTAAGGTGTGGTTGTCAAAAAGTAGTCAATTTTTGTGAATACCAAAACCAGGAAAGACTTAAAACTCTCATTTATGATGTGCAGGAATTGCTTTATATACAACTTTCTTATCCTCAGGAGCCTTTACTGAAATGATGCTAAGTAATTTAGGAGAGCAGTGTCATTGATTTTAAGTGTTTCAGAGTAAAAGAGCATGTTTAGGTTGATGCAAAACTCACAGCTCACTATTAAACAATGACAGATGGCTGTGCATGATCCAGAGAGAACAGACAGCTTGCTGAATTAGATGAAAGCCTCTGTGAAATATTTTACCAAAAAGGGAGTCTATCTGACTTCAGTTACAAATAACAAATAGAATCGCCCCCCAGGTGAAGCAGCTGATAGGTTCAGTACACAAGTCTTATGGGACTGGTTTTGTGATGACTAGGATATCCACATGCAAAATATTTTTATTACCCAAGTCATCCTACAAGTTGTACTTTAGAAGAACCTTTGGCATGAGATTCTTAAGTAACTACTACTTCACATAGAGCAAGTCAGAGAAGATTTAAGGAATTTGTTTTACCAGATTCTCTAGGGCTTTACAGAGGCTAATAAAATTGTTAAGCTAATTAACAAGAGAAGTAGGAATGGCTAAAGGGAGAGAAAAAGAACTTATCCTGATAAGGTAGAAGTTTTAAGGTAATTAATAAGAAATTTAAAAAGACTGCATATGGTAAAAACAAATGTCAATACAACACCACGGAAGGTGTCATAAAAATGTTATCATTCAGTTCCATCCTTCTAGGCTTCCAATGTAATTGGAACCAAAGAAAATGCTTGCTAGCCTCCCAATATTATAATGGTCCAAATAAGTTTGCTCCATTTAGTCTAGTGTGGAGAAATTTTAAAACTCAGAAAGTGTAAATTACAATAAGTATCCTAGTTAATAGTTCCTTTGGGCAATAAACAGTTGAATCAAGAAATGGGCAGAGATTCTTTGATTTTTCCCTGTCTCTTTATGGAATGGAGTAAAACTTCATAGATGAACTTGAAAAAGTCTGAAGAATATTTTTTCAGTAAGTTAAAGTCTTTAACTCATGTTAAATTAAGTAATCTGTTTCATTGGATGTCTTAAGTCTGACTTAAAGATGGCCCAATACATTTTAAGTTTGGCTTGAAAATTTTTCCTACATGGTGAACAGTTACCTACATTGTGCAGAAACAGTTATAAATCTACTTTTACTACAGGTAACTAAGTCTCCATCAAATTATAAGATGGTGTTGAGCTTGACCAACCAACACCTGTGTAGGTCACATTCATTTTCTATATGTTACAGCTTTTTCTGTGGCTATGCATATAACTTGACTATCTGGTGGAGAGGAGCATTCTGAGCCATTTGTCTTCTGAACCACTGTCTGATTCTAGAATAACAAATAAAAGAAACTAAAATCTGGAAAACTAAGTTTGTTGTAAATTTGTCCCCCAATAATGACCACAATTCAATTCAATTTAGCTTTACCTATAACTATTTGCCATAGGCTATAAATAGGACAAATAATAAATCACTCACACATAAGTTACCACAAGGAAAACAACTTTAATACCTGACTCACCTAAAAGTGAGTCATTATTTTCACTTCCTTATAGCATTAAAGAAGAGAAAAGGTCAATTTCAAGTACATCTCAATTTTGCAATACATTCCCTTTTATTGACCATGTTTTGTTTGGAAACTAGGACTTAAGTTTATAAAATGCTAGTTTGTTGGCATAAATTCATAGAACTGAAACAGATTTTAATTGTCATTTACACATTTGCATTCCCTGTTTTTATATTTTTCCTCTAAACTTTTGAGCAAAGTATAATTTCTAAGCACTTTTTAAAATAAATATTGAAAGTTTGTTTCTTCTTGTTTGCATCTTGACAGATGTTTTTATATCAGTACACTAGTAGGACCTAAGAGTCAGTGACTTGAAAATCATTAAAAATTCTCTTCACCTTCAGTTGCATTTTATTTGGATGGAATTTAATTTTATAAAACCACAAACCATGCCACAGCTATTCTGCATGGCTGAATGTATAAACACATTTTTAATTTGGCTTATCTGGTGAGAGCATGGACGATGTGATACCATGGGAATAACAAACTAAGTGAATTTAATACACACATTTTTAGAGCTCCTTGTCTCTGCACATTCTGTTTGACCTTTGATAAACTAGTTGGTTCCACCCAACTCTGTCCCAGTTATTCACGTGGAAACTCTTCAATATTTTCCCTCCCATCCCCCTCTCTTCCTTTCTTCCTTCCTTCTCTCCTTTTCCCTCCTTCCTTCTCCTTATTCTCTATCTTTGACTTTTAATAATATTGATTTTTAAAGTCAGAACTTGTTCTTTTTAGGCAATTTCTACCTGCAACATGTCTAGCCCTCACCTGAATCAAGGTCAACCTGACTCAGGTCAACTTACTTGGTCTCCCTTATGAAATTATTTTGTGCTTTGTATATACATAGGTATATCACTGCTAGTTGTATATAGATTAAAACTACATAGGAAATTGATTAAACGTCTGCATCTTCCTTAAGATATGATCTCTTGAAAGACAAGTTTATCTTTGGAATTTAATAAAATTCAAAGCACATATTAAGTACTTAATATAAGTTTGATGAATACATGAATAAACAAACCAGTCAATAGAATAAAATTCACTTTTCATCATAATAATTTTCAATCCTTTCAGTCGCTGTCTTCACTTAAAATTATGGGACTGGCAGATGCTTTAAATTAAAGAATAAAAAGTTTGGAAGAGTACATATGTGTCTCAAAAACATATAGCCTCAACTGAATAAAAAGCAAAAACTGCATAACCTGCTGCTATCACTGAGAGTATGTAAATAAACAGATCTCACATTTGAAGTGAGGTGGAGACTTCCTGGCCTTTTTCATGGCAATTATCCTTAGCAATAAAGCTGCTTAACCTTCCCATTAGAAGAATTGTTCATATTTGGATACCTCATCATCATAGGAATAAAAATTTGATGCCTGCTTTGTTAAAATATATGGAGGGGAAATATAGAACAAAGCAATAACTATTGTTTTCTTCTTGGTTAAATATATTTTCATTGTTTATCTTATCCAGAATTAGAATTTTCTCTGTGTACTGAGGAACATGCTATTACACTCCAACAAAGCTGAAGAAAGGTTTTACTGCAATAACTGCTTCAGTAATCACTAGCTGATGACAGTGAATGCCACCAGAACAGGCAATACAGAGGCACAATGCAAAGGACAGGGATGAGGCAAGCTAAAAAGATAATGTTAATTGCTGTAAGGTTTCACACTCTTGCCAAAAAAGTGGTTTCCCAGATGATTGAAGAGCAGATTCTTTCATTAAATAATAACCCTCTACTACTAGTGGAAGCTATTCAAAGCTCACTTTTATTAATAATTTTTCTTTCTTTTCAAAATTAACTCCCACAGCTGTCTTGTGCTGTGGGAAGGATAAGCAATATTGGATCTTCTTTGTAAGGGAATTTTGAAACACCTTTTTTGTTCTCAAAGTTTTAAATGTCCCTAAGAACTTCAATGGCGAAATAAAACTTCACAGGACTGCTTTTAATAATGTCATCATTGTGTAGGGATGGGGATGGAGCTAAGTGGCGGAACACTTTTCTAGCATGTGGGAAGCTTTGGGTTCAGTCCTCAGCACTGCAAAAATAACAAAAACAGCAATAACAAATCTACCATTGTATGTTAAAACACTGGGTAGTCTTGATGTTAGTGAAAGTGACCCAGAAGAACTATGGCAAGGCCAAGAATGTATAACATATGCTGGACATGAAAGAGAAAGCCTTGTAGGAATAAGAGTCAATGAGCAATTACAATACTATGTATTTATCTCTAGTATTTCATCTGACATATAGCTCAGAATTAGAAGCAGAAGTTGAGGAAAATCAGAAGTGCTTGAAGAAGACCTGTGGAATTCCAAAGCATAAGTGTTAAGTACTTAAAGTACTTATGAAAGTATCCATATCACCAGACTAGATAAAGTGAAAATCAGAGAGGTGAAATAACTTATTGAAATTTGTACAACCAATATGTCAAATGAACTATGATTCAAGTTTTGTATAAAATTAAGAAGATTTTTACAAGTAGGACAGTAAGACTTTCAAGAGAATTAGACAAAAATGTTTAATAATGGCTATTATTGATAATGGCTATTCTTATGGATGAACACATTATATTGAAGAATATAATACAGCATACTTTTATAGTAAAATGTATAGCATAATTTTATAGTAAACTTTTATATTTCTATGATAGACAGTTTGGTTGCCCATATTCTTTTGGCTTTCAAGTAAGCCACATTACCTGTATATTTTATAATATAATATAGTATAGGATATCATGGCAACTTATAGTAAACAAAGAGATAAAGCATACTGCTAAATGAATTGAAAGTTATTTTTCTTTTTGTGCATATAACTAGGAGTTTTCTCTTGTTATGGAGAAAACTTTAACTCGATACTTAGGACAGTATGGATCTGAGGAATAAGACAGTGCATGAGATCAGGTATTAGAGAACACTGTGGTTCATGGAGACAATTTGCTTGAAAGTATACCTTAAAGTGAGATTCAGTTTCCTGATTCCAAGTTCTGTACTTATTCTAGGACATGATTTTCTATCACCACTACTCGTATCTGTTAAAAATGTCAAAAAGAAATACTAACTATACATCTGAACCTGTTTAATACACATTTAATTGCTAAACTGCTGTACTGTTTCCATTAATGTTTTTGGAAAGAGAATTTTTCTTACCTGCTGCTCCTGCTGGCACAATGTCTGATGACACACTCTAATGTTTAACACAAAATTCCACTGATTGGAAATCAGGCTCTTGCTGGAGAAGAGCTTCTTTTTGGAGAAGGAAAAGTGGTAAGAAGTTTTCAAAGATATGGCAGAAATCATCCATTATTTAAAAAGAATGTATAACAAGTTGCATTTTATGTTATGTTTGCTTAGTAGAAGAAAGAGGAGAGAAGGAAAAACATGCATATAAAAGGGCATTTTTAAGAGACAAAGAACATTTTTGCCAGAATTACATTCAGAGTTTGGATGCTTTTTAAAATCCAGTAAAGACCAAATTATTGCCCTCAAATAGTTCAGCATCTAAGAGAAAAAAAATGATTCCAATACCAATATCTACTTACACCAGAATTTCAAGCTTAGACTGAAGTTTCTGTTACAAACATCCTAGATTGATTTCTTATCTATCTTCTCTTAGGATTTGTAGTTTGGATATACTATAAGCCATCCTGGTTCCAGTTTTGAGAAATTCTAGGCAATATTCATTCTACATATTTATACATAATTTTGATCCATACTTATCTCTATTCATTGGATATAGGCAAAATACATCTTATTTTTCATTTACATTTACAGTCTTCATAAATATTGAAATTGGGGTTTGGGACCACCAGCCCTACGCATGTCAGATCTAGCCACTTGCCCCAATATGTCAAATAAACAGACAAGTAAAAGTTAAGAGAACAATGAGATTTAATTATTTCAGCTGGGCACACCACAAAAGAGGCAACATATGTATATTTAGGGATTTTGATTAAGTGAATGAAGAATTGGGGGCAGAAGATGAGAGCTATGTATAATTATTAGACAGTCCTGGAGATAAGTGTATTCTGGTGACTAGACGTGGTATCTTCAGGTGGTCAGTTGCTCCTTACCTCAGGATGGTTCAGGGAGTGCCTTGTTACAATAAGGGAATCACTATTGCTTAGCACACTCTCTGTCTTGTGGAGTTTTACTGTTCCTTTTTTTTAAAGAATAGTTTCCATTGAAAAGATGCTATTGAATCTGTCCTGTCCTTCTGGAACCCAAGGTGATTATAAAAGAAAAACATTCAGAGTGAAGGAGACAGATACAAAATAAAAACTGGAACGCCATTTTCCCATGGGTTCAGTTAATTCATGGGCTGAAATGAGATGTCAATGCTTTTCAGCAAAAGCAATTTCTACATTACTGTAATATATAGTAGTCATAGACTTTTGTAAACTTCTCTTTCTCAGGTTAATTTCCTTCTACTCTTGTTTTTCCCAAGTATTATGGTATTATTATTCTCAATTCTATCATCTGTCTTTCATTGAATATAACACTACAGGTTAAGAAATTTCTTAAAATGTATGACTCATGCCAGGTACTGGTGGCTCATGCCTGTAATTTTAGCTATTCAATAGTCTGAGATTTGAGAATCACAGTTCAAAGCCAGTCTAGATTGGAAATTTCATGAGACTCTTATCCCAAGAAAGCCAGAAGTGGAATCATGGCTTTAGGAATAGAGTGCTAGCTTTGAGCACAAAACCTCAAGGACAGTAACTTGGCACAAAAAAGAAAAGAAATATATAACTTATAACTGAAAAATGAAGCTTCTGCTCCATCCTAGCATGTTAGTTTAAAGTAATTTTATCACCTGTCTAGTTCTGGATACTCCCTTTCTATTGTATCCTTATAAAGTTATAGCTTGTTCTTCAGTTTGTATGCTCTTTCCTTCTGCTATTTTATATAAGCCTAGAATCATTTCAATATTCAATAATTTTTACATACATTTGTTAAAGAAAATTTAAGTGTAAGTCCTTATATTTATATCTACAATATTCCATATTCTTGTGTTCAGGAAGTTTGTTGAGATGATTATTGATGCAAGTAAATAGGTAAACTGACAGAATGGAGACATATGTAGCTTCCTTTCATTATTGGTGGTAATTATAAGAATCTGTGGAAGGATATACACAATGGAATTCTATGCCTCCATCAGAAAGAATGACATTTCCCCATTTGTTAGGAAATGGAAAGGTTTGGAAAAAATTATATTAAGTGAAGTAAGCCAAGCCCAAAGAAGCATAGGTCCCATGGTTTCCCTTATTTGCAATATCTAGTATAGGTATGAGTCAAGCGGAAAAGGTCAGATAATGTGACGTTAGGAAAATGAACCCTTAAATATGTATTTTAATGTTTTCGTTTCTTTCATGCATGTGTTTCTAACGCATTTATAAGATTATTTCTTTGTTGCTTTGTATGTCCCTCCCCCACAGTGTAACCCCCGCTTTCACTATATTTGATGTCAGTATAACATGTGGAGGAGATGGGGACAAACAAGTCGTTTAAGGATTCAGGTGGACCTGTTGCAACAATGAGAAGTACAAAATGTCATGTCGAAACCAACTTTACAATGTCGGTGTGGGGGGTGGGGGAGGGGGGAATAAGTGGGTGGGGGGAGGGGGGAGGCTGGGAAGGGAGGTGAAGGGTAAACAAAGGAGGAGGCTGCAATGCTTGGTAAGAAATGTATGCATTATCCTGCCCATGTAATTGTAGCCCCTCTGTACAGTATGTTCTCAAATAAAATAAAATAAAATTTAAAAAAAAAAAAAGAATCTGTGGAAGGATAGGAAGTATCTAGGTGCTGCAGTACCATTAGTGACAAGGTCCAGTGGAAACATTGTCTAAACTGGATGTGTTTGCTTTCTATAAATTGAATATTTTTCAATATGCTAGTGACTAGACACCTTCTGGTCTCCATTTCTATTATTTCTGCAGCTCTTGGCTGTATTTCCATGTATTATCACATTTAGGATCTTTCTGGTTTAGCCAAACATCAGACATTATGGAGGATCTGATTTGGTTCATAATAAGATCCAGGCTACCTAATAAATGACTTTCCAGCTTTTAGATTATTGTCTTTGTTGATATATCAGGAGTAGGGCACACCAGCCCTGGCTTAGTGTTTCAAGTTCATAAGCTATGAATTATGGCAATGTGTTACAAGGGAAGGGATGACATTAATAAAATTGCATTGTACTTATAAAATGACATGTTGAATTGAAGCTATTATGAACAGGTACTTATGGATATTTAAAATTTTTTATTTTTACTGAGATTTTTTATTTTCCTTATTTATTTATAAATGTTTATCCTGATACCTTCATCTGTCTACTTGATAAAGAGAGTAAAATCAATCACATTTTCTTCCGAAGATAATAGCATTCATATGAATATATGATAAATTATGATAAGAAAAATGTAATAAAACATAAACAAGAAAAATGTGTATTATATCTCATTTTCATAAATGGAAATATGGGTTTTATTCATATTCTTTTGTAAAACTGCTTTCAGCAAATATATTTTTGACTCATGTAATTTTTTAGAAGGACTGAGTCACATTAAAGGAATATTAAAACAAGATTGTGTTTGCAAATACAAATTCTTGACCTACTCTTCAAGAACTCTCCCACTCCTTCCCCTCTACATTACCACATCCCTGCCACTAAGGGGATGGCCACTCTGTCTTGGGTGGACATATATTTGAGTGTCCTGAGGCCTGGAGGTCAGACTACTCCAGACTGTGAAGAAGAAAAGATAGTGATGAAGTGTAGCAAGGCTGCCCCTGCTGCACAAGAAGGAATCTCACTTGGGGAAGTAAAATGGAAAAAAGTTGAAGAAAACAAAAAGAAGGTCATTTTCAATGTAGCTCAAAAGGAAAGGTGAGGTGATTCACCCAAGATCCTTTCCTTAATCCTATTAACTCTTCTCTGCCCTCCTTCTGGTACCAATGTTCCCAGACCTCACACCTTCCGTGAGTTTCCCATTCCCATCTCCTCTCCACCCTCTTCTCTCCATACAGTGTCTTTCTATGAGCTCCCTCTTACCCTTCCAGGTCCAGAAAATAGCTTCTGTGATTGGTCTCATGCTCCTTAGAAGGAAGAGGACATGGAAAATTATAGCTTCCAGCAAATCTGCTATCCCCATACCCAAGAAAAGGAGTGGTCTAGCACCAATCTATGATCACTTGCCTAAAAATTGGCTGTGTGTGAGTCAGCTAAGAACAAGACCAAGAAAGATCCATCACCTGTAGTATCTACCTAGGGAGCCATTAATGTGAGAGCCAGGCCAGAGATGTACCTCAGGACTATCTCTTATGTCACTATTGCCCTGGCCATTGATAAGTAGTATACATTTTTCCCTTCCAACAGAACACAGGATGATGAAAATAAAATCCATCATTGTGATGCTTCCGTGTACTTTGTGATGGTGGGGAGGAAAAGAAAAGGAAAGGAAAGAAGGTGTGAGTGGGAAAGGAGGGAGATAAGTCATCTTGGAGTGGCTGGCACAATGAACCAGATATGGAGGAATAGGACATGTGGGAGATGAGAGGTAAGACAACTTTCTCCCTTAGGACTTTTCCCTATAGAAGAAAAGGATGCTGAGGGTGTGTGTGTGTGTGTGTGTGTGTGTGTGTGTGTGTGTGTGTGTGTGTGTGTGTGTGTGTGTGTGTGTGTGTGCATATAGGCAGTGATATCCACATGGGTAGAACTGTTAGAGGTGTGGTGGTAGTCTCCCTCCCTCAAATGGGAGTTCATCTGATTAAAATCCTGCATATGAATGTGTGAAATGCAATGGTGAAACACCATTAAGGTTTTAACATGCATAAGGATAAAATAGTCCTGTTTGTAATACGGGTTCTAGTGAGATGAGGGAGGACAAAGACAAAAGATAAAAGGTAATGAATATAATCTGAATATTTTATGTACATGCATGAAAATGGAATAGTGACACCTGGTGAGACTGGTTAGGGTAAGGGTGAAGGGAGGAGGAGGGAGGGAGAGTGACAAAGGTGTTGATTGTGATCAAGGTACATTGTCTGCATATATGCATCTTCACAATGAGAAGTGAATGTTCCATGTGTGTGCTGGTGGCATGTGGGTAGTGAATATGTGAGGGGAGATGTGGTATGTATGATGATGGTATCCTTCCATAAAGCAACACACAACAAAATTCCCACAAGGACACTTAACTCATATTACTATGAATACTTTAGTAGCTTATCCTGTGAAGTAAGCAACTGAAGGCCCTCAGAAGGAATCAAAAATGTTTTGTTGTAGAAGGGTAGTCGAAGCGACTGGGTAGAGACAAGTGGAGAAGGGAAGGGTGTGAAAATACACTTACACATATGTCAAAATGGAAAATCATAACAGGATGAGCAAGGTTGGGAAATAAGGAATAAGTTACGCTGCTAAGACACATTGTACTAATAAATTGACATGTCGATTAAAATCCCTTGCGCACAACTATTTAAGTATAACAGAAATATAACATATATATTTATATAACATAACATATATAATATATATATAAATATGTTCCATTCAAAAAATAAAATAAAAATGAGAAATTTATGAGAAACAGATTATCTCACGGAGTATGATAAGAAGTGCATGTAGACATTGTGAGGGACTTTGTACAATGAGAAAGCTACCAGAAATTATCTTTCTCTGTTGATATGACTACAAAACTATTCTCTCTCACTTCTGTTATCCTACTGACTACATTAATGTGAGACATCTAATATCAAACCCTAAATGAGTTATTTAGCTCCCTTCAAATTCAGCAGGTATACTTAAATGATAAAGTTTTCCCCATTTCTCTGATTTACTTATTTTAGTCCATGGACTATTTTCCTATGAGAAAGGAGTAATAATTTGTGGCATCTCCTAATGTACTCATGGCTGCTAAGTGCCCTTATAGCTCTATTTTTTCATTTTTTTCATTTTGATTTTGTTTTGTAAAGTTTTTACTGTAAAAGGGATGTACAGAGAGGTTAGTCACATAAGTCAGGTAATGAGTACATTCTTTTTTTAAAATACATTTTTATTGTAAAAATACTGTACAGAGGAGTTACAGTTACAGAGCAAGATAATGAGTACATTTCCTATCAAGCATTGTTACCTCCTTTGTTTTCCCCCTACCCTCCCTTCCCTCTCACCTCCACAACTGCACTTTCCCCCCATGCATAAATTGTAAAGTTCGTTCTCCAACATAGTGTCTTGTACATCTCATTGTTACAATGGGTCAAACTGTATCCCTATTTAATCATTTTGTTTTTTTCCCTTCTTCTCCCCAAATTAGAGAAGTGTATATACACGATGCAGAGCACAGACATCAAATACAGTGAAAACATTTCTTTTTAAACAGTGTCACCCCTCCCTCATCTTCTTCAAGATGCACTGAGTACATCTTACCCTTTGTAGATTCAACAGTATTTTCCTTGAAAAAGCACAATATTTTCCTTGACAAGACACTTTACCAGAGTAGACATTAATAGTAATAAGCATGTAAATTGATGATCAGAATAATTAGTGATGAAGGTACTACAAATTAGAACTATAACTCAAAACTAATACAATATCAGAAAAAGTTGTGGCAAGGATGCTGAGTAAATGATATATACAGCTGCTTTGGAAAAAGTTTCTAATAGAGTTAAACATCTACTTCATCAGTATTTGTAAAGACAAATGTCCTGACAAAATCTTATGAAAGAATGTATATAACAACCTATACAACCATAACCACAAAGTTCTAGAAGTAAGCCCAAGTATGCACTAAGTCATGACTGGCTCAACAATGGTTTTTACTTGTATAAAATGGGATATTACTCAACAATGTAAAGAACACAGTAAAATAATATTATGAATTGACGTAAAAAATTATACTAAGCTAGATAAGAATTGCTGTGTACTATATTTTTATGAAATTCTAAAACATAAAAGCAAAGTAGTAGAGATTAGGGGTTCTTATGAGGTTTGACAATTGCATTAAATGTACCCATCTTAGGTAAAAACTTATATGATCTGTGGAAAATAAACTATCATCACAGAAAAAATTTTCTCTCAATATACCTGTTTTAAGATAAAATGTTATTTTTCATGACAATAAGTCAGAAAGAAAGCAAAAATATTCTGACTGTGCAGCATAATAAAACTGCTCCTTTATTTAATACCATTATGCAAGCTAGATTGTAATTAGGTTTCAGTTTCATCTTAGATCTACCTGCATTTAGAGGTAATATAACCTTGGAACCTCTAAAAGAAATCATTTCTTTGTTCATTCAACAAAGACTTATTAAACATATACTAAACATATACTAAAACTATTGTGAATATTTGATTGAACAAGGCCTATCACTGTCTTTTCTATTTCTTGGCATATTTGTCTTGTACTTATTTGTCCTTCTAGCCATTCTCATCAACCATTATTTCTTACCTATTTTCCCCATTATCAGCAACATACACAAAGAATCCTTTTTCAAAGTTATATCAAAGATGAAGTATAATTATGAGGGCTAGAGAGATAAAGGCAATATTTGCCTGGTAACACATTCACTTATTAAAATAAAAATAATTGAGCAGTAAATTTCAAACATATTTTATATCTAATTACATAAAATGGCTTTAATGAAAATAATTTAATTCTTCCTTTTACTGTTCATAGAATTTAGTACAAAGAGTTCTAAACCAAATACCACTAGTACATTTGCTTTATTAATATTTTCCATATTTGCTTTATTAATCTCTGTTTTTATGGGAAGCAGTGTATTCTGGATATATTTATCTTTTTTGAATAGTTACTTTTGTATTTTCAGTTTCACAGTTTAGAATATATCTAAGCTGCTTCTTTAATCTTATTCCTTTTTTAAGAAAGCAAGCCCATATGTATAAAAGCGATTTATTTATTTATTTATGTATTTATTTTTAAATAAGTTTTCTATTGTAGAAAATACTGTACAGAGGAGGGGTTACAGTTACATGAGCAAGGTAATGAATACATTTCTTATCAAGCATTGTTGCCTCCTCCTTTGTTTTTCCCCTACCATCCCTTCCCTCCCATCTCCACTACTATAGTCCCCATCCCCCTCCTAGATTGTAAAGTTCGTTAAAAAGTACATTAAAATGTTATTACATGTACATTTTATGTTTATCAACCAACATGATACCTCTCTAGTCTCTATCCCTTGAACTGACTGTTTCTATGTTTGATCAGATTGAGTTTAATCTACTTTCAAAATGGTATTATAGAGACGAATGTAGCAATATTTTAGAGAAAAAGAAAATAGAATCACAAACATAATGTAATTTACACATGATATTCTATTTACTTGTCCTTTAATATACTTTCTTAAACAAAAGCAAATATATAGATATTTGGAAAAAGTAAAGTACTATATTTTGGCAAAAATTATGATAATAACTAACAAAATTATATATTAGAATAGATGATTTTAAAAAATCAGGTGATTATTTAGCTAGCTGACTTTTTCTTTTGTTAGTATTACTAAGAAGAACTATTGATAAACATTTTTATTTCTTTTCTGTTTTTTGTCAGTCGTGGGGCTTGGGAGCTGTCCCTCAGCTCTTCAGCTCAAGGCAAACGCTTTACCACTTGAGCCTCAGAGCCACTTCCGGTTTTCTGATGGTTTATTGGAGATAAGAGTCTCTCAGACTTTCCTGTCCTGCCTGGCTTTGAACCTTGATCCTCGTATCTCAGCCTCCTGAGTAGCTAGGATTACAGGTGTGAGTCACCAGCGCCCGGCCTTGATAAACATTTTTAAGCAGTACATTTTCAAAGTTGCGCTAGATACTCAAACTGCTTTCTTTCATAAGAAATGAATATATTTTATTAAATATTTTATTGTGATTATAAAGGTGATGTACATAGAGGTTACATATGCATAAGTCAGGTAAAGTGTACATTCCTTTTTGGACCGTGTCATCCTTTCCCTTGCTCTCTCTCAGTGTTTTTACTTTTCTAACATCTCTTTTAGTAGACGGTTGTGTTATGAGCAGGCCACAAACAAAATGTATAGGGACTTCCTTCCTTACATCCCAACCATACATGGGGTGTCTAGGTTGTGGGCCAAATTATGCTTAACTCACAGCATGTGACATTCCGTAACGTTTTCTCACCACTCAAGGACTATGACTTGCACTACTAAAAAAATAAAAAAAATTATCACATCAATTGTAGTAGGCATTATTGTCATGGTACTTGCATTAGATAAAAGCACCTATAGACAGTTGCAAGTCATATAATAGTGACAAATGTAACCAATACAGTGTCACCCTCCTCAAAAATGGTATGACTATGAAAATTTCAACTATCCTTAGCATCTCTCACCTACACAGCACTTACAAGTAAACTTTATCTTTCAATAGACTAAATGATTACAAGAACAGTTTTTACAAGCCCACCTGAGCTCTGAGGTATAAAAACAAGTAGAGTATGGCCATCCACCATTTGGCTCCTGACATTGTTGGGGCCAATAATAGAACTGCTCATACTCCTCATGCTTGAACCTTGTATGTTTAAATTCCTAACAAAGTTTGTGCTTTCTCATCTAGATCAAGTCAAACTCCAAATAACCATGGTTATAAAAACTAACCACTGAAGACCTAAGGCCCAGCACCAACTATAACCACTTAAAAGTCCTTCGGTTCCCCTGAGTCTTCTTTGGTAGCTGTTATGGGCCCCCTTTAAACACCCATTCACCATGTAGTAGCCAGAACAGAAGTTGACACCCTCCATATCCCTACAGCACCCAGGGAAAACTCAGAGGAGGAGGAAAAGAAGGAAAACATCAGCCAACTGGTCCAGTCCAGCTTCTCTCCTTCCACCCCAAACTGTGGCCACCATCAGGGGGAGGGTCTGGTTTCTTTCAAACAAACCAATCATCATCTGACAAATTCCAAAACAAGGAAGAAAAAGGTGGAGAAAGAAAATACAACTGGTCCCTAAACAGGAGATGGACAACTGGTTTCCAGGTCCCACTGTCCACTCTACTAACTTACCTTTACTTTCTTTTTTCTAAATAAACTCTAAAACTGAAAAAAAAAAAGTGAAGGAGTTCAGAAACTGCCATCTTAAAACAATCTATTTTGGTATCGTAATGATCCAAAACTGGAGGCACTGGCAGTCAGAAAATGCACTGAGGGGCTTTTTCAGAACTTCCCTTATTTTCCTAAAGACAGGGCATCGAAAAGGAATGCAATTGTCATGAATCCTTTGCCTGGGAATCTCATCAACCAGGGAAGATTATCTGTGTCACAGGAGAATGTTGGGGGTTGACAACATGCCCAAGACCACTTTGTCACAGGCTTTCATCTGTTCTTTTGAGAACATACTCCTTTTTGTGTTAAAGAAATAATTTTCCTCACCCCATAAATAGAGGGCCCTTCTAGATCTCAATGGGTTTGGGGTATTTACTTTTCTTTTATTCAATGCCACAATGTATGCAATAGATTTATGTACTACTTTTGAATGAATATGTTCATGTCATTTTATATTATAGAGTGCACTATTAAGAGCTCAGAAGAGCAATGCTCATTCAGAAGAGCACAAGCTTGCCTTTTGCTTTTTCCCTCCCTCCCTTCCTTCTTCCCTTCCTTCTTTCCTTCCTTTCTTCTTTCCTTCTTTGCTTCCTTCCCATCCTTGCTTATTTACTTCCTTCCCACTCTCTTTCAACAGAAAGTTTTTAATTTTTTGTTATTTATCTAAAAATTGACTGGCTTTGTGAATAATATCATATATACAGGAATTCAAATCCATGCTTTTAAGAACAACTTATTTCCTTGGTATCTCCCATGTATATATGCAATTACAATAGAAATTTCTGAAAAAAATTTAGTTTGATTTATTCTTATTAAGCTTTTTCTTGTTACAGGTATCTATTCTTTCCTGCATTAGAATAAACAGGAGGACTTGAAAACATTATTGTAGGATTTATTCTATATAATAACAAAACTCAATGGAATTCTATTGTAATCGAGTTGGTGTTTAAATGAAGAACATATATGTCAATGGTAAAAAATAGAATAACCAGAAACAACACACACACACACACACACACACACACACACACACACACACACACACACACACACACATCAACAATGAATTTTGATGAAGATGCTAAAGTAATTAATTGTGAAATTTTTCAATAATTGATGCTGATTCAAGGGTCAATCATGTGAAAATAAGTCAATAAGAATCTTTACTTTATACCACATACAGAAATGAAATTCACATAGCTATTTTAGCATATAAAACTGTAAAGTATTGGAAAACAGGAAAGCATCTCTGCGACCTTCATTTAAGGACATTTTTGCATTGGAAACACAAAAACTAACAGCACAGGAAAAATAAGATATATATAGAGAGAGGGATATAAAGATAGAATGTGTGTTATCATATGCATATTGATATAAAATGCACCATGAAATGAAGGAAAATTTACCACATATGAAAGAAAAATTTTGTAACACACTAACAGAAAAGAAACTTGCATCCAAAAGATATTTTAAAATTTTTTAAATTAATAGTAAAAAGACAATCAAATGAAATGGGAAGGGAGTTCAGAGGAAGACGGTGGAGGAGAAGCTGGAGGCTAAACAAGTTCTTGCATAGACAGCAGTTTTAGTGTTCTAGTGAATATTCCTAGGCTAGAGAATCACACCAAGTGTGCCATCACAGTCCAGAGAGTTTGGCCAGAGAGGGAAAATCCAGACAAGGAGACAGATCTGAGCACTTGCTGGTAGCCGCGGCTGCAGCAGCTGTGATGGCAGCAGCGTCAGCCATAGCCACCATACCTACAACAGAAAGAGTACAGGAAAAAGGCGCAAGACACAGCAGGCGAGCGGACTCTACTCAACACCAGCAAGAACTGACAAGGAGCAGATATCTTCATCCTGCAGATCATAGACCAGAGACGGCCCAGGAACCAAGACTGGTGTGAGTAGAATCCTGACATCCTCATTCCTTCTCAGGGAGCAGAGGAGGGAAGGCCGCCCTTCCCCCCACCACAGGAGATCTCCATCTTGCAAGGCTGAGCAGCTAGCTCCAACTCAGGCCTCAGAAGAAAACGAAAGAGTCATTTAGCAGGTCACAGGAACCTAACCTGACCTGCCAGGCTTAGCTCCACACAGGAGGAAGTCACCCAGCCCAGGCTGGGTAAACTGAGTAAACAGAGCCAGAGGCTTCTCCTTCCTATAGCAGCTTAGAGAAACAATTGAAATTCAGTAAACATAAACCCTGAGAATGCGGCAGGCTGGGCTCTGTGAGTGTCTCAGGAGCTAGACCCTCAGGAAAAAGCTACAGTTTGCTGAAAGGCCTCAACCCTACCCAGAACCTAGCCTCTTCACAGCATCTCCAAACTAAAGGAAACAGTCATCTCCCTCTTTTGTGATACTCAAAGAAGATCGCCATCCCAAGAACAAGCCTGGGAGAAGGAACACAAAATCCTGGGTGACTTATAGCATTTTTCTGCTTGCTCAAACAAATTGACTTAAGAAACCAATCAAACCACAGGAAAATAAAACACCACTAGCAGACCAGAGATTCCACCAAGAGACTGGTTATGGACATAGGGGTGACACAGATCTTCCCATTCGCTCCCCCCACCTCACAAAAAAATAAAAGAACTGTTTTTTGTACCTTTTTTAATTTTTTAAATTGTTTACTATTCATCTTTTTTCCTCTCATAATTTTTATTTTAGGTGTATATGTGTGTGTGTGTGTGTGTGCATTTTTTATTTCCTCTGACCTTTGGGTCCTATTTTTATTCTTTACATTTTCTTTCTCTTTCTTTCTTTTTTGCATGACTTAATTGCTGTTCTGCTCATCCCTAGATATATATGCGTCATCGACTATTAGACCTTAAACCACATTGTGTACACACTTAATTCAGAAATTTATTACTCAATTCTAAACCACTTAGGCTTAACTTTTTTTTAATAGCAATATTATCTTTTTACCTATGTAATTTTCAAGTAACTAATTTTAAGAATTTTCATTTTTTAGTTTTTCATGTCTCCTTTCTATCCCTCCCTCCTCTCATCCTACCCTTTTCTTTTCTCAATATCATTTCTTTAAACTTACATAATTTTAAGTGTTTCATTTTTAAAATTTAAATTTTTGTTTTTTCATTTTTTGTTTTTTTTTTTAATCTTGCTTCTATTATTCTGTCCAATCCATTTCCCTCTCTGAGATTAGGACTTGGTTAAATTCAATCTCCTTTTTCCTCTCCACATCCATTTAATCCTATTTTCCCCCACATTTCTCCCTAAACCTAATAATTTCTGGCTTGTCAAATTCTTCTTTGCTGTCCTTAGCCCATTAATCCATAGTTGTTTGATGTTGAATAGATTATATCTGTTGAACTAGATTGTATCTGTTGCCATTTTGATTGTGCAACTACAGGATTTTGGTTGATGCTTGCCTTAAAGTAGTGCTCTAGCACAAATTGGTGTTACTTTCATACCAAATGGGCAGAACAAGCCAGAAAAACACAAGAAAAATGGCAAGTCTGGATATCCAACTCCCACTCATGATAATCAGATGACAGAACAGTTAATGAATAATCCAGAGGAGAGTCCCCAAAAAGCTCTACAAAAACTACTGATAAACATGGTGAATGAAAAGATTGAAAACCTGCAAAGGACTCAGAGTCAGTGTGATAGGGAGAGAGAGGAGGCAAACCAAAGAATATAACAGGAACCCCAAGAAAGTAAGGAAGCTACTCAAAGATTGATATAGGAATTGCATGAGCAGGCTGAGAACAGTCAAAGAGAAAGACAAGAACTGCATGAGCAGGTTGAGAACAGTTAAAGAGAACTATAGGAATTTCATGAACGTGAGGAAGGTAATCAAAGACTAATACAGGAATTGCAAGAGCAAGATGAGAAAAGACAAAGATCAATAGAGGCACTCATGGAATCCGTGAGCAGACAGCTAAAAGAATTAAGGGAGAACACAAAGGGAATGCTGAATGGAGCCCGACAGAAGGAACGGCAGTCCAAGGAAACCATAACCAGTCAACTAAGTGATTTGAGAATAAACACTGAAAAGCAAATTAAGAAAGTAAAGAAGTTCATACAAGATCTAAAACAAAGCTCCAACAAAGAATTTTAACCATCAAAGCTGACCATTAGAAGGAAAAGAAATTTTAAAAACAAAGTAGAAAGCCTAGACAAGAGGTTAGACCATGCAGAATATCGAATCTTGAGGATTGAAGGAAGCCTAGATATTATAGAGAAAGAACATACAACTATCCAAGACTGTCGCTACCGCCTCGACCAGCAAGGAAGACGCGACACCGGACTCTTCTCTCTGCGGTTTATTCAGGACCTTTTAGTAATCTTCTGACCCCAACCCCGGGGAGAATTCCCCACAGCCTTAAGTACCCTCTGGGTAGCCAACCCTGATACGCCACGTGGGAACCACCAATAGGTTCAGGTGCGCGGAAGCAAGCCAGATTCTTTGCCTTAGCCATATCAGGAGTTGTTTACCACAGAGAGCACTCGCCATCGGGAAGGCGGAGGGCGGAAGCTGGCACCATCTTCCAGGTGCGGCCTCTCGCAGCTCTCTACACAAGACAAATGCAAGAAATATGATACGTCTATTCAACATTTGGAAGACACCATCAGAAGGCATAATCTGAGGATAATGGGTGTAGAGGAGCACCTAGAGACAGAAGTTAATGGTCTAGGAAATTTGTTTAACAGGATCCTAGCAGAGAACTTCCCAAACATGCAAAAAGATAGGCCTATTCAGATACAAGAAGCTTTTAGAACCCCAAATAGACCAGACCAGAACAGGACCTCACACCATCACATTATAATCCACACAGAATCAATTCAGACCAAGGAAAAGATCCTTAAAGCTGTCAAGGAGTAAAGATGAATCACATATAAAGGGAAACCAATTAGAATCACCTCAGATCTCTCAGCCGAGACAATTAAAGCAGGAAGAGCCTGGAATGATGATGCCATGCCCTAATGACAAACAACTATCAACCAAGAATATTGTATCCAGCTAAACTCTCCTTCATAACCGAAGGTCAAGTAAAAACTTTCCATAACAAAGACAAACTGAAACAATATATCTCCACCAAACCAGCCCTACAAAAGATACTTAAAGGTGTCCTACACATAAAATCCCAACAAGACCACAATAAAGGCCAAGAAACCACACCCAAACTGAGAAGCCAAGAACCATATAGGAAAAACCAGGTTTTCATAGCCCCCAAGAAGGTAGATAACATGGCAGGAACTCCAAAAGAACTCTAAGTCCTAACTCTCAAAAATAACAGACTTAAATCTCCAATTAAGCAGCATAGACTGTCCAGTTGGATTAAAAAGCAAGATCCTTCTATCTGCTGCCTTCAGGAGTCACACCTTGCCCATAAAAACAAACACATTTTGAAAGTGAAAGGCTGGAACAAAATCTACCAAGCAAACAGCCCCCATAAACAGGCGGGAGTTGCAATCCTAATATCAGATAAAATAGACTTCAGGCTGGCCGCTGGGGCATCTGGGCCAAGTTTGGAGGGACGATCTCGGAGCTCCTGGGACTGGAGTGGGTTTGGAGATGTGAATTTGGTTTGGATAGCTATCCTGCAGGACTCATTAAAGTCGTTGAGATGCTCCTTACCCCTCAGTTCGAGAATGAACTTCCTGTTTCTCAAAACTTCCATGCTAATTGTACTTTTTTACTTTCCCTGACCTTGCAGCCATTGGAAGGCTATGTGAAAAATGTGATGGCAAGTATGTGATCTGTGACTCTTATGTGTGCCCCTACACCCTGGTGCGCATTACCAGGGCCTCTGTGTGATCTGTGGAGGCCCTGGAGTCTCTGACACCTACTATTGTAAAGAGTGCACTATCCAGGAGAAGGATAGAGATGGTTGCCCAAAGATTGTCAATTTGGCGAGCTCTAAAACAGATCTGTTCTATGAACGTAAAAAATACGGCTTCAAGAAGAGGTGATTAGCAGGTGAGCCCAGCCTCGTGCCATCGAGCTACTGCGGATGCCAGAAAAGACATCTACCACCAGGAGAAAGGGAGCAAAGCCTAGCATCAACCAAACGGCCTAGCAGTACATGGGCATTTGCCAGCTTTTTCTTCCCACACCCAGATGGGTTGGGGATGGAGTAAGATTCTTCAGAGAGCAGTCTGACAAATGATCAGAAATGAATATGTTCATTTTTCTTGAATGCAAGTACCAAGCTCTATTCTCCACATTGCTTTCTACATCAAGACCTAAACAAGAATAAGGTCCTTTCAGCCTTCTCTCTGAGGAATTGGGAGTGAAGCAACCCCTAGTGAAAAGCATGTTCTTCTAGCCCCCGCTGATGGCACTTGCCCTTGATGGCCCTCTCTGAGTGGCAGGGTGCCATGGGACGCCAAATGTGACATGAGCTTTTGATCTTGTAACACTCACCAGGTGGTGCTGGTTTCAGGTTATTTTTCTGCTGAGAAATTGGAAACCCTTTCTGTTGCTATTGTTTTAATAAAGTTGGTGTTTATTTTCTGGTTAAAAAACTAGACTTCAAATTATAATTAGTAAGAAGAGATAAAGAAGGTCACTACATACTAATTAAGGGATCTCTCCTTCAGGAGCATATTATAATTCTAAATATCTATTTGCTAAAAAATTCAGCACCAAAATTTATCCAAGAAACACTACTTTCCCTCAAAGCTCACATAGATCCAAGACATTCATTGTTGGGGATTTTAACACACCACTATCCCCACTAGAAAGATCAACTTGGCAAAAACTCAACAGAGAAACCGCAGATCTAAACCACATAGATCAAGTACACTTAACAGACATCTACTGAATATTTCACCCAGCAGCATCAGAATACATGTTTTTCTCAGCATCACACAGAACATTTTCCAAAATAGACCACATTTTAGGTCACAAAGCAAATGTCCAAATTCAGAAACATTGAAGTTATACCTTGCATTCTCTCAGACCACAAGGGAATAAAATTAGAACTCAACACCCAAAAGCCACCTAAGAAGGCCTATTACACATGGAGGCTGAACAACACACTGTTGAATCACCAGTCAGTCATGGAAGAGATTAGAAAAGAAATTCAAATGTTCTTGATATTCAACAAAAATGATCACACAAATTACCAGCTCCTCTGGGACACAGCAAAGGCGGTACTAAGAGGCAAGTTTATAGTTCTGAGTTCCTACAGAAACAAATTGGAGATATCTGAAACCAACAATTGAATGAGACATCTGTACCTCCTTGAAAAAGAGCAACAAGATAAACCCCAATCCAGTAGATGGAAAGAAATAATTAAAATTAAACCAGAATTAAATGAATCAGAATTCAAATAAACCATATTAAGAATAAAAAAAACAAAGAGTTGGTTCTTCAAAAATGTTAACAAAATGACAGACCCTTAGCAAATCTTATCAGAAAAAAAGAAGAGAAGAACCCAAATAAATAAATTCAGAGCTGAGAATGGAAAATCACGAGAGAAACAATCAAGATTTAGAACATTATAAGCAAATACTTCTCAAAACTTTATGCTAACAAGTTTGAGAGCTACACAGAAATGGACCTGTTCCTAACAAATACTAACATGCCAAAACTAAACCAAGATGAGTTAAACCATCTTAACAGGCCTATATCAGGCATTGAAATAGAAACAGCAATAAGAGACCTCCTATCTAAGAAAAGCCAGGACCAGAAGGATTTACACTGGAATTCTACAAGACATTCAAAGAAGAGTTAACACCAATACTCCTTCAACTCTGCAATGAAATTCAAAAAGAAATTTCACTACCAAATGCATTCTGTGAAGCAATCATAACCCTCATCCCAAAACCAGGCAGGGACTCATCAATGATGAATATTGATGCAAAACTTCTCAACAAAATTTTGGCCAATCGACTTCAACAATTCATCCAAAAAGTCATACACCTCCATCAAAGAAGATTCATTTCAGGGACGCAAAACTGGTGTAATATACACAAATCAATTAATATCATTCATCACATCAACAAGAGCAAGGATAAGAAGTACAAGGTTATCTCAATAGATGCAGAAAAAGCATTTGACAAAATCCAACACCCCTTTATGATGTAGGTTCTGGAAAAATTAGGAATCCATGGAACATTCCACAATACAATAAACCTACAGCCAGCATTATACTTAATGGTGAAAAATTAAAGCCATTTCTTCTTAACTCAGGAATTAGACAAGGATGTCCACTCTCTCCAATTCTCTTCAATCTAGTATTAGAATGCCTAGCTACAGCAGTAAGACAAGATGCCAACACAAAAGTGACCCAAACAGGGAAAGATGAAGTAAAACTCTACCGCTTTGCAGATGACATGATCTTGTATTTAAAGAATCCCATAGACTCCACTCCCAAATTACTCAAGCTGATTCAAAACTTTGGCAAAGTAGCAGGGTATAAAAGTAAACCTCAAAAATCAATGGCTTTTCTGTATGCCAACAATGAGAAAAGTGTGGCTGAAATCAGGAAAGCAACTCCATTCATAATAGCCTCACCAAAAATAAAATACCTAGGAATTAACCAAAGAAGTGAATGACCTCTATTATGAAAACTTTAAAAACTTGAAAAAGGAAATCAGAACAGAACGTAGAAAGTGGAAAAACCTCCCATGCTCCTGGATTAGAAGGATCAACATAGTGAAAATAGCAATAGTGCCCAAGGCTATCTACAAAATCAATGTGATACCTATCAATAGGAAATAGAAGAGGCAATCCAGAAATTCATATGGAAAAATAAGAGAGTGTGAATAGTAAAAACCATCCTTAACAGAAAGAGCAGTGCTGGAGGAATATCAATACCAAATTTCAAATTCTACTATAAAGCCATAGTAATCAAAACAGTTTGGTACTGGCACAAGAACAGACCTCAGGCCCAATTGAATAGAGTTGAAAACCCAGAAATGAACCCACAGACCTATAGCCATCTAGTCTTCGATAAAGGAGCTACAAAAATAGAATGGACGAAAGACAGCCTCTTCAGTAAATGATGCTGGCAAATTTGGTTAATCGCTTATAGAAAACTAAAGCTAGATCCTTATATATCACCCTGCTCCAGAATCAACTCCAAATGGATCAAAGACCTCGGAGTCAAAGCAGACACTCTGAAAACATTACAGGATGGAATAGGATAAACCCTAGGTCTCCTTGGCACAGGCGGAAATTGTCTTAATAGAGACCCAGAAACACAACAAATCAAAGAAAGGTTGGACAAATGGATTGCCTGAAGTTGCAGAGCTTTTGCATGGCAAATGACATAGCTTGAAAGATGAATAGAAAACCCATGGATTGGGAAAAGATCTTCACTAGCCATACGTCAGAGAAGGGTCTCATATCTAAAATATACTTGGAACTCAAAACATTAAATCCCCCAACAACAAATTCTCAAAGAAGCTACTGCCCAATAAATAAGTGGGCTGAAGACTTACAGAGAAACTTCTCTGTAAAGGAAAAAAGGATGGTGAATAGACACATGAAGAAATCCTCAACCTCTCTAGCCATAAAAGAAATGCAAATCAAAACAACATTAAGATACCACCTCACCCCAGTTAGAATGGCTAAATTCAAAAACTCTAATTACAACAGATTCTGGAGAGGATGTGGAGAGAATAGAACCTTACTGCATTGTTGGTGGGAGTGTCAACTTGTGCAACCACTTTGGAAAGTAGTATGGAAGTTCCTCATAGAAGCTCCCATAGAGCTCCCCTATGACCCAGCAATCCCACTTTTGGGCATTTACCCAAATGATCACAAATGACCATACTAAAGCTACCAGCACAACTATGTTTATTGCAGCATTATTTACCATAGCTAAGATATGGAACCAACCCAGATGCCCTTCAGCAGATGAATGGATCAAGAAAATGTGGTATATATACACAATGGAATTCTATGTCTCCATTAGAAAAAATGGCATTGCCCCATTTGTTAGGAAATGGAAAGACTTGGAAAAAATTCTATTAAGTAAAGTTAGCCAGGCCCAAAGAAACAGAGTTCCCATGGTTTCCCTTATTTGCAATAACTAGTATATATCTGAGACAAGCAGAAACTGCCAGATAAGTTGACGTTAGGGAAATGAACCCCCAAAGTAAGAACTTAAAAGTTTTTTTTCTTTCTTGTGATTGTTTCTAACATATTTATAAGATGATTTCTTTGTTGCTTTGTATGTCCCTCCCCTAGTATAACTCTTGTTTTGACTGTATTTGATGTTGATATAATTTGTGGAGGGCTTGGGAAGAAAACAAATTGTTTAAATAGGGATACAGCTGAACCCATTGCAGCAATGAGATGTACAAGATGTTATGTTTAAAAACGAACTTTACAACTTTGGCAGGGGGTAGGAGGATGATTGGAAGTGATGGGATGGGGAAACAAAGGAGGAGGCAACAATGCTTGATAAGAAATGTACTCATTACCTTTCCCATGTAATTGTAACCCCTCTGTATTGTATTTTCACAATTAAAAAAGTGAGAAATAGTGTAAGCATTTTACAAAGAAGATGTGTAAAGAGAAGCAGAAAAAGGAAATAGATGGTTAAGAATTATGAAACACCTTTTAAAAGAAGATGAAACATTGTTTGCAACTACAGAGATAGGCAATGAATGGCTAGTAAGCATATTAAAATGTTCAATATTATTAGTTACTAGAGAAATTTAAGTTAAACTACAATGTGATACATAAACAAAACAAAATTAAATAAAGAAAATAGAATGTACCTATTGAAATTGCTAAATTGAAAATATCATCTATATAAACTTGCTGAAGATGAGGAGCAACTCAAAATTTCCTACACTATTAGTGGGAACTTAACACAGATACTTATAAAACAGTTTTCCAGATTTTGAATAATTAATTATATATTAAGCATGTTTCTCCAAAATGCACACAAGGATTTGTTACAAAATGTCCATATTTAAAAAAAAATACCCCTGAGATAGAACAAACCAAGAAGTTTATCAACAGATGAATGGATTATGGCACCATCATGTAATGAAATACTACTTGGTATAAAAAGAAATGAACTACTGTCAATAAAACAAAAAAATCCTATTAATAAATTGTACTTCTAAAAAGAATATAGTTATGATAGCACTTATAAAAAGCTTCAAATAATGCTAATCTGCAATGACAGTAGTCAGGAATCACACATAGTAGTAAATGAAAACGTGTAAAGAGATTTACTCAAAAAAGCATTAGGAAATTTTGGGAATATTTGAAGTGTTCATTATCCTAATTTTAGTGACTAATTTTCTCCCTCCCTCCCTCCCTCCCTCCCTACCTGCCCCCCACTTGCTCACTCTCTCTCTATATATATATTATATACTCATATAAACATAGGAAATTCTGTTATAAGAAGGAAAAATAATCTTAATATGTAAGCCTGTATTGGAAACTTTTGTTCCTTAAAAATCTCTGGTTGAGAGATGAATTTCACTTTAATTTTCTGAATCTCTCCTTAGGCATTATTATTCACTAAACTGAAACTAGTAATACTGCAAAATGAACACTGGAGTATATTTTTCTACAGCGCCCCTTACTGGCTATAAGATAGTAGACAAATTATTTCATCATTAGAATGTTTCATATCTAACCAAAGGGAGATACTAATAATATAAGCAATGAGAATCTTTGAAAAAGTAAATTTTAATGAAAAATGGCAATTTATCTTCGTAGAGGAAGTGCTCAACTAGTGCTAGTTTTTAAAAATAAAAAAGAAATAATGGCATCTATATGATTTATATTTTTATTCTATGCATTAACAACACATTTTACCAAAGGTGAATACGCTAAATTCTTTAGATTTCATGGACTTGTAATATGCAATGAGTTGAATTTTTCTTTTCCTCTTTCTTTCTTTTTTTCCGTCTTTCTTTCTTTCTTTCCGTCTTTTTCTTTCTTTCTTTCTTTCTTTCTTTCTTTCTTTCTTTCTTTCTTTCTTTCTTTTTCTTTCTTTCTTTCTTTCTTTCTTTCCTTCTTTCTTTCCTTCTTTCTTTTTTTGTGTCTGTCATGGGGCTTGAACTCTAGGTCTGGGTGCTGCCCCTGAACTCTTCAGCTCAAGGCAAGCACTCTACTACTTGAGCCACAGAAGCACTTCTGGTTTTCTAGTGGTTTATTGGAAATAAGACTCTCATGGACTTACCCTGCCCAGGCTGGCTTTGTATCGTGATCCTCAGATCTCAGCCTCCTAGGTAGCTAGGATTAAAGACGTGAGCCACTGGCATCCAGCTTAAGCTGTATTTTTCTGAGCAGAAAATCCTGTTATGAAATCAGTTATTTTCTTTCTCTTTAAAAAGTAGCAGCATTATTGAGGAGGTCTTTGTTGGATAGTAAGATTTCATTACTAAAAGTCTTGTAAAAATTCCATTTTGAAATATTCAAAAGTGAAATTTTCACAGTGCTTTGAAAAACTCGTAGTTGCTGATCAATGATTTACTGACAGGAACCTTCCTTCCAGTAATAATATAAAGAAGATACAAAATAACACAATAACTTTACAGTAGCTTGATCACATTATATCTATTTCTTAAAACTACTAATTGAGGCGGTGATTTTAAGTTTTGTTAGGCAATAAATTAAATTTTATAGCCCCAGTCATTGCTTTTTAATTTGTACTTATGTTGCAACTTTGAGTTTGGCACTTTAAAAAACATTAAAAAGACAGATTGCTTCAGAAGTCCAAGTTTTCAGATTTTATTTTAATTCTCACCTTTCACTAGAAATTTTATTTTGAACTCCATTACTTTCAGGTTGTATGATATATTATCCAGTATGCTTCACTTGACCCAGTATTGGACATATATTCTTATGATAGGCCATGGAAATAAAATTTTAAAAAAGTGCTGACTGAATAAGAACTACATAACTTCATGCTTCCAAAGATTAAGTAAAGTTTAATGGATAAAGTTAGATATCATTCTATAATTTAGTTAAGATCAATCAAGCAAAAGTTGTATTTGACTTCAATTTAATTCCAATTACCCTTATAATCACATTGTGGAAAGTATAATATTAAAAGCTTCTATTTGGTATAACTCATTTTAAAATATTAAAGATGTAATTACTATGCAGGAAAAGGACATTTTCTGCTGCTATGAGACCCTGCTTGCTGTAATATAGAGTTCAGTTGGGAAATAGTAAAAGCACAGAAGGAAAGCTTATCTTTTATATTTTCACTAATACAAGAATTTCCCAGACCTATCCCAGAATCTGAAATTCTCATTCAAGACGTTATCTATGTTAAATGTATTCTTGTTCTTACATTAGGTCTGTGGGAATCTGTAGAATGTAGATGAAAAAAAAAGTTATTACATGTTAAGAATTCTCCATTCCTACATTTGATTGAACCAATCATGCTTGTCATTTATCAGACATGGATATGAGTTAAGGTTGCTTCTCTGATGAGGATGGAGAAAGAAAGCAGCCATTATAGAAATGGCAAATACACTTAGAAAAGACTGATCAAGCAAAAAAAAATAATGACACTTCATCTGAAATCCCAAAACTGGTTGCAACCTAAAATATACAAGGCCAAGAGAGGGGGTAGGGGGAGGAAGAGGAGGAAAAAGAGGAGGAGGAAGAGGAAGAGGAAGAGGAGGATAAAGAGGAAGAGGACAAGAAGAAGGAGGCAGCAGAAGCAGCCAATCCATTTCCCTCTGTTTTATACTGCTATACTAAAATGAATTCCTGCTAAAAATGTTCACCTTAAAGATTCTCCTTTTTGTGAGATACCCTGAAATGCTTTTAATGAGTACTTGTAATGATTTTTTTCAGGAAAGCCAGGAAGTTGAGGGAAGCCTTCCACCATCCTCTGTTAACGGTGGATGTAGGAGAATTCTTCAGAATAATCCAAATAATTTAAATACAAGAAAAATATCTATGGAACAAAGGAAGTGAGAACAGTGGAAGAAGATGAAATCTTGATGTTTGAGTGGCTGGAGTCATAAACAACTGAGTAATACCTCAGCTTGGCTGCTGCTTTTTGTAAAAGGCAAAGTCACATATGGAATTTCAAAATGATAAATCCATCCTCAGGATAGTTGCTGCCTGGGATTATCTGGCTGCTTTTGGCCTTGCTCTCTAAAGGAGGTTGAAAGGACAGCTTGGACGCTGTCTTTGGTTTTTGTTCTTTTGTTCCAGTGAGAATAGAGAGGTCCTAAACATTTCAAAAAATGGGCCTCAGATAGAAAATTGTAAAGAAAAAATAGTTTGTAATTGTGGTTTTCTCTAAATGATAAGGAATATGATACAGAGTCCTGAAGATGAGTTTTGAATGGATAAAAAATGTTAAAAACTGAAACTGCTCTCTTTTCTAAGTGGGATGAATAAAATTTAAATCAGTTCACAGAGGTGGAACACAGCTTTAGAGAAGCTACAGTGAAAAACAAACTCTGAAAAAATGAAAAAAAAAACACTCTAGCCTAGTTATAGTTGCAGTTGCAGCAGGTCTCTCTGATATTAACACTTTAATTGCTAAATTTACTGGTTATTGTCTGAATAAACTTGCCATGAGATAAAAGGGGAAAAGTGATTTTTTAATGGATTTTATTGGGCTAAGGTGTAATTCAAAGATCTTGGTAAAATGCCCAACATTATAATATAAAAATAAGGAATGAAAAAAAGTTTTATTTATTTTTATTGTCTGTCATGGGGCTTGAACTCTGGGCCTGAGAGCTGTCCCTCAGCTCTTCAGCTCAAGGCTAACACTCTACCATTTGAGATGTAGTGCCACTTCCAGATTTCTGGTGGTTTATTGGGGATAAGAGTTTCATTGACTTTCCTGCCTGAACTGTCTTTGAATCGTGATCCTCAGATCTCAGCCTCCTGATTAGTTAGGATTACTGGCATGAGCCACCAGCTGCTGGTGCCACCTGCGCCTGGCCAAGGTTTTATTTTATACCTGTGGATCTGGATGATAACAATTGCTGTACTATTTTATAAACTGGTAATATTATAAATACTTATGGGAAAGCTACCTATTAACAAAATTTAGCAGAATATGACTTCTTACTTTTTATTGTTCTTTGATACCTTGAAATTTAAACTATTGGAGGATTGCTAACCAAACAATTCTCCACAACCGATGTTTTTGTTTTGATATCTTTTGCCTATTGAACTTTCACAATGAAAGAAGATAAAATAATAGATGCAATATTCACATGGAGATAAACAGTAAAAGTTTGGGAATGTGCGTTTAGTTTACTAATGACTTCTTATAAAATTAGATGTCTGACCCCTAGAAAATGACAACTTTCCAATCTGGTCACATATTTTAAACATGATCAATCGTGACCATAAGACTGATAAGCTGCTAATGTGCACTTATGAAATCCTGGCTTTGCCCTTTGGACTTCGTCCTTTATCTGTCTGGTTCTAAAGTATTTAGGCTTTGCTGTTGTCAAAGAAAAGCCATTGGATTTTTTGGGGCTGGGGCTGGTCCTGAGGCTTGAATTTGGGGCCTGAAAGCTGTCCCTGAGTTTTTTAGCTCAAGGCTAGCACTTTGAGCCACAGCAGCACTTCTGGTTTTCTGGTAATTAGTTAGTTGGAGATAAGAGTCTCATGGGAACTTTTCTGCCCTGGTTACCTATGAAACATGATCTCAGATCTTAGCCTCCTGATTAGCTAGGATTACTGGCACAAGCCACCAGCTGCTGGTGCCATTGGATTTTTTTGAAATCCTAATCCTCTGGTCTTAATTTCCTGGGTCTGACAAAAAATTGCAAACCTTTTACTAGCTACAGGGGGTTGTTTTGGTCTCAGCAAGAGCTACGTTGAACTGAAGATAGGTTCAATGAACAGAACTGATACTTGGGCCATTAGGTTCTCCTGTTAGTCTGCAAAATATGACCACACCATGGAGAGTAGTTGGCCTGTCTGGCTCAATTGCAAATGTCCAAATGAGAAAGGCTTGCTCATTCTGATAGAATCATCTAAAATAGAGCTGGTCATAGATCTAACATTTCTCACACAAAATAAGTGCATTTCCAACATGATGCTTAAAACATCTACAAGTTAAAGACAGCACGTCACTAATATAGTGAACCCTCCACCACTGCTAAGGGACTGAACACTTGAGAGAGAATCTGAGAACAAAAAACAACACTAAACTTCCTAGGATAAAAAAAAAACAACTGGTAAGTCATGAAAGTGTAATTTACATTTAAATCTGTGGGGCCCCACCACCTGTGACTTTAACCACTGTGCAGAGTTGTACTTTTGACTTCATGCAAATCAAAACAACTGACTGTGAATAGCAGCAGTACCCTATTTTAGTACCACTAAATTTGCACAGTAATAATCGTGATAGCATTCAGTCTTGGCCGGGTTGCTGTAAAAGAGCAAGACATAGCAAGTGCTAAAATGAAAGTTCATTGCCATACACAGTCTGGGAAACAATTTGTCAATATGATAATCTTGCTCGATCAAGCATTTTTTCACATGATGAAATATTAGACAGTACATGGATTTGATTAAAATATT
Source organism: Dipodomys merriami (assembly GCF_024711535.1). Classification (NCBI taxonomy): domain Eukaryota; kingdom Metazoa; phylum Chordata; class Mammalia; order Rodentia; family Heteromyidae; genus Dipodomys; species Dipodomys merriami. The sequence goes on along the minus strand of NW_027204492.1, from coordinate 32,972,375 downwards.
GTTTTAAGGAAAAATTTTTAAAGTTAATCAATAATGATTTAGAATATATTACAATACATACACAAAATACAATAGCAGAAAGCCATTAAAATAGCAATTATCTCTGTATGGCTAACTTTTGAATTGTTAATGTATTTTGTTTAAAAATTAAACTGCTCAGAAAAGGATACATTTTGAAAATGGGGTAGTTACAAGACTTTTGCCTATATATGTATTAAATATATACATACACACCTATATATGCACATTTATTTATTTATTTATTTTATCTTGCTCTTACTATTCCTCTGCAAATAATTCCTGTCTTTTGAATCATTCTAGTATTCACTTATACAAATAAAAATCAATGAAATTATTTATATTATTGTATTTTCTTACTTCTTGTACAAAAGCAAGAAACCAATTTATAGTATTTTATCCTTGCTTTTTTTTCTTTTACTTAACCAATATCTTTAGAAGACTTTTTCAGTAAATAAAAGAAAAGCTTTCACATTTTTTAAGAGTATTCAGTGACAGCCACTTTTGATATTGGCATACCTTTTCCTATCAAAAATAACATTGCAAGTACCAACCTTAACTATACCTAATTTTGTGTTAGTGCAATTGAAAGTGTGTGATAAATGCCTGGACATGAGAATATTTGTCATGGCTTGGACTTAATGTGTCTCTACAGAAGACTCAGGTGTTAAATTTGTTGTCCCCATTGCAATGTTAAGAGGTAAGATTTGGGAAGTAATTGTCATGAGGTCTCTGACAATCAATAGTTTAATACGCTAATGGATTCATAATTTAATGCTATTATTAAAAGGCTGTGGAGTCTACGAGGAGGTCCTGTTGAAGGAAGTAGATCATGGTAGGTGTGACTTTGAAAGTTACATCTTGTCCTGACCCTTTCCTCTCTATCTTTGCTTCCTTTGTGCCATAAAGTGTATATTTCTTTCTCCATGACCTTCTACAATAATGCTTGGCCTTTCCACAGGTCCAGGAAAAAATGAAGCCTCTGACTATGGGCAGAAACCTATGAAACCATGAATCTAACAATAAATCTTCATTTAGATTGATTTAATTAGATATTTTATTACATTGATGAGGAATTAACAGATTATTGCACAAAAATAATTGAACTTGTAAATTTAATAGATATTCCTAAATTCTGTCCATACTAGTTTACCATCTCTTTAATGATTTATGACAATGTATATGATAACACATTGAAATATTTCCCTCAACAAGGAAATTTAAATTATATCTTGAATAGTTTTATTTTTTTCATTTATCTTATGAACATGGTTTGGCTATTTTAATGGCTATGTTAAGAGCTATTTGTAGGTTTTTCTCTTTTGTGTGTGGCAAATTCTCTTGTTATATGCTCGGTATTAATCAGACTTTTCCAGCAAAATAAAACCAATACTACATGTGAGAGAGAAAGAAAGACAGAGACAGACACAGAGAGACAAACACAGAGATATAGAGACAGAGATAGACACACAGACAGACAAAAAGACAAAAAGAATGAAATTTTAACAAATGGATTTAGCTGGAAAACATTGGCTCATAACTGTAATCCTAGCTATTTGAGACAGAGTGAGAAAATTACTATTTCGAGACTAACTCTGGCAGAAAAGACCAAGAGACCCTATCTCAAAGGTAAGCAGCAGTAACAGGGCTGGCAGTGTACTTGAAGGAGGTATAGTTCTAGTTGAACAAGCATGTGACTGAGTTCAAACCCCAGTTCCATTTAAAGAAATTGGCCCACACGATTTTGGAGAATTGCAAGTCTATAATACTCAGAGGAGGCAGGTAAGGTGGAGAAACAGGAAAAGTTTGGGTTGCATATTGATGCTAAATAAATCTTTAGGTATAGTTACAGGACTAAAATTCTAATTCTATACTTTCTTTTCTGCTGATTTGATTTGCACATTTTCACCAGTTGTTTATACTTGTCTGTTTCTGCTTATCATGTATATATACAATTGAATTTGTTATCTTGTTTTTGATTTGTACATGTTGAGTCAATAATAAGAAAAATTTTCCCTAAACAATGGTTACAAAAAATTCAGGTGATTTTATTATATTTTATAATTCAATGCATATACTAGATTTATATTAATATAGCTTGAATATTATATTTAATATATATCCACATATATTGTATATGATATACATGCATATCTGTAGATTTATCACATATTGACACATATTTTAATATACTTATAATATCATAGGAATGTATCTTAAGGGATTTACATGGATACATTGATATTTTGCCTATAAATTTCAATATTTTCTTACTTGGGCTTGAAATGATTCTAACAATTACTATCTGAATTTCAAATGTTTTTCTGATGAATTACACTACCTGGCTTTGCTAAACTGCCTGATTATTGAACTGATTTTCTTTCTAGATGGTGTAGAGATGTTAGCCAAGAAACAATGAATGATAAGAGTTAGTATGTCAGTCTAACTAATTATTATGGAAAACAATAGAAAAATCCTACAGGAAGCCAAAGTGAGATTTTCTCTGAAAATTTCTGCTATGATAATACAAATTGAACTGTATTTTGAAATATTAGGGTATAAAATTAGTGTATAATAATGCCAGTAATGAAGCTATCTTTTTATCAGATATACCATGGGAGCTCTTCCTTAGTTCCAATTAATGTGACATTGTTTCACAATATAAAAGAGATAATTTTTTACAAGACAATCATCTCATTTTTTAACAAAATGCTTCTCTAAGTTTTTCTGTCTGTGAGTTTCTTAAGGAAATATTGTGTGTCTGATCAGTAATTAAATTTGAAAAAGTCAAAATATCAGGATATAGATATGAAGATTTTTAATCACACATAATTTAACTTAGCAATGGTCACAGTAACTGAGCAGGAAGATTATCTAAAACCATTTCTGTTATTCATGAATAAAATAACTTTTCTTTCCCCTGACTCATTAATTTTTTTTTGTTCTTATGTCAGGGCTGGACCTTAATACCTGACACTTTTATTCACTGGGTAGTACTCTACCAATGGAGCAATGTCTTCAACTCCTCATTAAGTTTTTAATGATTATTTGATGAAGACCATTTATTGGGAAGAAAATTGTTTCTGGGCCTTTCATATTTGTTGTGGAAAATTAAAACACATGATGTAATTTGATATAAATTCAATTCCATAGGGAATAATATAGATTTCAGTGTTTCTGTGCCATTACTTTTCAGTCTTTTGCTTAGTAAATATCTTTTTCAGTTTACCAGTTGGAATCCAGCTCCCTGGTCTAATATATATCTCAATTGTAAAAAAATTCTATAGTAAATTTGCCACATTCAACTTGAAACCCAAGTTACTTCAGTGTAAAACAAGGAATTACTTAGGCAAACATATCAAAATTGAATGTTTGGTGAGAACTGTTAGTATTGTTTAAAGAACTTTTCAAAAATGTTCTTCACATGTTCAATTCCCAACTGCCTCTTACTAGATAAGTTCTTACCAATTTCTCATCTATTAACTTGCTTTTGGTGATAACTGCATTTGATCTAAGGTTATTTTGAGAATAAAACAGCCTATTTTATAAGTACTGCCAACAGAATATGTAACAAATAAATTCCCTTTATCTTTTAATTTTTCCTTAGTTCATATTTTCTACCATCATCTTGTGTCCAATTATGACTGTATTTCTATACATAACATTCATTATCATATGCTAAACTTACACTGTTACCATCCTCTCTGTTCTATTCTTGATGTCTCCCATCAATTCTGTCTTACTCCTTGACATTGATTGTATCTCTGGTGTCCTATTTCCATATGTCAGTGCAGGAGGTTGAGTACTAGATGGAAAGAAACAAATTTACAAGATGCTAATGAAGATATATATATATACATATATACATATACATATATATCAGATCAGAGTTACATTTTAGCAAACGTTTAAGAAAATATTTTTTTCTTTTTGAGGTTTTATTATCTTTAAGTAGTTGTAAAAAGGAGTTACAATTTAACAAAGCAGTTTATGAATATAATGCTTCTTGATCAATGTCATCCCTTACAACATTCTCAACCATCTGTCTCAAGCCATCTCTTTTCTCACTTTTCTTAATTTTGTAGGGTATATTTTGAATTCTTAACTGAATTCTCCCCCTTTCCTTCATCTAACACTCTCCCCTTCACCCAACCCCACTTTTGTTAAATACTCATCTCCTGGGGTTTATTTTGTTGAAATTTTTGACTTTACCTTTGCTGAATTTTGACTTTACTTTTCTTTACACTATTTGAGTTCTTCCTTGAATCTACCTTATTTCAGTTAATACATTGGTATACACTTGCATACCATCCAGTTTATTTATTTATAGGTTTATAAACAATATATTTTTATAAGCTAATGCTAGCTTCATGCAACCTTTGTGTCTCTGGATCTAACTTTACTTAATACAATTTTTTTCAGATCCTTCCACTTTTTGCAAATCACACAATATCATTCTTTTGAATGGATGAGTAAGATTCCATTCTCTCTATATACCTATGTTAATCAAGAGAATGTACACATTCATCCATTAAGGTGCATTTGGATTGATTCCATGCCTTGGCTGTGGTAAAAACTGTTCACTGAACATAGTCTTGTGGCTTTCCTATATCTTTTTCTATAATCTTTTAGACAAATGTTCAGGAAAAAAAATTTCTGGATCGTAGAATAATTCTATGTTAAGTTCTTTGAGGAATATCCCTACTACTGAGTGTTTGAACACGTTTACATTGTCTATAACAGTGTATTAGAGTTCTTTCTTAACCACATTCACACCAACATTTGTTACTGTTTGTCTTTTTTAAATTTAACTTTATTGTCAAGCATGTGTACAGAGGAGTTACAGTTACATAGTAAGGTAGTAAACACATTTCTTGTCAAACAGTGTTACTTCCTCCCTCATTTGATAATGGCTATTCTAACTGGGGTAAGATGGACTCTCACCATTGTGTTGATTTGCATTTCTTTTATGGCCAGATATGTTGAACATTTCTGCAAACTCCTGTTGGCCAATTTTACTTTTTTCTGAAAAGTCTTTAGTTCATTAGCCCATGTATAAATTGGGCTTTTTGTTCTTTGAGGGTTTAGTTTTTAAGCTTTCTATATATCCTGGATACTAGGTCATTGTATTATATATAGTTAGCAAACATCTTCTCTCATGTAGGCTGTCTTTTTAGCATTTCAGCAGTGTGCTTTGCCATGCAGAAACTTTTAGTTTGATGCAAGTCCATTTATCAAGTTTTTCTTTGATTTTCTGTACTTCTGGATCTTTACTCAGAAAATTCCTACCTGTGCCAAGGAGTATTAATGTTTCTCTTAGTCCTTTCTGTAATGCTTTCATGGTTTCAGGTCTTACATTGAGGTCTTTGATCTATTTTAAATTTATGTAAGTGCAAGGTTGTAGATAGGAACCCAGTTTTAGCTTTCTTCATGATTATATCCAATTTTTCCAGTACAATTTTTAGAACAGGCTGTGTTTCTTCCAGTTTATTTTTTGGTTCCCTTTTTGAATAGGTCTATGGTTTTATTTCTGGATCTTGTATTCTGTTCCATTGGTATGCAGGTCTGTTTGGGCCAGTAGCATTGTGTTTTTGTTATTACTGTAGCACTGTAGTACAGTTTGAGGTTTGGTGTTGTTTGGTGTTATTATACTTTCAGCCCTTTTATTTTCTGCTCAGAATTGCTTTTTGGAGTCATGGCCTTTTGTGGTTCCATATGGATTTTTGAATTGTTTTCCATATATCAATGAAGAATGATCTTGGAATTTTGATGAATATTGCATTGAATTTGTAGATTACTTTGGGCAGTATTGCCATTTTCATTATATTAATTCTGCCAATCCAGGAATATGGAAGGTATTTGTAATTCCTTTGGTTTTCTTTGATTTCTTTCTTCAAAATTTTAACGTTTTAAATCTTAAAGTTTTAAAGTACTTCACATGTTTGGTTACATTAATTCCTAGGGTGTTTTTTTAAGAATATTGGAAATGGAGTTATTTTCCTGATTTTAGTCTTGATCTTCTCATTGTTGATGCACAGAAATGCCTCAGATTTTTGTGGATTGATTTTATACCTTACTACCTTTACCAAAGTTTTAAATCTCTTCCAGTAGTTTGGAGGAGAAGTCTACAGAGTCCTTTAATCACAGAGCATGTTATCTGTAAAGAGGGATAGTTTTACTTCTGCCTTCCCTATTTGGATCCATGTTATGGTTTTTTTCTGTGACTTATTGTTCTTGCTAGGAATTCCAGTACTACACTTAAGAGGAGTGGAAAGATTGGACATGTTTATCTCTTTCATGGTTTTAGAGAGATTTCATTGTGTATAAGGTTGGATGTAGGTTTGGCATAAGCAGCTTTTATTATGTTGAAGAAATTTTCATGTATTTATAGTTTCCCCAGAGTTTTTTTTATTATATTGTAATAAGCTTTTTCTCTATTGAGATGATCATATAATTCTTGTCTTCATTTCTGTTGACATGTGTATTACATTTATCAATTTGTTTATGTTAAACCAGCTTTGCATCCCTGGGTTGAATCCAGTCTGATCATGTTGTATGATTATTTTGTTAGTGAGCAAACATTTTTAAACAAGCTTTTATAGCTTGTAATTTACCTATACAAAAGTTCATCAATTTTGTTTATAATCCAATTAGTATTAGCAAATATATAATCTTTTAGACACCATACACTTATCATAAAATACTAACTTGATTGACCCATATTTGGAATCCAGAAATCAATTATCTACTCTTCATACTATAATATTGTTTTTTTAGGAACATCATATAACTGGTATAAAGTTCATGAAGCATTCAATCTTTGTGTTGATCATATCTAAAGAAACAATGTCTTTTTATTATGGGTATATCTCACAGTTTATTCACTCACTACTTGATGGGTATTTGAATTCCTTTTATTTTGGAGTTATGATTAAAGCTTCTATGACAATTCAAATTGGGGGCTTATGTTTCAATTTTCTTGGAAAAATTCTTTTTTTTCTTTTTTTAATTAATTTTTATTTATTTTTTATTGTGAAAATACTGTACAGAGAGGTTACAATTAGATGGGAGAGATAATGAGTACATTTCTTTTTTTGGGGGGGAGGGGTCCGGTCGTGGGGACGGAACTCTGGCCTGGGCGCTGTCCCTCAGCTCTTCAGCTCAAGGTTAGCACTCTACCACTTGAGCCACAGTGCCACTTCCGTTTTATTTCTTATGTGGTGCTGAGGAATCGAATCCAGGGCCTCGAGCATGCAAGGCAAGTGCTCTACCACTGAGCCACCTTCCCAGCCCCTATGAGTACATTTGGGGGGTATAATTGGGTGGGGGGAGGGGGGTAAAATTGGGTGGGGGGAGGGGGGAGGCGGGGAAGGGAAGTGAAGGGTAAACAAAGGAGGAGGCTGCAATGCTTGGTAAGAAATGTATCCATTATCCTGCCCATGTAATTGTAGCCCCTTTGTACAGTATGTTCTCAAATAAAATAAAATACAATTTAAAAAAAAAAAAAAAAACAAGCATTGTAGCCTCCTCCTTTGTTTCCCCTTCCCATCCCTTCCCAGCCTCCCCCCCCCCCCCCGCCGCCCCATCCAATCCCCCCCACCAAAGTTGTGAAGTTCGTTTTCGACATGACAATTTGTACTTCTCATTGCTTCTTCAATTATAACTATATAAGAATCTCTTTAAAAAAATTCTAAAATAACTATCATTTTTTTGTTCCTAATAGCAAAGTATGAGAGTTTTTATTTCTCTGTATCTTCAAACATTATTTTTGTGAGGATTTAACATTTTTTAGTCATTCTAATAACTATATTGTAATATTTCACTGGCTATATTTGTGGTACTCTCTTTATCAGTGATGTTTTACCATGGTTTCCCAAAGCTTATTTTCCATCTAGAAATCTTGTGAAATATATGTTTAAACCTTTAGAGAAGAAGTACTTTTACTACTGTTCACTTTACATATAAGCTTTGTGTAATGGTGCCTTGTGTATTATCTTAATTCTCTAACATATCCTTCAGTATCGAGTTTATTATGACATTTCTAGAAATTTTGGCAAAACTAAACCTATCAACTCTTAAACCAATGTTAAAACAACAGGAAATTATACAGAAAAAAGAAAACTCTAGATCCCTATTTTAATATTAACTTCACATTAGTATTCAGTTCTTCCAAATAAGTGTTTTAAGGAGAAAAGTTTATACAAATTGATGTGTTAGGTTGCAATCTTTTTTATACATATTTGAGAGAAGATATGAAGCCCTTGACACTAGTATCTTGCCAATTCTACTGAGTCCATAAATTAGAGATAACATTCTTCTTGTTATTGTTGTTATTTTAATCAAAGGAATCATATTGTGGATAGAGGAATAATTCTTTATTGAACATTTTTATTATGTATTAGGTACTGCACACTGTACTTTCTGTAGATTCATTGAGGAATGAAAGACTGTCTGCCCTTGTATATGGTTTCTATCACTTGTCATAGTTAATTTTGAAGTAAAGAAAATAATGAGGAATATGGTGAATGGTGACAGTATGAAGAAAAGAACTTTACTAATACTTTTTCAAGGGTGTCAATGCTGAATCCATATTCATTTTTGCAATCATTCAGTATGTATATTGAAGCACTTCATAATGCAAAACAATATGAAAAAAATTTAAGATTTGATTTCTGATGAAAATGTGTAAGAACTATGTAATACATCACACACTCTGAGCATTGAAGATTAGTTGTTAAATGATTAGGACCACAGTATACATTTACCATATTCTTTGAATGTATATTCTGTAATGTACTTCCATTGCTGCTCTCTATTAAAAACAAAACAAAACAAAAACTGATGTTTTCGCTAAGTTGCTTTACAACAAGATAGCTGTTAACTTAGGGAAAAGAGAGTGGTTAGAATGTAAAAGTGTCAATATATGAAACACTCAAGTTTGAAATGCAAAGGCCCTTGGGTGGCTTTAATTACTTCTCATAAATATGTTAGATATAAATTTTACTATGCCGCATGAAGTACTGAAATACACTTTTTCGTTAAATGTTCACACCCTGTTCAGTTATGTCTCGAGAAAGTTGTAAGTAGATATAAGACTAGATATTTGTCTAGAGAAAAATGCAGATTTATTTTTTACTATGTAAAAAGATAAACATGTAGAGAACAGCAGGATATATAACTGAGAGATAGAGCACTTGTATACTATGCACAAAACTTTGCTATTGTTTCTAACATATTTATAAGATGATTATTTTATTGCTTTGTATGTCCCTCCCCATGGTCTAACCTCTGTTTTCACTGTATTTTGATGTTGGTATAATTTGGGGAGGGGAAGGGAAAAAACAAATAGTTTAAATAGGGTTACAGGTGGACCCACTGCAGCAATGAGATGTACAAGATGTTATATCAAAAAACGAACTTTACAACTTTGGCGGGAGGGGGGGAAGGAAGGGTGGGGAAAAGGAGGGGAGGAGGGAGGGATGGTAAGGGGAAACAAAAGAGGAGGCAGCAATGCTTGAAAAGAAATGTATTCATTACCTTGCTCATGTAATTGTAACCCCTCTGTACAGTATTTTCACAATAAAAATATTAATAAAAATTTTAAAACTAGTGCTGAAACAGTTATGTAGGAAAGTAACTAAAAGCAAAGAAGATAGATGATTTACCTAGTTTCTTAAGGACTGATGCACTAGGAATATATGTACTGCTTTAAGTCCATATCACTTGTGGATTTCCTCTTTTTCTCTAAAAATTGTAGTATTTAAAACTTAGTTTTTGTTGGAGTTTTAGAACAGAATTTTTCACTAGGAGAAATCCCACCAGCCTATGTTTGGCCACTGGTCTCAATATGCCAATCAAAGACATAAATAGCAGTAAGGGGCAGAAATAGAACATTAATCAGCATGGAAAAATCAACTAGAGCAGATAAGACAGTTGGGTAGACTCTGGAAAACAGTATGGAGGTTCCTCAGAAGACTACACACAGACGGGCTGGGAAGGTGGCTCAGTGGTAGAGCACTTGCCTTGCATGCATGAGGCCCTGGGTTCGATTCCTCAGCACCACATAAGAAAAAAGCCGGAAGTGGTGCTGTGGCTCAAGCACTAGAGCGCTAGCCTTGAGCTGAAGAGCTGAGCTGAGGGACAGCGCCCAGGCCTAGAGTTCAGGCCCCACAACCAGACTCCCCACACCCCCAAAAAACACTACAAGTAGAGCTCCCTATGATCCAGCAATCCCACTTTTGGGCATTTACCCAAATGATCACAAACAAGGCTATACTAAAGCTACCAGCACAACTATGTTTATCACAGCATTATTTACCAACCTAGATATGAAATCAACCCAGATGCTCCTCAGTAGATGAATGCATCAAGAAAATGTGGTATATTTACGCACAAAATGGAATTCTATGCCTCCATCAGGAAGAATGACACTGCCCTATTTGTTAGGAAATGGAAAGACTTGGAAAAAATCATGTTAAGTGAAATATGCCAGACCCAAAGAAATATAGGTCCTATGGTTTCCCTTATTTGCAATAATTAATAGATAGATAGATAATCTTATCAGATGAGCAGAAAAGCTCAAAAGCTATGTAAATATGACAATATAAGATGATACTAATGAAATGAACCCCAAGATATGGACACAAGAGGCTTTTCTTTGTTGTTTTTGTTTGTAATGTACTATGTGATTTTTTTTGTTTCTTTTGTATGTTCTTCCTCCTATTGTCATCATATTTGATTTTGGTACTCTGCATCTTGTATATACATTTATCTAATTTGGGAGAGGGAGGGGAATAAAAAATGTCTAAACAAGGACACAGGCTAACCAATTGCAACAATGATACTCACAAGACACTTCCTTGGAAACGAATTTACAACTTCTGGCAAGTAGAGGAATGAAGGAGGTGGGGAAGGAAGGGATAGTAGGAGAATAACAAAGGTGGGGATAGCAATGTTCAACAAGAAATGTACTCATTATCCTACTCATGTAACTCTAACCCCTCTGCACAGCATCTTTACAATAAAATAACAGTTTAAAATCATATATGGAGAAAAAAAACAAAGAATGTTGGGTGGTTCTAAACCTTTCTTCCAGTGGTTTACTTTGAGATTTTATAAAAAATTGTTCATTTCATGCTAATTAGTGTGTCACATCCATGTAGAATGGAAAAGCAAAATTAATATTTGTATTTATATACTGGAGAAATTAAAAATCACTAAAATAGAGCTAATGAGCCATGTAGGGAATATGTTGAAATGTGTGGTATTAGTACTATTACTTTGCTTTTATTAACCATAAGTCTAACCTGCTGGTACTTTTTTGGTTTTCTTGTTTATTTATTTATATATTTTTTGAGAAATGGTCTCCCTATGTAGTCAAGGCTGGCCTTGAACTTTGATCCTCTTGAGTCTGCCTCTCTACTGCTGAGATTATGGGAATGCTTTACTATATTTGCTCACTGGTAATTTGTTAAGCAGGATGAGTAAAACTGCTTAAAGTTGCAGCATTATGGATTTGGACAAATATAAATGCTGACTATAGCATGGTTTTGACAGCAAGGTCAGCAGTGTAGAGAAAATGTGGTCTAAGAGATAAAACAATCAATTCATGTGTTTAAATGCTCTGATTGAAACCAGGCACCAGTGGCTCATGCCTGAATCCTAGCTTGTTTGAAGCCAGCCCAGGCAAAAAGTATCCTAGAAGCCGGGCGCTGGTGGCTCAAGCCTGTAATCCTAGCTACTCAGGAGGCTGAAATCTGAGGATCGCGGTTCAAAGCCAGCCCAGGCAGGAGAGACTGTGAGACTCCTATCTCCAATAAACCACCAGAAAACCGGAAGTGGCACTGTAGCTCAAGTGGTAGAGCCTCGCCTTGAGCTGAAGAGCTGAGGGACAGAGCCCAGGCCCAGAGTTCAAGCCCCACAGCCGACCAAAAAAAAAAAAAAAAGTATCCTAGAGATTTTTTTGTATAAATAACTTCCAAAGTTGTGATTCAACAGTGCACAGGCTCTGAGTTCAAGCCCCAGGGTGCATGCACACACACACGTTCACCCCGCTCTGATTGAGGTCTGAAAGGTTGCACTAATTCTCTGCTTAGAGATTCAAGTATATGTAGTAAAATGCAAAAATATTGAGGGGTGCTTTTCTTTCAATTCTTTTGAATGAAATCAAGCTGTCAGAAAATTTTACATCTGTTACCTGAATTATTCTCTGAACAACCTATCTGGTAGCTCTCCTGTCTTAAAAGTCCAAGATAAAACATTTACAGAGATGCAATAGTAAACTACCAATGGTGTAGTAAGACTTGGCTCATATTACTGTACCAAATATTAGTAAAGATATATAACATAAATATATTTAAGTATCTTTTACCAACAATATGAAGGCCATGTGTTTTTCAAAATCTACTCTTAGTTGCAAAAGCAAGACAAATAAGTATTTTGGTAAAGAAGCAATTCAGACAAATCAAGAATCAGAACTTAAAGCCTATGTAATTTGCAAACTCTTTAAGGTACAGAGTCTTCAACAGACCCCCCATCATCCAAGTTATGTCCCAGGAAGAGAACATTGTTTTCCTTTTGTAAAAAAAATTGCTTATCATGTTTAAATTCATTTACAAAGGTGTTTCAGTTTAACTGTTAGTGTTTTCTGATCAATGTTATCCATTTCTTCATTCTCCCCATCTCTCCCTACTTTACTATCCCTTCAATTGCCCTAGTTAATTTTTCACATATATACATTGAATATTGTAACTGCAATCACCCTTCCTTCCTCCTTTCATGCCTAAATCCCCTTCTTTTTTACCTCACCCCTCTGACACCACAAGTTGCAACTTCCTAGTAATCATTTTTTTAAATGGTAAGTTAGCTGTTCAAAGGAGTTATACCTTTGCGATCCTCCCCTGAAAAATACCATTTTTAATGTGTTTTATTGTGAAAATACTGCAGAGAGGAGTTACACTTACATGAGCAAGGTAATGAATACATTTCTTATCAAGCATTGTTGCCTCCTCCTTTGTTTTCCCCTTACCATCTCTTCCGTCCCATTTCCTCAACTACACTCCTTCCCTCCAGTAAATTGTAAAGTTCGTTTTCAACATAGTGTCTTGTACATCTCATTGTTGAAATGGGTCAACCTGTATCCCTATTTAAACAATTTGTATTTTCCCTTCATTTTTGAAGGGATGGGGCAAGTTTTGGGTAGAAAAGAATGCGAACAGCTGATGAACTGATGTTCCTTCAATCTTCTTCCCCATATACACTGAGCTACCACAGATGAGTAATGCTATTAGGTACTAAAAGATGAGAAAAATTCATGACATGGTGGGAAACATGAGTACTGTCCAGCAGTAGACTTGTTGGTGATCCTGATGGGAAACTCTGCAGACTCACTGTTAAAATGTATTTGCAGATGTTCAGGTGTTGATCAGTATTGTTTAAGGGATATTCCCAATAATAGGCTTCAATTTAAAATTTTGTTTCTTTTGTGAGCTGCTGTTTATTTCCCAATGTCATAGTTCACCAGTAGTCTCATTGTGGATTTCATAAACAATCCAATTGACAAAAGATATTAGAATAGCATTCATCATTTCATCATATTAGGAAGCAGAAGAAACAAAAATGAGGCAGACATGCTTATAATACTTACTTAACTGTTCAATACTTGGAGGACTCTTCACATCAAATAAGATATGTGAAGTCTGACATCTTGATTACCCATCCAAAAAAAGTCTGATTTCCTTGAGTTTCTCTATGAAGTTCTCTGCTTCTAAATGCTAGGCACTCTGCTTCTTATGTGCTCTTATTTTAACAGACGTGCATGTGTACTACTGTATTTTACAACTGACACAATAAAGTTAGCTTCTGGTAGATTCATCCTAAGCTGCATGTAACATATATTGAAAATGCGTTTTTTCTTTTTCTTCTGATTCTCTTTTCTTTGTTTACCTTTTCTTTTTACTTTTGAGACAGAGTTATACCATATTGTCCAGACTAGTCTCAAACTCATGACATAGGTCATGCTGGCTATAAACTCACAATCCTGCCATGGCCTTCTAAGTACTGGGATTCCAAGCATGTGTCACCTTGCCTCACAAAAATGATTTAAAGAAATCTAACTTCCAAGCATCATAATTTAGACTAACCTACATTAAACCACCCAACAGAAGGACTATTTCATTTTAAAAATGTTATTTATCATGTCACTTATTGAATAATTATTTCCAAACCACTGGCAACATATTGCATAATAACATATAATTATTTTTAGGAACCCATGGATGACTGGAAGCTGTGGCTGACAGCATCATTACTGGTATCATACAAGATTCATTATCCTAGGAAGATGACAAATTTCAGAATTTGATATATAGTTCCTACTCAACACATACACAAGAAAAATGCACATAAATCTTAAGTAATATATCCCTAAAAACTGGAATATTCTACTATTAGTAGATAAAAGTTGAAAATCTTTACTGCAAATTTTTAATAATGCAACACTTTCATTTCTTCTTTTTCTTTTTTGTTTTTACTTATATTTCTTACAGAGATTTTCCAGCATATAGAAGCCATAGTGTCATTTTTCTAATTTCATTGAAGAAGAATAATGAATTTATCTTGAAGTATAAGTTAATTCATAGCAGAAAGATGTGACTACATCATTTACAAATAGGTAAAAGCAAAATATGTTCTGGGTTATTGAGATTTTTAAAAATCCATTAAAATATTTAAAATGTTCTTTTCAGTTTTTTTCATGGGATTTTAAAAAATTACTATAAGTATCATTGGTGGTCTTTGATTTAAATTGGAAACAAAAGGAAGTGTAGTGCATTAATAATCACAGAATGGAAATCTTATAGTAAACACAAAGCTTTTGTTGTTGAAATTATTCTAGGTGATTGACTCCATAGAAATTTGAATAGCTAATAAGTTAATTTTTAAAACCTAAGAAACATAGTGTTCAGGCATAAATTATTTTAATTAGTAAGACATCTTTCTAGTCTCATAAGGAAAAGTCAAAGGAAAGGGGTTATGTTCTAATTAGCTGTAAGACTACAGGAAATAGTGAGTAAGGAGACCTTATGTCTACAGATAAAATTATTATTTCCTTACCTTTTGTGCAACCATTTCTGTCAATCTACTAATTGAGACTAAAAAATATTAATTCCACCTGTGAAACAATGGTGTATCTTGTCTGGTTTCTTCAATGGCAACAAAAGAAAGCAAGAATACCAGAGAAATAATAACAGTAAATCATTGAGGTGCTTATTAATAGTAACCATTAGTTGAACATTACCTAGATATAGCCTGTGTTCTGTAAAATATGTGAAAAACTCAAGAAACTCGAAATCTTTAAATTTAGACCATGAGCATATTGAACATCTACTTGGTATGAAGCTAATTGTCTTGGCTACATGCAATAAGCAAAGGCATTTAAGGAGGCTGAAATTCGTGGATTATGGCTTGAAACAAGCCTGAGAAGGAAAGTCTATGAGACTCTGATCCCCAATTAAACACCAAAATGAAGCCAGAAGTGGAGCAATGTCTCAATGAGTAGAGTGCTAGCCTTGGACAAAACTCAGGGACAGCACCCAGGCCCTAAGTTCAAGCCTCAGGACTACCACCAAAACAAACAAACAAACAAACAAAACAAGACATTTGAGGCTATTACTTCAGAACTTTTAAAAGAAAAAGTACATGATGAAAATGAAGAACTATAGATTTCTAACGTACTTCAGTGGCAGAACAGTTACCTAGCATGTATTAGGTCCTGGATTTGATCTTTTATCACACACACACACACACACACACACACACACACACAGAGAGAGAGAGAGAGAGAGAGAGAGAGAGAGAGAGAGAGAGAGAGAGAGAGAGAGAGAGAGAGAGAGAGAGAGAGAGAGAGAGAGAGAGAGAGAGAGAGAGAGAGAGGGAGCTAGAATAGAAGTTTATCAGGATAGGAATTCATCATTCATATATATTTCTGAGATATGGTGACAAAAATCAAGAAAGTTTTTTAATACATATTTTTATTGTAAAGATACTGTACAGCGGGGTTACAGTTAAATGTGTATTGAGTACATTTCCTATATAGCATTGTTACCTCAACATTTGCATCAATAAAATCAGTACCAAAAGAATAATTTTATTTATTAATATTTACCAATACTGGCTTCTCAGCATTTTTTGCTCATAGTTAGTACTCTACCACTTGAGACATACCTCCAGCCTGGTTTTAGCTGGTTAATTATAGAGATGAGATTAGAGAGGTTATAGGGCTTTTCTCCTAATGCTTTAAACTGTGGTCCCATGATCTCAGCCTATTGAACAACTAAGGTTATAGATGTAAGTCACCTGTACCTGTCATGACCATACCGTGACATACCATACCATAACAGTGCCTTAACATACCATGACAAAGAATCTTATATTAACTGTTGATTTGCCATAACAAATAGATTTTTTTTACCATCAGTCAACTTTTATAAATGTATGCAATTAGAATTTTAAATTTGTATAATTTTAAGTTGAAAAACAATTACTGCAGAACAATCACAAACTGATTTGCTAACCAAACTCTCAAAAACTGAAGTTAATTGGCTATGATTTTAGATTCATTATTTTTTATGGAAATAAGCATAATCATCAGACATGTTATGAATGGTTAATTTTCATTCATCAATGAGAATTTTGTCCTTTCCAGACATAGCCTCATGCCCACTTTTGTGAGTATAAAAGCATTGTTGGTCAACCATAGGAAAGAAGAGTTGAAAATAATTTTCACTGACACATCTTTGTACTGAAACTTACTGCTTATATACTTGATTTTTGTTCCTTTCTTTATATTCTATCAAAGCAGACTTGAAAACTGATTCTCCAAAGTCAAAAATAAAAGTAAGTATATTCTGTTGAATGTGATCAACATACGTAGCAATGGCAACAAAGGAAACACATGTGTTTCTTGGGTTTTAGACTTTACTTTTGTTATTTTTGAGAAACAGTCTTGCTATGCAGCCCAGGATGGCCTTCAACTTCCTATCCTACTGAGATTATGTAGAGTTGCCTCAAATAACCATTTCTTTTTCTATTGTAGATAAGCCTTTTTCTATGTAGATTAGACAATGTTTTCATGGTACATTGTATTTATTGCATAACATACCATGTTTAAAAATTTTACAGTTACAGTTACAGTTACAGTTACATAAGATAATAAGTACATTTCTTGCCAAACTTTGTATCCCTTCCCTCATTTTTCTCCTACTTTCCTCCCCAACCCCCACAAGTTCTAGAGATCATTTCCAACGTATTGTCTTGTGTATGTTGCTGTTGCATTTGCTCCCCTTCCTTTGTCTCATCATTGTGTTGTTTCCCTTCTCTTCCTTAATATGTAAGCATGCAAAAAGACTCAGAGAAATACTCCAGACTAGCTCCTCAAATGATTGAGAGTCAAAAAATAAAATAAAACTAAAGAGCATCAACTAATATCTAGATAGTTCTTCATATTATTTATTGTATACATGAAAGCATTTAGTGAAATTTATGATATATAAATAACTTTAAAAATTAATAAGTATGACTAAATTAACTTTAATAATATTCAAGGTATTCTCATAATTGTTCCACATCAATCATTTTATGAATACAATGTTTGTGCTTTTGACAGTACCTGGTACTAATGCTTGCTAGGTAAGCACTCTAACACTGAGTTTCATCCTCAGCTCTGTTTATATGTTTTTGCTTGATAAGAAATGTACTCATTATCTTACCTATGTAATTTTAACCCCTCTGTAAGGTATTTTCACAATTAAAAAAATACCACCTTCTAAAAAAAAAAGAAAGAAAGAAAAAGTAAAGTCAAGATTCAGCCAGATCAATCTTCAGTCTACATTCTCACAGAAGCAAGAATTAAATTTATATTTCAAAAGCTCTAAAAAAAAGAAAATCATTCCTTAGTGATTATTAAGAAATGTGAAGAGCAGGAGAGAGCAGCCAAGTATAGACTAAGAGTAAATACATATGATCAATGCATAGTGTTTATGTACATGAAAATATCATGATAAATTTCATTAATGTGAGCTCACAAAATAGATATATGATAAATAAAAAATAATAATCTCTTTGGCTTTGTTGACTATCCAAATTTTTTTTAATTTTATATTATTTTATTTGAGAACATACTGTACAGAGGGGTTACAATTACATGGGTAGGATAATGCATACATTTCTTACCAAGCATTGCAGCCTCCTCTTTTGTTTACCCTTCACCTCCCTTCCCAGCCTCCCCCCTCCCCCCCACCCAATCATACCCCCCCCACACACTGACATTGTAAAGCTGGTTTTGACATGACATTTTGTACTTCTCATTGTTGCAACAGGTCCACCTGAATCCTTAAACGACTTGTTTGTCCCCATCTCCTCCACATGTTATACTGACATCAAATATAGTGAAAGCGGGGGTTACACTGTGGGGGAGGGACATACAAAGCAACAAAGAAATAATCTTATAAATGCGTTAGAAACACATGCATGAAAGAAACGAAAACATTAAAATACATATTTAAGGGTTCGTTTTCCTAACATCATATTATCTGACCTTTTCCGCTTGACTCATACCTATACTAGATATTGCAAATAAGGGAAACCATGGGACCTATGTTTCTTTGGGCCTGGCTTACTTCACTTAATATAATTTTTTCCAAGCCTTTCCATTTCCTAACAAATGGGGAAATGTCATTCTTTCTGATGGAGGCATAGAATTCCATTGTGTATATATACCACATTAATTTTTATATTACTATAACATGGGTCAAATGATTCAGTTAACTGAAGATCATAAGTTCAGGAGATATAATATATTTTAAGTTGTACTTCTTGTTATATAAGTATTTGGTCTAGAATTTCCCTTTTAAAACCACCTTGAAATCTCTGTAGTACACTCACCATAATAATCATTGGGCACCAACTAATTTTTTTGTTGCTTGTAAAATCTCCCTATAGAAAACCATCCACTCATTCTTGTTTTAAAAACAAGACCAAGTATTATCTTTGAAAGACTCAGTTTGGATATTAGGAAATGAATGATCTTTGACATCTTCTACAAGAGATACCATGACAGATCATTTTGTGTGTCAACTTGGCATGACTATAGTATCAAGTTATTCAAACACTAACCTGGGTTTGCTGAAGCTGTATTTTCTAGTTTTGAATACTCATTACATTATAATGATTGTAACTATGGGAGTTAATTAATAAAAATCAGATATCATCCAACCGATTGAAAGGCTTTAAGGGAAAAACAGGTTCCCTGTGAAAGAAGTTCTCTACAAGTTTGCAGTATGAGATCATATCCAAGAGTTTCCAACCTGACAATGTTTCAGTATGCTAGCCTGCCATGCAGATTCCTGATTTTCTAGAGTCCACAGTTATGTATACTGTTTTTTTACAGGCTTATAAATTGTGGTCTGTTTCCTTGAAGAACTTTGACTAATATTGATTTATTATAGTAAACATTGTAATATGCATCAAACCAATACAATTTCTAGAAATAAAATAAAATAGAGTCAAGTGTCTAGATGCAATTATATTCCTCAAATACTATCAAGGGTGATATAACTACATATAAGCCTATTAGAAGTATTCCTGTGCATAGTGTGAGATTGTCAATTTTTAAATTCCAAAAGAAAGAGGATTCAAGTTACAATGAGATTCTAAGTATATAATGACTGTAATAAAATGATGATATCAAGTGCTGGTAAGGATATGGTGAATAGGAATACAAAACAGTATACCACTTGGAAATTATTTCAGAACTCTCAGAATGTTACACATAGGATTACCTAGCAATTCCATTCTCAGAACTTTATCTAAGTAAATGAACATATTTGCTAATAATTTACTTACCTGCGAAGGCTTCATTAAAAGTGTTCAAAGTAGTTTTATTTGTAATGACTCCTAACTAGAACCAACTCAAATGCCCACCAACTAGTGGAAGGATAAGAAAACTGACCCATCCATGCAATGAGGGAAAACAAAAGAACTGCTGACACGAGAAAATATGTAGATAGTCTTCCAGAATATATTTTAAGTGAAAGTAGGCAGGTGGAAAAGCCTATATTGTACCGTTCATTCATAATGAATTTCTAGAAAAAGAACATATATTAGCTCCCTACGACTTAGAATGCGAATTTGAGTAGCTACAAATGAGTACAGATGAGCTTTTCAGATAATGGAATTATTTTAAAAGTGGATAAAAACAGTGATTACTTCACACTTGCATAAAGTTATGATTGTGTTAGATGTTTCATATCTCAATACAGCTGTAAAATATTTTCTAATTCATAATTGGTATGGAGTGTTAGATACAACTAACAGTAGTTTTTATGGAGACCTAACTAACATTAAGTATTTTCTAAATTTGAGCATTTGCAAACGTGCTGTTTTTCACTAGTTAAAATGAGATACAAGTGAGATGTCCAGCTCATAATGAAACACATTTTTCCTTCTCCCAGAACATATGACTGGACTGTATTTCCCAGTCTCTTTTGCAGTTAGGTATGACCACATGACTGACTTAGACCCAGAATTATGTATTGGGAAATAATATTTTCTTTTAAGCTTAACTCTAAAATGTTCTCCTTGCCTTTTTCTGCTGCTTTTTAGTGTTATATAATTATATCTACTTCTAGGGTTATCTTGGAAATTATCTATTGGAGCCTACAGAATAGCTAGCATTCTGTTTTTAAAAAATTTTGTAGAGCTAATGTTTCCTCACACCAATAACCACAGCCACCCCAGCAACAGGCATGGAGTAAAGAAATACATTTCTTTTTTAAGCTACTGAAGTTTTACAGTTGGTTTGTTACAGAAAAATGATTGCTTTGGTTCTCTTCCCACAGCCACATTAATTAATTGCTAAATAGATCAGGAATCCTATTGTATTTGTCCATTAGAAATATAATCCATTTATCAGTGTTATTTTTAAATGGCATAAGAGGACTTGTGAGTTGGCTTTTAAGATTACATATCTTTGCCATCATCTTCCAAAATACAGAGAAAATATAATGCTAAAGTAATAAAAGAAGAACTCTAAAAGTAATATAGTCCTAAAGTGCTTGCCTAGCATGCATGGAGCTCTGGGTTTGATCTCTTACACTCTAGAAGGAAGGAAGGGGGGAAGGATGGAAGGAAGGAACTGAAGAAGGTAGGAAGGAAGAAAATGGTCTAGACTGTAGACATTTCACCACTTGGAAATAATACTGTGTTGGAAATGTAATAATAACAATGACAGAAATTTACCTATAGTAAGAGTAACTAAATTTTAAATTCAAAATACTCAAAATTTGTTATCTAAGACCTCTCAACTTAAACACCAGTAGAAAATTCAGAGACTCTCTTAGGAAAAGAACACTTTATAAATACCTTATTCAATTTAAATATAAAAAATATAAAATATAAATATATAAAAAATATAAAATACAACACGCATTATGAACATTAATGCTAATGCAGCTTATGCTCTTTGGGTTAGAGATAGAGAAACAGACGAGAACTGCATTGATTTTATTGAAATCAATAGATGGAAGTTTCTCTAACACTAGAACTCAGACTCCTTGATTATAAATATAGGCTTAAAATAGGAGGCCAACTTCGTGTGTGTGTGTGTGTGTGTGTGTGTGTGTGTGTGTGTGTGTTTATGTATGTAGCATTCCCAAGTGGATTTTTTTTTTTTGGTTGTGAGGCTTGAATTCTGGGCTTGGATTCTCTGTTTGGGGGCTGTTTCTTGGCATGCTCTTCTTGTATTTCTATGTGTAGGACATCTTTAAGTATCTTTTGGAGGGTTGGTTTGGTGGAGATATATCGTTTCAATTTTTCTTTGCTGTGGAAGGTTTTTATTTGACCTTCCATTATGAAGGAGAGTTTAGCTGGGTACAGTATTCTTGGTTGAGAATTCTTTGTCTTTAGGGCATGGTATATATCATTCCAGGCTCTTTTTGCATTCATTTTCTCTGCTGAGAAATCTGAAGTTATTCTGATTGTTTTCCCTTTATAGGTGATTGATCTTTCCTCCCTGACACCTTTAAGGATCCTTTCCATGGTATCTATTGAACCTGTGCAGATTACAATATGATGGTGGGATATCCCATTCTGGTCTGGTCTATTTGGGGTTCTAAAGGATTCTTGTATATGAATAGGCATATCTTTTTCATGTTTGAGAAGTTGTCTGCTAGTATCTTGTTAAATTAATTTCCTAGACCTTTCACTTCTGTCTCTAGACTCTCCTCTACACCTATTAGCCTTAAATTTGGCATTCTGTTGGTGTTTCTAAATCTTGTATAAATCTCTAATTTCTTGAATTTGTCTTGGATACTTATCTATTCTTTCTCTATAATGTCTTGGCTGTGTTCAATGCCAAAGATTTGGTCTTCTGCCTGGTTTAATGTACTGTCAAACTTTCTACTTTGTGTTTTATTTCCTTTCCTTGTAATTTGTGAGATTTGATGGCTTCAAATTATTTGGTGAAGCTTTGTTTTACATTTTGGATGGACTTCTTTACCTCCTTAATTTGGTTTTCAGTGTTCATTCTCAAGTCCTTTAGTTGAATGATTATAGTTTCATTGGACACCCTTTCTTTCAGTTAGGCTTCATTCAGCATTCCCTTTGTGGCCGCCTAAGATTCCCTCAGCTTTCTGTTTGTAGATTCCATGAAAGCCTTGGACTTTTCACTGAAACTTTTAACCTGGTTTCTAGGTGAGCACTTGTTTAGCCCCCAGTTTTTCCTCTGCCATCTTCCTCTGGACCTTTCAGCATTGCTTATTTTCATTCTCTACTTAAAACCCAACAAGGGAATGATGAGTTAATTGTATTAATCAGCTTCCTATTACTATAATAATGTATATGAGATAATTAATTTATAAAGAGAAAAGAGTTATTTTGGCTTACATTTTAGAAATTCCCATCACTTGACTCTTTTGCTTTGAGAGTGCAATGGCAACAAATTGTGGTGATTCCCATACACAAAATGCTTATATCATGAGTCAGGAAGCAAAGTAAGAGAAAAAATTATCAACATCTCATAAATCTCTTTAGGGATTCTCATCTCAATGATCTAAGGATCTATCACTAGGCCCCTTTCCTAAATTTCCTACTAACTCCCAATAGCGCCCACTTGGAGCCAACTCTATTATAAATGAGTGTTTTGGGGTGCAAATTTTAGTCCCTAGTAATTAGGATAGCAAAATAAGCTGTCAAATATATCAGAAAGCATAGATTTCAACTGTTATATTCCATATTTATTATTAATCCTTCTTTCCATATGCATTCTGTAAGTACTCATCCACAATTCAAGCTCATGAGGCAGATGACCAAATAAGATTTTGTGCATAGTATATCATTGAGAGATATAAAATATAAGGAAATGAATGCAGTTGTGTATCTAGTGAAATTCTTGCAATACTGCAATGAGAATGTTCAGTTATGTGACTTTAAAAAATAATAATTTTGCTTTTCACTGATTTTTATCTTAAAAGTAAGCACTGTGAAAAAATTATATTAAGTGAAGTAAGCCAGGCCCAAAGAAATATAGGCCCCACACTTTCCCTTATTTGCAATAACTAGTATATATCTGAGATAAGTAGATACGTGCAGATAAATTATTGTTAGGCAAAATGAACCCCAAGATTCAAATGATTTTTTCTTTCTTGCGATTGTTTCTAACATATTTATAAGATGATTTCTTTGTTGCTTTGTATGTCCCTCCCCCACGGTATAACCCCTGTTTTCACTGTATTTGATGTTGGTATACTTTGTGGAGGGGAAGGGAAAAAACAATTGTTTAAATAGAGATATAGGTGGACCCATTGCAACAATGAGATGTACAAGATGTTATGTCGAAAAATGAACTTCACAACTTTGGTGGGGGGGGGGAGGGAGGGAGAGATGGGAAGGGATGGGAAGGGGAAACAAAGGAGGAGGCAACAAAGCTTTATAAGAAATATACTCATTATCTTGCCCATGTAATTGTAACCCCTCTGTACGGTATTTTCACAACAAATAAAAGCAAGCATTATGACTGGCATAAATGAAGTGAAACAAAAAGTTTTATGGAACTAGTACTTAAACTCATTACTCTTCTATGTAATATTGGGGTCTGAGAATGAAAGGCTTACTTTGCAACCCAAGTGAAAAGGAAGAACTTGTTTTAGAGTATTTCATTTAAAAATTGAGGAAAAATGTGAAATGATATACAATGCTGGGGTAGGTAAGTCAGCATTTCATCAGTTTGTATAGCTTCTATGATGAAAAATGTTTTAAGTATAAGAGCTTTGTGGTCTTATTTTAACTTGTTCTTTTAGTCTCCTCTGCCTATACTGCATACTTGACATCATTCTCTGCTTTGTAAACACCTGCTTCCATTCAAAACTAAACTCTGTCATTATCTTTTTGGGAATTCTGAATCTGTATTTATTGTTTCCTTTCTATTTTATCAATTACTGTCAGGACAGGCATAACATCTTAAACCTCTGAAGTGTTTAATTCTCAGCAGAATGCTTGTCTCAGAACTGGCATTTAGTAACCACTTGTTGCTTGATTCATTTCGCAGACATAATTTGGAAAAATAAATTAACTGATAGGAGTAACTTCCTTATCTATATGATGACCTCTCCTACAAAAGTGGGGAGCCTCAATATGATTGTTTTGTTTTTTGAGATGGGATGAGCCAGCTTGTCCTCAAACTCTTGAGCTCAACAGATCTTCCTGCCTCATCCTGTGGAACAAGCTAGTTCATGCCACCATACCAAGCTCACAATATGTTTTTGAGTAGAACAATGAAGTTGTAAGGAGATGATGTATGTAACCATTGACAACTATTAATTTTCTGTCTTTCTAATTATTACATTTTTATTGTTTCTTTTGAGAACGGATCTTACTGTATAGCTCAGACTTACCACTTAACTCTATCATCCTGCTTTTCAAGTCCTGTAATTAGATCTTGTGACAAAATGCCCAGCTTCACTTCTTAAATTGTAATAAAATAATTTATAGATAATTATATCTTCACAAGGTAGAAATTATGTGTTCTGTTAATCGCTGTAGGTCTTATAAGTAGGAGCTCACCTTCACATTAAAAGTGCTTAAGTAAAGGTTTTTTGAAGAAATGAATCAAAGGTGAATTAAAGGATAAACATGTTAACATTGGACCTGATAATGTTTTTGAATGGATTCGACAATGTAATAGATACTAGGTAATTCAAAGATAGATTACATTCTCTTCATTTGAGGAGTATACACTTCGGTCAAAGGACAAAATTTGTATACAAATTACTGTCACCTAAATTAGGCTGTAATGTGAGTGCCAGAAGAAGAGTAGGAATAGAGTTCAGTGAAAGAAGAAATTATTTATAATACAAGTTGTCTAACAAAGACACAATAGAGAATAAAGCAATTTTCTTATTTCGTTAGATTGTATTATAATTCATTGGAATTTAATGTGAATTTGTTACTGAGGTTGGTTTAGGAAACAATGCAACAGTGATATTCACTAGAGACTATGTTGCAAATGAACTTAGGGTGAGGATATAATTTTTAAAAGAGTCCTAATTTAACATCATCTCTTTTTAAAATTTTATTTTATTTCATTGTAAACGTGATGTACAGAGGGGTTACAATTATCTAAGTAAAGTAATGAGTATATTTCTTGTCAAACATTGTTACCTCCTCTCATTTCCTCTAACTTTCCCTCCCCCAACTTCTCCCCACAAAACTGTGAAGTACATTTCCAACATAGTTTCTTGTGAGTATCACTGTAGCATTGGTAAAAGGTGAAAGATTTATGCTATCTGAAAAAAAACACAATATTCGCTGTAGCATTGGTTCACCCTTTGTCTCACCATTTTGTCATTCCCCTTCTATTCCCCAAATCACATATATATACTTACATACAAGACACAGGTTACCAGAATTTAAAAAAAAAAAAACCACTGACAACAGGTGATAAAGCAAAGGGGGAGGAACAAAGAAAAGAGAAATAACTTCACACAGTACATTAAAAAATAAGAAAAATAAAAACCTCTTTTGTTTCCATACCTTGGAGTTCATTTTGTTTAGCATCATTTTTATGGTCATACGTTATTACTATTGAGCTATTGTGATCCTCTGCTAGGACTATCACAAGCATATACTAAACATCACCTTTATAAGGAGTATTGTGAATCTTGAATTCTAATATGGAGGTAGATAGAAGAAGGACATGGTGATGTTCTAGCAGATAAATATTTTATAATCAAAGCCAAAGACCTTGTACATGCTAGGCAAGTATTCTACATGCCACATGCTCAGTCCCTTATGCATACATTTTTATTCTGATACCAGGACTCAAACTCTGTATCTGACACTTTTGCTCATTGGCTGTCACTCTACCACCTGAGCCACACCTCCAACCCTTTATGTCTATTTTGAAAAGTTAAAAAGGCTTGAACTCTGGGCCTGGGCATTGTTTCTGAGCTCTCCAGCTCAAGGCTAGTGATCTACCACTTGAGCCACAGCACCACTTCTGGTTTTCTAGGGGTTTATTGGAGATAATAGTCTCACGGAGTTTCCTGCTCAGGCTGGCTTTGAACCACAATCCTCAGACCTCAACTTCCTGAGTAGCTAGGCTTACAGGTGTGAGTCACCGGTTCCCAGCTTTCTACTTTAGTGTTGAAGCAGATTCTTTTTATTCCATATTTGTAAAAGGGTCATCAGTTCTCTTCATTATTTTTTTTTTTTGGTCCGGTCATAGGACCTGAACTCTTGGCCTGGGCACTATACCTCAGCTCTTCAGCTCAATGCTAGCACTCTACCATTTGAGCCACAGCGCCACTTCTGGCTTTTTTTTCTGCTTATGTGGTGCTGAGGAATCGAACCCAGGGCCTCATGCATGCAAGGCAAGCGCTCTACCACTGAGCCACCTTCCCAGCCCTCTCTTCATTATTTTTAAAACTGTTATTCTGTATTGATTTACTTTCAAAATATGAAAAGTTGTCATCATTGGATAATAGGCTATTAAGATATAATAATTATATTTGGGAAATATTGTAACTGAATAGTTCAGTGAATATTATGCCAAAATTCATTCCATGTTAAAATACAAACTATATTTCTAGGTAAAAAGAGTAAATATGTGCCACAGTATTTAACTTCATATATATATATATATATATATACATATATATATGCATATGTACACACATATTGTCAATAGATAACTCTTCAGCAATAATACAGAAATTTGAAGCATTGACTCCACTGTATTTTGAATAGTCTTTCAAAGATATTGTCAGCTCTTTCTATAGCTCCCTTGCCAGCTACACTTACTTGAATTTAAACCATAAAAAACTGAGGAAAAATGCAAATTTATTTCATCATAGGATTTATACCTTAATTTATAATCAATATTAATATCTAAGACAGATTTTATTTTTTAACTAATCCATGCCTTATTCCACTCACTCTGTGATGATAAAATACCTGAGACTGACTAATTTCTTAAAAAATTAGTTTCTGCATGACTAAGGATATAGCTTGCAAGATAAAAAGAAAGCCCACAGAATAAGTAAAGATTTTTACAAACTATGCATCAGACAAGGGCCTCATATTTAAAATATATTTAGAGCTCAATATACTAAACCTCCCCAGAAAAATCCTCAAAGAAGCAACAACCCAATTAATAAGTGGGCTAAAGAATTAAAGAATAGCCAATAGACACATGAAGAAATGTTCAACATCTCTGGCCATAAAAGAAATTCAAATCAAAACAACATAGAAATTCAACCTCACCCAAGTTAGAATGGCCATTTTCAAGAAAACTAATAACATATGCTGGGATGTGGTCAAAAGGAAACACTATTACTACACTCTTGGTTGGAATGTAAATTTGTTCAACTACTCTGGAAAGCAGTATGGAGACTAGGACTAAACATAGAGCTTCCCGATGGCCTATTAATCCCATTCCTGGGTACTTAATCAATTGACCACAAACCAGGCCACACTAAAGGCCCTAGCACAACCATGTTCATTGCAGTATTGTTTACCATAGCAAAGATAGGGAAAGAACCAGATGCTCCTCAGTGGATGAATGGCTCAAGAAAATGTGGTATACAAAATGGAAATCTATACTTCCAGCAGAAAGAATGACATTTCTCTATTCATAAAGAAATGGAAGGACATACAAAAAATTATATTAAGGAAGTAAGCCAGATCCAAAGTAGCATAGGTTGCACGGTTCCCTCATTTGTAGTAATTAGAATGTGTCTATAAATCTATAAGTAAACCCAAAATTACACTTGTTATGATTAATTAAATAAGACTCTAAAAATTCACACAGTGAGACCAAAGGAGCATATTTTTAGGAGAGGATAGCAAGGGCTCCATAACTATGTGCTTATGATCATATAAAATGATGCTTATTGAAATGAACTCCAAGAACTGGAAATAAGAGATTTTTATTGTTACTGTTTGTTGTTCTTTCTTTTTCCTTTTTTCTATTTTTTTCCTATTGTCACTATTCTTTTTTAAATTTCTGTTCCCTTTTTCTTGTATGTAGGTTTATCTGATGAGCAGAAGGGGAAGCACAGGAAAGGTGGAACAAAAGGTGAACTAATTCAGCAGGGTACTCCCTACACACTATATTAGAAGTGAACTGTACAACTTGAGGGGGAAGGAAGAAGGTGGGTAAAATACTGACAGACCATGTGGGAATGAGTGACACTGTTCAAAAGTAATGTATTCATTATCTGACTTATGTAACTGTAAGCCCTTTGTACATCACATTTACAATTCCAGAAATTTATTGCTCACATTTCTGGAAGCTGGGAAATACAAGATTAAAGCAACTAGAGATCTAATACCTGATAAATTCTAACTCTGCTTCCTAGATAGCATTCTGGGGTTGCAACACAGTAGGCAGTAGACAGCGTGAAACTTATGTCTGCCCACATCAAAGGATAAGAAATCACTTACAAGTCTGTTATGAGAACATTAATCCTGCTCAAAAAGGTAGAGTATTTATTACTTAATCTCAAACAACCCCACCTTTTAATACTATCACATTCAATATTAGGTTCTAGGCACTGCAAGGGGAATGCACATGCCTTAGTAAATTATGAGCATATTTAATTGTTTTTTGTTGGTTGTGGGGCTTGAACTCTGGGCCTGTGTGCTGTCCCTCAGCTCTTCAGGTTAAGGTTGGCACTCTACCACTTGAGCCATAGTACCACTTCTGGCTTTTTCTATTCATGTGGTGCTGAGGAATCGAACCCAGGGCCTCATGTAAGCACTCTACCACTCAGCCATCTTCCCAGCCCCTTGAGCATATTTGAGACATAGATAGTAATTATATACCAGTATTTATATCTTAATGGTTATGAGAGATTCCAGGAATGAGAGAAAGGATTAGGTGATGAGATTGTTTTGTTTTGTTTTCCGAGCTAGTTTTTGCCGCGGACCAGGTTCTGTCGGGACGACGGAGAACACCTAGGGGAGGAACCTGGAATAGGATGGGGAGATGGCAAACAGACAACTCACACACAAGAGGAGTGGATGCTGAGTGCGATTTAATGCAGAGGATAACAAACTTTTATAACAGAAGTCTTCATGAGAAAGGGCAAAAGGTTACACAATCTTGCTGCATGGCTTCATTTTTGGGTGGTCACCAGCTGGTCGCCTGATAGGTACTTGTTTCTGGCTTATCTCTAAGAAATACAATGGGTTTCGATGTTTGTCACCAATTAACCATTACCTATCTTTATAGAGGCCTTAACTTTCCCATAAGATCTTTCCTGTTTCTTCTTTAATAGTAAACCTCAAGGAGACCTGGATCTAGCAAGTCTCTTAGTAAATAGCAGGAAATTCTTTCTCCTAAATAATTATCTCAGCAATTGCCATACATTCTTTCTGTTCTAGCTGAGCCTACAGCTTCTTGTAAATCCCTTACAAACAATTCCTTCTGCTGAAGTGACATCGTGAACCCCCCAATACTTTTATATTTACTTATAACTTGTCTACTAGCCTCCATAAGAGGGGTTTCAGGGTAGCACTTAACTCTGGTGAGTTAGTCATATTTTTAAGACACTCATCAGATATTGGAGTCGTCAACACTCTTAAGAAAGAGCTTTGAATAAGGGAACATTGACAATGAGTAAGTACAAAGAGCAGTAGAAACAGTAAAAGATTAATAGGCACTCTTATACAGTGAGGAAAAGAAAAGCAAGAACAGAAACACATCTTTCCCAGGGGCTTGCCAGCCTTTCCAGGAGTAGGCCTCTTAGAAGCCCTATTCTCCGAGGTAGACTTCGGTGAAGTCCCAATACTCGGAGATAGGTCTCTGTGAAGCGCCATTCTCAGGTATGAAAGCAGGTTTCCCATGCTAAGCAGACTCCACTGGAGTAGGCATGGCAACTTTTCTTTAATTTTCATAGTTACAAATAAACTCTTTTAATAGTATTCAATCTCCTTTATTCTTGGGTAGCTCAACCCCCTCTTACCAGTACTCACAATAAGCTGCTGCATTGGCTCTGTGAACACATTTTTCTTCATGATACTCAACTCACAAGCCATCATGAGTAGTATAATGGCAGAGCAGCTGGACCCACTGGGTTGCTTCAATTGCTTAGGCAATACAATCTGGGCAGATTCAGGAATAGGCCCAGGACAGATTCAGGAAATTCACAGGCTCTGCAGCTCATGAACTGGATGCAACCTACTGAGAGAATCACATATTCTATCACCTGTGTAGATATCAAGATCCATCTGAGTTCAGTATACTCAGTAGAAATCCATAAATTGGTAAGCTAATGGGTCTATATATATATATCTGAATGCTGTGGTCAGGCACATACTGATGGAACCTTGAATTTTATTAACACTTGTACAACTGGAATCACTAGCTAATTAGTATAATGAGAACACTAGTTAGTCACAATAAATAATGTTTTTGACATCATATAGAAAAAACCAGATAAGATTCTATATGTTCAAACAAGCTGTGTTATACTTTTTCATTGGAGACCTAAATAAAGAGCAGATCAAAGACCACAATAAATGAATGGGTCAACAAAATGTGGTATATAAACACAATGGAATTCTACTCATCCATCAGGAAGAATTCATAAGAAAATGGAAAGACTTGAAAATTTTATCTTACACAAACTAAGCCAGATTCAAAGAAACATAGGTTGCATATTTTCTCTCATTTGTGGTAGCTATAATATGCTTATAAATGCATAAGTAAACTGGGAGGTAATCAAGAGGTCATATATGATTAACTAAAGTGTAATGGACTCTATGGACAGCATAGATAGTATAATTCATTAAAAAGACAAATCAAATCCCAAGAAATAAGTACTTGAAAATTGGTATTTGCAAGAGGGGAGGTTGGAGGTAAGGGGAGAGGGGTAGAAGAATAAAGGAGAGAATGCAGGAAAGAATTCATTGTGCATACCACAGAATTGAGAAATATAAGGTAAGGGGTGGATTGAATGAGTGAGGATGGCTAAGTGATGACAGAGATCAAAACACATTGTATGCATAAACTACTTTGCTAAATATCAAAATATTCAATACATAACCTAAAAAATAAGAAAAGTGAGCCAGGTTCTGTTGGCTCACACCTGTAGTCCTAGCTACTCAAGAGGCTGAGATCTGAAGACCACAATTTGAAGCCAACTCAGGCAGACTGTTCTTTTTTTATATTATTGATATTCAGAGGGGTTGCAATTACATGAATCAGGTAATGGGTAAATTCTTTTTGAATAATGTCTCCCCTTCCATCGCTTTCTCCTTGTTTTTCCCTTTTGTCCCTACCCACAAGATGTACAGTTCATTTTCCACATAGTGTCTAGTCAGTACTACTGTTATATTTGTTCACTATTGTTCCAACTTTTCTGTGCCCTCCTTTACCCTTCCAAATACTAAAAAACCAACAAACAAGGAAAATTATACTGACAAAAAAGGAAAATTAGAAAAAAACAGGAAAATGGCAACCGAAAATTGTCTCTTGTTTCATTTTCTTGGAGTTCATGTCATAGAATATTATTTTATATGATCATATGCACATAACTATTGAGACTTTGTCAAATACTCCTATGCATAACCTTCCATGGCCTTAGAGTAAATGTCTAGAGTCCCATGTAATTTATCATGTCCCAATGTGTGTACATATATGTATATATGTATATATCATTCAGTGTGTTTTCTCATAGATTTAAAAGCACATTCTAGTTATCCCAAATGAGGGAAACCATGCAGCCTATGTTTTTTTGGTTCTGGCTTACATTTTCCAAGTATTTTCATTTCCTTACAAATGGTGCAGTATCATTCTTTCTGATAGATGAATAGAATTTCATTGTGTACTACAATTTCTTGATCCATTCGTCCACTGAGGGACATCTGGGTTGATTCCATATTTTGGCTATGGGAAACAATGCTGCAGA
Source organism: Dipodomys merriami (assembly GCF_024711535.1). NCBI lineage: Eukaryota > Metazoa > Chordata > Mammalia > Rodentia > Heteromyidae > Dipodomys > Dipodomys merriami. The sequence goes on along the minus strand of NW_027204492.1, from coordinate 32,939,892 downwards.
TAATAGTCCTGGGATACTCTTATCCCCAAGTAACCCTCAAAAACCAGAAGTGGATCTGTGGCTGAAAGTAGTAGAGTGACATCCTTCAGACAAAAAGAGCTCAAGGACAGCACCCAAGTCCTGAGTTCAAGCTTCATGACAGACATAAAAAAAGAGAAGCAAGGAAAAGAAAAGAAAAGAAAAGAAAATTAAGGAGAGGGTTGTGGTTGGAGGAGTAGTGGATGAGAATATTGAAAGGGGTGACATTGATCAATATGCAATATATTCACAAATTGCTTTGTTGAATGGCAACTCCTTTGTATAAGTACTTCAAGACAATAAAAATTAGATAAAAGTAATATTTAGGGTAAAAAAGTCCACCTCCAATAAACTGTAGTGTCTATCATACAGAGTCAAACCCTAAAGCCTGATTAGGTATATATATATATATATTTCTTCAAGAGGATAGTGTGGTTTGGCTATTTCTACTCTTACAAAGGAAACTATCTGAAGCAATATGGAAAATCTATTGGTCTTATTAGAGTGTTTCTTATTCTGTCAGTATCACAGGAAAATCCAGTAAGTCATTTTGGCCAGTGACAACATACTAGTCCTGTACCATCTCACCATTCATGTTGCCTATCAACTGCAGCTCATTAGAAACATGTAGCTAAATATCAGGAAGAAATACTATTCTGACTTGATATTAGGCACACAAAAATGACCTTATCTAATAGCCTACCTGCGGAACTAATGCCGTGGCATCTGCAGGTTTCACACTGCCTGTAACAAGACTTTTGTGGGACCTACATCTTGATAGGACAGATCATGCTCAGAGTTATTATAAAAAACTAAAAATTATAAAACAAATGTATCACCATGTAGTAAAAGACCATTTAGCATGGAAGTTTTCCTGTCTCTTCTTTATGTCCACTAATAATAAAATAGTTATGAAAGCAGCCAATATCTATAATCATTTTTATCAATTTTATTGTTAAGTAGATGTACAGAGGGTTTACAGTTACATAAGTAAGGTAGTGATTATATTTCTTGTCTAACTTGTCATTCCTTCCCTCATTTTTCCCTTTCCCTCTCCCCACTCCCCTCCATAACTTTTACAGATCATTCTCAACATATTGTCTTGTGAGTATTGCTATTGTGTAGGTTCCCCCTTTTCCTTTGTCTCACCATTTTGTTGTTTCCCTTCCCTTCCCTAGTTCAGATAAATGTACATAAAATACCCAGGGTACCAAAATGAAATGCAATGACAACAGGGTACAAACTATAGGGGGAACTCCAAGACATGGACACTAGAGATTTTTCTTTGCTGTTGTTGTTCTCTATAATCATTACATATCATCTGAAATTATCCACAAAGTGAGAGATATCATTTTCATTGCTGTGGCATGGGTCCAACAATGACCTGCTACTAGAGTGTATTCATTTACAATAAGTAAGCAGAGGATTAAAGAAGGAAAGTAACCTAGTAAAATAAATTCAATGTGTATGCAGAAGTTAGTCAGTTTTACATGACTGACAAAATATCAGAGATAATGTAAAACATTAATTTTGAGGTTTCAGAATTTGCAGTCTGCCGTCATTTAGTATTATTCTTCTGTGTTTTGGAGAGGCAGAACACCATGAAAAGGAGCATATAGCAGAGCAAAGCTGATCACCTCACAGCAGCCAAGAAGCAGAGAGAGGTAGAAAAACTGAAGTGCCAATGTTCTCTTCAGGAACCCAGGCTCAACCACCCAATTTCCTTCCACCAGGGCACAACTTTTAAAGTATCTGTCAGCTTCCAGGAGCACCAACTTTTAACACATGAGACTTTAAAAAACATTTAACTTGCCAAGTATAACAAAGAACAGGTTTTGGAAGTCAGTTAACTATTGGATTCTTCTGGTCTGTGTGAATTTCATAGAGGCAAAGCTAATAGTAATAGGAGAAAGGGAGTGTTTACTCTGTAACAGACACTGTCTTAAGCATTTTTGTTAATTTATACCTTAAAACCATGTGCATGCATAATTATGATCCCTACATACATATAAGAAGAGATGAAATCACTTCTCCAGTATCACAGATCTGGATTCTAACTATTTTTGTTAACCAAAATTCATACTTTCTACACTGTTTGTTGATTTGGAAAAGTAACACTACACTAGAAATAAAATAATATAGAAAGAGTATAATGGTAATGCTAGGCTCCAAATCCCCATTCTCAGAGGCAGTAAGCACATTATGAGTTTATTGTATTTTTTCAGAGATTTTTCCATTTGTACACACATATATATCACTAGGATTTTAGTAAATGTCAGCTTATTCCATGGTACCTACTTTTTTCATTATTTTTCTCTTATTTTTTATAGTAGTCAGTATTTTTCTAGTATTTCTTAGAGATTTTCTCATGATTAAAAGATTCCTTCAGCTGGGATGTGGACAGAAGGGAACCTTACTGCATTGTTGGTGGGAGTGTAAACTTGTTCAACCACTTTGAAAAGTAGTATGGAGGTTCCTCAAAAGACTCCACATAGAGCTACCCTATGACCCAGCAATCCCACTTTTGGGCATTTACCCAAATGTTTACAAACAAGACCACACTAAAGCTACCAGCAGGACTATGTTTATTGCAGCAATATTTATCATAGCTAAGATATGGAACCAACCCAGATTCCCCTCAGTAGATGAATGGATCAAGAAAATGTGGTATATATACACAATGGAATTCTATGCCTCCATCAGAAACAATGACATTGCCCCATTTGTTAGGAAATGGAAAGACTTGGAAAAAATTATATTAAGTGAAGTAAGCCAGGCCCAAAGAAACATAGGTCCCATGGTTTCCCTTATTTGCAATATCTAGTATATGTCTGAGTCAAGCAGAAAAGTTCCGATAAGGTGATGTTAGGGGAAATGAACTCTAAGATATGTATTCAAATGATTTTTTTTCTTTCATGCCATTTTTTTAACACATTTATAAGATTATTTATTTGTTGCTTTGTATGTCCCTCCCCCACGGTAGAACCTCTGCTTTCACTGTATTTGATGTCAGTATAATTTGTGGATGGAAAGGGGAAAAACAAATCGTTTAAATAGGGATACAGTTGGACCCATTGAAACAATGAGATGTACAAGTCGTTATGTCGACAAATGAACTTTACAACTTTGGTGGGGGGGGGCTGTGGGGAGGATTGGGTGGGGTGGGGGAGGGAGGATGGGAAGGGCTGGGAAGGGGAAACAAAGGAGGAGGCTACAATGTTTGATAAGAAATGTACTCATTATCTTGCCCATGTAAATGTAACCCCTCTGTACAGTATTTTCATAATAAAAAAAAAATTCCTTCAGCTCTCTGTCCATGAATTTAAAGAAAAGCTACATAATAAAACCCGAAAGGTTCTGCATGATCTTAGACTGTACATTGTCCAGGCTTTTGTTATATATTATACCTTGAATCTGTCTATACTTGAACACTTTTCCTGTCATTTTTCTGTTTTCTGCTTAAAATGACTGGCTATATACAATTCTTAGGCTATAAACCTATGTCTGTGTTATCAGCTACAGGGTATTATGCATTCAGGTGTTTTTGCTCCTATAATCATCTTACAACCAACTGGAGAATGACAGGAGACTTAAAAATCTGTTTTTTTCTTTCTTTCTTTCTTTCTTTTTTTATTCCTTGGGTCCAGTCTTGGGGCCTGAACTCTGGGCCTGGGTGCTGTCCCTCATCTCTTCAGTTCAAGGCTAGCTCTCTACCACTTGAGCCACAGCGCCACTTCCGGTTTTTTTCTTTGTGCTTATGTGGTGCTGAGGAATCGAACCCAGGGCCTCATGCAAGCAAGGCAAGCACTCTACCACTGAGCCACCTTCCCAGCCCCATCTTTCTTTCTTTTTTTTTTTATTATAAAATACTTTACAGAGGGGTTACAATTACATGGGCAAGATAATGAGTACATTTCTTATGAAACATTGTAGCCTCTTCCTTTGTTTCCCCTTCCCATCCCTTCCCATCTTCCCCCCCCCCCCCCGCCCCCTACCCAATGTTACTCTCTGCCCCCCACCAAAGTTGTAAAGTTCGTTTTCGACCTAAGGATGTGTACATCTCATTGTTCCAATGGGTGCACCTGTATCCCTATAAACCTTTTCTTTATAAACGATTTGTTTACAAATTATTTTGTTTATAAACGATTTGTTTTTTCCCTTCGCCTCCACAAATTATAACGCCATCAATTACAGTTAAAGCACTGGTTATGCCTTGGGGGAGGGACAAAGCAACAAAAAAATTATCTGATAAATGTGTTCAAAACAATCACATGAAAGAAAAAGAAAACATTTGAATGCATATCTTAGGGTTCATTTCCCTAACATCAATTTATCTGACCTTTCCTGTGTGACTCAGACATATACTAGTTATTGCAAATAAGCAAAACCATGGGAACTATGTTTCTTTGGGCCTGGCTTACTGCACTTAATAGAATTTTTTCCAAGTCTTTCCATTTCCTAACAAATGAGGCAATGTCATTTTTTTCTGATGGAGGAATAGAATTCCATTGTGTAGATATACCACATTTTCTTGATCCATTCATCTGCTGAGGGGCATCTGGGTTGGTTCCATATCTTAGCTATGATAAATAAGCTGCAATAAACATAGTAGAGCTGGTAGCTTTAGTGTGGTCTTGTTTGTGAACATTTGGGTAAATGCCCAAAAGTGGGATTGCTGGGTCATAGGGGAGCTCTATGTGGATGGAGTCTTTTGAGGAACCTCCATAATGCTTTCCAAAGTGGTTGAACTAATTGACACTCCCACCAACAATGCAGTAAGGTTCCCTTCTGTCCACATCCCCTCCAGCATCTGTTGTTATTAGAGTTCTTGATTCTAGCCATTCTAACTGGGGTGAGGTGGTATCTCAATGTTGTTTTGATTTGCATTGCTTTTATTGCTAGGGAGGTTGAGCATTTCTTCATGAGTCTATTGGTCATCCTTCTTTCCTCTTCAGAGAAGTTTCTCTTTAAGTCTTTAGCCCACTTATTTATTGGGCAGTTGTTTCTTTGAAGATTTGTTGTTGGGGGATTTAATTTTTTGAGTTCCAGGTATATTTTAGATATGAGACCCTTGTCTGTTGTATGGCTAGTGAAGATCTTCTCCCAATCTGTGCACTTTCTATTGATCTTGCAAGCTATGTCCTTTGCCATACAGAAGCTCTGCAATTTCATGCAATCCCATTTGTCCAACCTTTCTTTGATTTGTTGTGTTTCTGGGTCTCTATTCAGAAAATTCCGGCCTGTGCCAAAGAGACCTAGGGTTTCTTCTATTCCATCCTGTAATGTTTTCAGGTTGTCTGCTTTGACTCTGAGGTCTTTGATCCATTTGGAGTCGATTCTGGTGCAGGGCGATATATAAGTATCTAGCTTTAGTTTTCTACAAGTAGTTAACCAATTTTGTCAGCACCATTTACTGAAGAGGCTGTCTTTCTTCCATTCTATTGTTTTAGCTTCCTTATCGAAGATTAGATGGCTAAAGGTCTGTAGGTTCATTTCTGGGTTTTCAATTCTATTCCATTGGTCCTGACATCTGTTCTTGTGCTAAAGAACTAATTCTTATTCATTATTTTACTTCCAGTACCAGTAGAATTCCAACTGCTCAAACACATTTCTTTAAGGAAATAATATATTTTATGAAAATTTGGGGAAAGGTTACAAATAAATATGTTAAATGGGCCTTTGGAGATCAGTGTCCAGTATTTGACACAGGATTAGAAACCCAGGCTCTAGGGTCAAACTATACAGACAAATTCAATTTTTTCTGTGTGAACTTGAGAAAAGTTTTTATTTTCTTGGGGCCTTGGATCTTCATTGAGTAAATTGGCTAATAATTACATATTCTTCAAGGGATTATAAAAAGTAAATGATGTAATGGGTATAGACAATTTAAAGAAGTATCTGGCACATGGGCAAAGTGGTTATCTCTTAGTAATTTCAACAATAAAATTATATATCCTATTTTATTTTAATAGCATTATCAAATCTCATGCATTGTCCATGGTCTTTTAAATTGCTAAAATTTTATAAGTGTGACCAAGAATGAGAAAATATATAAATTTTTTCTACATATCAGTATTAACACATAATAATAGAAATTTGTTATAATTTACTTAGAAGTTGCAAAAAGTCAAATTTATATACTCATTCAAAACAGTATTGATCATTAAGTTAAACTAGTATTCCAGATTCATTGGTTTGGGGATACATCAACTTAATGTGTATGTGTATGTGTGTGTGTGAGAGAGAGAGATAGAGAGAGAGAGAAAGAGAGAGAGTATGTGTGTGTGTGAATGTGTGTGTGTGTGCTCATGTACAAGGCTTGAATGTGTGTGTGTGTGAGAGAGAGTATGTGTGTGTGTGTGTGTATGTGTGTGTTTTGGTACAAGGCTTGAATGGGTGTGTGTGTGTGTGAGAGAGAGAGAGAGTATGTGTGTGTGTGAGTATGTGTGTGTGTGTTCTGTACAAGGCTTGAAGTCAAGGCCTACTGAGTTCTCACTGGATTTTGCACTTTGGATGGTGCTGTACTATGTAGGCAATTCCTTCTGTCCAATAAGAGCCCAGTTTACTGTACTATAAAAAGTTTTTCATTGAGTATTTTTATTCTTGAAGCTTACTTTTTTATTGCAACGGATAGGAGAATAATGAAAGGGGTAACGTTGATTGAGATTCATTACACTCAAACTGAAACATTGAGTTGAAACAGCGTTGTATAATTAAAGATAATTTTAAAAACCAAGACTTAATCATCAAAAATATCTCTTCACTGAGAATAACGTGAGAAGAATATTTCCTTGAAATATTACTGTATCCTACAAAAATTTCATCTAACAAACTTTTCAGAAAAAACATTTTCCTAGTTATCATTTATTGACCAATTGTTATTTATTGTTTGACTATGCTATGTAGTTTGTAATCATTAATACATTCAATGTTCTTTCCTCTTATAAACAACAATCCTTCCATTTATATGTCCCTAGTATATGTTAGATTTTTAAGACACTTTTGAAAACTTTTGTGTACTTTTTATGAGAAGCATAAATATATAGGAATTTACATGACCCTGAGAGGAGAACATAAAGTTAGTGCTTCCAGATCAGATTTAGAAACCTCATTTTGTTCTTTATTAGTGTTTGTAATAATAAGTTAATCCTAACTTCTGCCAACAGCACTGTCATCTGGACAATACTACTTTCTGTTTTTTAAAGTATTTCAATTTTTATTAAATATTTTACTGTTTTAATATCACAGTTATAGTACTTTCACATGTTATACACATAAAATAAGTGTGCAATTTTTAGAAATATCAAATTAGGTATAAGATTTTGAAGAAATTATGTAAATGTGTATATTGACTTTATTACATGTACATCAAAGAAAGCAATAATTCCATTGTACCATTAACTTGAAATCATTTATTACATGGCATGTTTACACCAATTCTAAAGAGAACCAAGCCAATTTCTCAAAAGAAAAAAAAATAAAAGTGATTGTCATGCTGAAACTGTCAACAGACTCAAGACCAGGTGGTCAAATGAGCTATGGTTGATGTATAATATGAAAGTTTTGAACCTATGAGAAAGCTCAGAATCTGGTATGCGGCATCTCAGGTGCTCTAATTCTCTGAGAGAATATTCCTGAGAGCAAAAGGATTTGGTGCTAATGAAGTGAAACCAACAACCAAAAAAAAATGTAGTTGAGCCAATTACTGAGCTGTAGATTACAAACCTTCCCTACTCTTGGTCTGGCTGCTGTTAGAGCCGAGGCACTCAAGTGTCAGGGGACATGAGCCCACCCTTGCTGGTAGGTCACAAAGAGAAATCAGTGATAATTCATGAAACATATGTGTCTCTGTGATTTAGGTTGGATTGTGTGAGGTAAGATTTGCATTCAGAACTGTGCAGTTCATAAAGTTCTGTGGACACTGTTTTTTTTTTAACTTTGCCTTTGTTTTGGCAGTCAGTGATCAAAACTGATCATCCCTAGTTGAAACTGGATTTTTATGTGCAGAATTAGTTATTGTGAACATTACTGCACCTTCCAAAGATTTCCTGATAACTTGGGCCAGAACAGGTTCTTGAATAACAAGACTAACCAGATGCCTCCAAGTGCTTCTACCCACAATGCTTTCTGTTTTTTATAGAGTTTAAATCATCCAAGTTTTCTCAAATGGTTTACAATATGAAACATTCCAACAATACTGTTACCAGTAAATGGTTACAGAGATGAAGATGCCAAATTTCCGGCATCTTCAAAAAGAATTAAATGATGATATGTATACAAGTGTAAAATGTCAAAGCAAGGAGTTTCATAGGGAGAAGGTACACTGTTAAGGGAAATAATAAGCACAAGGTAGGTGGTTCAAGAGTAAACACTTGATTAAGAAATATTCAGTTTTCTAAGGTTAAGGAGTGTGGGAGTTCAGGAATGATAATTGGCTGATCTTGGGGAAATTAGGGATTATGATTTAGTGGATTTTTGAAGGGACCTGCACACATACAATGTTGCCATCTTATGGTGTAAGTAGTTGTATGAGACACAATCCATATGCAAGGAACCTTAAGGAAGAGTTTGTTGTGCAAAGGTAAGGCTAAGTACACAAAGGGCAAGTGCCTCTGTCTGGTTTCAAAAGTCCAAATATTTTCTAACCCTAAGGAGAAGTCTTCACTACAAACTGACCACCAATTACCTTACGAAATGGCCATGGTAGCTACTAGGAAGGAGGTAGAACTCATAGGTATTTCCCAGGACATGACTTGGAGAGAGTCAGTTAGAGTATTCTTCCCCTGCAGCTAATCTGCCACAATACTTCACATCCTGAATAACCACAATTTCTCCTAAGGTGAAATTCTTGATAGGTATTTTACTTATTTTTTACATTACCTAATTTTGTTTGAACAACAAGAAAGTAATATGAATTATTGCACCTAACCTTTCAAAAGCTGTAAACAACAGTCAGCAGAAAGAGAAAAAAAACAATCTAGACATTCAATGAAGCCTGAGATAGAAACAAATGAGAGAGTTGCAATGAAATATTAATGTGTAGCTTAACACTGTGATCCTTCAATTAATAAATGGAAGGAAGACTGCAAAACGAATCTGTTGTGAAGAAACTCTTCTGATGGTTAGGTGATTCATTAATGTTTGTTAAAATTTTTTTCTCCTAATGGATATGCACCTTACTGGAAGCACAGACAGGGTAGAACCTTCCAGTGTGTAAGTGAAGTTAGAAAGTCTAGAGCAATAACTGTGTTCTGAGTATGTCAATCATTTGGAATATAGTGTTATTCTTCACATAAGAAAGAAAACTCTACAGATTAATCTGACTAAAAGTGTAAACATTTTAGAAAAGAAAAAAACTCATCTGCTGACTGTGATCAGGCACTATCTGTTTTCAGAAGAGATTGAGGTCTTAATTATGTATCCTTGGTGATTAGCACATAATATGCCCAAAACTTATTTATTGCATAATATATAAGACATTCTCAAATGTACATACATTTTATATGAATACAACCACTTAAATTGTGAGATACCCAGGAACTATAGCTAGCAACCAGAGTGAAATATAGAGTACTAGATACAGAAGATTATGTGATTGTTCCAGTTGGGAGAATTGTTAATAGAAAGAAAACTGCAATGAGTGTTTGGAGAAAAAAAAGGAGAGAGAGTTCATGAAATAAGATTTAAAAGCATAAAAAGAAGGTTAGAAGATCTTCAATTCAATTGAAACTTCATCCATATCCTGATGGCAATGAACTACTATCGTGTGTGTGTGTGTGTGTGTGTGTGTGTGTGTGTGTGTGTGTGTGTGTGTGTGTGTGTGTGTGTGTATGTGTTGATCCAAGGGCTTGAACTCAGGGTCTGATGCTATACCTGAGCTTTTGTGTTCAAGGCTAGCAGACACCATTTGAGCAACAGCTCCACTCCCAGCATATTGATAGTTAATTGGAGAAAAGAATCTTATGGACTTTCTTGCCCAAGCTGGCTTCAAGCCAGGATCATTGGATCTCAGCCTTCTGAGTAGCTATCCTGAGTAATTAGGATTACAGGCATCTGCCATCTGTGCTCAGATGAACTATCTTTTTTGAACAATGAATTGTCTTTTTATTCTATTGCTCTGAAAACTTGCATGAAGAAATTAAACCAATGAATGTAATAAAACTTACAGGTCTCAGGGGTTTCTAAGAAAAAAAAGAATAAAATCAGATATCCACTAATATGCTCAGACATTGTAGACTTAGTGGTCCTATATCAAAAATTAAGAATGGTTTCTAAAGTGATAAGGAAAACATCCACTGTGTTTTACACTTTTAAATAGAGGGCAGCAGACATGTTTTACATTCCAAAACTATGGTAGCAGTCCATTTCAATGTGATCAAATAAATGCATCTAGGATTCAGCAAACCTTAAACCCACTAAAATTATGATTACATTGAAAGAAAATACACAAAAACCAAATAGAGATTTGAGGGTTTTTTCATTAGAAGGAAATCTTAGTGCTATTAAATTCACAAATATGCCAATTTAAATACCCAATCCTGTGTGTCTAAAACACACAATGCATACACATAAAAGTACCTATTCTTTCCACATGTTAGTGCTCATGCATATCATAGTCTGGAAATGAAGAGAATAGATTCCCCTTAAACTGTGAGTCAGTAGGTGTTCCTTTACAGTTAACTTTAGCAAAATTCATACATAATAGCAATTAACAGTGATCTTTACTTGTTAACTCACAAGAAAACACCATCAAAACTGCGTTTCAGTTTCTGTACTAAAATGTAGAAAAACTGAAATACAAAAATATTGAAAAGTTAAAAATTCCTTAACATTTTACTCATGGTACCACTACCACAATTTACAGGGCAAAAAAAGAAAAAAGACCAAGCTACAACAGATAAAAGACCTCAGGAATGTATATCTAATTGACACTACTTCGCATTAATCAATAGCTGCACTTTTTGCAAACTGTAGCTATGACAGTCTTGAACAAGAAAGTTTTGCTGTTTAATCTGCAGTAACTCCTCTGACTATGGATTACTATTCCTTCTATGGCAGATTGAAAGCTGCAGCTTACTTTGAGGTAGTCATGCCAAATGAATTCTGACAACTCCTCACTCTCTCTCTTGCTAAGAATTATAACCCCCTTTTCTGGTCTTTTTTTTTCTTTTTCTGGTCTTTAAAACCTTCTGCTACTATATCCACCACTTCCACCCTCAGATCCATAACCATCATCATATGGACTGTCAGAGTTCTTCCACCAAACCAGCTCCCCTTCATGGGTCCATATTTGATCGCTGTTGTCCACTGTAATTTCCAAACTCATTATGTTTTCCACCACCACCATAACTACAACCACCTTGGTTTCCATGTCCTTGTCCACCACCATCATAGCCTCCTCTAATACTGTAACCAGGACCAACACCATAGTTGCCACCATCACCTTCAAACCCACTGTATCTACCATCAAGGTATCCATAGCTACCTTTGCTGCCACCACCTCCACCACCATAGCCTCCTCTTGCAACAAAATTTCCACCATGTCCAAAATTACCTAGACCACCTCCATAAAGTTGTCAGATCCACCTCCACGACATCTTTGTGACTTTATCTTTTGTTTAGAGAGGGCCTTTTCACTTCACAATTACGCCCATTAATAGTGTGGTATATCTGAATAATAATTTGATCAAATGTATCATGTTCATTAAAAGTCACAAAAGCAAATCCTCACTTTTTTCAACATAACTTCCTTTTCTTCCATAACTTCTATAGTTTCAATTTCAAAGTAGTCTCTCAAATTACGTTTTTCTGTATTTTCTTTAATACCATCAGCACCAACCATTTCTGTTAGATGGACTCCTGGCTTCACAGAATCCTCTCTAGAAACAGCTCTCTTTGCTTCTATGACACGCCCATCAACCTTGTGGGGTCTGGCACACATGTCTGCATCCACCTCTTCCACACAAGAATTGTCACAAAACTGAAACCCCTCGAACATTTTGTCTGAGGCTCTCCTGTTACCACACAATCTGTGAGTGTGCCTATTTCTCAAAATGTTCTTTCAAATTATTATCTGTAGTTTCAAAGCTTAGACCACCAATAAAGAGCTTGCACAGCTACTCTGGTTCCTTTGGGTCATGGCCCTCCACCCCCAGGCGACGGTGGCTGGAGTCAGATAGTGGTGACTGGGCAGTGGTTTTACTCCCCCTTTTGGTACTGGACTCGCTTCTTCCAACTCGAGCTCAACATGGGACTGAGAGGAAAGGACGTGAACTATCTTAATGTTGAAAATAAGCAGAGACTAATTGTTCTACTCTTTAAACATCTTTCTAATCTAATCTTTTCTATTGTTGTTGGTACTATTATGAATTTCCCATGATCTTTTATGAAAGTGATTTTGACAATCCATAATGAATGTAAGTTCCACAACTGCAAGAATTTTTATAAGTTTGTTCACTGTATAAAGCAGAGAACTTTTCACACTGCTGAATACACACTATGCCTTCGATTGCTATTGTATCCACTTGCACAAAAAGGTGTTTTGAGGCAGCTACTAGTCATGAAGTTACAGTTATAGAGGAAGAACAGTGAATACAAATTAAGTAATATCCCTACCTATGAGAAACATATTGTAGTAGGGTTACATATAATATCAAACATGAATAAGCAGTGTATTATGAGGCACAACATTCTATGAAGAAAAGTACAGCGAGATACAGACACAGAGTGAGTGAAAGGCTGGTGAACTTTTATCAGAACATTTGCAAAAATCATTTAGACCGAATTTTCAGAGATGAATTCTCAGTGGCAATGACTTGCAAGCAGACCTTTGAATACAATAAGGAAGAAAGTGTGGAGAAAGAAATTTCCAAGGAGAGGAAAGTGTTAATGCAAAGGCCTCAGAACAGGAACAAATTCTGTGCATTTAAAGCAGAATATAAAAGGTAAGAAGTAGTAGGAGTTATCCTTTTAAGTAACAAAGAACTAAAATTTACTCACTTTGTCCAATAAATACTTGAATGCAGGCACACAGGTAGCTTATCTAACTTAGGTATCTTTTTAACGGACAAATAGTAATGTAGTTGAAAACTCATATTTATTACAGGAAAATGTGTTGCACACTAATTCAATCATAGTTAGAAGAAAAACAATCTGAAACTTCTGTTTCTGGAAAGCAGTTCTAAATAAGTCAGTTTGTTTCTCTGGACTTCTCTCTCTTCTGACTTCAGAGAAAATGTTTTCAATTGCAAATTACCTAGGGGGCTGAAAAAGTTCCCCTCAAAATTATAAAGTTCAGCTGAAGCACGGAAAGACATGGAACCCTAGGAATAGGAGAACCCTGTTACATACATTGTTAAGTTAATAAAACTAAACAGCACTAGTCAGGCTTCATTAAGAAAAGCAGGAATTTGGAGACATTGGGAGTTGTGGGGAAATTTGTTGCTCATATGGACCAATACTGAGTTCCTCAAAGTAAATGGTAGATTTCATGATCCTCCAAGGTTGAAGAAGATAGTAAAAACTAATTAGAATATTTTTTGCAAATGGGCTGTGTAAAGTGGTAAACTTACTGAAAAAGAGTATAACCCAAGAAATATGATTATATTCAGAATCTAGTAAAGCAAAGCTACAGCTATGAATTCATGGAGAAAGTAATCATGGTTCCACCCATTTGTACTTACTCAAGCAAAACTCTTATTTTCAGGGGAAACTAAGCATACATGTGTTTGAGGTAAGAATATGGCTTTTCAGTATACAGTCAAGTTCAATGCCTGAAAAAAAACAACAGTATTGCACCTAGCCTTCCATGTTAAAATTCACTTATTAAAAAGAATAATGTACAATTTGAAAACATTTAATCCTCATCACTCAAACCCCAACAACTGATAAACACAGTTGCAAATTCAAAAATATATATGTTCAGATAGCAGTCTTACTAATTTCTAAAGCTTTATCCAACTGATTAAGCTTGATATCATGCGAACCTATTTTGAAGCAAATTCTTGAGCTAGTTTATACTGCTTTAAAAGAATAGAAGCTTCTATAAAAATTATTTGATGAGATTCAATAGGCATAGAAAAAGTCATAGTGTGTTTAAATCACACACAATGATATTTACCATCACCATCATCAACATCACTGTCATGAAGGCTGAGTACATGGTACATCAAACTGCATATGGTTAATTAGGAAGTGATTTGAGAATACAAATTATCTTTTCCAGGCCTATGTAAGATCATACTCATGATATGATCCTCTTCTTCATCAAAGCTCCTGTTATTTGTAAATCATACACATACATATGTGATTGCATATGTGTATACATATGTAAACATATTCTTATACAAACATGCACATGTACATTCACACATGTATATGTGTGTGTGTCTATATATATATATATATATATATATATATATATATATATATATATTAGAACAAGTTCACCTTAATCTGGTTCTAGATGTTCAAGATCCTATTGCTAAATACTGAATGACTGAAAAAAAATCTTTCTTCCTATCCAAGAGTTCACATTATAATATAGACACCTCAAGAATATAGAAAGAGAAGGCAGATAGTAGAATAACACTATTGCCACTTCTATTTCTAAAATTCTATACTTTGACATCAAAATACATATAATACTAAGCACATACTTCATATGTTGATCAGGGGTAAATAAATTCTAAGACTGGGACAAGAATAAGTTCAGATGTAGCACAAACAAAAAGAGGCCAGGAACCAATGACTCACGCCTATATTACTAGCTACTCAGAAAGGCTGAAATCTGAGGGTGACAGTTTCAAAGCCAGCCCAAGCAGTAAAGTTCATGAGATTTGTGTCACCAATTAACCACCAAACACCCATAAGTGGAGCTGTGGTGCAAGTGGTACAGTGCTAGTCTTAAGCACAAAAGCTCAGGAATAGTGACCAGGCTTGAAATTGAAGCCTCAGGACTAGTACAAAAGGTGTGCCCACACAGCACACACATACACACACACACACACGCACACACACACACACACACACAAACACACACACACACAGAGGTACAGAAGAGGCAAAAAGCTCTTTTGTGTGTACTTCATTCAAATATGAATACTTTCTGGAGAAAGTATTTTCCTTAGAACAGTTGAAATTATGTCAAATTAATAATGGTTGCTTTTTCTTCACCTTACCATTGTAATTAGTGGAAATTTGGCTGCTTAAAATTATCTATTGTTTTGAATATGTATGTTTGACATTTAAGAATCTTTTTCCTTTTCTTTTTTTTTACATTTCAGTAGCTGTTCAAAGAAGATACTGTACCATTTAACAAAGCCATTTATGAACACAATGCATCTCAATGTGTGTCACTTCCTTCACCATTTTCATCCTCACCTTTGAACCACCCTTTCCCTTACTTTTCCTAATTTTGTGGTAAATACAATGAATTCTTAACTACATTCTTCCTCCCTTCCCCACTTCATTCTTCTACCCCACTCTCCTTGATCCTATCCTCATGCAAGTACCCATTTTCCAGTGCTCATTTTGTTGGGCTTTGACTTAGTTTTTCTAAAAAGTTATGCTAATAGTGTTTCTCAAACACAGCTTTTGGAAGATAATGCTACAGGAAGGCAATCCACATTCCTGTAATCACCGGTAGCTTGGAGCACACTAGCAATTCATTTCTTTTATTATTATTGCTATTCAACACAACAGGAAGAAGTTGGGCGCTGGTGGTTCATGCCTGTAATCCTAGCTACTCAGAAGGCTGAGATCTGAGGATCTCAGTTCAAAGACATCCAGAGCAGGAAAGTCAATGAGACTTTTATCTCCAATTAACCAACAAAAAGCCGGAAGTGGTGCTGTGGCTCAAGTGGTAGAGCGCAACCTTGAGCTGAAGAGCATGGGGACAGAGTTCAAGCCTCATGACTCATGGAAAAAAAACCAGAAAGGTGGCATCACTAACTAAGTGTATTATCTTGGCCACTGTACTCTGGGGATACCATTTCTTCATTATTAAAATGAGGCTTTCTAATTTTATGGTTCTATGTATTGGCAAGATTAATCCTTGAATATTAGTTCTTGAAGCCCAGCAGTAGTATGCATTCTTGGTTACTTTGAGATGCTTTTGCAAAGATCTATTCCCCACCACTGTCCAAGGAACTCTTTTTATTGCTCAGATAATAAATTACTTTTAATATGGTGATTCATCTTTTAAATAAGCCTACTGGAACTTAGCCACTTTCAATCTTTTTTGGAAGATAGTGGTATATAAATGATAAATAAAAACATGGAAATTGAACAGTACATATAAAAGACCACCAAAATTAAAGTAAGGAGTTTTTAACATTTGAGGAATAAAACATTGAAGAAAGAAAAAAATTGATTGGGAGAATTAACATCATGAAAATGGCAATACTATATATAAATTCAATGCCATACCTATAAATATCCCAACCTCATTCTTCAATGATAGATTGAGCAACCCCCAAATTCATATGGAATAATAAAAGACTGCAAATAGCAAAAACAATCCTTAGCAGAAAGAACAGTGCTGGAGGAATATCAGTGCCAAATTTGAAACTCTACTACAAAGCCAAAGTAATCAAACAGCTAGGTACTATCACAAGAACATACATGAGGACCAGTGGAATAGGACTGAAGACCTAGAAATGAAACCACAGACCTATAGCCACCTAATATTCCATAGGAAGCTAAAAAAATAGAATGGAAGAAAGACAGCCTCTTCAGTAAGTGGTGCTGGCAAAATTGGTTAAACACCTGTTGAAAACTAAAGCTAGATCCTTCTATATCACACTGCACCAGACTCAAACTCCAAATGGATCAAAGACCTCGAAGTCAATGCAGACACCCTGAGAATGTTACAGGAAGGAATAAGAGAAATTCTAGGGCTCCTTAGCATAGGCCAAAACTTTATTAAAAGAGACCCAGAGACATGACAAATTAAAGAAAGGTTAGACAAGTGGGATTGTATGATACTGCAGCACTTCTTCATTGCAAAGGACATAGTTAGCAAGAACAATAAAAAGCCCATGGATTGGGAGAAGATCTTTACTAGCCATACAACAGACAAGGGCTTTATATCTTAAATATGCTTGGAACTCAAAAAATTAAATCCCCCAACAACAAATCCTCAAAGAAAAAAACTGCCTGATTAATAACTGAGCTAAAGACTTAAAGAGAGACTTCTCTGAAGAGGAAATAAGAATGACCAATAGACACATGAAGAAATGTTCAACTTTTCTGGCCATATAGAAATACAAATCAAAGCAAGATTGAGAGTCCACCTCACCCTAGTTAGAATGGCTAAAATCAAGAAATCTAGCAACAACAGATACTGTAGGGGATGTGGCCAAAAGGGAACCCTACTGCATTGTTGGTGGGAGTGTAAACTTGCTCAACCACTTTGGAAAGCAGTGTGGAGATTCCTCAAAAGACTACACATATAGCTCCCCCATGACCCAGCAATTCCACTTTGGGGCATTCACCCAAACAATCATAAACACGATTATACTAAAGCAACCAGCACAACTACGTTTATCGCAGCATTATTCTCCATAGCTAAGATATGGACCCAACCCAGATGCCCCTCAGGAGATGAATGGATCAAGAAAATGTGGCATATATACACCATGGAATCCTATGCTACCATCAGGACCAACAACACCACTCCATTTGTTAGGAAATGGAAAGACATGGAAAAAATTATCCTAAGTGAAGTAAGCCATACCCAAAGAAACATAGGTCCCATGTTTTCCCTTATTTGCAATAACTAGTATATGTCTAGTATAACCTTACCAGATAAGTAAAAAATGTCAAAAGCTATGCACATATGACCACATAAGATGGTACAAAGTGAAATGAACCCCAAGATGGAGACACAAGAGGGTTTATGTTTGTTGCTGTTGTTTTTAATGTACTATGATTTCTTTTGTTTCTTTTATATGTTCTTCCCTAGGGGTATAGCCCCTGTTTTCACACCCTGCATATTGTATATACATTTTTCTAATTTGTGGAGGGGAAAGGAAATAACAAAATGCTGAAACAAGGATACAGGCTGACCCATTGTAACAATGAGATGTACAACACACTATGTTAAAAAACAAACTCTACAACTTGAGGAGGGAAGGAAGGAGTTGGGGAGGTGGGGGGGAAGGGATGGCTGGGGAAAAACAAAGGAAGGGGTACCAATTCTCCATAGGAAATGTACTCATTACCTTACTCATGTAACTGTAATCCCTCTGTAGAGTATCTTTACAATAAAAAATATAAAAACATTGGAGGAGAGAAGACTTATACCAAGAGATATATTCAGTTTGGTCCAGCTATTAAATATATTATTGTTATTGTTATATAGTTATTATTATTATTGTAACTATTATTTATATACTGGTACCATGTCGGGAGCCTAAAATCTCTTGAAACTCCCTCTCAAAAGGTAGATAAACATCTTTATCCCATACTCCAGGCTGCCCGTTCCCCTCAGGATAATTTAAGTCCTGAGGATGAGGCCACCCTGGAAGAGGAAGCGGCCCAATATTGTCAGCCTGATTGGCCCCGCTTACTCAGTCACCCCCTACCTCAGACTAAACCCTCTACCCCAAATATTCCACTCCCCTCCTATGCGGCTCCTTCCTTTTGTGGCCTGGCCCTTCAAAGGCCCACTGCCCCTCCAGATGTTTTTTCTCTCCCCCCTTTACCTAACCTGGCCCCTTTACACGAGTCCCTTCGACATAGGCGAGAACACCTTCAACTTTTAAAAGAACTGTAGTCCCTTGATTATGAACTCCGCACACTGGCCTTGGCCGATACACCAAAACCGCCTAATAAAATTAAGGTTAGATCACACCATCAATCACAATCAGTCCTCGTCTTTCCAGTAACTCGGAGCCAGACAGATAGGACCTCAGAGGGTGAGGAGGACCAATCAGAAGAGGAAGAAAAGGAGGGTAAGGAACAGGATACTGGGGATGAAGAGGAACAACCCACTCAGGGAAAAGGCCAACAAGAGTATAGGAGGCATAGCCTTTGGTTTGTTGAAAAGCTTAAAAATGCATGTGCCCAATATGGCCCAACTGCCCCTTATACGTTTAGCCTTGTTAGAAAACCAAAGTGCATGCTGGCTCACCCCTAATGATTGGAAGTTTGTGGCCCGCGCCACCCTTAGTGGGGTGATTTTGTTTTATGGAAGGCAGACTTTAAGGAACAATGTAGAGAGACCACGCAAAAAAATTTGGCTAACACATCTTCAAAAACCTGGACCTATACTAAACTTTTGGGTAATGTGCCCTTTGATACCAATGCTAAACAAGCGAGCTTTCCTGCCGGACTTTTGGCACAAATTCAAAACGCTGGCCTTTATGCTTGGAAGCGTCTCCCTCAAAAGGGATCGGCTACTACGTCCCTGGCAAAAGTTAGACAGGGGCCAGATGAACCCTACAGTGACTTTGTCTCGTGGCTTAACTTGGCTGCGGAAAGCTTCTTGGGCCTAGTGAAAGTGACAGTGCCTTTGTTAAACATCTTGCCTTTGAAAATGCTAATCCGGCATGTCAAGATGTCCTCAGACCACATAAAAACAAGGGTGACTTCTCTGAATTCGTCAGGCTTTGTGCTGGAGTAGGAACTGCTCACACCATGGGGCTCGCCCTAGGTGCTGCTGTTACCAAGGCATTTCAAAGTTCAGTCCCCAGCTCGCGTACTTGCTTTAAATAACCTGGTCACTTTGCGCGTGAATGTCCCTTGGGCAAACAAAGCCAAGGGGCAATGGCCTCCCAAGCTACAGGTAGACCACTCCCTGCCACTCTTTGTCCCAAATGTGGTAAGGGCTGTCATTGGGCCAACGAATGTAGATCCAAAACAAATGCCCTTCGGCAACCCATTCTCTCTTGTGTTTCAGGAAACTTCCGACTATCCCCAAGACAAGCCCAGGGGCGATAGGGTTTGTCCCCTCCCAAACTCCTGGTCCAACACAAGCCTGTCACCTCTCTCCACAATTGCCTCCCCCAGTGGGCAACCCCAGGCAGTGCAGGACTGGACCTCTGTGCCACCACCGACACAGTACTAGACTCTATACAAAGACCTCAAATAATATCCATTGGGACCCTGGGACCCCCTCTGTCTCATATGTGTTCCCTTATTCTTGGAAGAGCCTCTGCTACCTTACAAGGTGTCCAAGTTTTTCCTGGCATTATTGATAATGATTATACAGGAGAAATAAAAATTTTGGCCATGGCCATTAATGGAATTGCAGTTATTCCAGCTGGAACTAGGCTTGCAAAATTGGTACTGCTCCCATTAAATTCAGGGAGTTCTTCTACTGCTCAGACCATACCATGAGGAACTGCTTCTTTGGGGTCTTCTGATGTATATTGGGTTTAGCCTATCACTCAAAAAAGACCCACCCTCACCCTGCGAATTGAAGGAAGGGAGTTTCAGAGAATTTTGGATACTGGTGCGGATGCCACAGTTTTTTCCCAAAAATATTGGCCTCCAAGTTGGCCCCTTACCTTGTCCTAACTGACCTTAAAGGCATAGGGCAGTCAAAAAACCCTTTGGTCAGCTCCAGGGTTCTTAATTGTACTGACAAAGAGGGCAATAGGGGAACTGTTACTCCTTTTGTTGTTCCTGACCTCCCTGTTAACCTATAGGGCCTGGATATCTTGACCCAGATGGAAGATATCCTTGCTAGTCCTAATTCTGTGGTTACACATCAAATGCTCCGTATGGATTTTGTCCCTGGTACAGGTCTTGGAAAATCAGGACAAGGAATCATTGAGCCCATCCAAGCTACCCCAAAAACAGATAAACATGGGCTTGGGTATTCGTATTTTTAGTATCAGTCCCAAGGTGGCTGCCAGAATGCTTGATAAAACAGGTTAATGGCTTACCACAACCCAGGGTTGGAAACCTTCCCCCTGAGGATGATTCCTTTTCTCTTACAGATGCAGCTAGAACTCCAGATGTGGACCCTCCTGTTTGAAGTGTTTCTTTTAAAGGGGTTTTGTATATAGTGGCCTTGGCCTTCCAGCTACAAAAAATCTCATGATCACTCTTTTTGGTGTCCCCTGCAAATGCAAAGGGAGATTTTATTCGTCCCCCCGGTAGCTGGAGCCAAACAGTTGACTGTGGAAACAAAGTGGCTTACCTCTGTACAACAATACAGACCAACATTGGAGGATTGTATTTTAAATAGGCTTGTAACTTTTATTAAACAACAGGTTGATCTCTCGGCTTCTAAGCCCATACAGGTTCATTACCATCGTCTTGATATGGCAGACCTCGGCATTGAGATATAGGATTTACCCCAGGCTTTTAGTGTTTTGCCATGAGCTTGTTCTAGTGGGAACTCCCCCCCCCCACTTTATCTTATTTAGAAAACCCTTCTCCTTATTCATAACTCCTGACCATTCAACGGGCAAGACCTATTGTGCCCTTGCTATAAGGGACAGGTTTGCCCCTCCTCCTATAGGCCCCTCCACTTGGGGGAGGATGCACCTATGGTAGGAAGGAAAAATGCTCAAATCAAGGGTGGAGGTAAGACTCCAGGGGGATGGATCCAGGAGATCCCAAAACCCAAGACCCCTGAGTGGCAAGCTCTGGTGCATGGCAGTTGGCATGCATACCCATAAGCCGTTTCCTCAAAAACATGCCAAGGACTGTAAAATTTCCCTCCCCAAGTGAGGACACTCATTCAGGAGCGGAGAAAAACCCTGGGCCCTTAGAGAACAGAGCCTCTGTCACCCCCTTAAAAAGAGAAGCCGACAATTGATGGTCAATTTTCTAAATAAGAAAGGGGGAGATGTCGGGATCCAAAGGGAGTCTCTCAACATGATAGGCTTGACTATCTCACTGAACATCTTGCGGCTGAGTTTACAGAACCACTCTCAGGAATCCGACCCTTTCATCCTGCCTTACGCAAACATCCTGCAGCTGCTACGGCCAATGAAAAAGCTTCCTTAATGGCCAATGAAAAAGCTTTCTTATTCCAAGCATATAAATACCCCTCTGTGAAAAATAAAAATTTGCAGCTTGATCAGAATCCCTGTCTTGCTGTCATTCTTCATGTCCCTTGTCCCTTCATTCCTTCTCACTTAGGTTCACCGCCCTCGTTGACGTCCTGCGGGTAGGGACAGTACCAGAGCTTGAACTCAGAGGCCTTGGATTTGTCTGGTTTTACTCTTGGCTGTCACTCAACCATCTGAGTCATAACTCCAGCCTGGCATTTTACTGATTACCTGGAAGTAAGAGTCTCACTCACAGTTTTCTTCCTAGACTGACTTCAAATATTGATCTTCTGATCTCAGCTCCTTACAAGGTAGGGTTACAGATATGAGTCATGGGTACAGACTTAAGGCTGATTGGAATCAAAGAGGCAAAAGAGGAGGTAATTTCAACCAAGACTACCATGGAAAAAGTAGAGTGGCAGATATGCTGTAAACAATGCACAGAAATAATTAGATATCTTTTACTGAGAGCCATAGGAAAATAGTGATACTGTTACAATTTAATCTTACTGGAGTTAGCTTAGTTTCCCAGTTTCTCTACTGAATTATATGGTCCTTTAGCTCTCCTCATGAAAAACATTTTATTGTGTCTCATAAGGTGAAAGATTTTAGCAAAGATGTACAATGAACTAAATTTGGGAAAAATGAAAAAGAGAGAAACATTTCCTATTTCCCATGCAGAAAGTAATAAAGACTCAAAATGGTGATTTTCACATGAGCTGGAAGAATACATGTCATCTAACAAATTCTACCCAGTGGTTCCAGATGTCCAAGATGATTGCTGTTATTATTTGAAAATATGGTAGGAAGTTGAGAGAAGATGGCGGTGCTCTCACAGGTAGTCCCACTACCTGTCTCTGACCAAAAGAAGATCTAGGGGCACCGCCACAATTCACCTCTAGAGATCTACTCCAATCAAACTTTAAATACCTAAAGACTTTTTCTACTACAAGAGTACTATCCTAGCAGGAAAAGAAAGAAAGAGAAAAGAGAGACCATGAGCAGGACCCCTGAGGAGCAGCTGCACCACCTGGCTCCATGCCACACTGTGCTGGAGACTTTAAGCAGACTTCAAGCAGAGGAGCACCCAAAAACTGCACTCAATACTAGACCGATGGAAAGTTAGGAGGGAATCTGGTGAAGACTTCCTAGGCTGCAAACAGCCCCTACCCCAACACACACCCCCCGCCCCGGGCTGCTACAAGGAAGGAGCAAACTCAGAAATACAACCATTACAATCACCAGAAATTGGCACCACCAGTTAAAACCCCAAAGTCAGCCCATGACTGCAGTGCTGGTGGGATTCCCATGGTCCCCAGCCAACCCCGCACATGGCTCCCAGGAAACCACAGCCTCAGCCAATCCATTGCTCTAAGCTCTATGGGCCAACCCTTCTGCCGACTGCCCACTCTGCTGGAACCTGCTCCCTCCCTGCTGCCACCCCAGGCTCTCACAACCATGGCACCACCAAGCTGCTACAGGCATCTTCACAGACACACCTAGCAGCCACAAGCAATCACCCCCAAGGCTGCCCAGCCGGCCACCTCCCACTTCCTCTGCTGCAGCCCAGCACAGACCCTGCAGCAAACACCAGCTGGCTGCACGAACCTCCACCTGGCTCCCCAAGTGCCAGGCATCCCCATGCTGCCACAGAGGAGACTCCTCATCATCAGCAGAACCACCCTTCCTACCTGTACCTCTCAACACCCAGACCCTCTGACTGAGAACCTGCCAACTCCATCCTACCCACTACAGCACAGGCTCTGTGGTCCAGCACACCACCAGCTACAGACCTCATGAGTAACCCAACTGGGTCCGCTCCCTGGGTGGCAATTCCCTGCAGGATCCCAAAGCCCTCTGAATCAAACCCCATCCAAAATGGAGGGAATCATACCAGAACAGAACATGGACATAGGCTCTGTTCCTAAGACTCCTGTGGCTACCTGGTAAACCCTGGGAACACAGCTCTGGGCCTATGATAGCAGTCTACAAACATGAAACCCCCAAAACTCTCTTCCACGAGGCCTGAGAGTGGGACTATTGATAGCAGGCAGCCTCCCCCATCAAAAGGCAATCTGCTCCCAACCAAGCCACAAGGAAAGTGGACTACAGCAAGGCATACAAAGTTCTATCAGGAATCTGCTCTGAGGACTACGGGGAGACTAAAGTTCCCCCAAAGAACCCGAAAAACCCATTCATTAGTTTTTGTTCTTGTTTTTGTTTTGTTTTGTTAGTTTTTATCTCTGATAGTTTGTTTTTTTATTTCTATGTATTACTTATGTGTATTGTGATTTAGGATTTGCTATTCTACTTAAAGCTTCTATTTTTCATTATTATTTGTTTTTTTTCTCCCACTTTCTAATTTCCTAATTTGTAAGGTATTTTTTTCTTTTCTTCTTTCTTTTCCTCTCACTCTCACCTTTTTCTCCACATTATACTACTACTCCATCGGAGCTACCATCCCTAGCTTTATACACAAAGGAAGGCCTCCTTCTATGTGTGTAGACAATAATTACAGGAGTTAACTTAGACTAAGTGATTCTCCAATAATATCTGAATGATCTTTCTCTAATCTCAGCAAGTCTCCCAAATACACTTATATATAACTGCTTTTTCTTACCTTCACATTGATTTCTAAGCTACTCCCTACATAACCTTTCCTCTAATATTTTTCTACCTCTTACTCTCTGTAACAAGGTCTTTATTCTCCTCCTACTACATATACCCCTCCCCTAAGCTGTTCTTACCCCTCTACTCTCATTATACCCAAGTCCTCTTCTGACTTCTGAACTTGAACTCATATCTCTCCAACTCTAACCCTTCACTTCTCCATCTGCACCAGCCCATTGATCCTAATGTTTTATATCTGACCCAACTTACAGTTGGTTCTATATTTGACCATAAAATTGATTCCATTTGACTATTTTGAGTACAAGGGGCCCATCTTGTTAACTCTAAGCAGCAGACTACTTATCAACCAAACCCAGGTTGTCTCAAAATTTACAACTATACATACTCTTGACCCCGAAGCCACAATATCCCTCTCCAAGCAAGGAAAAAGAGAGCTAAATAGGAAAACACCTACACATAACTTTGAAACCCTAAAATCTATGCATCTACACGACTCTGGGTTGACTCCTGTCCAAAAAAAAGACTGTCCTACTGTTGTACCAGTGTGGTTCTTGTCTCCAAATGGGTAGAACTAACTGCAGAAACAAAAAGAATATGACCAGTCAACAAACCCCAACACCATCTCCACATAAACAACCTACATAGCAGTCCCAGAATGACCTAGAGGACAATGCTCAAGATAGATTAAAAGCATGACTGGTAAACCTGCTGAATGAAAAATTGAACACCCTGAATAGGGTTATCAGAGAACACAATGAAGCCAACCAGAAGCTAATAGATGACTTCATGGCTTCCTCAAATAAAAAGATAAAGGAACTCCAGCAGAGGGAGAAAGAAGCTAATCAAAAGATAGGAACCCAGATTAAGAACTGGAAAGAAAAGTCTTAGAACTGACTCCAGGAGGTAAGGCAATCTATTCAAAATTTAAAAGAAAACTTTAATAAAGAGCTGGCCACAATTAAGAATAACCAACAAGAAGCAAAGGTGATAGACACCAAAGAAAAAAGCCTTCAAAATGGAATGGAGGAGGCCGAAGAAAGAATATCAGAGGCTGAAGACAGTTTAGACACCATAGAGAAAATGAACACAATTATTCATAACAAAGCTAAGAAGCATGAGAGATTAATGCAGGAAATACAGGATACATTCAGAAAGCCTAATTTGAGAATGATAAGTATACAAGAGGGCCTAGAGAGGGAAGCCAATGGAGTAGGAAGTATATTTAGCAGAATCCTAGCAAAGAACTTCCCAAATATACAAAAGGACAGGACCATCCAGATACAACAAGCTTTTAGAACAGCAAACAGACCAGAGGAGAACAGGTCATCCCACCACCATATTATAATCCATACCAGCTCAATGGCCACTAAAGAAAGAATTCTTAAAACTGTCAGGGAAAAGAGAACAATCACATATAAAGGTAAACCAATCAGAATCACTTCAGACTTCTCAACAGACACCATAAAACAAGAATGGCCTGGAAAGAGGTATGCCACACCCTAAGGTCAAATAACTACCAATGAAGATTAATCTACTCAGCTAAGCTCTCATTTATAGCAGAAGGGCAAATAAAAACCTTCCACAGCAAAGAAAATCTGAAGCAATATATCGCTACCAAACCAGCTCTCCAAAAAAATCCTCAAAGACGTTCTACATATAGAAAACCACAAGAACAGAATATAGGCAATGAAGCAGTCCACAAATAGAGAAATATGCAATCACAAGAAGAGCCAAGGCACAGTTTCTCCCCAAAATATGGATAAAAACGTAGGGGCAGACACCTCTCATCCTAACCCTTAGCATTGTCTTAACTCTCCAATTAAATGACATAGATTGTCCAGTTGGATCAAAAACCAAGATCCTTCTATCTGCTGTCTTCATGAGACACACCTTGTCCACAAAAATAAACATATTTCGAAAGTGAAGGGCTGGAATAAAATCTATCAAGCAAATGGCCCCCATAAACAGGAGAGAGTTGATATCCTAATATCAGATAATATAGACTTCAAATTAAAATCAATGATAACTGATAAAGAAGGTCACTACATACTAATTAAGGGACTTCACCTTCAGGAGGATATTACGGTTCTAAACATCTACTCACCAAATAACAGGGCATCAAAATTTATCCAAGAAACACTACTTTGCCACAAAGCTCACATATATCCAAAGACATTAATTTTGGGGAACTTTAATACACCACTATCCCCACTAGATAGATCAACCCTGCAAAAACTCAACAGAGAAACCTCAGATCTTAAAATCTGCATAGATAAACTAGACTCAATGGACATCTACTGAATATTTCAGCCAGCAACATCAGATTACACCTTCTACTCAGCAGCACATGGAACATTCTCCAAAATAGCTCACATTCTAGGCCACAAAGAAAATTTGTCCAAATTCAGAAACATCGAAATTATTCCCCGCATTCTCTCAGACCACAGAGAATAAAAATAGAATTCAATACCAAAAGCCATCAAAGGAAATCTTATAACACTTGGAGGCTGAACAACACACTGTTGAACCACCAATTGGTCATGGAAGAGATTAGAAAGGAAATTCAAATATTCATGATATTCAAAAAACATTATCACACAAATTACCAGCTCCTCTGGGACACAGCAAAGGCAGTACTCAGAGGCAAGTTTATAGCTCTGAGTTCCTACATCAACAAATTGGAAAGATATGAAACCAACAATTTAATGAGGCACCCAAAGCTCCTTGAAAAAGAAAAACAAGCTAAACCCCAATCCAGTAGACAGAAACAAATAATTAAAATTAAATCAGAATTAAATGAATTAGAAAGAATTAACAAAACAAAAAGTTGGTTCTTCGAAAGAATTAATAAAATTGACATACCCTTAGCAAATCTTATGAGAAAAAAAAGAACACACACAAATAAACAAACAGAGTTGAGAATGGAAACATAAGCACACAAACAAGCAAGATTCAGAACATAATAAGGGGATACTACTCAAAACTTTATGCTAATATGTTTGAGAATCTGAAAAAATATGAACAAACGTATAGTAAATATTGCCATGCCCAAACTAAACCAAGATGATTTAAAACAATTTAAAAGATCCATATCAAGCATCAAAATAGAAGCAGCAATAAAAATCCTCCTACCCAAGAAAAGTCTAGGACCGGATGGCTTTAAACCTGAATTCTACAAGGCCTTCAAAGCAGAACTCACATCAATACTCCTCCATCTCTTTTATGGAATTGAAAGCAAAAATTTACTACCACACTCTTTTGATGAAACCAGCATAATCCTCATCCCAAAACCAGGCAGGGACTTATCAAAGAAAGAGAACTATAGACCCATTTCTTTGATGAATATCGACGCAAAATTTCTCAACAAAATCTTGGCCAATCGACTTCAACAACTCATCAAAAAAATCATATGCCACAGTCAAACAGGGTTCATTTCAGGGATGCAAAGCTGGTTCAATATATGCAAAACAATATAATTCATCACATCAAAACAAGAGCAAAGATAAGAACCACATGGTTATCTCAATAGATGCAGAAAAAGCATTTGACAAGATCCAACAACCCTTTTTGATGAAGGCTCTGGAAAAACTAGGAATCCATGGAACATTTCTCAACATAATAAAAGCTAGATAGATAGATAGATAGATAGATAGATAGATAGATAGATAGATAGATAGATAGATAGATAGATAGATAGATAGATAGATAGATAGATAGATATGACAAACTTAGAGGCAACATTATATTTAATGCCAAAAAGCTAAAGCCATTTCCTCTAAATTCAGGAATGAGACAAGGGTGTCCACTCTCCCCACTCCTCTTCAACCTAGTACTAGAATGCCTAGCTACAGCAATAAGACAAGATGCAGACATAAAGGGATTCCAAATAAGGAAGGATGAAGTAAATCTCTCCCTCTTTGCAGATGACATGATCTTGTATTTAAAGAACCCCATGGACTCCACTCCAAATTTACCTGAGCTGATCAGAAACTTTGGCAAAGTAGCAGGGTAGAAAATTAACCCTCAGATATCAGTGGCTTTCCTGTATGTCAATAATGAGAAGAGTGCGGCTGAAATTAGGAAAGCAACCCCTTTTGTAATAGCCCCACAAAAAATAAAATATTTAGGAGTTAACAAAAGATGTGAAGGACCTGTATGATGAAAACTTTAAAAACTTGAAAAAGGAAATTAAAGCAGAACCAAGCAAGGGGAAAAACCTTCCATGCTCTTGGATTGGGAGGATTAACATCGCTAAAATGGCAATACTGCCAAAGGCTATCTAGAAATTCAGTGTGTTACCTATCAATATTCCAACCTCATTCTTCAATGAAATAGAAGAACCAATCCAAAAATTCAACTGGAAAAATAAAAGACCCCGGATAGCAAAAACAATCCTTAGCAGAAAGAACAGCACTGGAGGAATATCAATTCCAAACTTCAAACTACTACAAAGACATAGTAATCAAAACAACTGGCACAAGAACAGACCTGAGGAATAAGTCTGGAATAGGACTGAAGACCCAGATGAACTCAGAGACCTATAGCCACCTAATCTTTGACAAGGAAGCTAAAGAAATAGAATGGAAGAAAGACAGCCTTTTCAGTAAATGGTGCTGTCAAAATTGGTTAAACACTTGTAGAAAACTGAAACTAGATCCTTGTATATCACCCTGCACCAGAATCAACTCCAATGGATCAAAGACCTCGAAATAAAAGCAGACTCCATGAAAACATTACAGGAAGGAATAGGAGAAACTCTAGGGCTTCTTGGCACAGGCCGAAATTTCCTTAATAGAGACCCAGAAGCACAACAAATCAAAGACAGGTTGCACAAATGGGACTGCATGAAACTTCAGAGCTTCTTCATTGCAAAGGACATAGCTAGCAAGATCAACAGAAAGCCCACGGACTGGGAGAAGATCTTCACTAGCCATAAAATGGTCAAGGGTCTCATAGCTAAAATATACTTAGAACTCAAAAAACTAAATTCCCCAACAACATATCCTCAAAGAAACAAATGGGCTAAAGACTTAAAGAGACTTCTCTGAAGATAAAATAAGAATGGTCAGTAGATACATGAAGAAATACTCAACCTCTCTAGTCATAAAAGCAATGCAAACCAAGACAATGCTAGAATGGGTATAATCAAGAAATTAGTAACAACAGATGATGGAGGGGATGTGGCCAAAAGGGAACCTGCTGAATTGTTGGTGGGAGTGTAAACTTTTTCAACCACTCTGAAAAGCAGTATGGAGGTTCCTCAAAAGACTCCATATAGAGCTCCCTTATGACCCAGCAATCCCACTTTTGGGCATTTACACAAATGATCACAAACAAGGTCATATCAAAGCTACCAGCACAACCGTGTTTATCACAGCATTATTAACCATAGGTAAGATATGGAACCAACCCAGATGCCCCTCAGTAGATGAATGGATCAAGAAAATGTGGTATATATATATATATATATATATATATATATATATATATATATATATATATATATATATATATGGAGAGAGAGAGAGAAAGAGAGAGAGAGAGAGAGAGAGAGAGAGAGAGAGAGAGAGAGAGAGAGAGAGAGAGAGAGAGAAATTCTATACCTTCGTCAGAAAAAATGACATTGCCTCTTTTGTTAGGAAATGGAAATACTTGGAAAAAATCATATTAAGTGAAGTAAGCCAGGCCCAAAGAAACACAGGTCCAATGGTTTCCCTTGTTTGCAGTGACTAGTACATTTCTAGGACAAGAAGAGTAGGTCAAAGGCTATGTACATATGACCATATGTGATAATGTTAACCAAAATGTACCCCAGACAGGGCCACAAGAGGTGGTTTTTTTTCTTTCTTGCTAGTGTTTTTAATGTACTTACA
Source organism: Dipodomys merriami (assembly GCF_024711535.1). NCBI lineage: Eukaryota > Metazoa > Chordata > Mammalia > Rodentia > Heteromyidae > Dipodomys > Dipodomys merriami. The sequence continues at coordinate 32,909,360 of NW_027204492.1, read as the reverse complement.
ATACACTATGTGATTCTTTTGTTTCTATTGTATATTCTTCCCCTATGGTATAACCCCTTTTTTCACTGGATTTGATGCTGGTGCTCTGCACCTTGTATATATATTTTTCTAATTTGGGGGGGGGGGCGGTAAAAGGATATTGCAGAATGTTTAAATGAGGATGTACGCTGACCCATTGTAACAACGAGATTTACAGGACACTATATTGAAAATGAACTTTACAATGTCGGGAAGGGGGGAGGGGCGGGAGGAGTTGGGGAGGTGAGGAGGGAAGTGATGGTAGAGGGGAAATAAAGGAGAAGGTAACAATGTTGGAGATGAAATGAATTCATTATCCTACTCATGTAACTGTAACCCTTCTGTACAACGTTTTTACAATTAAAAAAAAAGGGTGTGGGAAAAAGGGAAGGAAGAAAATAGGAATGAAAATACCAGAGAAACAGTATTCAAATAAAGGTTCATTTTTACTCTGAAGAAAAAAAAAGAAAACAAAGAAAATATGGAGGTGTGTCTAGGCCTACCTGAAACAGAAGCAATAGGTGAGTTTTAGAGCTTCATTTTCCCTAATATACCTCTCATCCTTTCATACTTATCCATTCATGGAGAATCCATAACTTTTTTTAACCATTTCAAAGGAGAAGGCAGATTCATAGAGCCTAAATCTCACAATCTTTGTAATGTAGCATCTAAAAAGAGGTATGGTGGGAGGGAAGCTTAACTGATTTTTAGTTTACTTTTTCATTTTAACTTCTGAGTCTGGCCCATCTGATATTTGTTTAAAATTGCATATTTACCCTGTCTTGTCATTTATTTGTCCTGTTTCAGAACTTGTTTTATATTTTTGACTCAGAAATAAAAATTTCTTGATAATCTTTTCCTTCTTTTCTCTCTCCCCTTCCTCTCCTTAATCTAAATTTTAATATTTTGAAATGTGTTCTCCCATAAAATAATGTTGAAAATGATGGTCTAGTTCATTACAAATAAAATTAAAATAAAGATGATGAAGAAAAAAATAATATAAACAAATTTAACTTTTTCTTCTGTTTGCATGAGATTTAGAAAATAGGTTAGTCAGCACTTTCTTAGAGAACTGCTGAGAAAACATGGATATTATCTGCCATTTATGAAAAATACTGTTATTGGATAATTTTACTTATCACTTTTTTTTAATTGTATTTTATTTTATTTGAGAACATACTGTACAGAGGGGCTACAATTACATGGGCAGGATAATGCATACATTTCTTACCAAGCATTGCAGCCTCCTCCTTTGTTTACCCTTCACTTCCCTTCCCCGCCTCCCCCCTCCCCCCACCCAATTTTACCCCCCTCCATCCCCCCAATTATACCCCCCTCCCCCCCACACCAAAATTGTAAAGCTGGTTTTGACATGACATTTTGTACTTCTCATTGTTGCAACAGGTCCACCTGAATCCTTAAACAACTTGTTTGTCCGCATCTCCTCCACATGTTATACTGACATCAAATATAGTGAAAGCGGGGATTACACTGTGGGGGAGGGACATACAAAGCAACAAAGAAATAATCTTATAAATGCATTAGAAACACATGCATGAAAGAAACGAAAACATTAAAATACATATTTAAGGGTTCATTTTCCTAACATCACATTATCTGGCCTTTTCCGCTTGACTCATACCTATACTAGATATTGCAAATAAGGGAAACCATGGGACCTATGCTTCTTTGGGCCTGGCTTACTTCACTCAATATAATTTTTTCCAAACCTTTCCATTTCCTAACAAATGGGGAAATGTCATTCTTTCTGATGGAGGCATAGAATTCCATTGTGTATATATACCACATTTTCTTGATCCATTCATCTACTGAGGGGCATCTGGGTTGGTTCCATATCTTAGCTATGGTAAATAATGCTGCAATAAACATAGTTGTGCTGGTAGCTTTAGTGTGGTCTTGTTTGTAAACATTTGGGTAAATGCCCAAAAGTGGGATTGCTGGATCATAGGGGAGATCTATGTGAAGTCTTTTGAGGAACCTCCATACTGCTTTCCAAAGTGGTTGAACAAGTTTACATTCCCACCAACAATGAAGTAAGGTTCCTTTCTGTCCACATCCCCTCCAGCATCTGTTGTTATTAGAGTTCTTGATTTTTGCTGTTCTAACTGGAGTGAGGTGATATCTCAATGTTTTGATTTGCATTTCTTTTATGGCTAGGGATGTTGAACATTTCTTAATGTGTCTATTGGCCATCATTCTTTCTTCTTCAGAAAAGCTTCTCTTTAAGTCTTTCGCCCACTTATTTATTGGGCAGTTGTTTCTTTGAGGATTTGTTGTTGGGTGGTTTAATTTTTTGAGTTCCAAGTATATTTTAGATATGAGACCCTTGTCCGTTGTATGGCTAGTAAAGATCTTCTCCCAATCGGTGGGCTTTCTATTGATCTTGCCAGCTATGTCATTTGCCCTGCAGAAGCTCTGCAATCTTATGCAATCCCATTTGTCCAACCTTTCTTTATTTTGTTGTGCTTCCGGGTCTCTATTCAGAAAATTTCGACCTGAGCCAAGGAGACCTAGGGTTTCTCCTATTCCATACTGTAATGTTTTCAGAGTGTCTGCTTTGATTTCAAGGACTTTGATCCATTTGGAGTTGATTCTGGTGCAGGGTGATATATAAGGATCTAGCTTTAGTTTTCTACATGTAGTTAACCAATTTTGCCAGCACCATTTACTGAAGAGGCTGTCTTTCTTCCATTCTATTGTTTTAGCTTCCTTATCGAAGATTAGATGGCTATAGGTCTGTAGGTTCATTTCTGGGTTTTCAATTCTATTCCCTTGGTCCTGAGGTCTGTTCTTATGCCAATACCAAGCTGTTTTGATTACTATGGCTTTATAGTAGAGTTTGAAATTTGGTATTGATATTCCTCCAGCAGTGTTCTTTCCGTTGAGGAGCGTTTTTGCTATTCAGGGTCTTTTATTGTTCCATATGAATTTTTGGATTGCCTCCTCTATTTCCTTGAAGAATGAGGGTGGAATTTTGATAGGTATCGCATTGAATTTGTAGATAGCCTTGGGAAGTATTGCCATTTTCACGATGTTGATCTTGCCAATCCAGGAGCATGGGAGGTTTTGCCATTTTTTAAGTTCTGTGTTGATTTCCTTTTTCAAGATTTTAAAGTTTTCATCATAGAGGTCCTTCACTTCTTTGGTTAAGTTAATTCCTAGGTATTTTATTTTTTGTGGGGCTATTACAAATGGAGTTGCTTTCCTAATTTCAGCCACACTTTTCTCATTGTTGGCATATAGAAAAGCCATTGATTTTTGGGGGTTAATTTTATAACCTGCTACTTTGCCAAAGTTTTGAATCAGCTTGAGTAATTTGGGAGTGGAGTCTATGGGATTCTTTAAATACAAGATCATGTCATCTGCAAAGAGGGAAAGTTTTATTTCTTCTTTCCCTATTTGGATCCCGTTTATGTCTGCATCTTGCCTTATTGCTGTAGCTAGGCATTCTAATACTAGATTGAAGAGAAGTGGAGAGAGTGGGCATCCTTGTCTTGTTCCTGAGTTAAGAGGAAATGGCTTTAGTTTTTCACCATTGAGTATAATGCTGGCTGTAGGTTTGTCATATACAGCCTTTATTGTATTGAGGAATGTTCCATGGATTCCTAATTTTTCCAGAACCTTCATCATAAAGGGGTGTTGGATCTTGTCAAATGCTTTTTCTGCATCTATTGAGATAACCATGTGGTTCTTATTCTTGCTCCTGTTGATGTGATGAATAATATTAATTGATTTGCGTATATTGAACCAGCTTTGCATCCCTGAAATGAATCCTGTTTGATCATGGTGTATGATTTTTTGGATGAATTGTTGAAGTCGATTGGCCAAAATTTTGTTGAGAAGTTTTGCATCAATGTTCATCAAAGAAATGGGTCTATAGTTCTCTTTCTTTGATGAGTCCCTGCCTGGTTTTGGGATGAGGGTTATGATGGCTTCATAGAATGTGTTCGGTAGTGAGCTTTCTCTTTCAATTTCATTGAAGAGTTGGAGGAGTATTGGTGTGAGCTCTGCTTTGAAGGCCTTGTAAAATTCCGCTGTAAAACCATCTGGTCCTGGACTTTTCTTAGCTGGGAGGTCTCTTATTTCTGTTTCTATTTCAATGCTTGATATGGGCCTGTTAAGCTGGTTTAACTCATCTTGGTTTAGTTTTGGCATGTCAATATTTGCTAGGAAAAGGTCCATTTCTGTCAAGTTCTCAAACTTATTAGCATAAAGTTTTGAGAAGTATTCCCTTATAATGTTCTGAATCTTGGTTGTTTCCGTGGTGATGTTTCCATTCTCATCTCTGAGTTTATTAATTTGGGTGTGCTCTCTCCTTTTTCTGATAAGGTTTGGTAAGGGTCTGTCAATTTTGTTAAGTTTTTCGAAGAACCAACTCTTTGTTTTGTTGATTCTTTCTATAGTTTTTTTGGATTCTAATTCATTTAATTCTGATTTAATTTTGATTATTTCTTTCCATCTACTGGATTGGGGTTTATCTTGCTGCTCTTTTTCAAGGAGGTTTAGATGTGTCATTAAATTGTTAGTTTCCGATCTCTCCAATTTGTTGATGTAGGAGCTCAGAGCTATAAACTTGCCTCTGAGTACTGCCTTTGCTGTGTCCCAGAGGAACTGGTAATTTGTGTGTTCATTTTTGTTGAATAGCATTAACATTTGAATTTCCTTTCTAATCTCTTCCATGACCCACTCATGATTCAGCAGTGTGTTTTTCAGCCTCCATGTGATACCAGACTTTCTTTGGTGGCTTTTGGTGTTGAGTTCTAATTTTATTCCCTTGTGGTCAGAGAGAATGCAAGGTATAACTTCAATGTTTCTGAATTTAGACAAGTTTGCTTTGTGGCCTAAAATGTGGTCTATTTTAGAAAACGTTCCATGTGCTGCTGAGAAGAACGTGTATTCTGATGCTGCTGGGTGAAATGTTCGGTAAATGTCTGTTAAGTCTAGTTGATCTATGCAGCTGTTTAGATCTGCGGTTTCTCTGTTGAGTTTTTGCCGAGTTGATCTATCTAGTGGGGAGAGTGGTGTGTTAAAATCCCCAACGATTAATGTCTTTGGATCTATCTGGGATTTGAGGGAAAGTAGTGTTTCTTTGATAAATTTGGGTGCTCCATTGTTTGGCGAATAGATATTTAGAATTGTAATATCCTCCTGAAGGAGAGATCCTTTAATTAGTATGTAGCGACCTTCTTTATCTCTTCTCACGAATTTTAATTTGAAGTCTATTTTATCTGATATTAGGATTGCAACTCCCGCCTGTTTATGAGGGCCGTTTGCTTGGTAGATTTTGTTCCAGCCTTTAACCTTGAAAATATGTTTGTTTTTACGGGCAAGATGTGACTGCTGCAGGCAGCAGATAGAAGGGTCTTGTTTTTTAATCCAACTAGACAGTCTATGTCGCTTAATTGGAGAGTTCAGTCCGTTAACGTTAAGAGATAGGACTGAGAGGTATTTGGGAGTTCCTGCCATGTTATCCACCTTCTTGGGGGCTGTGAAAACTGGGTTCTTCCTACAGTTCTTGGATTCTCAGTTTGGGTGCAGTTTCTTGGCCTTTGTTGCGTTCTTGTTGGTTTTCTATGTGTAGGACATCTTTAAGAATCTTTTGCAGGGCTGGTTTGGTGGAGATGTATTGTTTCAATTTTTCTTTGCTACAGAAAGTTTTTATTTGGCCTTCAGTTATGAAGGAGAGTTTAGCTGGGTACAGTATTCTTGGTTGATAGTTGTTTGTTTTTAGGGCATGCATATGTCATTCCAGGCTCTTCTTGCTTTGATTGTCTCTGCTGAGAAATTTGAGGTAATTCTAATTGGTTTCCCTTTTTAGGTGATTAACCTTTTCTCCTTGACAGCTTTAAGGATCTTTTCCTTGGTCTGGGTTGATCCTGTGTGGATTATAATGTGACGGTGGGATGTCCTATTCTGGTCTGGTCTATTTGGGGTTCTAAAAGCTTCTTGTATCTGAATAGGCCTATCTTTTTGTATGTTTGGGAAGTTCTCTGCTAGGATCCTGTTAAACAAATTTCCTAGACCATTAACTTCTGTTTCTAGGTGCTCCTCTACACCCATTATCCTTAGATTGGGCCTTCTGATGGTGTCTTCTAGGTGTTGGATAGACCTATCATATTTCTTGGACTTGTCTTGGATGGTTGTATGTTCTTTATCTATAATATCTAGGCTGTCTTCAATCCCTGAGATTCGATCTTCTGCATGGTCTAACCTGCTGTCAAGACTCTCTACTTTGTTTTTTATCTCTTTTCCTTCTAATTGGTCAGCTTTGATGGCTTCAAGTTCTTTGTTGAAGCTCTGTTTTAGGTCTTGTATGAATTTCTTTACTTCCTTAATTTGGTGTTCAGTGTTTGTTCTCAAATCACTTAGTTGATTGGTTATGGTTTCTTTGGACTGCCATTCCTTCTGTTGGGTTCCATTCAGCATTCCCTTTGTGGTCTCCCTGACTTCCTTCAGCTCTTTGTTAATGGATTCCATGAATGTCTTTAGTGATCTTTGTGTATTCTCTACCTGGTCTCTTAATTCATGAATTACTCTTTGATTAGTTTCCTCCCTTCTGTGGGATTCCTGCAGTTCTCTTTGAGTGTTCTCTGCCTGCTCACGCCATTCCTCCCTTTCTCTTTGAGTATTCTCAAGTTGTTCACGCAAATCCTGTATCAGTTTTTGAGAAGCTTCCTCACGCTTATGATATTCCTGTATACGCTTCTGGGATGCCTCCTCTCTCTCCCTATCACGCTCATACAGAGTCCTTTGTACATTGTCAAACTTCTCATTTATCATGTTTGCTATTAGTGTTTGTAGAGCTATTTGGGAACTCTCCTCTGGATTATTCTTTATCTGTTCTAATCCCTGATTATCAAGGTTGGGAATTGAGATACCCGAATTTGCCATTTTTCTTGTGTTTTTCCGGCTTACTCGGCCCATTTGAGATAAAGATTGCACCAGTTTTGTGCTAGAACACTATCTTAAGGCAACCATCAACCAAAGTTTGCATTTGTACAGTCAATAGTCTACAGATACAATCTAGTTCAACAGATACATCTATTCAACATCAAACGACTATATGTTAAAGGACTTCGAACCGCAGAAAAGAATTTGGAAAACCAGAAATTATTAGGATTAGGGAGAGATGTGGGTAAAAAATAGGAATAGATTGGTGTGGGGAGGCACAGGGAGAGTTAACTATGTCCTAATCACAGTGCAGGAAATGGGTTGGGTAGGATGCAAGTAGAGAGAGAGAGAAAAAGAAGAGACGGAAAGGGGAATAAAGAGAGACCAGAAAAAGAATAGAAACGTAAAAATTAATGTTATTATAGAGGTTAAAAGACCGTCTATTTAGAGAGGAATGTGAATATGTTCAGAGAAGGGGAGGGACATAGAGGAGATGTGAAAAGCTTTAAGGGAGAAGAAAAAATCAGAAGTTCAGTAGAGCTAGATAAAAAACAAAAAGATAATTAAGAAAGAAAGAAAAAGAGAAAGAAGACAAGAAAAGAAAGGAAAACTCTCATTCACGTAATTCTGAAATAAAAATTATAAGATGAGAAAAAAAAAGTTACTGGAAAACAATTATTTTTTCAGAAGAGGCAAAAATTAAAGATTAATAAAAGTTTTAGAAGGGAAAAAAATTTATATATATATATATATATATATATAAGGTAACAAAAAACAAAAAACAAGCAAAAAAAAAGAAAAGAAGAAGAAGAAGAAAAAAAAAAAAAGAAAAAAAAAGTCTTTTGATTTTTTTTTTTGGGGGGGGAGGAGTGGGAAGAATCCTGTATCTCCCTTTTGTCTGCAACCAATTTCTTGTTGGAGTCTCTGGTCAGCTTGAGGTCCTGTGGCTTGATTGGTTTCTTAAGTCGGTTGGTTGGAAGAGGCAGAAAAATGCTCTGCTTTACCCAAGATTTTGAGATCCCCCTCCCAGGTTAGTTTTCTGGGAGGGTGGTCTGCTTTGAGAGTCACAAAAGAGGGGGATGTGGTGATGAGGCTAGGTTCTGGGTAGAGTTGAGGCCTTTCAACAAACAGGAGCTTTTCCCTGGGGCTATTTTGTGATAAAGCTCACAGCGCCCAGCCTGGAGCCATTCTCAGGGTTTCTGTTTTTCAATTGATTGTGGTGGCTGCTAGAGGGAGGGGCAGCCTCTGGCTCTGGTTACCCAGTGAGGCTAGGCACTCCGATGGCTGGCGCCTGAGCTGGGTGACTTTTCCCTGGATGGAGCTGAGTCTGGCAGGTCACTTCGGCGTTAAGTTCTTGTGACCTGCTAAATGACTCATTTTATTCCAAGGCCTGAGCTGGAGCTAGCAGCAACTACGAGCTTTGTTGGTATCCAAGATGGAGATCACCGGTGCTGGGGGGGGAGGGGTGGCCTTCCTTCCTCTGCTCCCTGAGGAGTGAGGATGTCGGGCTTGTACTCACGCCGAGTCTTGGATCCTGGGTCGTCTCTGGTGCCGAGTCTTGGATCCTGGGTCGTCTCTGGTCTGCAAGCTGCAGGGTGAAGATGTCCGCTCTTTGTTGGTTCTTGCTGGTGTTGAGTAGAATCCGCTCGCCTGCTGCGTCTGGCTCCTTCGTCCCGGACTCTCTGTGTGAGCGCTCAGGTATGGCCCCCGGCTGTGGTCTCTGCCGCTTGCGACCCTGCCGCCGCCGCCGCCGCTGTGGCGGCTGCTGGCGAGCACTGAGGTGCTTCTTTTTGCCTTGGCTTCCCCTCTCTTGTCTAACTCTCTGTCCTGTGATGGCACACTTGGTGTGATTCTCTGGCTTAGGACTATTCACTGGAACTCTAAAGCTGCTTTCTATGCGAGAGCTTGTTCAGATTCCAGCTTCTCCTCCGCCATCTTCCCGGAACTCCTTCTTATCACTTTTTTAAAGGAATATTTACACTGAAGTAATTTTAATATAGTTCATTCTATTGCCAAAGTTACAATATAACCTAGAAACTTTTCATATATCTAATGTATTTTGCTAATATTAATAGTATAAGAGGCCATTTATATGTTTTACTTAAAAATCATAAGTTATATATGTGCTATTCCAGAATTATTAAACTAAATTACTGGCCAATTTTTGGTATTGTTCTTACATAAGACAACGTTGCTACAGGTAACCAATTTCCAAGTTTAGCCTGTACAACTAATAGGTAGATAATATGTGAACATTTCATACAAAGAGTAATGTAAAGGGTTTATTATTGTTAACAAGCAACAAATTGGAGCAGTGACCTGTACTTTACTTTCATTTTACCCAGGTAAACTTCTAGTTAGTTCTAATATGTTTTATTAGTTGTATTCTACGACTTTTAGATTGTAGTTTTATTTTCTTTGGCAAGAAGAAAGTCACTGCACTTTTCTAAATAGATAAACAAATAGCCTATAGTTTTCTCTTATTAGTTAATATATAATTTAAAAATTCAGCTGAAGTTCTCTAAACAGAAAGGACAATACTTTCCTGATTATGCTTTTATCACAGCAATCATTAATAGCATTAATCATTTTATAGAAAGCAACCAGTCTTAGAAAAATATAAATCAAGTTTCAGAATCTGCAAAGGAAGGTGGTCTTACAAGTTATTATATTTTAAAAAATATCATATTAGAACTTGATATCACATTATATTATTTGTGTTTTGTTCATAATTGGGTGAATCAATAATAAATTAGCATGAAAGAGCCATCCTAATCATATTGGTAGGTATGTCCTCAAGGTCAGTTTAAATGATCTATGACAGAAAATTAGTACAGATTTTATTTGTTTAGGTACTTTAAATTTGCAGAAGTTAAGAAATACTTGGGTTTCTCAGGGTGCCCAATATTTCTAATTATCACAAATATCATCACATGAATATGATTCGTCATGAAAAAAAATTGCAATGGTATATATTGTCTTTTCCTATCCATTTGCACCCTTGTTCATTCCATTAATATATGCGATATTCCTACTTGGTAACAAGCATTGCACTAGGTAAAAGGATATAAATCTGAACAGAACACAGAACTAGCACTCAATGGTTACTAGATAGGAAGAATCTATAATAGATTAGGATAATGAAATCCATTTGGTACTATACTAAAGGTTAATGGAGTGTTATAGAAACACAGAGACAGGAGAAAATGTCATTTTGTATTGAGCTAATGAGGACCCCAGGACAAGCAGCAACAAAGAATGAATGGTATTTGAGTACACTTTGGGAACAATACAGGATATAGATCTTTATCATTAGTATCCCTAATATATGGAAGTCGTTTTCATCAAGCAATCTTTTTTTTTTTTTTTTTTTTTGTGGGGCTTAAACTCTGGGCCTGGTGCTGTCCCTCAGCTCTTCAGCTCAAGGCAAGCACTCTACCACTTGAGCTACAGTGCCACTTCCAGTTTTCTAGTGGTTTATTGGAGATGAGTTTCACGGATTTTCCTGCCCAGGCTGGCTTTGAACCTTGATCTTCATATCTCAGCCTCCTGAGTAGCTAGGATTACAGGCGTGAGCCACCGGCACCCAGCTCAAGCAAACATTTTTAAGCCTCTGTTCTAAAAATGAAAGTGCAAAGTAAAATGGATCAGTTAGTATCACAAATAATTTAGGGCCTTAGTACCTACAGTGTCAAAATAAAATAATATCCTATGAATGCGGAGACTGACCCATCAGTACATTTATCTTAATATCTTAAATGTATTCTGATTCCAAAATTGAAAAACATAGAAATTGTTCCTCTATTCAATGATATTTTATATTTAGTTGAAAACAATAAGCCATTGTTAAATTTTTCATTTTTCTATCTAGATAGCAAATTATATTCCAGTACAGTACTTTCACTGGATCAGAAATAAAGGTGGGGCAATTTGTGAAATATACATGGCTAAATTAATACTTCAATTCATCTAAGAAGAATTTTGTCTCTATAAACTGTTACTTGAATAACAATGAGTTATAAGTATTATAAATACTTGGTCCATAAGACACTACAACCCAGAATTCAAGTGTATTCCATGCATATTTCTGTTTTCTAGGTTTTTTTGCCATTCCTGGGGCTTGAACTCAGGACCTGGGAACTCTACCTGAGCCTCTTTGTGTTTAAGGCTAGCACTCTACCATTTGAGCCACACCACCACTTCCAGCTTTTACTGAGTAGTTTGTTAGAAATAAGAATCTCACGGACTTTCCTGCCCAGGGTTGGCTTTGAAACGTGGTCCTCAGATTTGCACTTTTTTTATGGATAGGGAGGTTGAGCATTTTTTCATGTGTCTATTGGCCATCCCTCTTTCCTTTTCAGAGAAGTTTCTCTTTAAGTCTTTAGCCTACTTATTTATTGGGCAGTTGTTTCTTTGAAGATTTGTTGGGGATTTAATTTTTTGAGTTCCAGGTATGTTTTAGATATGAGACCCTTTTCTGTTGTATGGCTAGTGATGATCTTCTCCCAATCTCTGGCTTTCTATTGATCTTGTTAGCTATGTCCTTTGCCAGGCAGAAGCTCTGAAATTTCATGCAATCACATTTGTTCAACCTTTCTTTGATTTGTTGTGTTTCTGGATCTCTATTAAGAAAATTTGGGCCTGTGCCAAGGAGACCTAGGGTTTCTCCTATTCCATCCTGTACAGTTTTCAGACTGTCTGTTTTGACTCTGAAGTTTTGATCCATTTGGAGTTGATTCTGTTGCAGGGTGATATATAAGGATCTACCTTTAGTTTTCTACAAGTGATTAACCAATTTTACCAGCACCATTTACTGAAGAGGCTGTGTTTCTTCCAGTCTATTTTTTTTAGCTCCCTTATCAAAGATTAGATGGCTATAGGTCTGTGGTTTCATTTCTGGATTTTCAATTCTATTCCATTGGTCCTGAGGTCTGTTCTTTTGCCAATACCAAGTTGTTTCGATTACTAGGGCTTTGTAGTAGAGTTTGAAATTTGGTATTGATATTCCTCCAGCACTGTTCTTTCTGTTAAGGATTGTTTTTGCTCTTCTGGGTCTTTTGTTGTTCCATATGAATTTTTGGATGGCCTCTTCTATTTCTTTCAAGGATGAAGTTGGGCCCATGGAGCACACTCAGCTGGCCAGACTAGAGCAAGAGCACCCCTGGAAGGGAGCTTAAATGCCCAAGCCAGAAACATTGCTCCTGGGTCAAGACACCCAACAGTGGAAGAAATTTCAACTCTGTACTCCAGGCTGTGTAACCTAGGGGAGCATACACAGCAGCACAGGTCCAACCACTGTGCCCCAGGCCGGGTGCTGGGACCAGGCCTGGGGATCTGGTGCCTGAGCAACACAACCAACTCCTCCTAACTGAAGTCAGAAGCTGAGATTACGCCTCAGCAGAGGGGAGAAAAATGGAACTGCACTCCCTGGGAATCACTCCTGTGACAGCAAAAGACCCGGGTGTTCAGCACAAGAGAAGCCCAAACCCCACCAGAACCTGACCCATATATTCTAGGCTGGGAATTGGACAGCACAGGCTGCCAGCACCTGATAATAGTCAGGAGCTCAGGCTGGTAAGGTGGCTCAGTAGTAGAATGCTTGTCTTGGGTGCATGAGGCCCTGGATCTGATTCCTCAGCACCACATAATCAAAAAGGGCCATAAGTGTTGCTGTGGCTCAAATGGTAGGGTTCCAGCCTTGAGCTGAAGAGCTGAGGGACAGCGCCCAAGCCCAGAGTTCAAGCCCACAACCGCCCTCCTCCTTTCCCCCCCAAAAATCTGGAGCCCATAACAGACTCCAGCATCTGGGAGAGTGTATCCAGCATATCCGATCTTGCCAAGAGCACCTCTAGGAGCAAACAGGAACAATCTAGGCTGCTCAACCCTTCTAAAGGTGGGAACTGCCAGTGATCTACAGCAGAGAGTTGAGAACCCTACGTGGGTCAGACCAGCAGCTGGAGGTCGGTCCCTAACAGAACCGAGATCAGGTACAGACTCTCTACCAGCAGTAGAAAGAAACAGCAGCCAAGCAAAGAAAGACACTTATTGACCAAAACAAAATTTCAGATTAGTCTCCAATAATCCCTGAATCCCCATGAGAAAATCACAGAGAAAAATTACAAGGTTTGTCAACACCCAGGATAGCAAGCTATCCCCAATAGCCAGCAGCCACCCAGGGGAGAGCCCCAGTGGGAGCAAAGCAGGAATGGAAGACAAAAGCTACATCCAAGAGATGCTGGAGGCAATGCCTCAAAAAATAAAGCGAGAAATAGATCAGAAATTGAAAGAACACAGGGTCAAAATATTGAAAGAGATGCATGATATCAAAGAGGAGATGCATGCAAAAATAGAGGCCGTACACACCTCACTAAGAGGTGAGATTAGTGCCAAAATAGAGACAGTACACACGTCATTAAAAGGTGAGATTAGTACTTTGAGAACCAACATTGAATCCATAAACGAGTCCATTTCCTCCATGCAAACCACAATGGAAGTCACAGTTAACAGAGTAAACGAAATGGAATGTAGAGTGTCAGATACAGAAGACAGAATACACCAACTGGACCAAAAAATGACAGATATGGAAAAATCACTTAAATTATGCCAAAAGGAAATTCAAGAGCAAGGGGATAGTGCCAAGAAATTTAATCTTTGTATAATTGGAGTGGATGAAGGTGAGGTATAAAGCACGGAAATGCAACACCTATTCAACAAGATAATCGGTGAAAATTTTCCCTATCTCAAAAAAGAACATCTTACCTACATAACAGAAGCACATAGAACACCTAACAAGCAAGATCCCAGGAGAAACACTTCTAGACACATTATATTAAAAATGATAGATCTGAATAATAAGGAAACAATCTGGCATGCAGTAAAAATGAAGAAGGAGTAATACTACAACGGGAAAAAAAATTAGAGTCACTGCAGATCTCTTCACCCAGACACTGAATGCAAGAAAGGCCTGGGGAAGTACTATATGAGCCCTGAGAGCCAACAACTGCCAACCCAGACTGATATACCCGGCAAAGTTGAATTCACATTTGATGGAGAACTGAAAATTTTTAATAGCAAAGAAAAGCTATTACAAAGAATACAGCATTACAAAGAATACTAAGAGGGGGGAAACAACCTGAAGAAAGCAACCAGGAACAGGGACCTGCATCCAAACGGACATTAATAGAAGTCTAACTGAGCATGCACAGGAGGAAAGGAAAGAAGAAAAACTTAGGAAAACAGGGAATGACAGGTACCACAATGCCAAGATATATACTCTATACTATCTCTTAATATTAATGGGTTTAATTCACCAATCAAAAGTAAAAGAACTGCATACTGGATCAGAAAACATGACCCATCCATCTGTTGCCTTCAGGAGACCCACCTCTCAGCCAAACATACAAACAAACTCAGAGTGAAGGGTTGGAAAAGGATCTAGCAATCAAATGCTCCCAGTAAGAAAGCAAGTGTAGCAATCCTGATATCTGATCAAATAAACATTTGATTAAAATCAATACAAAAAGACAAGGATGGACACTACATATTAATAGAGGGAACAACCAAAGAGGAGGATATTACCATCATCAACTTATATTCCCCAAACATTGGTGCAACCAAATATGTTAAGCAAATACTCTCAAACTTACAGAATAAAATAGATCCAAATATGATATTACTAGGAGACTTTAACACCCCACTCTCACCAAAGGACAGGTCTACTAACCAAAGGATCTACTAACTAGATAATCAGTGAAAATTTTCCCTATCTCAAAAAAGAACATCTTACCTACATAACAGTAGCACATAGAACACCTAACAAGCAAGATCCCAGGAGAAACACTTCTAGACACATTATATTGAAAATGATAGATCTGGATAATAAGGAAACAATCTGGCATGCAGTAAAAATGAAGAAGGAGTAATACTACAATGGGAAAAAAAATTAGAATCACTGCAGATCTCTCCACCCAGACACTGAATGCAAGAAAGGCCTGGGAAAGTACTATATGAGCAAAGAAGCTACCAAATTCAGTTAGGCCATACTTCAAGCAGAACTAACTGACATCTACTGAGTATTTCACCCTGAAACAACACAGTACACATTCTTCTCAGCAGCTGATAGAACTCTCTCCAAAATAGACTATATCATAGTTCATGCAAGAAACTTAAGCAAATACAAGGGGATTGACATAATCCCCTATTTCCTATTTGACCACAGTGGAATCAAGCTAGTTCTCAATAACAAAGTATACCACCGAAATTACTCAAATATATGGAAATTGAACAGCACACTTCTAAGTAACACCTGGGTAATGGAAGAGATTAAAGAAGAAATTAAAAAATTCCTACAACTCAATGAAAATAAAAACACATCACAAAGAAACTTGTGGGACACAGCAAAAGCAGACCTGAGGGGCAAATTTATTGCCCTCAGCGCACAAATCAAGAAAATAGAGACAGACCAAGTAAATAATCTTATGTTGCAATTAAAACAGCTAGAAAAAAATGAAAAAAGGAACCTAAATCTACAGATAACCAAACTAAGAGCAGGGATTAATGAAATACAGAGTTGGAGAATCATAGCCAAAATTAACCAAACAAAAAGCTGGTTCTTTGAAAAAACAAACAAAATTAATGGACCATTGGCAAGATTAATTAAGAAAAGAAGAGAGGAAACCCATATTAAGATTAGGGATGCCACGGGAAAAATCACAACATGTACCCAAGATATCCAAACAATTTTAACGGACTACTTTCAAAAGATATACTCTCTAAAGAAAGAAAACTTGGCAGAAATAGATGCATTTTTAGAGAAATACAAGTTGCCCAAACTGAGCAAAGAAGAAGTAAATCAATTAAATAAGCCAATATCCTACAACAAGATACAGGAAGCAATCAGAAGTCTTCCAACCAAGAAAAGCCCAAGACCAGATGGATTCACAACAGAATTCTATAAGACCTTTAAAAAAGAACTAATACCCATACTCCTCATGCTCTTCAGAGAAACAGAGAAGGAGGGAGCTATCCCATACTCATTCTATGATGCCAATATCACACTCATCCCCAAACCGGGCAAAGACCCAACCAAAAAATAGAATTACAAGTCAATTTCCTTGATGAACACAGATGCAAAGATCCTTAACAAAATTCTAGCTAACAAAATCCAGAAAAACATAAG
Source organism: Dipodomys merriami (assembly GCF_024711535.1). Taxonomy (NCBI): domain Eukaryota; kingdom Metazoa; phylum Chordata; class Mammalia; order Rodentia; family Heteromyidae; genus Dipodomys; species Dipodomys merriami. The sequence goes on along the minus strand of NW_027204492.1, from coordinate 32,893,252 downwards.
AAAAAACCCATACAATATGACCAGGTAGGCTTCATCCCAGAGATGCAAGGATGGTTTAACATATGTAAGTCAATAAATGTAATCCCACACACCAACAGAGCCAAGGTCAAGAATTCCATGATTATCTACAATGACGCAGAAAAGGCTTTGATAAAAATTCAACAGTCATTCATGCTAAAAGCTCTGGAGAAAATAAGAATAAAAGGAACATTTCTTAAAACAATAAAAGCCATTTGCGACAGACCAATAGCCAATATTATATTTAATGGGGAAAAGCTACAACCAATTCTCCTAAAATCAGGAACAAGGCAAGGATGCCTACTGTATCCCCTCCTCTTCAATATAGCCCTGGAACTCTTAGCCAGGGCAATAAGGCAAGAAAAAGACATTAAAGGGATCCACATAGGGAAAGAAGAAGTTAAACTATGCCTTTGTGCAGATGACATGATACTATACCTTCATAATCACCAAAACTCCATCCCCAAACTCATGGAAATCATAAATCACTTCGGCAAAGTAGCAGGATACAAAATCAACCCACAAAAATCAGTCGCCTACCTGTACACTGACAATGTACAAGTAGAGAGGTAAATAAAGGAAGTAACCCCGTTCACAATAACCTCCCCAAAAATAAAATATTTATGAATTAACCTAACCAAAGATGTAAAAGTACTATTAATGAAAATTATAAAAAGTTAAAGAAAGAAATTACAGAAGACACTAGGAAATGGAAAGACCTACCATGCTCTTGGATAGGCAGACTTAATATAGTGGAAATTGCAATACTGACAAAATTAATATACAAATTCAATGCAATTCCTATTAAAATCCCAATGACATACATATCTGAAATACAGAAAACAGTCCAAAAATTCATATGGAACAACAAAAGACCTAGAATAGCCAAAACAATTCTAGGGAATAAAGACAACATGGGAGGGATATCCATGCTAAAGTTCAAACTCTACTACAGAGACATAATAACAAAGACAGCATGGTACTGGCACAAAAACAGACCTGAAGACCAATGAAATAGAATAGAAGATCCAGAGATAAATCCGCATGCCTACAGTCAGCTGATATTTGACAAAGGAGCCAAAGAGAAACAATGGAAGAAACACAGCCTCTTCAACCACTGGTGCTGGGAAAACTGGGTGGCCACATGCAGAAGACTAAAAGTAGACCCCAGTCTATCACCATGCACCAACATCAACTCAAAATGGATTAAAGACCTTAACATTAAACCTGAATCTCTGAAACTACTGCAGGACAGAGTAGAAGAGACACTTGAACTTATAGGCACAGGAAGGAACTTTCTGAATAGAGTCCCAGGGTCACAACAAATTGGAGAGAGACTCGACAAATGGGACTACCTTAAAATAAAAAGCTTCTGCACAGCTAAGCTTTCGCAATCAAGCTAGAAAGACAGCCAACTGATTGGGGAAAAAATATTTACCAGCAATATATCAGACAAGGGGTTAATATCCAGTATATACAGGGAACTCAAGAAACTAATCCCTCCCAAACCTAACAAACCAATTCTAAATGGGCAAGGGAACTAAAGAGAGACTTCTCAGATGAAGAGATAAAAATGGCAAAGAAACATGAGGAAATGTTCACCATTCCTGGTTGTGAAGGAAACACAAACAAAGACAACCCTGAGATACCACCTTACCCCAGTCAGAATGTCCCACATCCTCAAGTCAGGCAACGACAAATTCTAGAGGGGATGCAGAGAAAGAGGAACCCTATTACACTTCTGGTGGTAATGTACACTTAAGCAAACACTTTGGAAAGCAGTCTGGAGGGTCCCAGAAAGCTAAATATTGACCTCCCTTATGACCCAGTCATACCACTTTTAGGCATATATCCTGAACAACAGGAACCAGTATACAAGGACACATGCACCTCCATGTTTATTGCAGCACTGTTCACAATAGCCAGGATATGGAAACAACCCAGATGAATGGATCCAAAAATTGTGGTATCTATACACAATGGAATATTGTGCAGCCATTAGAAAGGACAAAATAATGGCATTTGCCGGGAAATGGATGGAGCTAGAAGAAATCATGTTGAGCAAGGGAAGCTAAGAGTAAAGAGAAAAACGTTACATGGTCTCCCTGATAAGTGGATGTTAAATCCAAAATGTTAGGTGATATGACAAAATTAACAGGACTTAAGAAACAAAGGACTTCCACTCATCTGGTCAAATTACTACTAAATAACCCCATGCTGCTGATCACATGTATGGTATATATGTGTATACCGGAGGGGAACCAGAAAGACGACACAGAACTAGAGGGAATCAGGGAAAAACATATAAGAGCAGGACCCATCAGCTGCACTGGATATTGACCAAAATGTACTAAGCAACTTAATGGCAGTGATGGGAGGGAGGGAACAAGTGGGAAAGGGGGAACAGCTGATGCTATGCAAAACAAAGGAAATGTGCATACTACCCAATGTGTAAGAAATAACTGTATCGCAAAGCTCATAGAACTCATAAATGTTATACACCATGATAGACAATTTGCTCCAGGAAAGTTAGAATGTGTTTGCAACTTTAACTGAGCATCACTATCCCACAATACTGCTAAATTTTGGACATTACGTAACCACTTAATCACAATAAAATTTTTGAAAAAAAAAGAATGAGGTTGGAATATTGATAGGTATCGCATTGAATTTGTAGATAGCAGTGGGAAATTCTGCCATTTTCACGATGTTGATCCTTCCAATCCAGGAGCATGGGAGGTTTTTCCACTTTCTAAGTTCTGTTTTGATTTCCTTTTTCAGGTCTTTAAAGTTTTCATCCTAGAGGTCCTTCACTTCTTTGGTTAAGTTAATTCCTAGGTATTTTATTTTTTGTGGGGATATTATGAATGGAGTTGCTTTCCTAATTTCAGCCACAGTTTTCTCATTGTTGGCATACAGATAAGACATCGATTTTTGAGGGTTAATTTTATACACTGATACGTTGCCAAAGTTTTGAATCAGCTTGAATAATTGGGGAATGGAGTCTGTGGGATTTTTAAAATACAAGATCATGTAATCTGCAAAGAGAGAGAGTTTTTTTTACAGGATGGAATAAGAGAAACTGTAGGCCTCCTTGGCACAGGCCGAAATTTTCTTAATAGAGACCCAGAAGCACAACAAATCAAAGAAAGGTTGGACAAATGGGATTGCATAAAATTGCATTGCTACTGCATGGCAAAGACATAGCTAGCAAGATCAATAGAAAGCCCACGGATTGGGAGAAGATCTTCACTAGCCATACAACGGACAAGGGTCTCATATCTAAAATATACTTGGAACTCAAAAAATTAAATCCCCCAACAACAAATCTTCCAAGAAACAACTGCCCAATAAACCAGTGGGCTAAAGGCTTAAAGAAAAACTTCTCTGAAGAGGAAAGAAGGATGGCCAATAATCACATGAAGAAAGGCTCAACCTCTCTAGCCATGAAAGAAATGCAAATCAAAACAACATTGAGATACCACCTCAATCCAGTTAGAATAGCTATAATTAAGAACTCTAGTAACAAGAGATGCTGGAGAGGATGTGGACAGATGGGAACCTTACTGCATTGTAGGTGGGAGTGTAAACTTGTTCAACCACTTTTGAAAGTAGTATGGAGGTTCCTCAAAAGACTCCATATAGAACTCCCTTATGACCCAGCAATCCCACTTTGGGGCATTTACCCAAATGATCACAAACAAGACCACACTAAAGCTACCAGCACGACTATGTTTATTGCAGCATTATTTACCCTAGCTAAGATATGAAACCAACCCAGATGCCCTCCTAGTAGATGAATGGATCAAGAATATATACACAATGGAATTCTATGCCTCCATCAGAAAGAATAACATTGCCTCATTTGTTAGGAAATGGAAAGCCTTGGAAAAAATTATATTAAGTGAAGTCAGGCCCAAAGAAACATAGGTCCCATGGTTTCCCTTATTTGCAATAACTAGTATATGTCTGAGTCAAGCAGAAAAGTTCAGATAAATTGATGTTAGGGAAATGAACCCCAAGATATGGATTCAAATGTTTTTTTTCTTTCATGTGATTGTTTCTAACACATTTATAAGATGATTTCTTTGTTGCTTTGTATGGCCCTCCCCCACGGTATAACCCCTGATTTTACTGTATTTGATGTTGGTATAATTTGTGTAGGGGAAGGGAAAAAACAAATTGTTTAAACAGGGATACAGGTGGACCCATTGCAAAAATCAGCTGTACAAGTCATTATGTAGAAAAATGAACTTTATCACTTTGGTGGGGCAGGAGGATTAGGTGGGGGGGCAGGAGGAGATGGGCAGGGATGGGAAGGGGAAACAAAGGAGGAGGCTACGATGCTTGATTAGAAATGTACTCATTATCTTGCCCATGTAATTGTTACCCCTCTGTATAGTATTTTCACAATAAAAAAGGAGAGTTTTACTTCATCTTTCCCTGTTTGGATCATTTTTATGCTGGCATCCTGTTTTATTGCTCTAGCTTGGCATTCTAATACTAAATTGAAGAGAAGTGGAGAGAGTCGACATCCTTTTCTCATTCCTGAGTTAAGAGGAAATGGTTTTAGTTTTTCACAATTAAGTATAATGCTGGCTTAAGTTTGTCATATACAGCCTTTATTGTATTGAAGAATGTCCCCTGCATTCATAGTTTTTCCAGTGCCTTCATCATAAAGGGGTGTTGGATCTTGTCAAATGCTTTTTCTTCATCTATTGAGAAAACCATGTGCTTCTTATCCTTGCTATTGTTGATGTGATAAATTATATTAACTCATTTGTGTATATTGAACCAGTTTTGCATTCCTGAAATGAATCCTCTTTGATCGTGGTGTATGATTTTTTGGATGAATTGTTCAAGTCGATTGGCCAAAATTTTGTTGGGAAATATGGCATCAATGTTAATCAAAGAAATGGGTCTATAGTTCTCTTTCTTTGATGAGTCTCTGTCTGGTTTTGGGATGAGGGTTATCATGCCTTCATTGAGTGAGTCAGGTAGTGAACTTTCTCTTTCAATTTCATTGAAGAGTTGAAGGAGTATTGGTGCTAGCTCTTCTTTGAATGCCTTCTAGAATTCCGCTGTAAATCCATGTGGCCGCAGGCTTTTCTTAGATAGGAGGTCTCTTATTGTTATTTCTATTTCAGTACTTGATATGGGCCTGTTAAGATGGTTTACCTCATCTTGGTTTAGCTCCTGCATGTCAATATTTGCTAGGAAAATGCCCGTTTCTGCCAAGTTCTCAAACTTATTAGCATAAAGTTTTGCGAAGTATTCCCTTATAATGTTCTGAATCTTAGTTGTTTCTGTGGTGATGTTTCCATTCTCATCTCTGAGTTTATTCATTTGGGTATGTTCTCTTCTTTTCCTGATAAGATTCCCTAAGGGTCTGTCAATTTTGTTAACTTTTTCGAAGAACCAACTCTTTATTTTGTTGATTCTTTCTATGGTTTTTTTTTGGATTCTAATTAGTTTAATTATGATTTAATTTTAATAATTTATTTCTATCTACTGGATTGGGGTTTATCTTGCTGCTCTTTTTCAAGGAGGCTCAGATGTCTCATTAAATTGTTGGTTTCAAATCTCTAATTTGTTGATGTAGGAACTCAGAGCTATAAACTTGCCTCTAAGTATTGCCTTTGCTGGGTCCCAGAGGAGCTGGTAATTTGTATGATTATTATTGTTGAATATCATGAACATTTGAATTTCCATTCCAATCTCTTCCATGACCCACTGGTGATTCGACATTGTGTTGTTCAGCCTTCACGTGTTACAGGACTTTCTTTGGAGGCTTTTGGTGTTGAGTATTAATTTTATTCCCTTGTGGTCTGAGAGAATGCAAGGTATAATTTCAATGTTTCTGAATTTGAACAAGTTTGCTTTGTGACCTAAAATGTGGTCTATTTTGGAAAATGTTCCATGTCCTGCTGAGAACAACCTGCATTCTGATGCTGCTGGGTGAAATATTTGGTAGATGTCTGTTAAATCTAGTTGATCTCTGCAGTTGTTTAGATCTGCGGTTTCTCTGGTGAGTTTTTGCCAAGTTGAAGTATCTAGTGGGGATAGTAGTGTGTTGAAGTCCCCCACAATTAATGTTCTTGCATCTGTGTGAGCTTTGAGGGAAAGTAGTGTTTCTTTCAACAAGTAGTAGCTTTTCCCCAAGAGTCTAGCTCCTGAGACACTCACAGAACCCAGCCTGCCGCCATTCTCAGAGTTTATGTTTATTGAAGTTCAATTGATTGTCTAGACTGCGGTAGGGAGGGGCAGCTTCTGGCTTTGTTTACCCAGTGAAAAAAGTCACTCCTCTGTGGGAGCAGGCACCTCTACCTGGGCAGGATGACTGTCCCCTGGGTGGAGCTAAGCCTGGCAGGTCAGGTCAGGTTCATGTGACCTGCTCAATGACTCTTTTGTTTTCTTCCAAGGCCTGAATTTGAGCTAGCTGCTCAGCTGGGCCTTTGTCAGTATCAAAGATGGAGATCTCCTTTGGTGGGGGAGGGGCAGCCTTCACTCCTCTGCTCCCTGAGAAGGAGTGAGGATGTTAGGGTTCTACTCACGCCAGAGTCTTGGTTCCTGGGCCATCTCTGTTCTATGATCTGCAGGATGAAGATATCTGCTCCTTGTCAGTTCTTGCTGGTGTTGAGTAGAATCCACTGGCTGCATCGGGAGCCTTTTTCCAAGACTGTCTCTGTTGTAGGTATGGCGGCTGTGGCAGCCATTGCAGCTGCGGCTACCGGCAAGTGCTCAGATGTCTCCTTGCCTGGATTTTCCCTCTCTGGCCAAACTCTCTATAGTGTGATGGCACACTTGTTGTAATTCTCTAGGCTAGGACTGTTCACTAGAACACTAAAACTGCTTTCTATGAGAGCTAGTTTAGCCTCCAGCTTCTCCTCCACCATCTTCTTCCGACTCCTCTGTTTATTTTTCTTTAAAGAGGAAATATATTTCCTTGATTCATAAAGAAGATACTAGCCGGTCGCCAGAGGCTCACACCTGTAATCCTAGCTACTCAGGAGACTGATATCTGAGGATCATGGTTCAAAGCCAGCCTGGGCAGGAAAGTCCATGAGACTCTTATCTCCAATAAACCTAGGATACCAGAAGTGGTGCTTTGGCTCAAGTGGTAGAGTGCTCGCCTTGAACTGAAGAGTGCAGGGACAGCACCCAGGCCCATAGTGCAAAGCCACATGCTGAATAAAAATAAAGAAAATACATAAGGAAGATACTAGGATTAAACATTTTCCATTTACCCCAACCTTGGTGAAAAAAAATCCCACATATGAATGAGTAAATGTAATTACAATAGATGAATAACCAACAAGGGCTTTAGTAACCATTTAAGAAAACTAATAAAGTATGAAATGCAAAATCCACAATTTTAAAACGAATTCTAATGCAGAAAGATCAATTAAATATGTGGAATTCCTCTTTATAAAAATAAAAGCGGAGCTAGTGCCCATGGGAAACATGTGGAAGGGAAATGCCTACTCTACCTATTGACTCACTAGAATTGGGAACAGATGAGAAAAATAGGGAGTTCCTTTACGAGGCTCATGTGTATGTGTGCTGTTCCTCTAAGGTTTGAATTCAGGGCCTGAGAGCTGTCCCTGACTTTCAGTGCTCTACCACTTGATTCACAGCTCCACTTACTGGTAGTTGGTGGTTAATTGGAGATAAGACTCTCATGGACACGAGGATGTTTTTTTTTGTTGTTGTTGTTGCTGTTGTTTTTGATGTACTATGATTTTTTTTTGTTTCTTTTGTATGTTCTTCCTATGGTATAACCCCTATTGTCACTGTATTTGATTCTGGTGCCCTACATCTTGTATATACATTTTTCTAATTTGGGGAGGGGAAGGGAAATAACAAAATGCTGAAACAGGATACAGGTTGACCCATTGTAGCAATGAGATGTACAGGACACTATGTTGAAAACGAATTTTACAACTTGGTGCAGTGGGAAGGGAGGAGGTGGGGAGGTGGGGAGGGAAGGGATAGTAAGGAAAAAACAAAGGAGGGGGTAACAATGCTCACTAGGAAATGTACTCGTTACCTTAATCATGGAACTAACCCCTCTGAACAATATCTTTAGAATCAAAATTTTAAAAATAACTAAATTATTGTAGGCATCATTCGTTTTATGATTCAATATGTTTTCATTACGTTTTACTATTTTTGTCTGTAAGGGGTCTTGAACTCTGGGCCTGGGCACTGTCCCTCAGATATCAGCTCAAGACAAGCACTCTACCACTTGAGCCACAGCACTACTTCTGGTTTTCTGGTGATTTATTGGAAGTAAGAGTCTCATGGACTTTCCTGCCCAGGCTGGCTTTGAACAGCGATCCTCAGATCTCAGCCTACTGAGTAGCTGGGATTACAGGCATGAGCTACCAATGCTCAGCTCTGCATTTCACTTTTTGGGAAATTAAAAAAATATCTTGTAACAAATTTATATCAATAATAATATAAGTAAAAAAAAAAAAAAGAATCTCATGGAGTTTCCTGCATGGGCTGGCTTTAAACCATGATCCCCAGCTCTCAGGTTCCTAAAGAGCTAGGCTTATAGGCATGACCTGCAATTCAGGGCTGGAAGGCTCTTAAAGAGCCCTAAAGCCAAACCTCTCTCTAGCTGGAAATTCTTGTCCCTCCCCCAATAGTCAGGATGGTGCTTTGTGACGTGTAAGCCACTCCCTGGCCAGTGATTGGCTGAAGCAGTGGCTTGCTGATGTAACAATGACTAAGGGCGTGGCAACCCCCTGGGTGGGTATATATTTGAGTGCCCCAAGGCCTGGAGGTCAGACGACTTCAGATAACGAAGGTGACAAGATGAGCAGAATTGTGTTTAGGGGAAGGCGGACTGCCCCTGCCACTCGCAAGAGGACCTCTCCCAGGAAGGGACGATCAAACAAACGTGGGAAAAACAAGAAAAGGGTCTTTTGTAGACCTGGATATAAAGGAAAGGTAAGGTGACTCACCCCATATCATCCTCTTGTTCCCTTTCACTTCTTCCTCAAGATCCTCCCTGTCCTCCCCTGGCACAAAATATTCCCAGCCCTAAGCCCTCCTATGAATTCCCTGTTACTATCTCCCCTCCACCATTATCACTCCATCCAGTGCCTTTCTAAGACCTTCCTGTTGTCCTTCCAGTTCCGGAGATCATCCCGGAAGGGTGTCAAGCGCCGTGGCCGGCGTGGGACGAGGAAAATGTAAGCCGCCACCAGACCCAAGAAAGGAAGAGGATCTGTGAAGATCAAGTTCAAGAGATAACGCCAGGGACATATCACCTATGACATCTCTAGATCCCTGGCCATGAACAATTGTTCTGCCCTCTTCTAAAGGGGACACGGGGTGAAATAAACCCACCATGTCGATAATGTGATATGTGTTTCTGTGTGCTCTGTGGTTGTGGGGAGGGAAAAGGAAGGAAAGGTGAGAAGGGGGGAGTGGGAAGGGAGAGAGGAAAGGAGGAAGATGAAAGAGGAGAAGGGGGTGTGTGGGAAGAGGGAGGTGAGTCCTCTGGGGCTGGCTGTCCAATCCACAGGTGCACAGACATGGAGGAATAGGATCCATAGGAGGGGAAAGGGAAGACAACTTTGTCTCCCTTAGCACTTTAAACCACAAGAGAAAGAAATGCTACTCGTGTGGGTGCATGTAAGGAGTGAGTTCCAGATAACAGAGCTGTCAGAGGTGTGTAAAATAATCATTTTAAAAACAAGACAAAAAAGACATTTTTCCCAAAACTCAGTTCCAAATAATTAAAATATACTGTACCTGAATGCGTGAAGTACAGTAGTGAAGATCTTTGAATAGGGATGTTTACTAGTAGTGGGGGAGAGTAAACAGAGGGTGAAGAGAGATATGTAAATACTTATGTATATGTGTAAAAATTTGAGATGAAGTCGAGGGAGGGAGTATGAAGGAAAGTGATAGAATGAGTAAGGGTGGTTAAGGTATATTGGGTATTTCAGAATACAATATATTTTTGTGTAATCATTGTAATATATATAGTAACTAACCTTTTGCTGGTGGCTCACACCTTTAATCCTAGCTACTCGGGAGGCTGAGATCTGAGGATTGCAGTTCAAAGCCAGCAGAGGTATTAAAGTCCTAATAAGACTCTTGTCTCCAATTAACTACTCTATAACTGGAAGTGGATCTATGGCTCAAAATGGTAGACTGCTAGCCTTGAGCAAAAGAGCTCAGAGACAGTGCCCAGCCCCTGAGTCCCAGCCCCACAATCAATCACAACAACACTAAAGATATGTTATAAAAATTTCCAAGTCTTATTTAAGAAAAGCATAGTGGAACTCATAAAAAACTCATGCCCAAGGTCATGCTGATTCAAAGAATAGGAATCAAAATTCAAACCAATCTCCCTTCTTTCAGAGAACATTCTACATATACAGCCATCTTCTTGGGAAGCAAGTATAATCTCTAAAGGGCAATTTGTTAGCTTATCCAAAGGGCATAGACATAATTTTGCTCAAAGTAATATATTATTTAGTTTTAGAGATTTAAATTTAGAGTATTTGTTTTATAAGCTAGCATATATTCAAATATAGATATCATATATTTACCCAAATAATTTCTGGTAAGCCTATTCTGTTTCCTGAAAGCTGGAGGAAAAGGATATTATAAGAATACATTGTTCCATTCTCAAAGTCCTGATTATCAGTGCTTTTTGATCAAAAGTGATACCTCCACTGTGACAAAAATTGAGATGAGAATCTCATTAACCCATAAAGCACTACACAAAGCCATATTTTACTCAAATCAAACACTCAAACTCTAGAGTCACCATATCTACTTGTCCATAAGGTGCTACAGAGTTCAGTGTGGAAAGAAGTGGAGCTCAGTGAGTTTATACTGATGTTGAGGGAATAGAAGAATGAAAAGCAAAACACATAAACTGCTAAAGAAATAATGAGGTTTTGGTCTTTTCTATTATGGTACTGGGGATTGAACCCAGGACATTCACTTACTTGGTAAGCAATTGAGCTCCATCCCATAATATATGACTGTCACCAGGTGCCAGTTGGTCATTCCTATGATCCTAATTATTCTGTGGTCTAAAATCTGGAAAATTGTGGTTAAGCAAGACCAAGTTTGGAGCCAGTACTGATAATTTTGGAGCCATCCCTGACACACAAATCTGAGATACTCATCTACAATTAACCAGTAAAAAGGACTAACTGGAGGTGTGGTTCCAGTGGTATAGTACTAGCTACGAATGAAAGTGTGAAAACTTGAGTTCAAGACCCATTACAAGGAAACCAAATATTAATACTGAATTTTTGGTCAGTCAGGGTTGGATCTTAGAATTAAAGAATTCCAAGTTCATTGTTGACAAGAAATATGGAATGTAGTAGAAAATAAATGTCAAAGAAAACATACAGGTCTTTTGTTCTTGGTGCCCATCCTGTGGCTTGAACTCACAGCCTGGGCTCTGTCCCTGAGGAATTTACTCAAGGCTAGCATTCTATTTATGAGCCACAGCTCCACTTTCAGGGTTTTGGTGAGGGACTTTTCTATCCAGGCTGGCTTTAAACCATAATCCTCAGATATCAGTGTCCTGAGTAACTAGGATTACAGGCATGAGCCACCTATATCTGACTCAACTATTCATATTCTAATATCAGGACACTATCTATGTGTTGCTTTAAATTAAACAAATTAGTAAAAAGCACAACTTTAGACAATTGAGACAAGAAATATCCAACTAACACAGACAAAACATTGAAGTGCTAAGAAGATAAATGTTTGAAGTTCTGATTTTGCAAATGTTTAAACTTGTCTTTTTAAATCTGAGAAATTCTTTCACTTTGCCATTACGTCTCAACTTCAATTGGAGATTTTTTTTTAATGGTACAAACTCAAAGGGATGTAGTGAAAATGAAATGAGGGATTCATTATGTAGCATTGTGCCTAGAATGTAAGCACTACAAATAGTTGGTTTTATCTAATGTAAGGGCTCAGATGCTAAATCTGAGGCAAGTATTACTTTGGTTCTGTAAGGTAGTCTAATCTGCAATCTGGTGCACTAAATGCTTTTAGAACTCAGTTTTTGATCATAAAATTTAGAATTCTATATACATTAATTTAGATTTTAATCTCTTTTCCCTGGTTGATGATGTGTTGTCAGCTTGCAGCTTTTATTATTCAATTTATTGAATTTAAATTCTGTTAAGTCTTTGCTCATTTCTTTCCCTATGTTTTGCTTATTTTACAAGCTATATGATATTGTAAAATTGCTTAGCCTGTCTAAACTTCAGTTTCCTAGAAATTGGACATATTGATAGAACTAAATTCACAGGATTGTTTTAAGACTTCAATGAGAAAAAACTAATAAAGCATTTATCACCATGCAATATCATTGAATGAATGTTATTATTGTTTTATGGTTGCTGGCATAATAATATGTTCCTTATTTTTGCTATGAAGATTGGCGATATATAAAGTTCTTAGCACATAGCAGGAATTAAATAGGGACAATGACAAAGTGTTCTAAAAGATTATCACAATGATGATTACTACCTCAATTACAATGAAGCCCTTATGATAACCATTAGGAATATAACCTTCCTGCACTCTGACCAGTGAGTAGTTTAGCTTTGTATTCTGGGCTATGCCACTCATAAAAACAAGGCCTAGAGGAAATTCTGACATTAGATTGAATATGTTACAAGAAAGCAAAAGAGAAGGAAAGGAAAATAACAGTTATTTCAAGAAATAGTCCCTATTGTGGTATTATTGTCAATCAAATTGCATCACTCAAGGTACATCAACTATCCCATTTATCAAATGTTTTCTATATACACAATGCGGTGCTAAGAAGCAGATAAGACATAATCCCAATTGTCTAGAAAACCAAAAACTTAGGGGCACTTACTCAGACACATATATACAAATAATGGAAAGCAAATTGTATGTGTAATACTCTCAGAAAAATACAAATCTGGTTCTAAGTCATTAGAAACAACTAGCATCTAAAATTCATTTAAGGATGATGAATTTGTGAATCTAATTTCAAAACAGAAGTTACTTCAAAGTATACAAATTTAAACATTTCAATCATTTTGTTTTACATAGAAGATAATAAAGACCAAAAAGATGTGTGTGTGTGTGTGTGTGTGTGTGTGTGTGTGTGTGTGTGTGTGTGTGTGTGTGTGTGTGTGTGTGTGTGTGTATGCAGGTCAGATCTGGAATGGAAACATGACTTAGAAAATACTACCCAGATGTTAATTGAAGTGGTTTTTGGATCCAAGTCAGAGAGATGTCCAATTAAGTAAACTTTACTGGCTTTCCTGAAAACAAGGGCAAAGAATTTAGTGGAATCTAATTATAGCACTGAAAACGGGAAACAAAAGAAACATTTGTTTAATAAATAATCAGTGACAGAAAGAATATGAGTGCCATATCAAAGACTAATTATTCAGAAACACCTCCAAGTGGGGGCAGCAGGTTGTGTATTTGACAGAGGAAGATTTTTTTTTGGGGGGGGGTCCGGTCGTGGGGTCTGAACTCTGGGCCTGGGCGCTGTCCCTCAGCTCTTCAGCTCAAGGCTAGTGCTCTACCACTTGAGCCATAGCGCCACTTCCGGCTTTTTTCTTTTTTCTTATGTGATGCTGGGGAATCGAACCCAGGGCCTCAGGCATGCAAGGCAAGCGCTCTACCACTGAGCCACCTTCCTAGTCCCAGAGGAAGAGATTTTTAAACTTCATGGCTTCAATCTTTGAGAATGAACACAAGAATTAGAAATGGCTCTGTCAATTCTTCAAATATCATTCAAGTAATTGGTAGTAAGTAAAATTATTGTGGGGAATGTCTATATTTCTTTAGCAATTGAAGAAACAGATGTGTGATATAGAAACTTTTATTTATATTCAGCAGTAAGGCTGCCTTGTAAATGTTAAGCCAAACATTAATGAGACACTAATGTGGCATTACAAAAGATTGAGTGTACTGGCCTCCTGATAATACATATGTAAGTCTGCAAAAGGAGGATTTAAGTTTATTTGTAAGATATGATCTCCACATATAAATAACATATAAAGGAAAAGGTTCTTACAATTAAGTGAAGTAGGATATGAAATGAAGCAGTAGTGACCCAAGGTAAAGGATAAATAAAATAAAGCTTGCAATGTGCCAATGACATGATAGTAAACACTAAATTGTGAATTTGAATTCACAATGGTGCTAATTTTAAAGATCTTTGTAACATGTGAGTGAGTAATATGTGTAAGTGCTCAGAATAGCATTTGGCACAAGAAGTGCTCAAAAGCAGTATCATGAGGCCAAAATTAAACAAATAAAGTTGTTTTTTTTTACTATAGTCTGCATCTCTTCATAGGAATCAGTAAATTATAAATATCTTTTACAAAACAAGGAAGTTTGGGAAGCTTCATAAGACAGTATTTTTAAGAATTTACCCTTCAAAAATACTTCAGAATCCCAAACAACAGCAAAAACAAAATATATTTTGTCTTGTAGAATTTGCCTCAGTGTACCTAATTACTTGTCTTTTCTAAAATTTCATTCAAAGAGAGGAGACATAGATATATCTGCCTGTCTGCGTCTCATACATCTTCTTCCTAATCCTTAAATTCCACTGGGGTTTGTAGGATTAGACTTTACTTTTTCGTGTCTATACAGTTATGACTTCCTAACCTCTAAGTGAAATGTCTTTGTTGTGTTATTTGGGAATGAAAGAAATTAAATAAATACCTTTGTCTCTCTCTGTTTCTGTCTGCTTCTCTCTCACCTCCTCCCTCTCCTCTCCCTTTCCCTCTCCCTCTCCCTCTGCCTTCCCTCCCTTCTGGCTGCCTTTCCCCTCTCCCCTCCCCCGTCTCTCTCTTCCTCACCTATAGCTAGATTTAATAACTTCTTTGTAACACAAAAGAATTCAGATTTTATTCAGGCTGGAAAATATTTGTTGCTTTATGACAACCTCTAAGAAGACAAAAATCTGATGAGAGTAATGGGAAATGTTCAAATAGTGGACTTAGGGAGAGAATGAATCAGCAATCAAGGCATGTGTAACAAGAGTGGAATTTTTAAAACATTCAACATTAATTTTAATATCCATGTTTTCTATATGTTGAAATATACTAAATGTGAGATTATTATAACCATTTTTACATGTACTCTTCAGTAGCATTACATATACTCACATTGTGCAACCATTACTGTCTCCAGATAGAAGGAATATTAAGGTATAATATTAAAGAATATTAAATTCTTATTTAAAAATAACTCCTTGTTCTACTTTCCTCAACCACATTTCTCTTTGAATGTGACTGCTCAAGGTATCTTATATATATATGGAATCCTACAATATTTTCCTTTTATGACTAGCTTATTCCACTCAGCATAGGGTCCTAAAGGTTCAGCCATATTGTAACATGTGTCAAAATTTCCTTCCATTTTAAAATGGAATAATATTGTATTATATACATATATCACATTTCACCTGTCAAGGAACATGAAGTTGTTTCTACCAACTGGCTCTTGTGCATAATGCTGGTATGAATATAGATACCAAATATATTTGAATCCATGAATTCAATTATTTTACATGTAAATCCTGGAAGTAAATTGGTAGGATCATATGGTAATTCCTTCTCTAATTTTGCTTTTTCACAATGGCAGTACCATTTTACATTCCCAGGAATAGTGCACAAGGGTTCCAGTTTCTATAAATGCTTTCCAGGGATTTTTGAATACAATAGTCACACTAATGGTTAGAAATGAATATCTTGGGCACAGAAAGGGAGCAAGGAAAGGTGAACAAATGTGATCATGCTATTCCATATATACTAGGTTGAAAACTTGTAGCTAGAGATGGGGAAAACTGGGGAAAATGAAGGAAGGGGTGATATTGTTCAAAAGAGAAATTTATGCATTGGCTGAATTATGAAATGGTAACCCCTCTATACAACACCTTAATTAAAAACACAAAGTATATTTAAAAAGAATAATTATTATGTCTTGAATTTCTCTAGTGATTATCAGTGTTGAATATCTCACCATATACTTATCTATCCTCTTTGGAGAAATGTTCATTTAAGGCCTTTGCCCATTTTTTGATGGTATTGTTTCTTGTTGAATATATTTTTCCATATAATATCAATATTAAACTTTTATCAAATACATGATCTGCAAATATTTTTCTCCAATTCTTGTCTTTTCTTTAGGTTGATAGTGTCCTTAATTGCATAGAGTGTTATTTATTTTGTTTTGGTTTTAGTTTCTTTTTGGTCGTATTGGGGTTTGAACTCAGAACCTCATGCTTGCTAGAATAGTGTGATATGGCTGAGATATGCCTCCAGGTCTGAATAGACATTTTATATTTTGTTAACCTTTATTTTACTTTTTGCCTGTGTTTTTTGTATCATATCCAATATAACATCAGATCCAACTTTATAAAACTTTTCCATTTTATGATTATGATTAGTGTTTAATAGTTTAGTCTTTAGTGAATTTAGGTAGTAGTCTATTTTTAGCTATTTTTGTAGATAGTGTAAAGTTAGAATGCAATTTCATTATTTTGTATTTAAATGTCCAATTTTCCCAACAGATTTTTTTACTAAAGAATGATTCTTTACCCATTGAGTAGCCTTGATACTCTTATCAAAACCATTTGGATCCGGGCATCAGTGGCTCACTCCTATAATCCTAGTTACTCAGGAGTCTGAGATCTGAGGATCTCAGTTCAAAGCCAGCCCATGCAGAAAAGTCCGTGAGATTCTTACTTACCTCCAATGAACCACCAGAAAACCGGAAGTGGCCTATGACTCAAGCGGTAGAGCTCTCGCCTTGAGCTGAAAAGCCCAGGGACAGCAAGCACCCAAGCCCAGAGTTCAAGCCCTACGACTGACAAAAAAAAAAAAAGAAAGAAAAGAAAAATAAAACATTTGGCCATTTACACAATGCTTTCTGAGATCTCTAATCTTCTCCATATTGATCTATATTTCTGTCTTCTTGCCAGTACCACACTGTCTGAAGTACTAAACTTTGTCTAAAGTTCTTTTTGAATCATATTCTATTGAACATTTCTACTTTTGAAGCTTACTCATGACTCTTATTTCCCCCCCAAAAAGAGATCATAGACATAGGAGACCACTGATCATCTCTGATTCTCAGACCTTGTATACACAGGCATCTGGAAAGGCTATAAAACTGTTTCTCTCCCACTTCCTAGTAGGAAGTAGAACAGAAAACTCCATTTTGTATTTTATATTTTCTTCAACTTTTCCAGTAAACCTCCCTCAATATTGCAACTTTTTTCAATATTGCACCTTTTCCCCAGAGATAGGTGGTTGGACAGATAACTGATTACTTGCTTCTCACCTCCTGTTTTCTTTCCCCCACAATATACCAAGAGGAAATGTTTTCTAGAGTCTCTTCCTGTCTGACAAACCCTATCTTACATAAAATGTCATCATTAAGGTCCTCTAGCTCTTCCTCTCGAGTGTAAATAACATTGACAAACCATTTTCGTCATCTTATAAATTCGGCCATGGCTTTATAGAAAAAAGAATTGTCTGCTTGAGAGTTTAATTGACAAAACTACTATATAAATCTAAGTGCTGCATCTTTCTGTCTCTAACCAAAGCAAGGAATATACAATTTAAGGATCATTAGAGAAAATATTCCTGAAGAGAACAGAGAAATGAAGCTTTGCCTTCAATGATATTGAGAATTCATGTGATGAAGAATGATATTCATCTGGGCATAGTTACAACCTTAAATTGCCTGTTGAGCATAAAATATCTGATTTAGTAATATACAGATATCCAGTAATCTATTGAAATTGCACAGATTCAAACTAAGTGTACATTTATATTTTGTGTTCAGTAGAGGACCATGAAGTATGGACTTAGGAAATAAAAAAAAACACTCAGGAAAATTACATAATACACTTATAAGAGACATTTTCAACTGAGCAGATTTCGGGACAACAGCACTGCCAGAATTTTTTACTGTCAATAAATGGAAAGGCAGCTGTAAGTCTGGAAAAGGTACAAAACTAGGAATAATAGACAACAGAGAAAGAAATTGCCAGAGGGACAGCTCTGCCAAGCACTGGCCTTCCATTTGGATGGTCAAATAATCTATTGGTGAATGCTGAAAAGTATCATTTGGACAAATCCATGCAGGAATCATTACCATCTGTTTTACTGGCATTTGTTTTTATGCAGAGTTTACCCAGGTTTGCATGAAATATATAAATTTTGACTCTACAAAATCCCACTCATTGAGTTTTAAAATTTTAAGCCAAAAAAGGTTTTTGCTTCTTTAAAACTTTGTTAAAACATATGCACTCGACGTTGATGAAAGTGAACTATACAACTCATGGGTGGAGTTGGTTGATGGGAATGGGAGAAAATGGGGGAACAGATGGCACTGTATAAAAATAAATGGACTTATTGCCTGGTATATGTATATCACTTCTCTACTAACAATGAAGTAAATTAATAAAATTTAAAAAATAAAGCCTATGTTTATTCAAAATTTAGCTCTTCTGATTTTGTGACAGGAAAGAGTATCATAGATGTATATGGTACTTTTCAATAGATTTTCTCCTTTGTTCTAACAGAAATGTTAAGGAAGAATATGCTTTATTATTTACTGACAATCTTCTTAAGCAACACAAATGATGGAGGAAAGTAATGCAGTTAGGGTTCATCTTCATAATATCAGACACAATTCTTCATTCATAAAATTTTTTTACAGAGCTACAATAAAATGGCCTGTGATGAATTCTACTGAAATTAAATTAGGTACTCAGTAACTAGCTTCATTAAAACACACTGAGTTAATTATAACCCAATCTGTTAGACGTTCTCATTATGCTAAGTTTGTATTACATCCTGTAATTCTGCATTTTAGAGTTTTTACCCCCCTATCCAAACTTTTATCATATCTTTGATGATATGTCATAGACAATTCACATATTTTCACTCCTTGTTTGAAATACATCATTTTTTATTACTGTTCGAAAAAAATCTGCTTTTTAATTTTTTTATTTTCTCCATTAGATCATTTACATAAGCCTAAAAAACTTAGAGTTTTAGAGGAATGCTAATGCTAACATGTTGAATAATTACGCTTTCCTATGATGAGATTCATATGGATAAATGCATTTATAACACACTACAAACTTCCCAAAAGTACAATTATAATTTTATTTCCACTGAAGCTAACATTTATCATAGGCTCATAGTATATCAGCAACTGTGCTAAGTTTGGTTTGTTATTGCACCTAAATGATCATCACCTAAGTGATGTTTATGTTATGAGAGACTTCACTTTACATATGGCCACAAGGAGCTAGCCACTGGCCCAAAGATTGGTGATATGAAATCCAGTTCCAGATTTAAAATCAGCACTCTCTTCAATCCAGAAATCTTCTTCCCTGGGTTTTTGCATCTACAGTTCCCAGGACAGTGTGTAGCATTGAGTTGGAACTGAAATTTTTGTTGCCTATAATGTTGATGATGTTTGTTGCCTATAATGTTGATGATGTTAGTAAATCACTAACAGATTACTGCAATTTAATGTTATTTTACTTAAGTGTTGTTCTTTTAACAGTCATTTTTGCTCAAATTCAACTATTGTTTTATTTTGTTGTCAAAATGATTTATGAGTACACATAGTTCAAAGAGAACTGAAAGTAAATCTTGACCATATCTACAAAGAAGCCAGTCAGGCAGCCAGAGTGTTAAAATGGAATTTGGCAGTTAAATAGGAAGCTGACATTGTAACCAGCAGGGATAAAGAAACAAATGTAATAGAAAAGCACATACAAGTGCTTGAAATTCCTCTTGTATTTTCTGTTTCACTTGGTGGTACCATGATTTTCCATACAAGCCAGAAACCTAGAAAATATACCTGATTTCTCCAATGTGTTTAAATTCTACATCCTAATTAATCTCTTGCCTATTCTGAACAATGCATACATATGTACATACATATATACATACATACACACAAGCATACATAAACAATATTATACTTGTATTCCTGCAATCACTGTTCTTTATTTCCCACCTGGATTAAAATATTTCAGAATAATCCCCCTATCTTCAATTACGTTTTCATTCATTCTTAGGCTCTTAATCCACACAATTATATGAATCACATCTAAATTTAAATCTTATTGTGTCCCTCACTTCTAAAGTCTTTTACAATCTTTCATGAACTCTGAAGGAAAAGCCTAAATCTATTCTATTTTTCTTTCTAAGTCAATGTCTATGCATTGCAAAGTAGTATAAATTTTAGGTAGTTTAGTGGAAGACAATTTTTGTTTGTTTTGATAAATTTAGTGAAATTTAATTTTAGTGAAGTTACTGATTTTAGTTTCTATATGCTTTAGTTTGGTTTTTGTCAATATGGGTAGCCCCAGAGACTGAAGATAGGTAGGGGTATCTCTAATGGTTTCCTCTTAGGTGGTATATGACAATGACTAAAATTCTCAAGTTCTATATAATGTTTAGGCATTTTGGAAGGGGCTAAAATCTGGGAGGTCCCAGATATGGTCTTTCATGTGGTGTTTGACCATCCCTTGAATAATGATAGTACTAGGGTAGTTTCAAATTCTATTTGATGGTCTCTAAAATGTACAAATACCAACTTTCATATATATATATATATATATATATATATATATATATATATTTGTCTTTTCATACATCTTCAGGTACCTTCAGTTTCTTCAATGATGACTCCATAAGTGATATTTGCTCATTTTTATAGGCCTGCAACTGATTTTGATTCTTGCAGCATTATTATGATACAGATAATATTACCATTCACATATTATAAATAAGGAATCTAAGATACAAAATGTTACCCACCTTATCTAGGTTAGATTTGCCAGTCAACAATGGAACTTATAATTGAATTTAAGCAGTCTCATTCCAGAATAGGTGGTTGAAAACTTATTTCACTACTATATTGAACAAAAACAGACTTTCTTTATCCTAATTCTGTGCATCTTGTTTTCTTAAAATTAGACAATTCCCTATGCTTGCTTGCTTGCTCTTTCTTTTACTTTTTCCTTTTTTTTTGTTATTGTGGGTCCTGGGGCTTGAAATAAGACACTGATCACTGTCTCTGAATTTTTTTTCCCTATAAGCTAGCACACTACCACTTTGAATCATAGCTCAACTTTCAGTTTTCTGGTGGTTAATTCGGGATAAGTATCTCACGGACATTTCTGCTGGGGCTGGCTTCTAACCACAATCCTGATCTTCAGAACTCAGCCTTCTGAGTAGTGTAGGCATGAGTCACCAGTGCAGGGCTTTCCTATAATTTCCGAGGCAAGATTGCTGTATTTGTAAAATATCAGTTATGAATTATCTGACATTTAAAACGAGAATTTCTGAAGAAAAAAATAAATATAATAGTCAAAAATTTTTTTCCTTGCTGACTACTGTGGGTGAATATTTTGAAAGAAATTTCTGGAATAGATTTTAGCTCATGGAAAGAAAAGAGACAAATAAGGCAATATAATTTAGAAGGAAGTATATACAGAAGAATATCTTTATAATCCTCATGTATCTGAATATAAAATGTATAGTCCTCTAATACTTTAATCTTTAAAATCTTTAGTTACATGACCCTAGATAAATCATATAACCTGTCAAAGTTCTACCTAGTTCACAGGATTGTTACACTTGAAGTACAAACAATTATTTGTAAAGCTTTGTTCTATTGTAAACTATTTTAACACAATTTCTTAATCTGAATAATAATTGAATACTTAAATTTTATAAAAAATATATAAGATGTCCCTCAGTAGATGAATGGATCAAGAAAATGTGGTATATATACACAATGGAATTCTATGCCTCCATCAGAAAGAATGACATTGCCCCATTTGTTAGGAAATAGAAAGACTTGGAAAAAATTATATTAAGTGAAGTAAGCCAGGCCCAAAGAAACATAGGTCCCATAGTTTCCCTTATTTGCAATATCTAGTATATGTCTGAGTCAAGCAGAAAAGGTCTGATAAGTTGATGTTAAGGAAATGAACCCTAAGATATGTATTCAAATGTTTTTTTTCTTTCATGAGATTGTTTCTAACGCATTTATAAGATTATGTCTTTGTTGCTTTGTATGTCCCTCCCCCACGGTATAACCCCTGCTTTCGCTATATTTGGTGTTGTTATAATTTGTGGAGGGGAAGGGAAAAAAACACATCATTTAAATAGGGATACAGGTGGACCCATTGCAACAATGAGACATACAAGAAGTCCTATGTCCGAAAACGAACTTTACAACTTTGGTGGGGTGAGGAGGAGGGTTGGGTGGGAGGGTGGGATGAGGATGGCATGGGAAGGGGAAACAAAGGAGGAGGCTACAATGCTTGATAAGAAATGTACTCATTATCTTGCCCATGTAATTGTAACCCCTCTGTACAGAAATTTCACAATTAAAAAAACTTGGAGAACAGGAAATATATATAGTTATAAAATTATTTTATATTTATAAATATTTTTATAACAATTTATTTTAAGAAGAAGGAAGAAGATGGTGGTGAAACAATATGGAATAGGTCCAGCTCTCTCTAACCAAACAGAGATTTGGGATCCTAATGTGCACTTCTCCCCAACAGATCGACAACAACAAATATATGAACAAGCAGAGAATCACAGGAACTGAAAAAATAACTCATAACTTGTACTCATAAAGACTGAAAATCCCAAAGAGCCCTCCCTTATACACACATCATAGGCAACAGTACAACTAAGCATCAAAAGTCGCCCCCCTACTGCCTGGGACTCCAGGACTGACCAGCAGATTACAACAACCAGACACAGAAAACTCGCATAACACCAGACAGCTCAGAAAGGGAAAGAGACCAGTGGTGGAGTACCACAACATCCAGACCTGGAGGACTTCCATAGCACCACTTGTCAGCCCACACCCAATGCAGCTAAGCTGTGAGAGCAACTCTACATTGGCTTGGGATGCTAGACTCAACTAGAGAGACTACATTGTTCAGACACAGAAATTTGCCACAGTGCCCCTGGTCAGCCCACAAACAATTCCAGGATTAGTGAGTACCATGTCAGGGACACCTTCCTATGGAGGACCAGTGCTGGTAATTACCCACAGAGCTTGACCTGGACACTCCTTCCCACCACACTTTAAGAGGGTAAAGATGCCAGAGCCTTTCTTCATTACTCCCCCACCCCACTAGTTGGATTCCAGTGAAGGGCCACTGGGACCCACACTGGGAGGGTGCTAGAACCCAGCATCCTCCACAGCTCTGGCTATTGGCAGGGAAAACATTCCTGTTTGAAAATAACACAGAAAAATTCCTGAGCATTTGTGGGAAGCTGTCCTTTCAAAGCCCGTGCCCATCTAGAAACCTGAAGTTGGTCTCCCCAGCCTTTTACAGCAGACAGGTCCAAGTGCCTAACTTCTAGCAGACTGCTTCATGGTCAGGAGGAGCAAAACACAAACACAGGTGTGTACAAGGCAGAGACCAAACGTTGGCTACCTGAGGGAAAGAGCCAACCCAGGGCCAAATAGCAAACAAGTTCCCATGTACCCATGGAATACAACTCCTTCTGAAGTGCAGGAGCATCCTGGAGGTCCAATCTAATGTACCCAGCCCCTGCTGCAGAATCAACCAAACTACTTTCAGCTAGCCTAGGGCTGAGCACCCACACAGATGCTTGCTGGCCTGGGGATCCAGTATGAGTTAGTCCACACAGGGTGAGCTATCCCGGGCCAAGTGAGGACTGCCACCTGTAGGGCTAAAAGAGGCCAAGTTCGTGCCTTAGCCCTGACAATCACTAAATACAAAAGCATAAATCACAATACAAAATTACAAGATTCATGAACAATCTAGACAACAAACCAAATTCAAAAGCCAAGAATAATCCATGGATGGGCCCCAGTGAGAGTGAAAAAGGATGGAGGACAAAAGAGCTATAAATAAATGATGACCAAACTGGCCAATGAAATAAAAAGGGAATGCAAAAACAATTTCAAGAGTACAAGGAAGAAATGAAAAAGAAAATTCAGGACTCCTAAAAGATATGGAGATAAAAAAAGACACACTATACATCTCATTAAAAGATAAAATTAGCCAGTTGCTGGTGGCTCACGCCTGTAATCCTAGCTACTCAGGAAGCTGAGATCTGAGAATCACAGTTCAAAGCCAGCCAGGGCAGGAAAGTCCGTGAGACTCTTATCTCCAAATAACCACTAGAAAATGGAGTGGAGCTGTGGCTCAAGTAGTAGAGCGCTCGCTTTGAGCTGAAGAGCGCAGGGACAGTGCCCAAGCCCAGAGTTCAAGCCCCACAGCCCACAAAAAAGAAAAAGAAAAAAAGATAAAGTTAACACTCTGAAAACTAATCTCAGAAGGATAAAAGTTTCAATTTCTACAATACAAACCACAATGGAACTCATAGGTAACAGAATAAGTGAAATGGAAAGTAAAATATTAGTAATGAAATATAAAACAAAGGAGCTAGAACAGACCACTCAGAGTTTACCAAAGCGAAATCCAAGAATTGGCAGACACAGAGATACGCATAACTGGGATCCACATGGGGGAAAAATTTAATGGTAAAGGCATGGAAAAATCTATTCAGTAAGATAATAGCAGAGAACTTACCCAAGAGAGAAAAATCTAACCCACCAAACAGAAGCATATAGAACCTCTAGGAGACAAGATCCAAGAAGGAACATTTGTAGACACATTATAGTAAAAACATTAGCCCTGAATATCAGGGAATTGATTTTGAATGCTGCAAAATCCAATAAGGAGGTATATTATATTGGATATATTATATTGGAAAGAATATCAGAATTACTGCAGACTTCTTCACACAAACCCTCAATGCAAGGAGAGCCAGGAATTCAATAAGCCAAGCCCTGAAGATCAACAAATGCCAACCCATGCGGATGTACGCAGCAAAGCTATCATTTATATCTGAGGATGAAACTAAAACCTTCCATGACAAACAAAAATTAAAGGAATTGATGAACACTAAGCCAGCATTACAGAGAATATTAAAGGGAGGCATGCCATCTGAATAAAACAACCAAAGCCAAGGAAACACATTGGATAAAAATTACCAAAAACCAATTTAGTAAGCATATAAAGAAGATAAAAGTAAAATACAGGGAATCAAGAAAATGGCAGGATACATGACATCTTTTTACAACAACCTTAAACATTAAGACTCAGTTACTCACACAAAAAAAAAACATATAGGATCAAAAATCAAGATCCACCCATTTCTTGTCTCCAAGAAACCCATATCATAGTCAATAATAAAACAAACTATGAGTCAAGAAATGGAAAAAGAGGGCTGGGAAGGTGGCTCAGTGGTAGAGCGCTTGCCTTGCATGCCTGAGGCCCTGGGTTCGATTCCTCAGCACCACAAAAGCAAAAAGAAAAAAACCGGAAGTGACGCTGTGGCTCAAGAGGTAGAGCGCTAGCCTTATGCTGACGAGTTGAGGGACAGCACCCAGGCCCAGAGTTCAGGCCCCACGACCGGACCAAAAAAAAAAAAAAAGAAATGGAAAAAGATATTTCATGAAAATGGATCCTGCAATAAGAAAGGAGTAGTGATATTGATATTTGATAAAGTATATTATCTTATTAAAATAATTAATTTTCATTAAAATCAATATGAAGAGTTAAGAAAGGTCATTACATATTAATGAAGGGAATGATCTATGAAGAAGAAATCACAATCGTTAATATCTATGCACCAAACAATGGAGCACCTAAATATGTTAAACAAAATACTTATGAATAGGATAAATCCAAAATCTGTAATAGTGGGAGACTTTAATACTCTGCTCTCACCAAAGGACAGGTCAACCAAAAAAAGATAGGCAAAGAAGTGTCTGGACTAAATGATACCATAATCTAAATGGACTTAACAGATATCTACAATCTATTCCACCCAACAACAATTCAATTCACATTCTTCTAAGCAGCCCATGCAACATTCTCCAAAATAAATCACATATTAGTACACACAAAGAACCTAAGCAAATAAAAGAAGATTGGAACTATACCTTGCATTCTATCCAGTTACTGTGGAATCAAACAAATTCTCAACAATAAAAAAATACTGCAGAAATCAATTGAATAAATGGAGGCTGAATAACACACTACTGAATAACACCTGGGTTACAGAAGAAATTAAGGAAAAAATTAGTAAAAAAAAAAATTTTTTAGGTAAGGGGTAGGTTTATTCATCGTTCAGGCTGGCACCAGGCCATCTTGGTCTTCCACGTGGTGGGGAAAGGCCTGGGAAAGAAAGAGAAAAAGAGAGAGCTGGGGAAAAGAGCTAAGAGAGAGCTAGAAAAGAGAGAAAATAGCTAGAAAAGAGAAGAGCTAGAGAAGAGCTAGAAAGAGCAGAGAGAGAGAGCTAGAAAAGAGAAGTGAGCTGGGAAAGAGAAGAGAAGGAAAGAGCTGAGAAAGAGCTAGAAAAGAGCAGAGAGAGGGTGTCTGGGCCTGGGCTAGGCCTTATCTAGGGTATGGGCAGAGAAAGGTGTGGCCACATCAATGTACTAACTGAAAACACATTACAACAGAAGCTCTGGGATACAGCAAAATTAGTGCTGAGGGGAAAGTTCATATCCCTAAGCATATACATAAACAAACAAACAAACAAAAAACAGAAACAGCTCAAGTAAATAATCTCATGATATAATTAAAACTGCTGGGGAAAAAAAAACAGAAAATGTCAAATCTAAAACTACTAGATGGAGAGGGATAATAATGACTAAGGCAGAAATCAATGAAATAGAAAGTTTAAAAATATATATATAAATTCAATCAAACAAAAAGTTTTTTAAAAAAATAATAAAATTGGCAGACCACTTGTGCCATTAACAAAAAAAAAGAAGAGAAGAAATTCAAATAAAAAAGATCAGAGATGCTACAGAAAACATTACAAAAACTAAGAAACCCAAATGATTATGAAGGACTACTTTCAAAACCTGTACTCACCAAAGAAGGAATATCTAGCAGAAATAAATACTTTTTTAGAAACATAAAAACTGCCTAACCTAAACCAAAAAGATATAGATCAATAACATGCAGCCAGATAGAGGAAGTAATCAGAGATCTTCCAACAAGGAAAAGGCCAGGCCCAGACATATTCACCAATGAATTCTATAAGACTTTTAATGATGAACTAATATGCCTCAAGCTTTTCCATGAGATAGAAGCAGAGAGAACAATTCTAAAGTCATTCTAGGAAGCCAATATCACATTCATCCCCAAATCAAGTAAGGATTCAACAATAAAAGAGACATACAGAAAAATGTATCTGATAAATACAGGTACAACATCCTCAATAAAATATTAGCCAATAGAATCCAGAAACAAATTTTTAAAAAGCCATTCATTATGACCAAAAAGCTTCACCCTACAGATGCAAGGTTGATTTAGCATACACAAATCAATAAATGTAATTAACCACAACAAAAGAGCTAAGGCAAGAAATCACATGATCTTCTCAATAGATACAGAAAAGCACTTTGACAAAATAAAACATCCATTCATTGTAAAAGCTTTGGAGAAACTAGGAAAAGAAGGAACAATGCTTAAAACAATAAAGGCTATATATAACAGACAACATTATACTAAATGGGAAATTTCTAAAGTCATTTCTCCTAAAATTCATTTCTCCTAAAATTCCTAAAACTCCTCTTCAATATACTTCGGTAATTCTTAGCTATAGCAATAAGGCAAGAAATGGACATAAACGGTATTCACATAAGGAAAGAAGAAATTAAACTATGCATATTTGCAGATGGCATCATCTGAAAACTAAAAGACCCAAAAAGCTCCACCCCTAAATTCCTAATAAACCACTTCGGCAAAGTAGTAGGATACAAAATTGGCCCACAAAAGTCAGTAGCCTATCTGTATATCAACAATGTAAAAGCAGAAAGCAAAATTATGAAGACAACCCCATTTGTAATAGCCTCAAAAATATCTATATCTAAGATATAGAAAATCTTTGTAGCAAAATCTATAAAAATCTAAAAATAAAAACTAAAGAAGACACCAGGAAATGGAAAGACATTCCATGTTCATGGATAGGTAGGATTGTGAAAATGGTCATACTGCCAAAAATAATATATAAATTAAATGCAATCCCATCAAAATCTCAACAATGTTCTTTACTGAGACAGAGAAAACAATCCAAAAATTCATATGGAACAACAACAAAAACACCCTAGACTAGGCGATGCAATTGCAGGCAAAAAAAAGGAATGCAGGAATTATCACAATATCAGATTTCGAACTCTAATACAGAGCCATAATAACAAAAATACCTGAAGATCAATAGAACAGATTAGAAGACCCAGAAATAAAACAACATACTTGTAGTCATCTGATATTCAACACAGGAGCCAAAGACATGCAGTGGAAAAAACATCAACAATTGATGCTATGAGAATGGGTCACCTATATGCAGAAAAATTAAAGTGGATCCCTGCTTTTCATCATGCGTAAACATCAATTCAAAGTGGATTGAAGACCTCAACATCAGATCCACAACTCTGAAACAGTTGCAAAAGAGAGTAGGAGAGACATCAGAACATATAGATACAGGCAGGAACTTCCTGAATAGAGTCCCAAGGGTACAACAGATAGGAGAGAGACTGTACAAGAGGAACAGCATTAAAATTAAAAGTTACTCCACAGCTAAGATCAACGTTAATAAATGAGAAAGACAGAAAATCAATTAGGAAATGATCCTAATACCCAATATCTACAAGGAGCTCAAGAAACTAACCCTTCTCAAACTTAATACACAAATTGCTAAAGGGGCAAAGGAGTTAAGCAGAGACTTCTCAAAATAAGAAGTAAGAATGTCAAAGAAACACGTAAGGATATGCTCATGATCCCTGGCCATAAAGGAATTGCACATGAAAACAACCCTGAGATACCATCTTATTCAATTTAAATTGGCCAATATTTTGAATTCTAACAACAAATGCTGGTGGGGATGTGGGGAAAAAGCTACCCTACTGTATTGCTGGTGGAAATGTAAAAGTAGTACAACCACATTGAAAGCGGTCTGGTGATTCCTCAAAAAATGAGACAGACCTTCCCTCCAACCCAGACATACTACTTTTAGGCATCTACCCTGAGCATCATGAGCCAGGATATGATAAGGACACCTGGACATCTATGACCATTGATGCACTATTCACAATAGCCGACATGGGAACAACTTAGATGCCCCACAATATATGAGTGGATCCAAAAAAAATGTGGTACCTATATAGAATGGAATTTTACACAGCCATTAGAAAGAATAAACTATCATTTGCAGGGAAATGGATGGAACTAGAACAAATCATATTAAGGGAGGTAAGCCATGATCAGAGAGGCAAATGGTGCATGCTCTCCATCATCATATGTGGAAGTTAGATCTAAAATGAACTGGAAAATGAAATTTTACACAGAACTCTAGACAATCACATATAGTGAGACCAAATTAGAATAGTCTTAGGAGAGAAACACAAAGTTAAAATACCCAGGTGCGTCTTCATATGTATATAAGATAATAAACATACTAAAATGAACTCCAAATATGCAGAAACAAAGGACTTTGTTCTTAATTTCTTTTTTGTATTTTGCTGATAACTGTATTATATATATATATATACACACACACACACACACACACACACACACTCACACTCACACACACACATATATTCTATTGTAAAGATACCTTACTGAGGGGTTACATTTACAAGAGTAAGATAATACGTACATTTCCTATGGAGCCTTGTTGTCCCTTCCTTTGTATTTCCCCTACCATCCTTCCCTCCTCACCAACTCCTCCCTCCTCACAAGAGTTGTTTAACAAGAGTTGTTTAACATTTTTGAAGATCACATTGTCGACAGCAACCCTGAGCATAGTCTTCAGTTCTATTCATGTGCCAGTACCAAGCTGTTTTGATTACTATGGCTTTGTAGTTGAGTTTGAAATATGGTATTGATATTCCTCCAGCACTGTTCTTTCTGCTAAGGACTGTTTTTGCTATTCGGGGTCTTTTATTGTTCCATATGAATTTTGGGGTTGCTTCTTCTATTTCAGTGCAGAATGAGGTTGGGATATTCATAGGTATTGCATTGAATTGGTAGAAGGCCTTTGGCAGTATTGCCATTTTCACAATGTTATGCCTTCCAATCCAGGAGCATGGGAGGTTTTTCTACTTCCTTAGTTCTGCTTTAATTCCTTTTTCAGGTTTTTAGCGTTTTCGTCAGAGAGTTCTTTCACTTCTTTAGTTAACTCCTAGGTATTTTATTTTTTGTGGGGTATTACAAAAGGAGTTGCTTTCGTGATTTCAGTCATGATCTTATTGGCATACAGAAAAGCCATTGATTTCTGAGGGTTAATTTTATACCTTGCTACTTTGCCAAAGTTTCATATCAGCTCCAGTAACTTGGGAGTGGAGTTCATGTAATGCTATAAATATAAGATCATGTCATCTTCAAAGAGGGAGAATTTTACTTCATATTTCCCTATTTGGATCCCCTTTATTTTTGCATCTTGTCTTATTGCTGTAGCTAGGCATTCTAATACCAAATTGAAGACAAGTGGAGAGATTGTACATCCTTGTCTCCTTCCTGAATTTAGAGGAAATGGCTTTAGCTTTTCACTATTAAGTATAATGCTGACTGTTCGTTTGTCATATACAGCCTTTACTATATTGAGGAATGTTCCATGGATTCCCAGTTTGTCCACATCTTTCATCATAAAGGGGTACTGGATCTTGTCAAATGCTTTTTCTGCATCTATTGAGATAATCATGTGGCTCTTATCCTTGCTCTTGTTGAGGTGATGAATTGTATTAATTGATTTGCTTATAGTGAATCATGGTGTCTGATTTTTTTTTTTGATGAATTGTTGAAGTCTATTGGCTAAAGTTTTGTTGAGAAGTTTTGCATCAATGCTTATCAAAGAAATGGGTCAATAGTTCTCTTTCTTTGATGAGTCCTTGTCTGGTTTTGGGATGATGGTTATGATGGCTTCATAGAAAGAGTTTGGTAGTGAACTTTCACTTTCAATTTCATTGAAAAGTTGGACTATTGGTGTGAGTTCTGCTTTGAAGGCCTTGAAGAATTCAGCTGTAAATCCATCTGGTCCTGGGCTTTTCTTGCATGGGACGTATCACTGCTATTTCTATTTTGATCCTTGATATGGGTCTGTTAAATTGGTTTAAATCATCTTGGTTTAGTTCGGGTATTTCAATATTTGCTAGAAATTCATCCATTTCTTCCATATTCTGAAACTTAATAGCATAAAAGTTTGAGAATTATTCCCTTATAATGTTCTGAATCTTAGTGGTTTCTGTGGTGATGTTTCCATTCTCATCTCTGAAGGGTTTTTTTGGGTGTGCTCTGTTTTTTTTAATGATAAGATTTGTTAAAGGTCATTCTATTTTTGAGGGTCAGGAAGATGGCAGAGGAGAAGCTGGAGGCTAATCAAGCTCTCGTATAGAAAGCAGTTTTAGTGTTCCAGTGAACAGTCCTAGGCCAGAGAATTACACCAACTGTGCCATCACAGTACAGAGAGTTTGGCCAGAGAGGGAAAATCCAGGCAAGGAGACAGATCTGAGCACTTGCCTGCAGTCACGGCGGTGGTGGCAGCGGCTGTGGCAGTGGCAGCCATAGCCGCCATACCTGCAACACAGAGAGTCCAGGACAAAGGCACCAGATGTGGTGAGCGAGCGGATTCTACTCAACACCAGCAAGAACTAACAAGAAGCAGATATCTTCACCCTGCAGATCACAGACCACAGACAACCCAGGAACCAACACTCCAGAGGCGTGAGTAGAAGCCTGACATCCTCACCCCTTCTCAGGGAGCAGAAGAAGGAAGGCCACCCCTCCCCCACCCCGGAGATCTCCATCTTTGATACTGACAAAGGCCTGGCAGAGCTGCTAGCCAACTCCGGCCTTGGGAGAAAACAAGAGAGTCATTCAGCAGGTCACAGGAACCTGCCTAGACCTGCCAGGCTCAGCTCCACCGAGGAAAAAGTCACCCAGCCCAGGTAGAGGAAAATATGCCCCCAGGAGTGGCTTTCTTCAGTGGGTAAACAGAGCCAGAGGCTGCCCCTCCCTACAGCAGCCTAGACAATCTATTGAAATTCAGTAAACATAACCCCTGAGAATGGCTCCAGGCTGGGATCTGGGAGTGTCTCAGAAGCTAGCCCCTCAGAGAAAAGCTACTGTTTGCTGAAAGGCCTCAACTCTACCCAGAACCTAGCCTCACCTCATCATCTCCAAACTAGAGGAAACAGACATCTCCCTCTTTTGCGATACTCAAAACAGATCTCCCTCCCACTGTACTAGCCTGGGAAGAAGATCAAAAAATCCTGGGTAAAGAAGAGCATTTTTCTGCTTGCCCAAACAAACTGACTTAATCAATCAAGACACAGGAAAAACCAAACACCACAAGCAGACCAGAGATTCCAACTAGAGACTGGTTACAGACACAAGGGAGATACAGACTCTTCCCATCCCCCATCCCCCCACCCCGCAAAAAAAATCAAAGAACTTTCTTTTTTTTTGTACCTTATTTTTAATTTTTAACTTTTAATTTTTGTTTTCTATTGTTTTTTCATTTTAGTGTATATGTGTGTGTGCTTTTTTTTAATCTCTACTGACCTTTTGATCCTTTTTTTCTTTTTTTCTCATTCTTTTCAGTTCTTCTCTTTCATTCTTTTCTGTGTGACTTAATTGCTGTTCTGCTAATCCTCAGATATACCCTTCATCGATTATTAGATCTTATCCCCCAACGTGTACACACTTAACCCAGAAATTTATTATTCAATTCAAAACCTCTTAGACTTAAATTCCTTAATAGCAGTATTACCTCTTTATATCCATATAATATTTTTAAACATTTTTATTTTTCTAGTTTTTCATGTCTCCTTTCTATCCCTCCCCTCCTCTCATCCCATCCCCACTCTTCTCTGTATACTACTTTTTCAAACTTGCAGTTTTTAAGGGTTTTACTTTTTAATTTTAAATTTTTGTTTTTCCAGTTTTTCTTTTCTTTCTTCTTCTTCTTTTTTCTTCTTCTTTTCCTTTTTCTTTTTTTCTCTCTCTGCTATCATTCTGTCCAATCCATTTCCCTCTTTGAAATTATGACTTGGTTAATTCCACTCTCCCTCACCTTCCCACATCCCTCTAATCCTATTTTTCCCCACATTCTCCCTAAACCTAATAATTTCTGGTTACCAAATTCTTCTTTGCTGTTCTTAGGCCATTAAGACAGTTGTTTGATGTTGACTAGATTGTATCTCTTGAACTAGATTGTATCTGCAGACTTTTGACTGTGCAACTACGGACTTTGGTTGATGCTTGCCTTAAAATAGTGTTTTAGCACAAAACTGGTGTTACTCTCATTCCAAATGGACAGAACAAGCCGGAAAAGCACAAGAAAAATGGCAAGTCCAGGGATCTCAACTCCCACTCATGACAATCAGGGGACAGAAGAGATAATGAATAATCCAGAGGAAAGCTCCCAAAAAGCTCTACAAACACTACAGGTAAACAGGGTAAATGAAAAGAGTGAAAACCTGCAAAGGTCTCAGTGTGAGCATGATAGGGAGAGTGAGGAGGCAAACCAAAGATCAATACAGTAGTCTCATGAGCATGAGGAAGCTATTCAAAGATAGATACAGGAAATGCATGAGCAGCTTGAGAACACTCAAAGAGAAATAAAGGAATGGCATGAGCAGGTTGAGATCAGTCAAAGACAGACAGGAATTGCTTGTGCTGGCTGAGATCAGACAAAGAGAAAGTCAGGAATGGCATGAGCAGGCTGAGAACACTCAAAGAGAGCTATAGGAATTATGTGAACCTGAAGAAGCTAATCAAAGAGACATACAGGAACTGAAAGATCGGGATGAGAATACACAAAGATCACTAACAGCATTCATGGAATCCATAAACAGAGAACTGAAAGCAATCAGGGAGACCACAAAGGGAATGGTGAATGGAGCCCAACAGATAGATTGGCAGTCCAAGGAAACCATAACCAATCAACTGAGTGATTTGAGAATAAACACTTAACACCAAATTAAGGAAGTAAAGAAGTTCTCACAAGATCTAGAAGAAAGTTCCAACAAAGAATTTGAACACATCAAAGCTGACCTATTAGAAGGAAAAAAAAATAAAAAACAAAGTAGAAAGTCTTGACAGTAGGTTAGAACATGCAGAAGATCGAATCTTGGGGATTGAAGACAGCCTAGATATGATAGAGAAAGAACATACAACCATCCAAGACAAATCCAAGAAACATGATAGATCTATTCAACATTTGGAAGACATCATCAGAAGGCATAATCTGAGGATAATGGGTGTAGAGGAACACCTAGAGACAGAAGTTAATGGTCTAGGAAATTTGTTTAACAGGATCCTAGCAGAGAACTTCCCAAACATGCAAAAAGATAGGCCTATTCAGATACAAGAACCTTTTAGAACTCCAAATAGACCAGACCAGAACAGGACATCCCACCGTCAAATTATAATCCACCCAGGATCAATGCAGACCAAGGAAAAGATCCTTAAAGCTGTCAAGGAGAAAAGATCAATCCCTTATAAAGGGAAACCTATTATAATCACCTCAAAAATCAATAGCTTTCTGTATGCCAACAATGAGAAAAGTGTGGCTGAAATTAGGGAAGCAACTCCATTCGTAATAGCCCCATAAAAAATAAAATACCTAGGAATTAACTTTACCAAAGAAGTGAAGGACCTCTAGGATGAAAACTTTAAAAACATGAAAAAGGAAATCAACACAGAACTTAGAAAGTGGCAAAAAAAACCCCAGGCTCCTGGTTTGGAAAGATCAACATCGTGAAAATGGCAATACTTCCCAAAGCTATCTACAAATTCAATGCGATGCCTATCAATATTTTAACCACATTCTTCCAGGAAATAGAAGAGGCAATCCAAAAATTGATATGGAATAATAAAAGACCCCGAACAGCAAAAACGATCCTTAACAGAAAGAACAATGCTAGCAGAAAATCAATACCAAATTTCAAACTCTACTACAAAGCCATAGTAATTAAAACAGCTTGGTACTGATGTCAGAACAGATGTCAGGACCAAGGGAATAGAATTGAAAACCCAGAAATGAACCTAAAGACGTATAGCCATCTAATCTTCGATAAGGAAGCTAAAAACAAAAAGCAGACTCTCTGAAAACATTACAGGATGGAATAGGAGAAACCGTAGGTCTCCTTGGCACAGGCTGAAATTTTCTTATAGAGAACCAAAAACACAACAAATCAAAGAAAGGTTGGACAAATGGGATTGCATGAAATTGCAGAGCTTCTGCATGGCAAAGGACATAGCTTGCAAGATCGATGGAAAGCCCACAGATTGGGAGAAGATCTTCACTGGCCATACAACAGACAAGGGTCTCATATCTAAAATATATCTTGAACTCAAAAAATTAAATCCCCCAACAACAAATCTTCCAAGAAACAACTGCCCAATTGATAAGTGGGCTAAAGACTTAAAGAGAAACTTCACTGAGAAGAAAGAAGGATGTCCAATAGACACATGAAGAAATGTTCAACCTCTCTAGCCATAAAAAAAATGCAAATCAAGACAACAGTGAGATTCCCACTCACCCATTTAGAGTGGCTATAACCAAGAAATCTAGTAACAACAGATGCTGGAGAGGATATGGCCAAATGGAAACGCTACTGAACTATTGATGGGAGTGTAAATTTGTTCAACCACTTTGGAAAGCAGTATAGAGGTTCTTCAAAAGTCTCCACATAGAGTTCCCCTATGACCCAGCAATCCCACTTTGGGGCATTTACCCAAATGTTCACAAACAAGACCACACTAAAGCTACCAGCACGACTATGTTTATTGCAGCCTTACTTACCATAGCTAAGATATGGCACCAACCCAGATGCCCTTCAGTAGGTGAATGGATCAAGAAAATGTGGTATATATACACGGTGGAATTCTATGCCTCCCTCAGAAAGAATGACATTGTCCCACTTGTTAGGAAATGGAAAATCTTGGAAAAATTATATTAAGTGAAGTAAGCCCGGCCTAAAGAAACATAGTTCCCATGGTTTCCCTTATTTGCAATAACTAGCATATGTCTGAGTCAAGCAGAAAAGATCAGATAAGTTGATGTTAGGGGAAATAACCTCAAGATAAATCTTCAAGTGTTTTTTTGTTTTTCTTTCCTTTCATGCAATTGTTTCTAACATATTTATATGATGATTTTTATGTTGCTTTGTATGTCCCTCCCCCACGGTGTAACCCCTGCTTTCACTGTATTTGATGTTCGTATAATTTGTGAAGGGGAAGGGAAAAAAACAAATCATTTAACTAGGGATACAGCTGGACTCATTGTAACAGTGAGATGTACAAGTCGTTATGTTGAAAAACGAACTTTACAACTTTGGTGGGGGGTGGGGGGAGAGTCCGGTGGGGGGAAGGGGGAGTATGGGAAGGGATGGGAAGGGGAAACAAAGAGGAGGCAATAATGTTTGATAAGAAATGTACTCGTTATCTTGCCCATGTAATTTTAACTCCTCTGTACGGTATTCTCACAGTAAAAAAAATAAATAAATAAAAAAAAATTAAAAAGAAAAGATTTGTTAGGAGTCTGTAAATTTTACTAGTTTGTTTCAAAGAACCAACTTTTTTTGTTAATTTTTTTCCTATGGTTTTCTTGGACTCTAATTTAATTTTGCTTTAATTTTAATTATTTTTTTCCATCTACTGGATTGGGTTTAACTTGGTGCTCTTTTTCAATGAGCTTTTGGTGCTGTGTTAAATTACTCATTTCAGATCTCTCTAATTCATTCATGTAGGAACTCAGAGCTATAAAAGTGCCTCTGTGTACTGCCTTTGCTATGTTCCACAGGTGCTGGTAATTTGTGTGTTCTTTTTTTGTTAAATATCATGAATATTTGAAATTCATTTCTAAACTCTTCCATGACCCACTGGTGGTTCAAGATTGTGTTGTTCAGGCTCCATGTTTTACAGGATTATCTTTGGTGGCTTTTGGTGTTGAATCCTAATTTTATTCCCTTGTTGTCTGAGACAATGCAGGGCATAATTTCAATGATTCTGAATTTGGACAAATCTATTTTCTGACCTAAAATGTGGTCTTTTTGAACAATGTTCCCTATGCTGTTGAGAAGAACGTCTATTCTAATGCTACTTGGTGAAATATTTGTTACATGTCTGTTAAGTCTAGCGGATATATGAAGTTGTTTAGGTCTGAGGTTTCTCTGTTGACTTTTTGCCGGGTTGATCTATCCACCATTTACAGTGGTGTGTTAAAGTCCTCAACAATTAATGTCTTTGGATCTATGTGAGATTTTAGGGAAAGTAGTGTTTCTTTGATAAATTTGGGTGCTCCATTCTTTGGTGAATACACATTTAGAATTGTAATATCGTCCTGAAGGAGAGATCCCTTAATCAGTATGTAATGACCTTCCTTATCTCTTCTTGCTAATTTTAATTTGAAGTCTATTTTATCTGATATTAGGATTGCAACTTTTGCCTGTTCATGGGGACCATTTGCTTGGTAGATTTTATACCAGCCTTTCATTTTGAGAATGTTTGTTTTCATCAGCAAGGTGTGTATCTTGAAAGCAGCAGATAGAAAGATCTTATGTTTTAATCCAACTACATAATCCATGTTGCTTAATTGTAGAGTTAAGTCCATTAATATTGAGAATTAAGACTGAGAGGTGTTTGGTAGTTCCTGCTATGTTATCCTCCTTCTTGGGGGCTGTGCCAACTGGGTTCTCCCAATAATACTTGGATTCTCTGTTTGCGAGCTATTTCTTGGCATTTATCATAGTCTTCTAAGTGTAGGATACCTTTAAGTTTCTTTTGTATGGCTGGTTTGGTGGAGATATATTGTTTCAATTTTTTGCTATGGAAGGTTTTTATTTGTCTCTCCATTATGAAGGAAAGTTTTGCTGGGTATAGTGTTCTTGGTTGATAGTTGTTTGTCTTTAGGGCCTGGCCTATATCATTGCAGGATCTTCTTGCTTTAACTATCATTTTCTATGTTTATAGATCAGGTGGTTTGGGGAGCATGTTGTTTTGTTGGGAAGGGGCGAGATCCTATGATACACAATATTCTTGATAGCATACTGCCCATTATGCTTATAAGGAAAACTCACCATGAAGCTAGATTTAAGAGGTAAATAGTATGTACAGTTCTTTTCAGAAATATCCACCCAATTTTTAATTTTTTTATTATTAAGGTGTTGTACAGAGGAGTTGATGTTTCACTAGTCAAATAATGAGTGCATTTCTTTTTGGACAATGTCACCCCATCTTTTCTTTCCCCAGTTTCCCTCTCCCATCCCTGACCACAAGGTGCATAGTTCATTTGCAACATATTCGTCCAATTTTAATTCAACTTGATTAATGGCACCATTGTATGAATACTTCTGAGAGGACCTATAAACTTGATCAAGATACATTGTACTCAGAAATTCACATTTTCAACTGAAACCTCTTTGTACAAGTGAAAATTATAAAAATAAAAATGGAATGTTAATCCAACTGCATAATTTCAAATTTCTAGACTTCTTAAATGTTGCTTAGTGGTACTAAGTGTTTAAATGTTAAAGAAAAAGAAATCTGAAAAATATACTAACCTTTTGAGGATTGTGTTTCCTATAACCTTTACACCCTGCTTAGGTATGGACCACCTGTTCTGGGCAGTTATCTCTCGCTGACAGGGTATGCAATTATAGTTGCAATCAGAATTAGTCTTTAAGGTTGTTTTCCAAAGAAACAATTGGATGTCTTTCAAAAAATTATGGTTCACTAGAGATCATAACAGAATATAATAGCGCATAAAAGCCAAAGGAGTGAAAGGAAAGTCCCCCAAAGATCTAAATGTTACAGAAATGTTCCAGTAAGCAGCTTCAGGATGAAATGGAACTTTATGAGGGAAAATAAAATCACACTGTCTGAATATGCCTGCTACATATCGTATGAGACAGATGGTGCCAAGGAAAGAAGAAAAATGTCATCAATATGAACCATTGCAGTTTAATGCATTCCATTAGGGGATTTGAGTTGTAATTTATTTAACAAACACCACATACACATATATACAAATATATCTATGCAAGAAACTGTTGCTTGTGCTAGACTAGAAATTATTTTTCTTTGTGGAATATGTCAATATTGTGATGTGATTAGAACTAACAAAGACAAATAAAACGAGTTGAAAATTATTAAAGAAATAATCTAAAATATTTCTCAGAATCGAAGCCTACCAACTCCTTGGTTGAAAGGAGCTATTGTGTAGAACAAAAACAAAAAAGAATTTTGAAGCATCACCATTATGACAAGCAACTAAACAATTATAAAATTTATGACTCTGAGGACAAAGAGAATTTTCCAAAGAATGTAGGTTACTCTCAAAGTATTAATAATTACACTAGTTTAATTACACTAATTTCTGACTTGTCACCAGTCATAACAGAAGCTAGAAGACAGCTCAAATTTCTGAATTATTTCAGTCTAAAATTTCACATATAAATCTACATATACTTTCATACATTAAAAGCATAAAATTATTACTAATTTTAAATTCTACTAGTGATTGTAGTTTATTGGAATCAGAAGAAAAACAAGCATTGGAATGGTATCCAAGAAACTTTGGATTTAATATAAAAGAGAAAAAAAGAGAGGTAGAGAGAATTCCACTAATG
Organism: Dipodomys merriami; assembly: GCF_024711535.1. Lineage (NCBI taxonomy): Eukaryota > Metazoa > Chordata > Mammalia > Rodentia > Heteromyidae > Dipodomys > Dipodomys merriami. Next base: position 32,853,475 of record NW_027204492.1, on the reverse strand, counting down.
ATAACCAGTGAAATTCCCAGCATGGCAGTAATTTACCCAAAGTATTACAAGTCTAGTGTAGAACCCAAGACAGAAAGCTCCAGAAGGACATGGTATATGTGATTATTAGACTGGTTTGAGCACATTAGAATCCATAGGAAAATGTAGGCATAGATATAATATAGATAAATAAGTATAGCAATTACTAAATCTAAGAAAAATGATATATACAAAAGGAAATATATCCTTTCAAAATTTTTATATTGAAATTCATTCCAAAAAGTGACTGTAGGAAGAGGTAGAGCCTATGAGAAATTATTAGGTCATAAGGTTGGAGCCTTTCTTAATAGGATAAGTGCCATGATAATGGATTGAAAAAAAAACCAGATACATGTCCTTTCATTCATATAAAGATGGAGGAAAAGATGCCACCTATGAGCCAGAACAAAGGCCCATATCACATGATGAATCCACCAGCACTGTGATCATAGGCTTTCCAGTCTCCAGAATTGTGAGAAATTAATTTAAGTGCTAGGGTCTGATCTCATGTCCTTGCACTTGCTAGGCAAGCACTTTATTATTTGAGTAAGGATTTTTGCCCTATTTTTAGATAGGGCCTGATATTTTTACCCAGGGCCCGATCCAGACTATAATCCTTCTACTTCCTCCTGCTGCTTAGAGGTGATTACAAGAATGTACCACCCATGCATGGCTTATTTTTGAGAAAGTATAGCACTAACATTTGCCCAGGTTACTCTCACATTGTGATCCCGTCTCTACCTCTCCAGTTGCTGGGATTAAGAAATCCATTTCATTGGTTTATAATTAACCAACGTATAGGATTTTATTATTGCAGTTTAAATAAACTAAGACAAATGCTATGTTCTTTATGTCAATGACCATTTTAATAAGAATTAAACTTCATTCATCCAAACTTAGAGTTTATTTGTCTTTTGCTATCCATTGGGTTTACTTGTATATTTTTAGACACATTATAGTTATTATAAAAGAGGGAATCCAGTAGCCTAGACTTGATTAATTAAATAGCAATCTAAACATTCACACAGTGAGAACAAAGGACATTCTTAAGAGGTCACATGGGCTTAATAGCTTTCTGTGTAAGATCATATAAAATAATGCTTATCAAAATGAACTCTAAGAAATGGAAGAGACTTTTTATTGCACTGTTTGGGGTTCTTTTGGTTTCCTTTTCTTTTGTCCTTTCATTTTTTTCTTTGGTTTATTCCCTTCTGTAGCTATTTTTTTTCTGTATCCTTTTCCTGTATATAAGTTTATCTGATTTAGGGAGGGGAAGGGAAAGCACAGAAGCAGCAGGGCAAAGTGTGAACCAATTCATCAGTGAAACCCACTAGACACTATATTGGAAATGAACTACACAACTTTGTGCAGAGGGAAGTTGGGAAGGGAAAAACTGAATGAGATGTAACTGTAACTCCCATGTACAGTATTTTTACAATAATATATAATATATAATATATATAAGGTATATATATTATATACAAACTGAATGAGGGAGGAGATGACACTGTTTAAAAGGAAATGTACTCATTACCTGACTCATGTAACTGTAACCCTTCTGTACACTACCTTTACAATAAAATTTAAAAACAACAAACTTAGAGTTAACAATGCTCTTCCACGATAAAGTTATCTAATTAGATATGCAAAAGTGAAACCTTTTGTGAGTGAGATGCTATTAACAGTTAAGCTGGGATAAAAGACATAATTTTAGACCTTTTCTTGGCCAACTTGGAACTATGGTCATCCTGACCATTGTGTAAATACCACTGTGCACCTGCACTGTACACAGAGTATTCAAGATAAAAAAATACAGTACTTGCTAATCTTGGATGTTGTTTTCTAAAACATTACTAAAAATATCACAATCTACTAAAAGTAGGAGTCATATTTGTTATTTGCAGGGGTTTAGGAATATATAGTTTATTATTTTAGTTAAGTAAAGAAAAATTCTGATGTGTAAAAAATAATCTGAAAATCACATTCTACAGACATTTTGTTATTGCTAATCAGTTTCTTTTCCTAAATTACTGATTTAAACAAGCACAAATATTAAAAGTTTCCCCAAAAGTTTCCAGGTGTATAAATTGAATTAAACCACAATTTAGAAGTCTAACAACATGATTTCACAAGTAACACTATCTAACTACTTTATTTCCATTCCTTAGATATTATTAAATAATCATTCTACAGAAAACATTTCCCAACCCCAACACATATTATGAATCTCCATCATTAATATGCTGTATTTAAATATGTCTATATATGATTTCAATGGATATACATTTGAATAATAATCAGAGGTACCAAAATAATTAAAATTAATTAAAATTAATTAAAGTAATTAATTAACATAATTAAAATTAAAATTAAAATCAGCCTCATCAAAACTGTGCCAAATTTTCAGTAGAGAGTCTAAGCTTCGGGTGTATTTTTAGTTCCAAGCAACATAGTAAATATATTTGTAATTATTTAAATAGTGATTCCTTTGACAAGTCATCAAGCCATTAATGCTGTTCGTGTCACTCAAAATATTTCCCAACCAGTGTAACATGAGCAAACCTATTATCCTAATCTTCAGTTTCCAATTGATAAATCCACGTGAAAATTTTCATTTATTTTATGCTACATAAAAAAATTTAGGTATCAATTTTTAACATTTCTGTAATATTTGTTATCCATTATAAGTTAAATTATCCAAACGATCAAACATAGCTGAAACTTGAGTTTTATGCCTCAAACCCAATTTCAGGATTTCCATGTGTCATGTCTCGCCATTCATCACTACATGGCAGAAAATAGGGAGAGGAGGAAGAGAGGAGAGGAGCAACGATGAGAGGCAGAGAAAGGAGCTTTACTACCATTGGGAAGAATCAAAGTAAATCATTCAGCCCATCATCATGGTACAAACATGAACTCATGAGGTTTAGGTTCAAATAGAGAAATAGTATGTGACAGTGGAGTCTACTTATCAAATAGTCTTTAGGAATATGTCATTATTGAGACATTCCAGATGAGTTATTTCTGTCAATACTTGAGGAGAGCACTTTGGTCAAGGTAAACAAGTCATTGCCTTAACTGTCCAGTGAAAGCTCTGCTATTTCTTCCTCCAATGTTCCTTATAAAGATGCTATTGACCAGTCCTATACTTACTGGATTACAAGGTGGCTCAAGATGAATGGCTCATAGCAAAGTTATAAAAATCATGGACAGACATGCCACACTTTACTCTTGCTTTTGACTAATTCATGGGCCCAAGTAAAGAATCAGTAGTTTTCAGCAAAAGTAGTGGGTGTTATTGTTCTTGTTTGTGCCAGTAAAAGGATTTGAACTGTGGACCTTAAGCTCTCCCTCAGCCCACTCCAACCCCTGCTGCATAATGGCTGGTACATTACGACTTGAGCCACACCTCCACTTTCCCTCCCAAACCCCTGATTTTGTCTTTTGCAATTTTGAACTACTTTTTCCTAATAAAAACAAACACTTAAATACAAATAGCTTTTCCTCCCCAAGTGGTTAAAATCTCTTAATATGTAATTACTGTCCATTAAGAAATGGTTATAACCAATCTCAACACTATAAGCTTAAAAAAACTGGGAATATATATATATATATATATATATATATATATATATATATATATATTATGTCTAGATCACCTACTTGGAAATAATCATATTAAGTGAAATAAGCCAGACTCAAAGAAACATAGATCCCATGGTTTCCCTCATTTGTTATAATTAGTACATGTCTAGGACAATCCTATCAGAAGAGCAGAATAGCTCAATAGCTATGTACATATGACCATAAAGATGATAAAGATGATGCTAAGCTAAATGAACTCCAAGATATGGAAACAAGAGGTTTCTCTTTGTAGGTGTTGTTTTTAATCTACTATGTGATTTCTTTTATGTTTTGTATTTTTTCCCATGGTTTATCCTCAGTTGTCACTGTATTTGATTTTGCTACCCTGGGTATTGTATTTATGTGAATTAGATAAGAGAAGGGGAACAACAAAATGGTTAGACAAAGGATGAGGGGAACCAATGCAACAACGATATTCACAAGACAAATTTCGGAAATGAACTGTACAACTTGGGGGTTATGGGGAGGGAAATAGGTAGAAAAATGAGGGGAGGTAGCAAGGTTGACAAGAAATGTACTTACTACCTTATGTATGTAACTGTAACCCCCCTGTATATCACCTTAACAATAAAATTGAATTAAAAAGTCATAAAAGCCTAAGATTTCCTAGACCATATGAACATAGGTGTGAAGACCATCCATACAGATAATTCATATGTGATCATTATGACCTAGAAAATTTTTATTGCAAATGCATATTTTACTTTGCTTTACCACCCAAAAATATTTTCTATATTCCAATTTATGGTGCTAGACATACAACCATGTAGCAGTTTAAAAATGAAGTTGGATTTCTTTTTTGTTTCCTTTAACAAATTTATTTAAATGCACTAGCATGTATAGATAAATATACACATAATGACATACATGCATATGTATAAACTATATTTTTAGACATTTGTCTAGGCAAACACACGGTTCTACAATATGAGTTTTTGGTAAAGCATTGTCTACCTGTATTGACTTCTTAACATTATATTATATGCTCTTGTTGCAGATAATATTATATTATAAGGCTATTGATAATTTCCCAGCCATTTTTCTTTTTAAAATATTTTTATTGAGATTAAGTGATGACATAAATTTCACAAATTACACAATATTGTAGGATAGTGATACCTAAAGTCATAAACACATTTTAACCTTCACAAGGTATATTGTCATTTTAATGGTCCATAAGTTTTGTGAATTCTATTAACTTTGACAATAATTGAGTGATATGTATATTTATTTCTTTTTGCTTAGTGTCAACTGTTCCCTCTTTCCATAAAGTTGGATTTCTTTAAAAAAAATCACCTAAAGAGAAAATCAGCTGAGATTTCAATTCCTTTTTGGTACTTAAATATGTCAAAAGAAATTTGGAATACAAACTAATATTTGTAAACCCATTAAGCTTATAAACCAATTAGATCCAAAGAGTTAGAAAATTGTGCAAGTTTGCAAGATGTTCTTTCCAAGAGAAATGGCTTTTTAAGTGTTGTTGAAGAGGTTTTCTGTCTCTGGAAGGAAGTCAGTCAAGTGCCTGCATTGTGTTTACAACTCAATGGCCAGCTACTGACAGACAGCTCTTCTAAAGGCACTACAATAGACCCCTTAAAAGCAATCAATAAACAATCAACTAACTGGCCTTCCTGAAGCTACTGCCTCAAGTCAGACTATTAGTACATAAGTGACTGGGAATTTGGAAGTTAGAAGTTGAATCACTTTTATAATTTCATACTAACTTAAACAACATTACTTAGAAATGGCCTCTCCACCTTCATGGTTACTTTGCTCCAACATATACTTGCAGAACACAGTGATTTTTTTTGAGATTTACTGACTTTTTATTGTTTTTATGAAGACTCAAACTTCAAAATGAATCACACATTTATAAGCTGTCAATAAGTTCTACAATCACTTGTATCACCCTGGCTTGATTTTGTGATATCAAGGGTGCAAACCACAACACAAAATTTTTGACAGTCTCCTAATGTCACTTAGAATACTTTGTCTTGAAAGATGACAGCAGGATGTGTCAGGCATAAGATGAAACTGTTTGCCCCTTAGCCAGAATCTAGGAAAGCCTGTATCTGTCTGGTGACTTCCCACAGACAGCTATTTGAAAATGTTTAAGATGCTACGAGCTTATTGAGAATTTTATCCAACTTTCTAAGGCTGAGGATGGAATGCAGAACACAGTGATTAAGGGTATAACCATTCAAAGAATTTGAATCAAGATTGGATAATGGTCCGAAACCTGAGAGAAGTATCGCAATCTATACACCATAATATAAAGTTTTTGTTTCAGAAGAACATAAAATTGGAATATTTAGCAACATTCAAATAGTTTCTATCTCTAATATTTTTACTACAAAATATGAATATGTTAATTGTTTTTTATTTTGGTACCCTGCATCTTGTATATAAGTTTAGCTGATTTGGGGAAAGAAAGGGGAATAACAAAATGGTGAAACAAGGACAAAGGGTGACCAATACAATAATAATACTTATGTAAATATAATCCCACTGTACAGCACCTTTACATCAAAATAAAATATGATAAAACAAAACATCAAAATTGAACTTTGTTGATGCTTTACATATGTTTCATGTGCGTTTTATATAACTCAGTATCAGATTTTGAATAAGACTTCTATAATCAATCAAAACATCCTGATGAGAAATAGAAACAGCAGTAGGAAACCTCCCACCCAAGAAAAACCCAGGACTGGATGGATTTACAGCTGAATTCTACATGGCCTTCAAAGCAGAAGTCACACTAATACTCCTCCAAATCTTCAATGAAACTGAAAGCAAAAGTTCACTACCAAACTCTTTCTATGAAGCCATCATAACCATCATCACCAAACCAGGCATGGACTAATCAAAGAAAGAGAACTATAGACCCATTTCTTTGATGAACATCGATTCAAAACTTATCAACAACATTTAGCTAATCGACTTCGACAACTCATCAAAAAAATCATACACCACAACCAAACAAGATTCATTTCAGGAATGTAAAGCTGATTCAATATATGCAAATCAATTAATATAACTCATCAGATCAACAAGAGCAAGGATAAGAACCACATAATTATCTCAACAGATGCAGAAAAAGCATGTGACAAGATCCAACACCCCTTTATGATGAAAGCTCTGGAAAAACTAGGCGGCCATGGACAATCGTCAATATAATAAAGGCTGTTTATGACAAACCAACAGCCAACATTATATTTAATGGCAAAAAGCTAAAGCCAGTTTTTCTAAATTCAGGAATGAGACAAGGATGTCCACTCTCTCCACTCCCCTTCAATTTAGTATTAGAATGCCTAGGAAGACAAATAAAACAAGATGCAAACATAAAGGAGATCCAAATAAGGAAAGATTAAGTAAAATCCTCCCTCTTCTCAGATGACATGATCATGTATTGAAAGAACCCCATGGACTCCATTCCCAAGTTACTTGAGCTGATCAGAAACTTTGGCAAAGTAGCAGGGTATAAAATTAACCCTCAGAAATCAATGGTTTTCCTATATGCCAATAACAAGAAGAGCTTGGCTGAAATTAGGAAAACAATCCCTTTTGCCCCACAAAAAATACCTAAGAGTTAACTAAAGAATTAAAGGATCTCTATGATAAAAATTTTAAAAACCTGAAAAAGGAAATTAAAGCAGAACTAAGCAAGTGGAAAAATCTCCCATGCTCCTGCATTGGGAGCCATAACATCTTGAAAATGGCAATACTTCCAAAAGATATCTACAAATTCAATGTGATACCTAGGGTTGTATGTCATTTCCAAACAGTCCTTTACAGCTATACACTATAGTTTTTCATTAAGGAAGTTTTTTTTTGTCCAAAAGTCAACCCTCAGTCAAACTGTGGAAAACAAGCTGATCATTAGAATTTGTCTACTTTTATTTAAAAGGCTCTTTGAACCAACAAAATGCTTCAACCTCAGGTGTATACTGCTTTCCTGCTGGTCTGGGGCATCTTATCATAAAGAACTATCAATAAATCATTATTAAATAAGATGATAAATTAACCTATTAATTCTCCACAAGAAATGTTGAAAATGATTACTAATAAAGGAGAAATCCTTACTGTGAGGGAGGAACATAACATAATGCGCTACAAGGATAGAAGGAGTTCATGTAGAAAATGACAAGATATTCTAATCTTTGTATCCAGATTGTCTATTATACTGAACTGTAAAGTCAATTCTACCTTTACATTGAAGTCATAAAAGCTAAAGTTTTCAAATTCAATAATTGCAATTCCATTATTCAAGTGTCTGAGGGACTCTAGGGTTAAGCTAACCTTGGAAAAAATAATGTAAGAATAAGGGGAAAAGAAATTTAATCTACAAAATTTTCAATTTGAATATTATACAGAAAATTTTGTGAGGTCCAGATGCTTATTCACTTTTAATCCATGTGTCCATAATCTATAAAGATGCACGGTTTGGGAATTTACTGCATTTTGTGAATCAACACTCAATCTCCCATCTTTATGTTATCACCCTTAGTTTTGCATAATTGAATGTAACATCTTTTTATGAGAATTTTTCTGTAATAACCAAAATTGGTCGGAGGCACAACATATTTATAATATTATGCTTATTGTAGGGCATTTTATATAAGGATCTTTTAAAATAATTGCTTACAAATTAATTTCTCCCAGAAATCTACCACCCGGAGTAGCAATTATCTGCACTTATTACTCCTCTGCTTTTACTGAACACATATCCAAAACCATTTTACCATAGTCTGTTTACCTGTCAAAATAGTTGTAATATAATGCAAATATCCAATACTTGAATTGAATCGACATAAATGGAATTAAATCACTATATGATTTTAGAAGCAACAGAACTGAAAGCTTTACATTTTGAAAGCGATACTAGATGGATAGAACTTGAATTGCTTGACTAGCCTAATTGTTTGCAATAAGAATAGATTAAATATTTTTTTTTTCATCATCAAATTAGTTTTTATTGGGGACTGAAAAGGAAGACAATGCTTGTCTCATAAGTTCAAGTACCTTGAGTCCAAACCCCAGTATCACCAAAATGACAAACAAAAAACAAAGAGAGACTGAGAGAAATCAGCTAATACTGAATAAATGCATTCACTGAATATTTTCTGTGCAATTTTATAAAATAATACTCTATCAGTTAACCCCTCACCTTGTTAAAACTCATTAATAATTTAAAACTCATTAATAATTTAATGTGTAACTAACATAAATGTTCTTGGCAATATAAGTGGTCAATGTTATCCCTAAGGTCTATTTTTCTTTTTTTTTTTTTTTTTTTTAAATTGTATTTTATTTTATTTGAGAACATACTGTACAGAGGGGCTACAATTACATGGGCAGAATAATGCATACATTTCTTACCAAGCATTGCAGCCTCCTCCTTTGTTTACCCTTCACTTCCCTTCCCTGCCTCCCCCCTCCCCCCACCCAATTTTACCCCCCTCCCCCCACCCAATTATACCCCCCTCCCCCCCCCACACCGAAATTGTAAAGCTGGTTTTGACATGACATTTTGTACTTCTCATTGTTGCAACAGGTCCACCTGAATCCTTAAACGATTTGTTTGTCCCCATCTCCTCCACATGATATACTGATATCAAATATAGTGAAAGCGGGGGTTACACTGTGGGGGAGGGACATACAAAGCAATAAAGGAATAATCTTATAAATGCATTAGAAATACATGCATGAAAGAAACGAAAACATTAAAATACATATTTAAGGGTTCATTTTCCTAACATCACATTATCTGGCCTTTTCCGCTTGACTCATACCTATACTAGATATTGCAAATAAGGGAAACCATGGGACCTATGCTTCTTTGGGCCTGGCTTACTTCACTTAATATAATTTTTTCCAAACCTTTCCATTTCCTAACAAATGGGGAAATGTCATTCTTTCTGATGGAGGCATAGAATTCCATTGTGTATATATACCACATTTTCTTGATCCATTCATCTACTGAGGGGCATCTGGGTTGGTTCCATATCTTAGCTATGGTAAATAATGCTGCAATAAACATAGTTGTGCTGGTAGCTTTAGTGTGGTCTTGTTTGTAAACATTTGGGTAAATGCCCAAAAGTGGGATTGCTGGATCATAGGGGAGCTCTATGTGAAGTCTTTTGAGGAACCTCCATACTGCTTTCCAAAGTGGTTGAACAAGTTTACATTCCCACCAACAATGAAGTAAGGTTCCTTTCTGTCCACATCCCCTCCAGCATCTGTTGTTATTAGAGTTCTTGATTTTTGCTGTTCTAACTGGAGTGAGGTGATATCTCAATGTTGTTTTGATTTGCATTTCTTTTATGGCTAGGGATGTTGTAGATTAAATATTTTTTTTAAAAATCACTGCTGGTGTCTGTTTGACACCAGTAGAGTTCTTCATGTGATGTGCATATCTCTCTGCTTATAGATTAGGAACTCATGTACCACAAGGATGGTAGAACATACACTTCTCTTCGGTGGTCCCTATTTTAGGCAAAACTATATTCAAAATATGATTTATGCCAAAATCCCACATCTAAGAATTTGTTCATCAGTCTACAATTTTTATGACTAATGTGGCTCTGAGAAAAGAATGACATATCGTTATTTGAACATTGCACACAATAGACTGTAATGAACTATCATACACAGCTAATAAATATGTATAATATTGTGTGCCAATTTTTTCAATAAAATGCAAGGTAAATAATGAACAAGTATGGGAAATATTTATTCAAGCAAAAATATAAATGACTTTTATAGCAGATTTATATTTACACTAAATACAGATTATCTTACACAGTGATGGAAATTACCACTCAAATCATGTAAAGGAGGTTATGAAACAAGAATACAATGAAATGATGTGAAGGGACTTATCTGAAAAAGAAGCAGCAATATTGAATTGGAAATAAGATTTGATCATTTTACACAATGTGTACATGTACCAAAGTTCACATTGTATCCATAAATTTGTAAAACTAATGTAATTAAAAATAAAATAAAAATTGACAACTACATGTCAGTTATTTTCACCTTACAAGTGTGCATGGAGAGAAAAATGAGCATTCAAAAATTATATTGATTTGGATTCAGCAGGAAGATGGTGGAGGAGAAGCTGGAGGCTAAACAAGCTCTTGCATAGAAAGCAGTTTTAGTGTTCCAGTGAACAGTCCTAAGCCAGAGAATCACACCAAATGTGCCATCACAGTACAGAGAGTTAGGCCAAGGAGGCTAGGAGACAGATCTGAGCACTTGTCAACAGCTGCAGCTGCCACTGCAGCGGCAGCACCCATAGCTGCCATACCTGCAACACAGAGAGTCCCAGACGAAGGAGCCAGATGCTGCTGGTGAGCGGATTCTACTCAACACCAGCAAGAACTGACAAGGAGTAGACATCTTCATCCTGCAGTTCGCAGACCAGAGACGACCCAGGAACCAAGACTCGGCGTGAGCACAAGCCTGACATACTTACTCCTTCTCAGGGAGCACAGGAGGGAAGGCCACCCCTCCCCCCACTACCGGAGATCTCCATCTTTGATACTGACAAAGGCCCAGGCCTGGCTAAGCTGCTAGCTCCAATGCAGGCCTTGGAAGAAAACTAGAGTCATTTAGCAGGTCACAAGAACCTAACTTGACCTGCCAGACTCAGCTCCACCCAGGGAAAAGTCACCCAGCCCAGGCTGCCAGTCCCAGGAGTGGCTTTCTTCACTGGGTAAACAGAGACAGAGGCTACCCCTCCCTTTAGCAGCCTGGAAAATCAATTGAAATTCAGTAAACATAAACTCTGAGAATGGCTCCAGGCTGGGCTCGGTGAGTTTCTCAAAAGCTAGTAACCCAGGAAAAGCTACTGTTGGCTGAAAGGCCTCAACTCTACCCAGAACCTAACCTCATCATAACATCTCCAAACTTGAGGAAACAGCCATCTCCCTCTTTTGTGATACTCAAAGCAGATCTCCCTCCCATTGAACTAGCCTGGGAGGAGGATCACAAAATCCTGGGTAAAGCAGAGCATTTTTCTGCTGCTCAAACAAACTCATTTAAGAAACCAACCAAGCCACAGGAAAATCAAACACCACAAGCAGACCAGAGACTCCAACAAGAGGCTGGTTACAGACACAAGGGAGATAAAGGATCTTCCCACCGATCCCAAAAAAATCAAAGAAAAAATTTTTTTTACCTTTTTTTTTTTTTTGGTCGTGAGGCTTGAACTCTGGGCCTGGGCGCTGTCCCTCAGCTACTCAGCCCAAGGCGAGTGCTCTACCACTTGAGCAACAGTGCCATTTCTGGTTTTCTGGTGGTTTACTGGAGATAAAGAGTCTGACAGTCTCTCCTGCCCAGCCTGGCTTTAAACCACGATCCTCAGATCTCAGCCTCCTGAGTAGCTAGGATTACACGCGTGAGCCACCATCGCCCGGCTTTTTTATTACCTTTTATAAATATTTTTTATCTAAAACTTTTTTTAATTTTTACCTCTTCTAAAAAAATTAGTTTTCTAGTAATTTTTTTTCCTCTTATAATTTTTACTTTAGGGGTATATGTGTGTGCGCGTTTTTCTTTCTTTTTTTTCTTTTTAAAAAATTTTTATTTTTTTTTTGTTTTTTTGTTAGCTCTACTGAACTTTTAATCTTTTTTTCTTTCTTTCTCATTCTTTTCACCTTTTCTCTCTTTCGTTCTTCTTTGTGTGACTTAGTTGCTGTTCTGCACATCCTCAGATTTACCCATAGTTGATTATTAGACCTTATCCCCCATTGTGTACACACTTCATCCAGAAATTTATTACTCAATTCAAAACCTCTTAGACTTAAATTACTTAATAGCAGTACTACCTCTTTATACCAATATAATATTTTAAGTATTTTTATTTTTAAGTTTTTCACTTCTCCTTTATATCCCTCCACTTCTCTCATTATATCCACATTCTTCTCTGAATATTTTGTTTTCAATTTGCATAATTTTTAAGCATTGCACTTTTTATATTTAATTTTTGCTTTTCTATATTTTCTTGTCTCTTTTTTCTCTCTCTCTACTTTCATCCTATCCTACCTATTTCCCACTTTGAGATTAGGACTTAGTTAAGTTAACTCTCCCTGTGCCTTCCCACATCCCCCTATTCCTAATTTTACCTACATATCTCCCTAAACCTAATAATTTCTAGTTTGCCAAATTCTTTTTTGAGGCTCATAGCCCATTAATATATAGTTGTTTGATGTTGAATAGACATATCTGTTGAACTAGATTGTATCTGCAGACATTTGACTGTGCAGCTACAGACTGGTTGATGCTTGCCTGAAGATAGTGTTCTAGCACAAAGCTGGTGTTACTTTCATCCCAAATAGTCAGAGTAAGCCTAGAAAAACACAAGGAAAATGGCAAGTCTGGTTATCTCAAATCCCACTCATGATAATCAGGGGATAGAAGAGATAATGAATAATCCAGAGAAGAGTTCCCAAATAGCTTTACAAACACTGCTGTCAAACATGGTAAATGAAAAGATTGAAAACATACAAAGGACTCTGTAAGAGCGTGATAGGGAGAGATAGGAGACAAACCAAAGGTTAATACATGAAAAGATTGAAAATCTAATAAGGACCCTGTATGAGTGTGATAGGGAGAGAGAGGAGGCAAACCAAAGGTTAATAAAGGAATATCATGAGCGTGAGGAAGCTACTCAAAAATTGATACAGGAATTACGTGAGCAGCTTGAGATCACTCAAAGAGAAAGGCAGGAATGGCATGAGCAGGCTGAGAAAACTCAAAAAGAACTACAGGAATAGGGTGAATGTGAGGAAGCTACGCAAAGAGAAATGCAGGAATTGAGAGAGAAGAATGAGAATACACAAAGATAACTAAAGGAATTCATTGAATCCATTAACAAAGAGCTGAAGGAAGTCAGGGAGACCTCAAAGGGAATGCTGCATGGACCCAGACAGAAGGAATGGGAATCCAAGGAAACCATAACCAATCAACTAAGTGATTTGAGAATAAACACTGAACAACAAATTAAAGAAGTAAAGAAATTCATACAAGAGCTAAAAAAAAGCTTCAACAAAGAATTTAAAGCCATCAAAGCTGACCAACTAGAAGGAAAAGAAATAAAAAACAAGGTAGAAAATCTTGACATCAGGTTACACCATGCAGAAGATCAAATCTCGGGGACTGAAGACAGCCTAGATATTATAGAGAAAGAACATACAACCATCCAAGACAAGTCCAAAAATATCATACATCTATTCAACATTTGGAAGACACCATCAGAAGGCCTAATCTGAGGATAATGGGTGCAGAGGAGCACCTAGAAACAGAAGTTAATGGTCTAGGAAATTTGTTTAACAGGATCCTAGCAGAGAACTTCCCAAACATGCAAAAAGATAGGCCTATTCAGATACAAGAAGCTTTTAGAACTCCAAATAGACCAGACCAGAATAGTACATCCCACCATCCCATTATAATCCGCCCAGGATCAGTTCAGACCAAGGAAAATATCTTTAAAGCTGTCAAGGAGAAAACAACAATCACCTATAAAGGGAAACCAATTAGAATCACCTCAGATTTCTCAGCAGAGACAATCAAAGCAAGAAGAGCCTGGAATGATGTATGCCACGCCTTAAGACAAACAACTATCAACCAAGAATACTTTACCCAGCTAAACTCTCCTCCATAACTGAAAGTCAAATAAAAACCTTCCATAGCAAAGAAAAATTGAAACAGTATATCTCCACCAAACCACCCCTACAAAAGATACTTAAAGGTGTCCTACACATAGAAAACCAACAAAACCACAATAAAGGTCAAGAAACCACACCCAAACTGAGAATCCAAGAACAATAGGAAGAACCCAGAAGCTGCAGCATCCAAAAAGGTGGATTAAATGGTAGGAACTCCCAAATACCTCTCAGTCCCATCTCTCAACATTAAAAGATTTAACTCTCCAATTGAGCAACATAGACTGTCTAGTTGGATTAAAAAGCAATATACTTCTATCTGTTGCCTTCAGGAGTCACATCTTGCCCATAAAAACAAACACATTTTCAATGTCAAATGCTGTAACGAAGTCTATCAAGCAAACGGCCCCCATAAAAAGGCGGGAGTCGCAATCCTAATATTAGATAAAATAGACTTCAAATTAAAATTCGTGGGAAGAGATACAGAAGATCGCTACAAAATAATTAAGGGATCTTTCCTTTAGGAGGATATTACAATTCTAAATATTCGCCAAACAACAGAGCACCCCAATTTATCCAAGAAACACTACTTTCCCTCAAATTCCACATAGATCCAAAGACATTAATTGTTGGGGATTTTAACACACCACTTTCCCCACTAGATATATCAACTCAGCAAAACTCAACAGAGAAACTGCAGATCTAAACAACTGCAGAGATTAACTAGATTTAACAGACATCTACCGAATATTTCACCCAGCCGCATCAGAATACACATTTTTCTCAGCAGCACATGTAACAATTTCTAAAAGAGACCACATTTTAGGCTACAAAGCAAACTTTTCCAAATTCAGAAACACTGAAATTATACCTTGCATTCTCTCAGACCACAAGGGAATAAAATTAGAACTCAACACCAAAAGCCACCAAACAAAGTCCTATAGCACATGGAGGCTGAACAAGACACTGCTGAACCATGAGTGGATCATGGAAGATATTAGAAAGGAAATTCAAATGTTCATGAGATTCAACAAAAATGAGCACACAAATTACGAGCTCCTCTGGAACACAGCAAAAGCAGTACTCAGGGGCAAGTTTATACCTCTGAGTTCCTACATCAACAAATTGGAGAGATCTGAATCCAACAATTTAATGAGACATCTGAACCACCTTGAAAAAGAGCAGCAAGATAAACCCCAATCCAGTAGACAGAAAGAAATAATTAAACTTAAATCAGAATTAAATGAATTAGAATCCAAAAAGACTATAGAAAGAATCAACAAAATAAAGAGTTGGTTCTTTGAAAAACTTAACAAAATTGGCAAACCCTTAGCATACCTTATCAGAAAAAGAAGAGAACACACCCAAATAAATAAACTCAGAGATGAGAATGGAAACATCACCACAGAAACAACCAAGTTCAGAATATTATAAGGGAATACTGCTCAAAACTTTATGCTAATAAGTTTGAGAACTTGCCAGAAAAGGACCTTTTCCTAGCAAATATTGACATGCCAAAACTCAACCAAGATTAATTAAACCATCTTAACAGGCCCATATCAAACACAGAAATAGAAACAGCAGTAAGAGACCTCCCAGCTAAGAAAAGTCCAGGACCAAATGGTTTTACAGCAGAATTCTACAAGGCCCTCAAAGCAGATCTCACACCAATACTCCTCCAACTGTTCAATGAAATTGAAAGAGAAAGTTTACTACCGAACACATTCTATGAAGCCATCATAACCCTAATCCCAAAACCAGGCAGGGACTTATCATAGAAAGAGAAGTATAGTCCCATTTCTTTGATGAACATTGATGCAAAACTTATCAACATAATTTTGGCCAATCGACTTCAACAATTCATCCAAAAAATCATACTCCACGATTAAACAGGATTCATTTCTGGGATGCAAAGCTGGTTCAATATACACAAGTTAATTAATATAATTCATCACATCAACAGGAGCAAGGATAAGAACCACATGGTTATCTCAATAGATGTAAAGAAAGCATTTGACAAGATCCAACACCCCTTTATGATGAGGGTTCTGGAAAAATTAGGAATCCATGTAACATTTCTCAATACAGTAAAAGTTGTATATGACAAGCATACAGCTAGTATTATACTTAATGGTGAAAAAATTGAAACCATTTCCTCTTCACTCAGGAACAAGAAAAGGATGTCCACTCACTCTACTTCTCTTCAATCTAATATTAGAATGCCTAGCTACAGCAGTAAGACAAGATTCAAACATAAAGGAGATCCGAATAGGGATCCAATCCAAATGTCATCTTTACAGATGACTTGATCTTGTATTTAAAGAATCCCATAGACTCCACTCCCAAATTACTCAAGCTGATTCAAAACTTTGGCAAGTAGCAGGGTATAAAATTAACCCTCAAAAATCAATGGCTTTTCTGTATGCCAACAATGAGAAAAGTGTGGCTGAACTTAGGAAAGCAACTCCATTTTAATAGCCCCACAAAAACCAAAATACATAGGAATTAACATAACCGAAGAAGTGAAGAACCTCTATGATGAAAACTTTAAAAACATGAAAAAGGAAATCAAAACAGAACTTAGAAAGTGGCAAAAACTCCCATGCTCTTGGATTGGAAAGATCAACATCGTGAAAATGGCAATACTTCCCAAGGCTATCTACAAATTCAACGCGATACCTATCAATATTCCAACCTCATTCTTCAAGGAAATAGAAGAGGTAATCCAAAAATTCATATAGAACAATAAAAGACCTCGAATAGCAAAAACAATCCTCAACAGAAAGAATAGTGCTGGAGGAATATCAATACCAAATTTCAAACTCTACTATAAAGCCATAGCAATCAAAACAGCTTAGTACTGGCACAAGAACAGACCTCAGGACCAATGGAATAGAATTGAAAACCCAGAAATGAACCTACAGACCTATAGTCATCTAATTTTCAATAAGGGAGCTAAAAAAAAAAGAATGGAAGAAACACAGCTTCTTCAGTAAATGGTGCTGGCAAAATTAGTTAAATATTTGTAGAAAACTAAAGCTAGATTCTTATATATCACACTGCACAAGAATCAACTCCAAATGGATCAAAGACCTCGGAGTCAAAGCGGACACTCTGAAAACATTACAGGATGGAATAGGAGAAACCTTAGTTCTTGTTGGCACAGGCTGAAATTTTTTTAATAGAGACCCAGAAACACACGAAATCAAAGAAAGGTTGGACAAATGGGATTGCATGAAATTGCAGAGCTTCTGCATGGCAAAGGACATAGCTAGCAAGATCAATAGAAAGCCCACAGAGTGGGAGAAGATCTTCAGTAGCCATACAACGGACAAGGATCTCATATCTAAAATATACTTGGAACTCAAAAAATTAAATCCCCCAACAACAAATCTTCAAAGAAACAACTGCCCAATAAACAAGTGGGCTAAAGACTTAAAGAGAAACTTCTCTGAAGAGGAAAGCAGGATGGCCAATAAACACATGAAGAAATGCTCAACCTCCCTAGCCATAAAAGAAATGCAAATCAAGACCACATTGAGATACCACCTTCCCCCGTTAGAATGGCTAGAATCAAGAACTCTGGTAACAACAGATGCTGGAGGGGATGTGGACAGAAGGGAACCTTACTGAATTGTAGGTATGAGTGTAAACTTGTTCAACCACTTTGGAAAGAAGTATTGAGGTTCCTCATAGAAGTTCCAATAGAGCTCCCCTATGAAGCAGCAATCCCAGTTTGGGGCATTTATCCAAATGATCACAAACAAGACCACACTAAAGCTACCAGCACAACTATGTTTATTGCAGCATTATTTACTATAACTAAGATATGGGACCAACCCAGATGCCCCTCAGTAAATGAATGGATCAGAAAATGTGGTATATGTACACAATGGAATTCTATGCCTCCATCAGAAAGGATGACATTGCCCCATTTGTTAGGAAATGGAAAGGCTTGGAAAAAATTATATTAAGTGAAGTAAGCCAGGCTCAAATAAACATAGGTCCCATGGTTTCCCTTATTTGCAATATCTAGTATAGTCTGAGTCAAGCAGAAAAGGCCAGATAATTTGATGTTAGGGAAATGAACCCTAAGATATGTATTCAAATGTTTTTTTTCTTTCATGTGACTGTTTCTAACACATTTATAAGATTGTTTCTTTGTTGCTTTGTATGTCCCTCCCCCACTGTATAACCCCTGCTTTCACTGTATTTCATGTCGGTATAATTTGTGGAGGGGGAGGGGAAAAACAAATCGTTCAAATAGGGATACAGGTGGACCCATTGCAACAATGAGATGTACACGTCGTTATGTCGAAAACGAACTTTACAACTTTGGTGGGGGGGTCCGTGGGCTGGGAGGGTTGGGTGGGGAGGCGTGTGGGGAGGGATGAGAATGGGAAGGTATGGGAAGGGAAACAAAGGAGGCTACAATGCTTTATAAGAAATATACTCATTATCTTGCCCATGTAATTGTAACCCCTCTGTATAATATTTTCACTATATAAAAAATTATATTGATTTTTCTGAACTTGAGTTTGCCTTTTTAAGGAAGGAATTACACTGAGTCTTCAAAATCTACCATATTTCAGTTAATGCCTTTTTAGTCAGTTGCATATCACCCACCTTACTTAATATTTAAGCTTATAAGTTAAATCTAGCCTCTACATATAAGGGAAAACATAAATTCTTTGTCTGGGCCTGAAGTAAGGTATCAAAGTGATGGGGTGGAGTCAAGGGGATGAGAGCAGAAAATGCAGTCAAAACGCAATGTTTATACTACAAAAATAATAACAGTGAGGGAAGAGGTGGGTATGGGAAGGATGGGTGAGAATGTTGAAAGGGTTACATTAATCAATATATAATGTATTCATTAACTCTGATAAATGTTAACTCCTTTGTACAACTACATAATGATAATTTTTTAAAATCAAAATAATACATTTATATAATTTGAAGTACATAATTTGAAATATATAATTACATATGACAGTTTGTATGACAGAAATAGGTTGTTAAGTTATTTATTCAGTCTAACTCCAGGAAAATGAGTTAACCAAAGCAACTCAGAATGTCTAAAGCAGATTTAAATGAACCTATCCACAGAACAAAAGTGCTGTTTAGGTCCATCTGATAATACAGGTTTCTTTGTTCTTAAATGGTTTTTCCTTCAAAAATAATTATAAAAAGATATATAATAGCTTTTTTGTGGTAGGGTCTTGCTCTGTAGACCAGGTTAGCCTTGAACTTGTGAGCCTCTGCCTTGAGACACAAGAGCATTGGGATTGACAACTACAATACCACACTCAACTTGAATTTTTTTTTTGTTACAAGTCCAAAAATACTTAGGAAGAAAAACAGCAAATAAAATACATTAAACTATTAAGAAATAAAGAAACAAATATTTGTCATTCATGTTCCTTTTTTTAGCTCTTGTTTGAGAAATCAAAATCATTTTATCTAGCTTTTCTTTCTACTTCTTTGTATGTGTATGTGATTTCTATTGATGCAGTAATGACACAATATTTTCCAAGACATTCTCACCTTTCTACTATAACAACACTGGTAACTGGGTAATAATAACATAAGAAAATATCAACACTTAAGAAGTCAATTTTCTACAATGAAATAATTTTGGATGTCAGACAAGTATAAACAAGAATGGGTTTTTTTAAGCTCCAAGCCTGTTTCAAACTTTTCCAGTGTCAGAACGTAGGTCTTCACCGTGGTTGTAGCTTCAATAGTTCAATATTTGCAGCAGACAGACCCTGGGGTTGGAGGAATATTAATACCAAATTTCAAATTCTATTACAAAGCTATAGTAATTGAAACAGTGTGGTAGTGGCCCAATAATAAACCTGAGGATTAATGGAATAGAACTGAAGATCCAGAAACGATCCTACAGACCTACAGCCACCTAATCTTCAATAAGGGAGCTAAAAAAATAGAATGGACAAGTCTTTATGTTGAAAATGAACTTTACAACTTTGGTGGGAGGGAGGATTGGGTGGGAGGGAGGGGGGAGAATGGGAAGGGATGGAAAGGGGAAAAAAAGGAGGAGGCTACAATGCTTGATAAGAAATGTACTCATTATTTTGCCCATGTAATTGTAACTCCTTTGTACAGTATTTTCACAATAAAAAAAGAAAATAAAAAAATAAAAGATACCATCTTAAAAAAATAGAATGGAATAAAGACAGGCTCTTCAGTAAATGGTGCTGGCAAAATTGGTTAAACACCTCTTGAAAATTAAAGCTAGATCCTTCTGTATCAAAAATCTCGAAGTAAAAGCAGGCATCCTGAAAACATTACAGGAAGGAAGAGGAGAAACTTTAGGGCTTCTTAGCACAAGCTGACATTTTCTTAATAAAGACCCAGAAATACAACAATTAAAGAAATATTGGACAAATGGGATTGCATGAAACTGCAGAGCTTCTGCATGGCAAAGGACATAGCTAGCAAAATAAATAGAAAGCCCATTGATTGGGAGTAGATCTTCACTAGCCATGCAACAGACAAGTGTCTCATATCTAAAACATACTTAGAACTCAAAAAATTAAATACCACAACAACAAATCTTCAAAGAAACAACTGAGAGATTAATAAGTGAGCTAAAGGCTTAAAGAGAGACTTCTCCAAAGAGGAAATAAGAATAGCCAATAGACACATGAAGAAATGCTCAACTTCTCTAGCCATAAAAGAAATGCAAATCAAGACAACATTCAGATTCCACCTCACCCAGTTAAAGTGGCTATAATCAAGAAATCTAGTAACAGATGATGGAGAGGATATGGCCAAATGGAAAACGCTACTGAACTATAGATGGGAGTGTAAACTTGTTCAATCACTCTCGAAACAGTATGGAGGTTCCTCAAAAGACTCCACGTAGAACTCCCCTATGACCCAGCAATCCGACTTTTGAGCATTTACCCAAGTGACCATAAGCCAGGCCATACTAAAGGTTTCAGCACAACTATGCTTTTCACAGATGATTTACCATAGCTAAGATATGGAACCAACCCAGATACCTCTCAGTAAATAAATGGATCATGAAAATTTCATATATATATATATATATATATATAATTCATATATATACACATACACACATATATATATATATATATATATATATATATATATATATATATATATATATATATGAATTCTATGCTTCCATCAGAAAGAATGACACCACCCCTATTTGTAAGGAAATGTAAAGTCTTGGAAAAAAAACATATTAAGTGAAGTAAGCCAGACCCAAAGAAACAGGTCCCACGGTTTCCCTCACTTTCAATAAAAGGTATACATACATTTAGGATAACCTTAGCAGATGAACAGAATAGCTCAATAGCTGTGTACATATGACCATATAAGGTCATGCAAAGCAGAATGACCTCCAAGACATGGAAACAGAGGTTTTTCTTTGTTGTTGTTGTTTCTAATGTACTTTAATTTATTATGTGATTTCTTATTTCTTTTGTATGTTCTTCTTCCTATGGTAAATCCCATATTATCACTGTATTTAATTTTGATACCCTGGTATTATGTATATATATATATATATATATATATATATATATATATATATATATATATACACATATATATATGTATATATAAAAATTTATCAGGGAAGGAAGGGGAACAACAGAATGGTGAGATAAAGGACAAGGTGGAACCAATGCAACAGTGATATAGAGAAAACAATATGTTGGACATAATCTGTACAACTCAGGGTGGGGATGGATTGGGGGATAGGGACAGTGAGAAAAATGAGGGAAGGGGTAATATGTTTGACAAGAAATGTAGTTATTATCTTACTTATGCAACTGTAACCCCTCTGTACATCACCTTGACAATAAAACAAAGACAAAACATAGTTCTATATTGTAAGGTTGAGGCTTTCTAGAATGACATCCATTACTAATAGGTATTCTGTTTATTCGTCAAAAAAATTGTGAACTATTTTTAAATGATCTTCTCAATTTCACTTGTATTATTTGTGATATCTCCATTTCCCCCATTTTATCACTAATTTTTATGTATTTGAGTGATTTCTCATTTGATTAGATTAGCTAAGTGCTTTTTAATATTATCTTTTCAAGCCGGGTGCTGGTGGGTCATGCTTGTTATCCTAGCTACTCAGGAGGCTGAGATCTGAGGATCACGGTTCAAAGCCAGCCAGGGCAGGAAGTCTGTGAAACTCTTATCTCCAATGAAACTGGAAGTGATACTGTGGCTCAAGCAGTAAAGTGCTCGCCTTGAGCTGAAAAGCGCAGGGACAGCACCCAAGCCCAGAATTCAAGCCCCATGACTGACAAAAATAAATAAATAAGTAATGATCTTTTCAGAAAATCACCTTTTGCTTTATGGTTCTTTTCTACATGTTTAGTCTCCACTTCACTGATTTCTACTGAAATCTTTCTTACTATCTAGTGCTATTGAATTTGGGTGCTGTTGTTTTTCTTAGAGTTTAAGTTGCATTTCTAGGGTAATAATTTAAGATCTCTATTTTATTGATTTAAGCACTCATAGAAACAAACATCCCTCTTTGAATACCTCTGTTGTGTTCTGAAGTTTATGGTAGGTTGTATCTTTATTTTCATTGGATTCTAGGAACTTTAGGATTTCCCCTCTTATCTCTTCTATATCATTGTCATCATTCAGGAATGAGTGTTCATTTTCCATAATGTCGAACATTTTTTCTTTGTGGTTTATCTCTGATTTTATTGTTATTTTTAAAAAATTCTTATTTTGACTGAAATTTGTTTCATGTCCAAAATGCAATATATTTTAGGGAATGTTCCATGTGCTATTAAAACAATATTTGTAAATTTTCTGACAAAACATTCTTTAAATATCTGCTAGCTATGGTTGATTAATGCTGTCTAATAAGTCTAAAGGTTCTTTGTTGAGTTTTTCCTGGATGGCCTAGGTTTTTGTCAGAGTTGGGAATTGAAATCTATCATTGTGTTGAGGTTGAGTATTAATTCCAGTAGTGTTTGTTTAGTAAAGTGGGATGCTCTGATATTTGGTGCATATGGGTTAAGAATTATATCTTCTAGGATGAAAATCCTTCAACAATACAAAGCAAAATTTTTGTTCATTTGCATTTTTTATTTGAAATCTACTTTGTCATTTATAAAAATATCTACTTTTGTCTTATTTTCCAGTCAATTGATATTTCCTAATCTTTCACTCCACACCAGTGTTACTGTTGTCAAATAGATGAATTTCTTTTAGATAACAGGTCATTGATTCTTGCTTTTTGATCCAATTCATCATTTTATATCCTTGCATTGAAGAGTTAAGTACAATGCTATTGAATAATAAAATTGTTAGTAGCTCCTATCAATTTCCCTTATGAATTTTAATTTTATATTTCTTCCTTTTCCTCCTATGTGTACCTTCTCATCAGACAGGATATGTTTTCTCCAAGTATTATAACATTTATATTGATCTTTTATGTGCAGGATGTGTTTGGGTATCATCTAGATTGTAGGTTTACTTGTTGCACATTTTTTGGGTTTGTCCTGCAGTGTTTTTATTTACCCTTCAATTATACATGAGCTTTACGTTTATGGTTTCTTTAAGGAAATGATGTTTTTCTGATGGGTTTTTCCATGTAAGTAAACTTTTTTGGCTCTTAGAGTTTTTAGTCAAACATTTCCTTATTTTCTGTGGGTTTTAACTACATGTGATGGAAAGTTTCTTTTCTATTCTGGTCTGTTGGGAGTTCTAAAAATCTTTTCCACCTGGATAGGCTTTTCTTTTTCAAGATTTGGAAGGTTTCTGCTATTACTTTATAAATGTAGGTCCTGAGCCTTTAGTTATTTTTTCTTCTTCTTCCTCATACCGATCAGACATAAATTTGGTTTTTAATTGAATTCTCAAAATCTTGCAAATTTCTATCACTTTTTTTCTTTGATCTGTTTAGTGTTCATTTTCTCCCATTTCTACTATACCTAGTCTGTTTTCAAATGCAGAAATTCTCCACCAAATCATCTACACAGCCAGAAAGGCTATACTCTTTAGTTTAATCTCTAAGCCTCTAGTTTGAATATTCTCCTGGACCTCTATCTGTTTATTGAGATACTTTTACATGTTTTGTTTTGATAGCCTTACTTCATTAATTTGTTTGTCTGTCTTAATTGATCTCTTTTAGCTGTTTAACTCTTAAGCTTATTTAGATATTAATTTTTATTCACTTTGGATTCATTTAGTCTTTAATCTGTGTTCGTGTTGAATTTCTTTATCTCTTTCCTTGTTTATTTGTTTACATCTGTATAAGCAGCTACTTGCAGAGGTCCTCTTTCATTGAACAAAGTTATCAATAGTTGACCTCAATATGTGGAGTTAATTCTACTTTGCTGTCATCGTGGTCCTTTGTTGTACCATTATTGTTTGGAGGTTTGTATTTCCTTCCTTTCTTCTATTTCTTTTTATTTCTGTGTTGTTGTTTTTTCACTTGATGACTTTTTGTGCTTTAGGCCTTTAACTGCCTGAAGTGTTTCTGTTGTATTACATTCTCTCATTAGATTTGGTGTATTGGATAAGTTTATAAGCCATTTTTTGTTTCTGTTGCAAATATGTATCTCAGCTGTAGCAATTTGGATGCACATTTCCAATCTTGAATCCCACTCTGAGATCTTGTTTGAATGGGAGTAACCTTCTGGTAAGATTCAGAGGGATTACTCTTATGGCAGAGAGCACAGTATATATTGAGGTTGTATTGTCTGTTACTGGAGCACCCTAGTAACCCAGGTTATGAGAGACCTAATAAGCTACCACCTATCAGGGAAATGTACATAGCCTGTCTGTTACCACTGAAATCTATTCTGGTCTCACTCAATCAGATTCACAGGGATAATGCAGCCAAGCATCCTTGTTGTGAGGTAGATGGTAAAAAATTTCAATACAGTTTAGTACTTTGATCTCCTGGGTCATTTTGAGTGAGCTGGTGTCCTTCAGATTGGGTGGATTATGGGAAACTTTAGAAGCTCTTGTTTAAAGTTGTTTGTCACTAACTGCTATGTAAATCAATCACCTACTTCAGAGATTGGCCCTAGCAACTTATCTGGTTTTCTCTCCCTCAGTTGTGAGTTTCCATGATCTTCCTTTTCCATTGCCCCCAGCAACGGCTGTTTCACTGTTTCACAATCAGCCAAAAGGTATACCTGCAGGTGGGAATAGTCACAGGCCTGTACTATCTCTTCCCCAAGCTGAATTTTCAATTTTCTATGTAGTTAAGCTGTTTCACTTTTATTTCAGGTGCATATGTTATGCCAGGAGAAAAAAGAGCAAAGAAAAAAGGAAAAAACAGAAAGGGTCTGAGTTGCCTCTGATTGCGATGGCTGCATCTGCTATTTTGGAGAGAGTTGCCCACTCTGGATTCTATTTGAGTAAGGTGTTTCTTTTCTTTGTTTATTTCCCCTTTACCGGTTTAAGATTCAATAAGAACTGTCACTATATTTTCAAATTATGTACAGGAAATGAAAATTCTTAGTTTGTCTGTTTATTCTAGAATTTGGTTGCTTGTCATCTGCAGCAACATGACAAAAACTCTACCTTGCTGGTAGAAAAACAGATTTTGAAATTATTTTCTGTATCTCTTGCTAATTTAGTATTTCATTAAGCAGCTCCAATAGAACTTTGTTCATTAAAGAGAACCAGGAATGAGAATAATGTTTAGTACAGATATTCCACCTCAAATTACAGTAAGATTACTCTAAACACTATATTTGAATGTAAAATTCACAGTGTCAGAGATATACTATACGATTCACAGTGTCAAAGATACAGTCCAGGATTTCATGGAAGTTACTTAACACCCTATTGACTCTCTTGGCTACATAAAAGTTGTGATTAGAAAATCTCAAGTCACAAGTTATTTAGGAAGGCCTTACTCTATTACTTGAGGGGGGAGGGATCAGCAAATTCAGACTACATTGCTGGAAACTATATTTTCCTAAGACTTTTAGTTAATATCAACAAAACGTATAATATTTAAATGTTTGGTGACTTTAATTGTACTTTTCAAAGAATATAGTTGTGTGCTTAAATGGGTAACATGTTTAATATATTATGACAAGATTATAGTGCTAGCAGTTAGCAGTTATTGGTGATGGATATAAAAAATTCCTACCTAAGAACATTTCTCACCCTAAACTCCAATATTGTCTCCTTTTAAACAATAGTGAGAAATGGAATTGTACTCTAGTATAATATGCAATATCCTACAGTGATGATACACTTCCTTCATAGTTAGATATTCCCAAATGAAATCCACTGCACCATGGCACAATTCTTTCAAATGTTACATTATAGATTGCTTCATGTCAAAGAACAATATAACATTAAAGTTAAACCTTACTTCCCATTTCATTATTTTTTTCTAATTTCTATTTCTATTCTATTCTATCTTTGATGCTAGGAATTAAACTGAGGGCATTGAGAATAAATAATATGTGTGCTTCCACTGTGCTATATTTTAGCCTTGAAAGTTTAAACTGTTGAACTCTTTTATCATATAAGTACCTGGTTTATAGTTCCACCTTATGTTATTGACGGCTTTTGCTACAAATTTATTACATGCCTATAGAAAATATTTCACTATTGAATCAAGAGTTAGGCTTGAGATTGGACAATGGTAACCTTTAATATGGACAATCAGTACATTTTTATAATGTATGTTATCAAATTGAATAGAGTTCCTATTTCCTTCAATAAATACTGGCAAGTTTCTGTGCCTCTTTCCAGTGAATATTCACTCAAATTGGCAGTTATTAATAATATATGGGGCTGGGAAGGTGGCTCAGTGGTAGAGTGCTTACCTCACATGCTTGAGGCCCTGGTTTCAATTCCTCAGCATCACATAAACAGAAAAAGCTGGAAGTGGCTCTGTGGCTCAAGTGGTAGTGTGCTAGCTTTAAGCAAAGCATCTCAGGGTCAGTGCCCAGGCCCTGAGTTCAAGCCCCAAAACCAGTAAAAATTAAAAATAAATAAACAAAGCGAACATTATATGGATTATTTACAGTGATCAAAATGGTAGATTGAATTCTGGATTATGATTGGTAAAAGACAATCAAAATTAGACATATTCACAGAGGACTGTCATCCAGTGCCCAAAATAGTGACAATAATTTTCCCCATATTATACAACTCTGAAATAGCTGTTACTTGAAGCCTACTTCTTAACAAATGCAAATTCATATGATAACTTAATTTTCTCAAGCCACTATAAGAAAATATCATAATCTCATACAGATACATATTTCTCAGAGTTCTGGAAACTGGGAAGTATAGTATGGAGTGGACCCCTTACCTTTACATGGTGAAATGGACTAGTAATCTTTCTGAAAGTTCTTCTTTAAAATGGCACTAATTTTAATTGTAAAGGCTTTGCCCCCATATACTAATCACTTTTAGAAAGTATTCATTCATAAACACTATCATATTAGGGGTGATGAATGCAGCATATGAATTTAAGGATGGCCTAAGTATTAAGTTCTATGCATGTGAATACCATGTGAAGGGACAAATTCATCAATTAAATGATACTTCACTTCATCTCCCTTTCCTTTAACACAGACATACACACATACATAGAGAGTCTAACAAAGAGTCCCTTAACATTGTGCAAATTATCTCTTGTGAAGCTTTCTCATCAATTCATTACAAGGTATTCTTAAATGTATCTGGATCCTAGGTTTTTGACACATAGATGCCTAAACATAGGGGTGGGTTTTTAAAATTTGTTTTGTGGGGCTTGAACTCTGGGCTCAAGTGCTGTACCACAGCTCTTCAGCTCAAGGTGAGAGCTCTCCCAATTAAGCCACAACTCCACTTCCAGTTTCTGGTGGTTCATTGGAGAGACGTGTCTCAAGGACTTCCTTGCCTGGGTTAGCTTTGAACTGTGATCATGAGATCTCAGCCTCTTGAGTAGCTATAATTACAATTGTGAGCCACCAGTACCCAGCTATTTGAGTGATTTTTTGTTGTTGTTGGTCTTGGGCTTGAACTCTGGGCCTGGGTGCTGTCCCTCAGCTCTTCAGCTCAACGAGAGGTCTCTACCACTTGAGCCACAGCACCACTTCCGGTTTTCTAGTAGTTTATTGGAGATAAGAGTCTCACGGTCTTTCCTGCCTGGGCTGGCTTTGAACTGTGGTCCTCAGATCTCAGCCTCCTGAGTAGTTAGGATTACAGGCGTGAGCCACTGGTGCCCAGCTCTGGTGATTTTTTAATGCCTCACAATTTTAAATTATATGCTGTCTATGTGACGATGTTCCAACCTCATCTTACTAATGTGCCAGATGAATTAACTTTTAGCCAGACAAATTGTTTCAGGTTTGATTCTCATTTATCTTCAAAATATGTGCTGATAAAAACTAGATGTTGCCTAACCTTGAGGTTAATTTCATTTCTATCTTTTATTTTTCTATGATTTTAAAGGCAGAAACAAAGAAAATACATTGTTAGCCTGAATGAAAATTCTTTTATTTTCCTTGATAAAAATTCACATATGGTATTGATCAGTCATGTTTGAATAATCAAAATTTTATGGAGCATTTACTATTCAATTACTAAGCACTAAATTTAAAAGAAACTACAAAATCAAAGAAAATAATTTGTTTTATGTGATATATATGTGTATTCTATGCATATGCATAATTTCCCTGTGGCTTTGTTCTTTATGAAGGAAGGGTTTTAAATTCAATTTTTATTTTGAATTCAATTTTTATTTAATGACTCATTTTAACTTGCTGTTTGCACTAGTAGCATTTCAAATAAAGAGGATCCTAATATCATGTAGGAAAATATTTTAAAATGTAAACTATTTAACAAAACTAACATCAAAACAAAAATCTTAATGAAAAATAATGCTTTTTTTTTTAAACCAAGATCTTGCTATGTCACCCAGATTGGACTGGAGTATGCAGTCTTCCTATTTAAACTCACTAAGAACTGTCATTATGGATGTGCACCAAAATGCCTAGCACAAAAATACTTTGCAATTTATTTTTTTCATATTTTCAAACTTTACAAAATTGAGAACATTAATAATCCTGTAAAATAAATGGCTTGATACATACAATGCTTACAGAACAGTATATACATTTTTTATTGTGAAAATACTGTACAGAGGGGTTACAATTACATGGGCAAGATAGTGAGTACATTTCTTATCAAACATTGTAGCCTCCTCCTTTGTTTACCCTTCCTATTCCTTCCCATCCTCCTTCCCCCCCACCTAATCCTCCGCCCCCCAAGTTGTAAAGTTCGTTTTCGACATGACAACTTGTACTTCTCATTGTTGCAACAGGTCCACCTGTATCCTTATTTAAACGACTTGTTTTTCCCCTTTCCGTCCACAAATTATACCGACATCAAATACAGTGAAAGCAGGGGTTATACTATGGAGGAGGGACATACAAAGCAACAAAGAAATCATCTTATAATTTCGTTAGAAACAAATGCATGAAAGAAAAAAAATTTAAAATACATATCAGGGTTCATTTTCCTAACATTACCTTATCTGACCTTTTCTGCTTGACTCATACATATACTAGATATTGCAAATAAGGGAAATCATGGGACCTATGTTTCTTTGGGCTTGGCTTACTTCACTTAATATAATTTTTTCCAAGTCTTTCCATTTCCTAACAAATGGGGCAATGTCATGCTTTCTGATGGAGGCATAGAATTCCATTGTGTATATATTCCACATTTTCTTGATCCATTCATCTACTGAGGGGCATCTGGGTTGGTTCCAGATCTTAGCTATGGTAAATAATGCTGCAATAAACATAGTTGTGCTGGTAGCTTTGGTGTGGTCTTGTTTGTAAACATTTGGGTAAATGCCCAAAAGTGGGACTTCTGGTAGCGGAGCTCTATGTGAGTCTTTTGAGGAACCTCCATACTACTTTCCAAAGTGGTTGAACAAGTTTACACTCCCACCAACAATGAAGTAAGGTTCCCTTCTGTCCACATCCCCTCCAGCATCTGTTGTTATTAGAGTCTTGATTTTTGCCATTCTAACTGGGGTGAGGTGGTATCTTAATGTTGTTTTGATTTGCATTTCTTTTATGGCTAGGGATGTTGAGCATTTCTTCATGTGTCTATTTTGAATGTGTGGTCTTCTTAGCTAAATCAGAAACTCCTAGGTTGCTTCACAAAAATGCTCCACTCTTGACATAATGAAAGAAAATCTTGGGGAATGAGCACTAAAACAATGCATTTTTTAATAAAAAATATTTTTTTGCATATAAATTTGAAAACTCTTAGATTCAAGCAAAGGTAACCAGAGATTGAAAAATGGTGTAAGAGTCAGCTCCTAAATTGACCTCTACTAAACTACATTATCTGGTATATACATCTTGTTAGCCCTCTTCAACGTTTGATTTTATTTCGTCTATATCACTAATAAACTAGAGAAATGGTGTACATGAACTGTCATTAGTTCTCTTATGTTATTAAAAGGCTATAGCTTAAATCTTGGGATTTTCTCTGATCACTGGCTTCACAATGTCTGCTGAGAATGCTAAAACATGGTGGCTAACCAAAGCTTCTGTCCAACAACCTGAGAAGAACTGAGGTCTACAAACAAACACATGAGTATTAGAGAGAGCTTAGTAGAATGTTAACTGAAAAAACCTGATGATTGGAAATTTAGCTGCTATCTGCAACACATCATAAGTCACCATGAATCATTACTTTCAGGTAAGTCAATTAACATATTTTAGTAAATATGTCCAATTTTCTTCCTCTTTAATAAAATACTAATTCAACAGACACTTATTAAATATCTTCCTCATATGTACATATGATAAAATTTGTCACATAAAATAGCAGATAAAATTTTGAGGAGATAATTGTAACACAAAGAATGGTATGTATTGATTAAATCAGTGGATGTTTTATTTATGAGAAGTAGAGTGTTGGAAACTTAATCTAGGACTAGTTTACTTCATGTTATCCAGACAGTGATGTGTCATGGAGAAAAGTTTTGCTTCTTTTTCTCTTGTTCACGTACTAGACAGTATATTCAAGTGAACAACTACATGGAGTTGCAGATTAAAAAGAAATAAGAAAATCTACACATTCTTCCCTTGTTCTAGTGATATTGAAATGCTCAGAAAACTTATTGGTGCTCTTCAGTAGAACTCCAGGGTAAGCTCTATGTATGAGGCAGTTAGTATAAACATTCAAGGGTCTTTGTGGAATAACATAAGAACAGAGGAGGGATTCCGTAATCAGCAGTCCCAAAGAAAGGACTGAACTTGAGATCTCAAATTTACTAACAGTGAGTCATGATACTTGTAAGAATATATTTATTGCTTGTAATTCCAGATAAGATTGTCAGCAAAATTATCTATGAGCTTGCCAACTGCCTATCATTTATCACTTGATAATGAAGATTTGAACTCTAACTAATATATATTTAGAAAATTCCACAGCAGAATTATTCTTTTTAGCATAGCAAGGTCAAGATACTTTAAAGGGAATAGTAATTTTAAAAATGGCAGTTATTTTACTTTTTTAAATTACTCGCCCATGTTAGAAAATTGATGTGGGATCAAACCCTTTACTATCTAATACCTTTCATATCCAAGGTCAGAGCAATTTCTATCCAAATTGCAAATATGATCATTTTACTACTCAATTTCAGTAAATATCCAAAACATTTACTTCTTCAAATGTATTTTTCTTTTTTAGCTGGATATGATGCTTCAAGCTTCTTAGCTACTTGTGAAACAGGCACTGGAGAATTGCAGTTCAAGGCCAGCCTAGGCAAAATGATGTCCATGATTCTGCATCTCAACTGACTGCTGGACATGGTGCCAGCTACAGAGCAAGCACAATGTCTAAGTATCATGGCATGCACTTGTCATCTCTGGTGATGTAAGTAAGTACAAATAGGGAGATCACAACCCAGGTCAGACCAGGCATAATGCAAGACCATATCTTGAAAATAATCAACATTAAAAGGGATTGGAATTGAAGCTCAACTGATAGAGCTTCTACATAGCAAGCACAAGACACCGAGTTCAATTCTCTGTTGAATCAACTCAGTAAATTTCTTCTGATGGTACTGAAAAATAACTTATTCCAGGTCATTCTTGATTTTTTGTGTGTGTGTAAATATCTCCCTTTTCAACTTAAGGCTTAGCATACATTTGCCTTTTTTCTCAATTTAGTTGAGATCATATTTTTTCCTATTGAAGTTTCTTTCTTGACTAACTTAATACATGGATAAAATCCAGTTTTAATACCCACCACAGGGATGGAAATATTATTCCTGAATAGAGAACAAATTTCAACCAACTAACAACAAATAAATTTCAATCTGGATATATAAGTGGTAAGAATTAGTGTTCACCGACTCTGAAAAACAGTATGGAGGTTTCTCAACAAACTAAAAATACAACTACCCTATTATCTAGCAATTCCACTCCTGCACATTTATCCAAAGGATTACAAGCTAGGATACAGTGAAGCTGCTAGCACAACATTGTTGATAGCAGCACTGTTCACTATAGCCAAGGTATAGAATCACCCCAGATATCCCTCAATGGATGAATGAATCAAGTAAATGTGGCATATATACACAATTGAATTTTACTCATTCATTAGAAAGGATGATATTGCATTATATGCAAAGAAATGGAAAGACTTAGAAAAAATTATATTAAATGAAGTAAGTCAGGCCCAAAGAAACAATATGTTTTCTCTCATTTGTGGAAGTTCAAATTAATTACAAATATATAAGTAAATCCTTGGGTGATATGCAAGTGTATACAAATGAGTTAACTGAGAAATGGTAGATTTAAGGGGCAATTCAAACAATGTAATTTGTTAGAAAGGCAAAATCATAGTCCAACAAAATAAACACCAAAAAACAGATACTTGAGCGAAGTCAGATGGATCCATAGGGAGGAGATAGAGAATTCAATGCATATTCTACAAAATTAAAAAGTGAGAGAAGAGGAGGGCTGAAAGGGATTGGTGAGAATATTGAAAGTGGTGGCATTGATCAAGATCCATTATACACATAAATTGCTTTGATGAGTGGCAACTCCTGTGTACAACTTATTAAAGACAATAAGAAAGAATCAGTGAATTCTTACAAGGTATAGGTTTTAAGTTTTCAGCCCTTGGCAACAAGATGAAGTTGATATCTGCTTCTATCTTTGCTCTCTTGGACCCTGATCTGCTCTGTTTCTTCTGTTTTTCTATCTAATTAGATTTTGTGTCATATTGTCTACTATCTGGGATTTACAAACTCCATTTATTATATCTGAAGGTAGCATCAAGATTAACACTCTTTATGGTATAAATGAAGGCGCAGTCAACATGTTAACTATCTGCATAACTAAAATTTCTTAGAAACCTTATCATTAACATAGAATATTGAATTGTAATACTATCAAACAGTGTGCAAAGAAACTGAATATGGGTTATATCTTCTGTCATAGCTGTCAAGTCTATTTTTTGTAGACTGTGTCCCTAACAAAATCTTGGAAAAAATGAGTTATCTAAAAACAACTTTGTTAACTCGAGTGTAAACTAGAAACATGCAAAGAACATAACAAAACATCGTAGATAGTACAGATTTTATACATTATATATATTTACATATTTTTATATATTCAGTAGCACATGTCTACTGTTCATGCATTGCCATCATTCATTAAGGACACATATTGTAAAGCTGACACAAGTTCATAAGGAAAAGTAATGAAGTTCATTGGCTATTGTAAAGGCTATATTAATCTAATGAAAACATCCAGTTTTAGTGCATTTTATAATAATGGCTATGATAACAGATATATGATTGCTTCCCTTTGAACTCCACAGCGAATGGACAGATAAAAGACACATCCTTCCATGTTATTACAGTGTTCCAACCTCTTCCAAGGTGTTGATACTGTCCACAAAATTAAATATGAGCTCCAGAAAGAACTTAAAAAAATTAAAATCTGTCCTGCACAGTGGCTTGTGCCTGTAATCCTGCTACTCCAGAGGCAGAGATCAGAAGGATAATAATTTGAGACCGACATGGACAATCTTTCATAAAAAATAAGGCAACAAGAGCTAGAATGTGTCTGATTTGGTAGAGTTCCTGCCTACCATGTGTAAGGCACTAAGACCTTGGGCTCAAACTGTAGTATTGCCCATGGCAACCTTCCAAAATACAAATTTACAACCACAAATTTGTCTTCCATGTGGAAAAGCTCCAGTTCATGTATATGTAGCTACACTTATATTTCCTTGGTCTAAAATTAGTTATCTGGTTATAGGAAGATACAAGACATACTGGGAAAGAGAATCTTTAGTTGATTATGTGTAGCCATTTAATTAATTAATTAATAGGGGAAAACAGATTTTTTAATAAAAGCAATTTTTCTGTAACATTTTAAGGTATTTTGACTATCACAAAAAGACTAAGAGTTACTAAATCATTTTTCACACACTAATGATACTAAAGGGAATAATATGCCAGGAAACCACTAAAGTCACAATAAAAAAGATGGTCACATCCTTAAAGTAGTCACCTACTTTATATTTTATGTGACTTTACACTCAAATGCTTGGCACAAAGGAAATATCTACTAATTGGAAAGGGAGGGTACTTATTAAATATATTTTGATTCTTTCATTCTCTATACTAAAGAAGAACACTCTAATCATTCAATTTAGAACACATGTCACTTGGAGCACCAGTGGCACAATCGGTTAGCACATGGTACTTATACAGAATACATGTCATTGATGACAGATGTATATTAATGACTCTAGGTGAAAAATAGCATAACAAATTTGTCTTCATATTCTTTTTTTTTTTTTTTTTGGTCCAGTTGTGGGGCCTGAACTCTGGGCCTGGGCGCTGTCCCTCAGCTCTTCAGCTCAAGGCTAGCGCTCTACCACTTGAGCCACAGCACCACTTCTGGCTTTTTTCTTTTTGCTTATGTGGTGCTGAGGAATCGAACCCAGGGCCTCAGGCATGCAAGGCAAGCGCTCTACCACTGAGCCACCTTCCCAGCCCCATATTCTTTAACTGAAGGAATTTGGTGACAGTAATATAAACCCAATTTCAGCAGCTATGGTATTCTGATTGGAAACTTAATAAACATATTTACACAAATATTACATATGATTCTCATTAATACTCTAATTAATGACTCATTAATATTCTTATGACTATATGGAAATTATAATAGACATCAATTTATTTACAGTATATTACTAAAATGAATTTTACATTTTTTTACCCTGTATTTTCCTGTCTTTTTTTTCCTTTTTTATTGTGAAAATACCGTACAGAGGGATTACAATTACATGGGAAAGGTAACGAGTGCATTTCTTATAAAGCGTTGTTGCCTCTTCTGTTGTTTTCCCTTACCATCCCTTCCCATCTCCCTCCCCTCACCAGCCCCCTCCTCCCAGCCCCGTGCCAAAGATGTAAAGGTCATTTTCGACATAACGTCTTGTACATCTCATTGGTGCAAGGGGTCCACCTGTATCCCTATTTAAACAATTTGTTTTTTCCCTTCCCCTCCACAAATTATATCAACATCAAATACAGTGAAAACAGGGCTTATATCCTGGGGGAGGGACATACAAAGCAACAAAGAAATACCTTATAAATATGTGAGACACAATTGCAAGAAAGAAAAAAAAACATTTGAGTCCTTAACGTGGGGTTCATTTCACTTAACATCAACTTATCTGACCATTTCTGCTTGTCTCAGACATATACTAGTTATTGCAAATAAGGGAAACCATGGGACTCATGTTTTTTTGGGCCTGGCTTACTTCACTTAATATAATTTTTTCCAAGTCTTTCCATTTCCTAACAAATGTGGCAATGTCATTCTTTCTGATGGAGGCATTGAATTTTACAATTTTAAGGACAACTAGAAGAACCAAATTCTGTGATGGTAAAATGAGTATGGGTGATGTTGGACATTTAGGGATAATTAATATTTAGCTGTAGTATTTAGACTATTGTAAACTCATGTCAATCACAACTATAGTTCACAAAATTCTTAAGTTAATGAAAGTTATCCCTTCTTATTGTCATCAAAGTCTAAAAATTGAACATATTTATTTCACTTCTCTACCTCATCTGCTTTTAACCTTTCTTACCTCACCCATCCTATTCTATTCTATATACCATCTTTATTACCTGTCAGGTAGGGTTGTGCCATATTCTAAGCCACTTTTCCCTCACTTCCACATGTTTTTTAATGTCTTCTTTCTACCATACATCTCCCAGCACTGTACAGATTATACTTTTCTTTTTTCTTATTTACTTATTTATCTATTTATTTATATTGGAAAGGTGATGTACAGTTGGCTTATAGTTATATAAATCAGGTAATGAGTACATTTCTTTTTTAACAGTACCACCTCTTCCCACATTTTCTCACAGTTTTCACTCCTGGCCCCCTTCTGCACAAGTTGTATAGTTTTATTTCCACATAGTTTTTAGTGAGTATCACTGCTGCATTTATTTATCCTTTGTCCCACCCTTTCTGTGATCCCCCTTATCTGTCCCAAGACAAATTAACTCACATACAAGAAAAAACGTTATAGAAATCAGAAACCAGCAACAAAGGAGAAAGAAAATCACGAAAAACCCCACCAAAATAACAGAAAATTTCTTGGTACCATTTCTTGGAGTTCATTTTAATAAACATTCTTTTATACTATGATATGCAATAACTATTGAGCCTTTGTGTTCCTCTCTCCTAAGAATATCCTTCTTTGGTCTCACTATGTGAATGATTAGAGTCCTGTTTAATTTATCATGTCCAAGTGTAATTTTCATCTTTTACCATCCATCATCTTTACTTGTATATTTATTAGCATATTCTAATTATTACAAATGAGGGAAACTCTGCAACCTATGTTTCTTTGGGTCTGGTATACTTTTTTCAATTAATAAATGGGCTAAAGACAGACTTCTCAGAAAAAGTAAAAATAGCCAGTAGAGGGCTGGGAAGGTGGCTCAGTGGCAGAGCGCTTGCCTTACATGCCAGAGGCCCTGAGTTCGATTCCTCAGCACCACATAAGCAAAAAAAAAGCCGGAAGTGGCATTGTGGCTCAAGTGGTAGAGTGCTAGCCTTGAGCTAAAGAGCTGAGGGACAGCTCCCAGGCCCAGAGTTCAGGCCCCATGACCGGACCCCCCCCAAAAAATAGCCAGAAGACACATGAGAAATTTTTCAACATCTCTGGCCATATAAGCAATGCAGATCAAAACAACATTGAGATTCCACCTCACCCCAGTCAGAATGGACATCATCAAGAAAATTAGCAGAGATGTGGCCAAAAGGGAACTCTACTACACTGCTGATGGGAATGTAAACTTGTTCAACCACTCTGGAAAGCAATGTGGTTACTCAAAAGACTAAAAATAGAGCTTTCCTATGACCCATCAACTCCACTCCTGGACAATTATACAATATACCACAAACCAGGACACACTAGACTACCAGCATAACTATATTCATTGCAGCATTGTCTACCATATCAAGATATGGAATCAACCCAGGTGCCCCTCAGCAGATGAATGGATCAAGAAAATGTGTTATATATACAAAATGGGATTCTATGCTTCCATCAGAAATAATGATATTGCACCATTTATAAGGAAATGGAAAGACATGGAAAAATTATATTAAGCAAAGTAAGCTGAATTATACTTTTCATTCCTATGATGCCATGTCTTACTTCTGTCAGATCATACCCTGTTTTGACCTACTTTATATTATTCATCTTTTCCTTCTTCCAGGCATCTCTCCAATGCTCTATCTTATGATTTTCTTTCTGAATCATACTTTTACCAATATTCTGCTCAACATCTCCTAACCTTTCTCAAACCCTTCTATTCTGTTGGACTTGAACCATTTAAAATTTTCCAATATGTCCAACCATGCCAAATTAACCTGAACAGACTTTTCTTGCACTGAACAAAACTTTATGTTTCTACTCTTAAAGTCTTGTGGCTTTCCTGTTTCCTGACTGACAATACCTTCCTATCAAATAGAGGCTGAATGAAATTCTGATGTCTTTTATTCAAAAGAAAGGTGATATTTGTGATACTGCCATTATCTTTGGCACTAGCAGAATATCCTTGAATTCTGAGTTTGTCGTTGTCAAACGTTAGCAATGAGATCTGTTTTGTTTTTGCTTAGAAACTTTCATAAGCACTTTTTGAATTAATTCAAGCTTCATATGACAGCTACAGATAGCGGAGAGTAATCTTAACTATTTCAAAAATAAAACTTATATTGCACTCTTATAGCATGTGAAACAACAACAAAATGAGTTTAGAAGGCAAAAACAGAAAGGAGAATAATGAGACTGTGTTTAGATACATTTGAAATGATGAACAATGGGGAAATATGAATTATTCTACTACTTGCTTCTGCCTTAGCCATATTTAATGGCTCTTCAAGATTACCTAAAACATCTTTTTCTAGCTTTGTCATGCAGGCTACTTAGGTATTTACATTTCATGTGGATAAAGACAGGAACTGCAATAAAATAAATTCAATAATAAAAAAATGCCAAAAATGGTAGAGAACTCTTACATAAAATGAAGAACACTAAAGAGACTATATTAGTCTTAATTTTCTGTTTAATTGTCATAATTTCTTGTTTATATCACTGTATTATAAATCATTTGTGTTCTTCAGCTTATCAGAGAAAGACAGCTATTTACAACAAATATCTCTATAGGCCAAAGATTTGCATTATGATTTCTCTTTAAAGCTGATTCCTTAATTAGTGGGCTGAATGGTGGATTAAAAGATATCAAGTCATATATACTGAATATAAAACTCATGTGAGTAATAAGTATGCCAATATGCTAAACTATACAACTATACAAAACTTTTAATGAAATATACATTTATTTCTACCATAATAATTGATGTTAAAAATAAATAAAGGTATTCTTATGCTCTGTTTTGGTTCTACAAGAGGTGGAGAATAAAGTATGAGATTATTCATAGAAATGATTTAGTAGGAAAAATGTCCTTAAAGGAAAACTAAGAGAATAAGAGCGTTGGAAAAATCTGGGAGAACTGCCAGATCTCAATGCAAAATTGACTTAGAGTGAAGCAAAACGGTAAAGAAGGAAAAATTAAAGGTTGAGTGAAACCATTCCAAACTGCACAGTAGTCTATGATACTTCCACAAAGTCAATGGGGAGTTCTTGAGCCAAAATCCTCCATCTGGGCAGTCTTATATGTCTCAGGAATGAACCTGTTTTAGAAATTCAGTTGCAGTCAATTGTTTACTGGCTAGAAGCAGCACTTGGGAAGAGTGACCTGTATACAACAAAGGTATAAGGATGAAGTTCAAGGTTTACTAGGCCAAAGGACAATTATACTACTTGCCATCAGACTCATGAGAAGCATATCTTCATGTCATTGTACATGGAAACAAATTAATTTATAGATTAATTTAACAATAGATTTCAAATCTGTAATATCAATTCTGTCCCCATACTTCCAGTAACGTGTGTGTGTGTGTGTGTGTGTGTGTGTGTGTGTGTGTGTGTGTGTGTGTGTACAGATACTAAGGACTCAAGTCAAGGCCTGCACACTGGCCCTTAGCTTTTTCTCTCAAGGCTAGAGCATTACCACTTAAGGCACAGCTCTACTTCTGGATTATTTTGTGTGTGGTTAAATTGAACATGCATCTCATGGATTTTTCTCTCCAGACTGCTTTCAAACCACAGGCTACAGGTATGAACCAAAGTGCCTGGCCACAAATTATTTAATTTTTAATCCAAATATATTTACTATTATTACTACTACTATTATTATTATTAAATTTAGTAGTTGTACAAAGGAATTCCCATTTAATAAAGCAGTTTATAAATACAATTTATATTGATCAGTGTCACCTTTTTCAATATTCTCACTCATCCCTCCCCTACCCATCCATTTCCTCACTATTCTCAATTTTATAGAATATACATTGGATTCTTGACTACATTCTCCATTTCTTCTCCCCTTCATTAAGCTACCCCTTTGCCCTTGACCCCACCTCACCTTTAATTTTGCCTTTTTAAGAAATTACACTATTTGACATCCCCATTGAATCTATCATATATTAATTAATACATTTGTATATATATTTGTAACTGCCACATGAATTATTTACTTGTAAGTTTATAAGCCAAACCAAGCTTCCAAATATAAGGGAAAACATCCAAACTGTGCTTCTCTGGACCTGACATATTCACTTAACAGGCTTTTTCTAGGTATTTTCATTTCTTTATAAATTGTATAATATATTCTTTCTAATGAATGACTAAAATTGCATTGTGCATACATGCCACATTTTTTATCCTTTATTGAGGGGCATCTGATCTGATTTCATAGCTTGGTTATAGTGAATACTGCTGCAATAAACATGGTTGTGCTAGTAGTTTTACTGAATCATGGTTTGTAATTCAATACCCTTTTATGATAAAAGCTCTGGAGAAGCTGCGAACACATGGAACAGTCCTCAATATGATAAGGTTGTGTATGAAAAACCTACAACCAACACTACACTTAATGATGAAAAAATAAAATCATTCCTTCTAAGATCAAGAACAAGACAAGGATGTCCACTTTCTCCATTCCTCTTCAATATGGCACTGCAATTCCTAGCAAGAGCAATAAGGTAAACACACACACACACACACACACACACACACACACACACACACACACACACACACACACACACACACACACACACACACACACACGGAATCCAAATAGGAAAGGAAGAAGCAAATGATTCTTTTTTTTGTAAATATCATGATACTGTACTTAAAGGACTCTGAAGAATCCTCCTCCAAGCTACAAGAGCTCATAAAAACCTTTGGTAGTGTATAAAGTAGCAGGATATAAAATCAACCCACAAAAATCAATAGTTTTTCTGTACACCAACAATGAAAAGGCTGAGATTGAAATCAGAAAAGTAACTCGATTTGCAACAGCCTCAAAAAAAATACAAGCAAATACAATGTTATAGCATGATATAGCAATAACTCCTGTGAATAGAAGAAAAGAAATTTTAATATGTCCACCATAAAGAATTAATAAAATTTAGTATACAGATAGGTTATAAACTTGATTTAATCATTACCATATATATATCTATCTCTCTCTATATATATATGAATAGAATCATCACAGTGTGCCTCATAAGTAGATATAAGGATTATTATAACTATTCGATGAAAAACTTAAAGTACACATAGTGTGTATTAAGAAAATTGCCTGGGTATCTTAGCACACACATAAAATTCTAGTGTTTGGCAGGCAGATAGATTGTCAGTTCAAGGCCAGCCTAGGCTACATAGCAATACATTGTCTCCAAAATAAATAAATGTAATTAAAAATTACTGGAAAATAACATGCAAAAATTAATAGGATACTTTTGAATTATGTGTGTCAACATAGAAAGGAATCAACAATGTAGGGCAAAATTAGTCACAACAAAATTTATGTTCAATAAAAGGAAGAAAATCAAGAAAGATAAATGAAATTATCATTCTGAACAAAAGATGTACTTTTAACTCCAAAATTTCTCTAATAGAACAGATCCTCTCATTATTAGAGGAACTCTCTCACTTGATAAAAATGTATTAGTCTGAAATGATTGCAATCAACACTAATTTTTATGTTAACATAAACTTCTACCCCATCCTGAACTGTTAAGAAAAAAAAAGAGAGAAAACTACTAACTTAAAAATTATTGTCCATGACAGAATTATAGATTTTGAATACCACTGTAAATAAGACCTTTAAGCCTACTTTTAATGAAAATGTATAATAAATGGTTTTATCAAAGAATGGTGAATTACAAATTCTTGAAAATATGGAGATATTTTCTAGTGATAGTATCATTGCAAATTATGAAAGTGTTTTCTCTAAAGTATCTTGGAAGTGAATATGGTGTTCTCTAGAATATTGTGTCAGATCATTCAAGAAAATTAAGGGAAGGATACAATTGATAGATAATTTGTCAGTAGAATGTAAATAAAATTGTCTCATGAACCATAAAATGGGCAAAACGGATGTGTCCTCCCATGTTAAAGAAATTATTTTATTGTGATTCACCAAATATTGATTAGATAATTAATTTTAAAAAGCACGATTTAAAAAAGATTAGCAATGTTCATGTTATCAAAATACAATATACTCATAAGAGTTTACATGATAGTAACGATAGCATTAGTAGCGGCATACTATAAAATAGACTTGGAGGAAGGATATAAATTACTAAGGATTGTATAATAAAAAAAATTTGGAGGGTCTGGTCGTGGGGCCTGAACTCTGGGCCTGGGCGCTGTCCCTCAGCTCTTCAGCTCAAGACTAGCGCTTGAGCCACAGCGCCACTTCCGGCTTTTTTCTTTTGTGGTGCTGAGGCAGGGCCATGAGCATGCAAGGCAAGCGCTCTACCACTGAACCACCTTCCCAGCCCTGTATAATAAATTTATGACACTAGTGTACACACATGAGACATTACACCTCAAGTCAAGGTCATTTTCAATGATAAATGGGATCAAGAGATATGCAGGACATAATGAGGTAAGTAAAAATGGACCTCTGGTGAATGTTTTTGAGAAAATAAGAGAAGAATCAGAAATAACTCAGATTTTGAATTTGAACAACTGGTAAAATGCGTTTGCTGATTATCATAGAACACAATTACCTAACTTGATAGGACAATACTTGTAAATGATTATATAAAAGTGAAGAAGGAAAAAATTATTACCTGTTCCTGTAATTTTTCTAAAGCTTTCAGCAATCCAGGGAGGATGATTATAACTTGTCATTCTACTCAAGAAAATGATGTGCTATAACCCCTAGCATTTAGGAGTCATTGTGCAAAAAATAACTTTCAATATTGTAGAAAATGGAAACCAATCATTTACAAAAACGATTAGGAATTTTTTGGCTGAGGAAGCATTAAAATATAATAATACCTTTTTGACTGTCAGTATCACTGGCATTTTGAAGAAAATGTATACTTCTTATGTGCTTCTCACTTTATAGAATATATATTTATATATAACCAAATATTAAGTATTAATTACCATTTTTATTGAATTATGTCATTCACTTCTTTAGCAGTCTTCATAGAACAAAACCCCTTTTTAAACTTTTTTAAGGCTGAAGTATTTTATAAAAAGCTTTGAAAGATATGAAGTATATGCTTAAACTTAAGGAAAAATAACTGTTGCTTATAAAAAGTGCATGTATTCCATGCATTCTAAACTAAGTCACCTAGGAATGTGAAGAATGTATACCTTAACACTCTTCTTTATTTTCTCCAAAGAGAGATGTACATATGCACATATAATTAAAATTTTGTTCCCCTCATTACTGCTTTTGTAATTCTATGCATATCAAAATATATTGAGCAATATAATGTTACTTTAGGAAACTATTGTACTTTTTGCTCTATAAAAATCCATACATACTTGATTTTCTTTGGTTTACTTTGAAGACAAATAATGCAATCTTTTCCAAATAGTTTTCTGCATGGTGACAAAATAACAACTATAAGAGTCAAAGGACTTTATTTTCTTGTCAAGCCAAAGACACAGACAAAGTGAACTTGTTATTCCTGGGTGCTTATTCAACTAACTTGGCTTCTCATAAGAGACTTGTGAATACATAAAATGGCTCAACATCAGAAGTATCCAATTGCCTCTTATCAGAGCAATTCTTGTGCTGATAATACAGTAATGTCTTATTTTATAAATGTGTATACATTAAGGCATTATATTGTGACTAAAAGCAAGCAGAAACTGTAATAGATTTGACAGTTGAAAGAAAGATACAATGCTAGATGAGATTTCTCTCATTTTAATAAAGCTATAAGTTTTAGGACAGTCTCTCTAGTCTTTCTGAGTTTGTAAATAACACACAGATAGGAAATATGTAACCTAATAGACCTGAAAAACTAAAGAAAATAGTTAAGGAAATAGTCATGGATGAGAGGA
Organism: Dipodomys merriami; assembly: GCF_024711535.1. Taxonomy (NCBI): domain Eukaryota; kingdom Metazoa; phylum Chordata; class Mammalia; order Rodentia; family Heteromyidae; genus Dipodomys; species Dipodomys merriami. Next base: position 32,809,111 of record NW_027204492.1, on the reverse strand, counting down.
AATTTTAAAAAATCACAGAAATAAAGACAGCTGGGGGGAAGATACAAAATGCATATGAATAATATCTCTGCCCACTTAGAAAAAATAATTTTTAAAAAATCCAAATCTCCACAAGATTCAATTAACAACTTTAGGGCACAAATCAAAAACACTCAGAAATCTAAAATCAGGGGGAAAACCCAAGTCTATGACAAAAGAAGATTAATGAAGACCAAATTTAGTATTTTGAACATATGCAATAACTGTAAAATTCTAAAAAGTACCAGATATTTAACATACATATTTTTGAGTTCCAGAAAATGAGATATGTGTGGTGAGATATGTGTGAGTGAAAATTCACAAATTAGGTAAGACATGCAAATTTACAAATTTAGAGAACTTAATAAAGCATGAAAGGTAAATATCACAATTGCAAATAGACATATCTAAGTTTGTCTGCTTAAAATGAAATACTAAGGGAAAGTTGAAAACAAAATGGAAAATGATGTGGTATGTCAGAAGAAAATGACTTAATGAATAATAACTCCTCATTAGAACCACTGGAGGTTATTAGACACTAGAAAAACGTGTCAAAGGACTGGGAAAGTATATATTAACCTTTCTTTAATGAATAAAAAGCAAAAGTATTTGAAGATAAAGGAAAACATAAGAATGTGTCAATCACATAGGCACCTCATAAGAAATTATAGGAGATATTTTTCAGACAACAATGCTACAAGAAAATGTGGAAAATGTTTGTAAAATCAAAATTTGATATCATAAATTTGTCTACAATGGAGCAAAAGGTAAAAGTACTCTATCATGGACATTTAAGCTGCTGAATTGGTTCTCTATGTCTGTCTAGACAGAGATTTTAAATTCTCAAATAGATCATTGATGCACATCTTTTAAAAATATGTGCATCAGTGGCTGGGGCAGTGGCTCATTGCCTCGTATGCTTGAGGCCCTGGGTTCAATTCCTCAGCACCACATATACAGATAAAGCCAGAAAATGGTACTGTGACTTATGTGGTAGAACACTAGACTTGAGTTGAAGAGCTGAGGGACAGTGCCCAGGCCCAGAGTTCAAACCCCATGATCAAACCCCCTCCCCCAAAAAATATGCATCAAGCATTAATTTCTAGAGACATTATGGAAGATTTTTGTTCATGAAAGAGTAGCTTGAATTTTGGATGCTTACTTAAATCTATTAAAATTGGTCTTGAGATTTAACTTTGAAACTGTTTTTGTATTGGTTGAGTAAAAATGGATTTTTTTCTCCTAATTTAAGCTCTCTGAAAAGCATCTCAAAGCAACAGAAGGAAGGATAAAGTACAAATTTTTTCTTTGATAAAATAAAAGGATGTGTAAGATCCTGAATCACAATAGATGTGAAAGGATATAAAGATAAACAATGTGTTGGAAGACACCAAAAGAGAATACACATGCCCCCAGTGTTTAGTGGAAATTCACAAATCATAGTTCTTTCAAACACACAGCAGCATATTCTAAATGATAAAATCATTTCTTTCCACAACAAAAGTATTCTCTAATTTGAATTGTTTGACATTATGTTCTAGGTACATTTTAAGTTTCTTACATTTGAAGAAAATTACAATTGTGCTTCTTCAGAGCTCCCTTGTAGCGAGATAATTAGTAAAAATATAGTGAATTTTAACACTCTAAGTTTATTGATATAGATTTATACTATCTACAAATTGTGAGTCAATGAATTATCTCAGTTATAGCATACAAAAGTTATTTTTTAGAATATAATACAGAAGTTCCCTTACCAGACTACAAGTTCTCTATAGGATATAGAATTTTGAGGCCAAGAGTAGGAGAAATTCTCATTACATTCATGGTTTTGAGTGCCAGAAATTGAGATATATGAGATGAAATATGTGTGTGTGCGTAGACTGATAGATAAATCTTATTGTAATTCTTTTTTACAGTTTTTGAAATTGATATTTATAAAGGTGATATGAAGAGGGGTTACAGTTACATAAGTCAGGTAAAGACTATATTTTTTTTTCCTTTTACTGGTCCTGGGGCTTGAATTCTGGGCCTGGGCACTGTCCCTGAGCTTCTTTTGCTCAAGATGAGAGTGCTCTACCACTTGAGTCACAGAGCCACTTCTGGCTGTTTTGAGTAATTTGTTGGAAGTAAGAGTCTCACAGGCTTTCTTGACCAGGCTGCCTTCGAACCATGAACCTCAGATCTCAGCTTCTGAGTAGCTAGAATTACAAGTATGAGCCACTAGTTCCCAGCACATTGATTTTTTAAATTACTAAGATAAATATTTTTAAATACTATGAAAAAATAGAAAGGGACATAAAACCAATCATGGAAGAAGCATTGTCTCTCTATAGGAGAGATTAGAATTATTCATTGAGAGAATAAAAACAGCAAGCATGGAAGTACAGAGGAAAATGGTCATGAAGGAAACACAACTGGAATATTCAATGTATTCATGTTAATGAGTGGGGGAAATTCAGATTAACAAAGGAAATGTTGACGTGAGTTACAATTTGAAGGATTTTATGCCATGTGAAATAAATTTAATTTAGTAAGCTTCAATATTCTTCAAATGACTTTACATGCTCCTGCTTTCATCATTCTAATTAGGCTCTTACACAGAATCTACTGAGCGTATTCCAAAACACATTTATACCGGTTGTATGCATTAATGTGATAGTAGTGTAAGGAAATGAAAGTGATAAAGTAGAAAAACAAAGAGTTTTCCTATCTGTGAAAACTAACTTGAATGCTTTCAACAATATTATGAAAATATAATTTTTAATCATAACTTTTGAATGTGATGTGGATGAGAACAACAAACCATAGTGAAAATCTCATTAATATTTAGATTTAGATTTCTGAACTCAGATTGTTTCCTAAGTTCTCTAAAGAAACTCAAGTTGTGAAAAATGAGTTATCAGATAAAATTCAAGTAAAAAAGATAATGTGGAACTCAAACTATTGATACAAACGAAAAGCTTCTTTTGAAAACAGGTGAGTATAGTTATATATGTTGTTTATAAAGATTTATGGAATATTCATCAGTTTTACATTTTTCCAATTTTACCAACATATAAAACACCAAGAACCTACAACCATGGCATAGAAATAAAAAAGTCCTTCTCATGTGGAATTTGCCATAAAGCTTTTACAGACAGCTGTTGGAGAGCAATTATTTTTAAATATCATGAAATATATGCTTCTCAAATGAATTCATGTGAATATGTAAGAGGTACTTCAACCAGTTTTGCTGAAAATCCTTGTTTCCTTGCTTTGGCTAGAAATTAACTAAAAATCTGAAAAAAATATCCTGCATTTTTGTTCCCCTTTCTATATTTCTCTGCTCTAAGGCATTTTTTCTACATAACTTTGTAATCACCTTAGAATTCAAAAAGTACAAGATTTAATCATAACATGTTTACAAGAAACAGTTGAGAAAAGTCTCCCCACAGGAAACATTAAAACTTCTGCAGGATAACACATGAATGTCTACATCTATTACCCTCCCTGAGATCCACCTGGCACCTGAGATCCACAGGACTGAGATTCAAACCCATATTGGGCAGAAAAGCCTTTAAGACTCTTTAAAAATAGGGCTGGGATGTAGCTCAGTGGCAAAGCGCTTGCCTAGCAAGTGCAACGTCCTGGGTTCGATCCCCAGTACCAAAAAAGAAAAGACAAAAAAATACAGTTAAAAAAAACCCAAACAACAAAAAAAAAAAGACTCTTTAAAAATAATCAACAAAAAAGCTATTTGGCAGGAGCAGAGAGGCTAAGCAAGATGGGTAAAAATGGGGCTTGTGTTCAAACCTCAGTATCAATAAAAAAAAAAAAAAAAGAAAGACAAAACAAAACAAAAATCCTCCTGGGGACAGACTACCTGCCAGGCAAGGTGATTTGCTTATCCTGACCAAAATTGGGATGATAGAGACAGCTGCTCCACAAGTCTTCATTAATGATCAAACAGGCCATACTTGTCCAGGACTGATTAATAATTATGCATCCCTCCCCCTCACTTGTTCTCCAGCTCTTTGATTTTTCTCTTCCTTCCTTCTGTTCCGTCCCTTTCTTTATCCTAAATTCTTATTCCTTCTCCCCTTATTTTTCATTATATTTATATTTCTTTTAATTTCACGTTAACTTGTTTTCCTTTATTTCTGGTTCTACTCTCCTCCCTACTTTTCTTTAGTACATTGAACCCTAATTGTCAGTTACCACTTTGACTCTGTCTAATTTGCCCAACCTTTTATCTTTTATCCTTTTGGTTCAAATTTTGTTGTTGTTGTTTGGCTGTGGGTCTTGAACTCTGGGCCTGGGCGCTGTCCCTGATCTCGTTGGCTCAAGGCTAGCACTCTACCACTTGAACCATAGCACCACTTCCGGTTTTCTGGTGGTTAATTGGAGAAAAGAGTTTCATGGACTTTCCTGCTGGGCTGCCTTTGAACTGCAATCCTCAGACCTCAGCCTCCCTGAATAGCTAGGATTATAGACTGCAGCCACCGGCACCCAGAAGTTCAGATTATTTTATCGCTCACAACATATTTGCTCACTGGCTACAATTATATATAATCTCCTTTCCTGAACCACAATACCCCTTCCAAACACAAGAAAAGGAGTACTTAAGAGAATAATTATGAATTTGAACCTATAGGGCTGGGAAGGTGGCTCAGTGGTAGAGCGCTTGCCTTGGATGCCTGAGGCCCTGGGTTCGATTCCTCAGCACCACATAAGCAAAAAGAAAAAAGCCAGAAGTGGTGCTGTGGCTCAAGTGGTAGAGCACTAGCCTTGAGCTGAAGAGCTGAGGGACAGCACCCAGGCCCAGAGTTCAGGCCTCACGACTGGACCCCCTCCCCAAAAAAAATGAACCTATAAAGTCTGTGCAATATAGGAATGAAAGAAACCCAATTACTTTGGGTTGGTTTCTTTAAATTGAGTTTCATTTTGGTTTTGGATTTGCTTTTGTTTCCAGATGGGTGGAAAGAATTATAGAAACACAAGAAAAAGGCAAGTCAAGGAATGTCAACTCCCATACAAAATAAGCAGGCAATAGAGCAATCAATGAAAGATCAAGAAGAGAGCTTTAAAAACACTGTTGGTAAATACGTTGAATGAAAAGATAGCACACACAAGGCTACACATGAATGTGATGAAACAAATATTTTTAGAGGAATACATGAAATCTACAAACAGGTAAACAAATTGTAAGCGAAGGTAAGGGACTCAACTAAAACAATAGTTACTCAGCTAAAGAATATGAGACTAGACTCAGAAAATCAAATATAGGAAAGAAAGTACTTCTTAAAAGACCTAAAGCAAAGTCTTAATAAAGAGATTGGAGATATCAAAACTGATCAACCTTCATAACCTTCATAACCGAGGGACAAAAAAATATTCTTCCACAACCAGGAAAAATTGAAACAATTTATGTCCACAAAACCAGCGTTATAAAAGATACTTAAAGAAATAGCATATAGAAAACCATGGAGAACACAATATTGTCAGAGAAATGGCCCCTTAGCAGAGAACCAGATAAATATAGCAAGAAATGATGAAGCACAGTTCCTGAGAAGGATGATAACATGATAAGAACTGCCAAAAACTTCTTAGTCCTAACTCTCAATATTAATGGATTTAACTCTCCAATTAAACAACATATATTAACTAGTTGGATCAATAAGCAAGCCCCATCCATCTGCTGTCTTCAAGGGACAATCTTGCCTACAAAAACAAACATATTCTGGAACTGAAAGGCTGGAATAAAATATATCAAGTAAACAGTTCCCATAAGCAAGCCAGAGTAGCAATATTGATATCAGATAAAATCAACTTCAAACTAAAATTAATGAGAAGAGACAGAGGACATTATAGATAATAAAGAGATCCCTCCTACAGCAGGATAGAACAATTCCAAGTATCTATACACCAAATACCAGAACACTCAACTTCATCAAACAAATACTAATTAACCTTTAAAAAATGCAGATTGAAACACATTTATTGTTGGTTATTTTGACACATCATTGTTGCATCTGGATAGATCATCCCAGCAAAACTTCATCAGAGAAACCTGAGACCTAAATAATTGCATCTACCAGCTAAATGTAACAAACACCCACAGAATATTTCACCCGGCACCATCAAAATATGCATGCTTCTCAGCATCTCATGGAACATTCTCCAAAGTAGATCACATTTTAGATTACAAAATATATCTGTACAATTTCATAAAAACTGAAAATATTGTCTGCATTCTATCAGACCATATGGAATAAAATCAGAATTTAACACAAAAAGCAATCACAGAAAATTTTCTAACTCATGGAAACTGAACAACACATTGTTGAATCACCAGTGGGTGTTCAAGGGATCAGAAAAGAAATTCTAATGTTTAAGGAATTAAAAATGACCACACAAAATACTAGGTCCTCTGGGACACAACAAAGGCAGAACTCAGAGAAAAATTTATATGAGTGCCTACATCAAGAAATTGAAGAAATCTCAAATCAATACTTTAATGATACCCCTTAAGCTCATAGAAAAAGAGGAACAAGCCAAACCTCAAACCAGTGGAGGGAAACAAATAATCAAAATTAAATCAGTACTAAATGGATTGGAGACTAAAGAAAAACAACCACCTAAGAACATAACAAACAGCTGGTTCTTTGAAACAATTAATAAAACTGACAGATCCTTAGCAAACCTGACCAAAAAAGAAGGGAACATAACCAAATAAATAAAATCACAGATGAGAATGGGAACCTGACGATAGATACAAGCAAGATCCAGAACATTATAAGGGAATTCTTTGCAAACCTTTATGCTAACAAATTTGAGACTCTAAAAGAACTGGAAGAATTCCTAACAAATGTTGGTATACCCAAACTATATAAAGAAAGTTTAAACCAAATAAATAGATACATAAAATAATAATATAGAAATGATAATAAAAGATCTCCCATCCAAGAACTGCCCAGGATCTTATGGATTCCCATTCCAGTTTGGTAAGGCCTTAAAAGGAGAAATCATTCCAATACTCCTCAAACTCTTCCATGAAATTGAAAGGGAAAGATTACTACCAAACTCATTCTAAGAAGCCAGCTTAGTCCCCATCCCAAATTCATCAAAATAGAGAACTATAGATCCATCTCTTTGATGAACGTTGATGCAAAATTTCTCAATAAAATTCTGGCCATCTGAATTCAACAGCTAACCAATAAACTTATATAATATGACCCAACAGGATAATTCAACACAACAATAGGAGCAAGAATAAGAAACGAATAATAATCTCAACCAATGCTGAAAACGCATTTGACAAGATCCAACAAGATCTTTTTTTTTTTTTGGTCGGTCATGGGGCTTGAACTCTGGGCTTGGGCGCTGTCCCTGCGCTCTTCAGCTCAAGGTGAGCGCTCTACCACTTGAGCTACAGTGCCACTTCCAGTTTTCTAGTGTTTCATTGGAGATTAGAGTCTCACAGACTTTCCTGTGGGCTGGCTTTGAACCGCAATCCTCAGATCTCAGCCTCCTGAGACAAGGCCCGAGCTGCAGCCCGTCTAAATAAAACCTTAAAACTGCTGAAAGTCTGACTCTCAGTGGTCTTGGTGCGGGTCCTGTGACCTGGGCACAACATATTAGTGGGGGCTTGCCCAGGATCCCCCCAAGATCCCCAAGACCTCAGACTCCAAAGGTAAAACAGTGCTGTCTTTGTTAATTTGTCTTGTCCTGTCGTTTGCTGTTTTACTTTCATTTTCCTTTGTGAGGATGGCCACTCCAATTAGTATTGTGTAAAGGGTTGTCGAAGTGGATGTGCTTGCATGACAACACTGGAGGAACCGGGAGAAGTCCCAGATCCTCTTGTGAGGGGGGGTTCCTTGGAACCCCGCCATGTGAATTGTGGGGCAGGGTCCTTGGAACCCCGCTGTGTAGAGTGCGGGTCCTTGAAACCCCGCCATGTGGGGCGGGGGTCCTTGGAACCCCGCCGTGTGAATTGGGGGGCCAGGGTCTTTTCAGTGTTGGGCCAGAACTGACCAAGAGGGCCTCCTAACCAAGGCCCAACTTGCCCACTGTGGGTCCAATCCTGCTGTGGGGCATAGGTTGGTGTGGAACCCCGCCATGACCAGAGTCAGCAGACCAATTCGGAAGATCTCCACTTCTTAACTGTTAGGCTTGCATGTGTTTTGTTTGTATTGTTTATTGTTTTTTGGACTGTACGACTGACGGGACTGGAAACCATGGGCACCACTCCATCTAGCACCCTAGACTTACAAAAAGAATCTAAGATTTAATTTGTTTGCATGAAACTATTCTCTTTACTCATCAGCCCACTTGGGATGATTGCAGTCAGCTTTTACAGGTCCTTTTACCACCGAAGAGAGAGACCGTATCTGAGAGACAGCACAGAAACATATCCATGGCCCCACAGGAGCGCCCGTCACGGATCCTGCCCTGATCGCTGAGTATTTTCCTGAGATCCAACCGACATGGGACTATAATATGGTTGAAGGTAGGGAGCTACTCCTCGTCTACCGCCAGGTTCTGTTGGCTGGTCTCAAGGCGGCAGCTCACCGACCTACTAATATGGCCAAGGTTTCTGATGTTAGACAGGAAGGAAGTGAAAGTCTGGCAGCATATCTTGAGTGGCTCATGGAAGCTTTTAGTCAATATACCCCGTATGATCTTGAGACCCAGGAGTCGGCTCAGATGATTATGTTTGCCTATATAAATCAAGCTGCACCAGACATAAAGCAAAAGTTGCAGACTCTAGACAGACTTGGTGAAAAGTCTATTAGGGATCTAGTAGCCACAGCAGAAAAGGTTTTCAATAAGAGAGAGACAGAGGAGCAAAGAGAGGAAAGGAAGGACAGAGAACATGAAATTGAGCATGAAAAGAGAGACCGGGCCAAGGAAAAGAGGTCAGACTTGTTGGACTCGCCACTATTGCATGCCAAGCATACCTGGTTCACAGATGGCAGCAGTTTCATTCGAGATGGAAAAAGGTATGCGGGCGCAGCAGCCACCACGGACACTGAGATAGTGTGGGCAGAAGCACTCCCCCAGGGAACGTCTGCACAAAGAACAGAACTAGTGGCAATAACAAAAGCCCTACAAATGGGAAAAGGGAAGAGACCAAACATTTACATGGACAGTCAGTATGCATTTGCTACTGTACTGTGCATGTCCATGGAGCCATTTACCAAGACAGGGGGCTGCTGACAGCTGAGGGAAAGACTGAATTTTAAGCCTCATCTGGGCCTTATGGGAACCAGCAAATATTGCCATTATGCACTAACCTGGCCATCAAAAGGTAACTGATTCTACAACCAAAGGAAATAACTTGGCTGATCAGGTAGCTAAGGAGGTGGCCCCCCAGCCCAGAGCAGAAGTACTGACTGTAGTAGACACAGGGCTAAGAGCTTTGCCTCCTAAACCTCAGTACTCCCAAGAAGACTTGGAGTGGATAAAGAAAATGCCCATGGCCTATAAATCCCCGGACAGAGAAGGAAACAAAGACTGGTGGAAAACTGGTGAGGGGAAACTTATCTTGCCACAAAGATTGGGCAAGGGGATTCTTAAGAGAATCCATCGGGCCTCTCACATGGGAACCTGAAGAATGCAGGACTTGCTCCGACACTCAGAAGTAAAAATTAGGCAAGGAAATCAACTCATTGAGGACATTGATAAAAATTGTAAAGCTTGTCAGCTCACCAATGCCCCCAATCAACTGGTTACAAAAGGAGCTCGCCTCCATGGAGATAGGCCAGGTGTGTATTGGGAAGTAGACTTCACAGAAATTAAAACTGGAAAATTTGGATATAAATATTTTCTAGTTTTTGTAGACACCTTTTCAGGATGGGTTGAAGATTACCCAACAAAGCATGAGACCTCAAACATCGTGGCTAAGAAGATCCTGGAAGAAATCCTACCCAGGTATGGATTCTCATCCACCATCGGGTCAGACAATGGACCAGCTTTCATCTCAAAAGTAAGTAAGGGAATAGCTGTGGCACTGGGGACAGATTGGAGATTGCACTGTGCTTATAGACCCCAGAGTTCAGGGAAGGTAGAAAGAATGAATCAGACTCTAAAAGAGACCTTAACTAAATTGGCTTTGGAGACTGGCGCAGAGTGGGTATCGCTCCTTCCTTTTGCCCTGTTTAGAGTAAGAAATTCACCCTATCAGGTTGGCAATACTCCTTTTGAAATAATGTATGGACATCCTCCACCCATTATCCCTAACCTTCAGACTGAATTGATTGCTGATTTGAGTGATACTGAATTTCTATGTAAATTTGACTATCTACAGCTTGTGCACAAAAGTGTGTGGCCCCAGCTTAGAGCATTATATGATTCTGCTTCTATTCCTACCCCCCATTCCTTTAAACCAGGGGACTGGGTATTTGTTCAAAGGCACAACTTGAGATCTCTGGAACCATGGTGGAAGGGACCTTACATGGTGCTACTGGCTACACCCACTGCCCTTAAGGTGGTCGGCATTGCTGCTTGGATCCACTGCTCCCATGCCTGACCAGCTGACCCCTTTGCCCTGGATGACGATGGGGAAACATGGGAAGTCAAGCATCCTACCCAACCACTCCGCATATGCCTCAAGAAAAGAAAAATGGACTGATTGTTATTGATATTGTTGTTTAATAGTATGTCTAAGGTCAGAGAGAGACTATACCCGTTCAAGATCAAGAGCTGTTGGAGTTTAGTTTTGGGCCTGAGCAACAAGATTGTGTCTCAGCACCATAAGTCAAGGGGGGGCGGGAATGAAGGGTTAAAGTTTTGAGGCAGTTAACACTTGTTGCTTGTTTAAACTAAACCTAAGATCAGCAAATTCTGTCTACCAGACCAACACATGGTGGTAATCCGAACACCTGGTTGGTTGTGTGCCTTTATAAACCTTGCAAATCTTTAGCTTGGGGCTCTCCTCCTAGGCTCTGCTGTGTCAGAGTGTAGGATGAGGCCCGAGCTGCAGCCCATCTAAATAAAACCTTAAAACAGCTGTAAAGTCTGACTCTCGGTGGTCTTCTTGGTGGGGGTCCTGTGACCTGGGCACAACACTTTAAAGGTTAAACATAGATCTTCCATATGACCCAGCAATCCCGCTTCTGTGCATTTACTGAAATAACCAGAAACACTCCTATTAAAGCCACCAGCATAACTGTGTTCACTGAAGCATTATTTACCATAGCCAAGATATAGAATCAACCCAAATGTCCCCTAATGGATTAAAGGATCAAGAACTTGTAGTCTATGTTTTCATCACTACGAATGACCTTGCCCCATTCATAAGGAAATGGAGGGACTTGGAAAAGTTACATTGAGCAAAGGAACCCAGACCCAAAGCAAATTAGGCTGCATGATCTCTTTCCTTTGTAATAACTAGAATGTGTTTATTTATCTACATGTTAATCCAATGGATAATAAAAGACAAATAAATACATTTGGACATGATTAATTAAAAAGCACTCCAAGCATTCACACATTGAGAACAAAGTAAGGTATTTTCAGGAAAGGATCACAATGGCTCAATAGCTATGTATATATGACCATATAAAATAATGATTATCAAAATGAACTCCAAGAAATGGAAATAAAAGGTATTTTAGTGCACTATTTGCACTATTTCTTTTTTCTTTCTTTTTTTCCCTTTGATTTATTCCCTTTTGTCGCTGTTTGATTTCTGTACTCTTTGTATGTACATAAGTTTATCTGATTTGGAGAAAGGAAAGGGACTCACAGAAATGATGGGTCAAAGGGGGAATCAATTCAGCACTGATACTATACACTATGTTAGAAATGAACTTTACTACTTGCCAGGAGAGGGGGAACCAGAGGGACAAACAGTGAGAGAAAATCAGGGAGGATATAGTACTCTTCAAAAAGAAATATAGATGTTTCCTGACTTCTGTGGAGCACATGGGCAGCAAAGATGGCGCTGGGAGGCGGTTGAGTGGGCAGAGCCTAATTTACTGTAGAGCACATGGGCAGCCAAGATGGCGCTGGGAGAGAGTAGAATGAGGAGAGCCTAATTTACTGTAGAGCACATGGGCAGCCAAGATGGCGCTGGGAGAGAGTAGAGTGTGCAGAGCCCAATTCATCTTCCAATCAGTGCCTAACCAGCCCATGAAGGCTCAGGTGCATGATAGGGTGTGACCTTGACAGTAATTGGTTCCTCTTCCTCCCTTGCCATGCCACCCGCCCCTTTTGTCTTTAAAAGGGGCTGCTCTCTGTTAATAAATGAGTTTTTCTACCTGCTGGATTTGGCTCCCCGCTGTGTCTGATTGTCTCCCTGGCTGAGGGAGGCTGGGGAACGGGCGAGTGCCGCATTTACCTTTCCTCAGACCCCGTCCGTCTTTCGTGGGACAGACCAAGACCCAACATCTGGCGCCCAACGTGGGGCACGAAAGGAAAAGATACCGGCCGAGGCTAAGCGATCTCTCAGAGTAAGTGAAACCCTAAATATGGGTAATGCTATATCACAGAAAAAGGAGGAGGAGGCAACATTAAGCCTAGAAGGAGTACAGGAGGACTTGGGAAGTGAAAAGGAAAAGGAAAAGGAACAGGTCAAATTCGACCAGGAACGCACTATAACTCCTCTGCACATTACCTTTACAATAAAATTTAAATTAAAAAAGTATTGAAAACTTATATGTGTACTTCAAAGTTAGCTGAAGGTGGGTTGAAATACTTAATTTGTGTCAAGTACTCTATCTCTTTCCTCCACCTTTCAAGATTAGCATCTGTTTATTTGGCATAGACTAGCAGTAGTCCAACCTGACATGTGTAATCCCAAGAATTTGTACCTGGCTTTAAAAATCGGGTTTTAATTACAGTTTTCAATTATTATCATCCAAATCATGTATTTTTCTTACTAGCATTTTATTATGGAGTAATGATATGGAGTAATCACCTTTAAAATAACAATAAATCAACTTTATTGTATGGCAGACACTACACTAAATGCTTTGTAGAAATTTTAGTTCCTTTAATTTTCATACCTGTCAAACTAGCTATGACATAAACTACCATGAATAGCCTATCATGACTACTTTTGTTCCAAATGAATATCATAATGAATAAACTATGCACCTACTTTCACACTAAATAATCCAGGTCCAGTATAAATTGCTTGTAGTTTGAGGAAGAAAATAAGCAAAGTATTATAAATAATTTTTTGTTTAAAAAATAAATAAATTCTAAAGAAAAAAGCTCCCCATTGTAATCAAATGAATGATATAATCAAATTAAACACTGAAGGTAAAATTAGAAATATATTTTACCAAAGAATAGTTGAAGTTACATGATTGATTAATTCATAGATATGTGTTATTTCAACTGATGCAGAGTGAAATTTATATTCTGGGATCTATTTCCAAAAAGCTATGAAACATCCAACTCACTTTGCTAATTTTTGTTGAAATCAGGTCTTTGAAATTTTTTAAACACTTAATGTGTATGAACCCTTTACATCTATACTTCTGTAGTTTTAAGGAGGGAAAAACCAGAAAGCTAGCTTTCCAATTTAATGAGGCTAGGCGAACTTAGGAGACCTGCTTAAGAACCTCAAAATTTAAAAAATTATGGAAGTGTGAAGTACAGTGTTATAAAATTCTGAATAGTGTATTTCTTTTCATTCTCAGTTTTTCTGCTAAATTCTACAGAACAAAAGTAAATAAAACAAAACAATGAAATTAAGACACTAAGTGGTATATTCTAAAAGGAACTTCCAATAAGCTGCCTGATCCTAAATCAAAAAGTCCTATTACAGGTCTTCCTGAGTGATGTTCAGACTCAACCCATGGGCGAGCCAACCAGTGAAGTACATAATGGAGAAATTCAAAGGTAGAGAAAGTTCAAAGAAGTGATGCCTCTGCCTCCTTGTGGTAATGTGGAAGGAATGTTTCTTTCTAGAACTAAATTATGTTGTGTTCCAAGTAAAACTATTGATAAGTTTTGGTGTAAGTGTGAGAAGAGTAGTGAAGCATTTTGGTCTAGATATTTGCTTAGGCAACAGGTTTACTGTTGTTAGACCTACCTGGAGTTGGGATAAGATGGAAGGATTTACACAAGATATGCCAGTATGCTTCTATAGTTGTGCTTCTACAGTTGCATAACTACAGTTTCAATCCTCAAGGAAAAGTGCTATTGTTGTTTTTAAGAATGTTAGTAGAAGAATTTGATAAAGAACAAAACAAGTTGATAATTGTGCAGTAGGGAAGTCCTAGGAGTTCTCAAGAATATCTCCATGGACATATGAAAGAAAAATTTGCGTGCCTGTCACACAGAGAGGATACATACAGAAAGTACCTGATAAATCAAGAAATTATCAGTAACTTGCAGACTGAATATTTGCTTTCCCAAAATTTTTTGTTGAAATCTTAATCCTAGTGATGATATTCGGAAATGATAGATCATGGAAGCGGTACCTTAGTAAATGGGATTAATCAATGTAAGACCAGATATCCTGAAAATATTACAGGAAGGGCCAAGGGCAACACTAGGGCTCTTAGGCACAGGTGGAAACTTGCTAAGTGAAGATACAGAGTTACAACAAATCAAAGAAAACCTGGATAAATGGGGCTGCATCAAAGTGAAGAGTTTCTGCATAGAAAGGACACAGGTAACTAGATGTACACAAAGCCATCACAATGGGAGAAGGTTTTTATTAACTATGCATCACACAAAGACCTCATATCTAACATTTAGAGCTCAAAAAATTAAACCGCACAAAAATAATCCCTCAAAGAAACAACTCAATAAATGGGCTAAAGACTTAATGAAATAGAGACTTCTCAGAAGAAGTAGGAATGACCAATAGATACATGAAGAAATGTTCAACATCTCTAAGTATAAAAGAAATGCAAATCAAAACATTGAGATTCCACCTCAGCCCAGTTAGAATGGCTATTATCTCCCTGATAAGTGGATGTTAAATCCAAAATGTAAGGAGATACAACAAAGTAAACAAGTCTCGAGAAACAAAGGACCTCCACTCATATGGTCGAATCATTACTAAATGACTCCACTGTGATGACCACATATATGTGCACATCAGAGGGAAACTAGGAGGAGGACACAGAAACAGAGGGAAGCAGGGGAAATCATACAATAGCGGGACCCCTCAGATGCACTGGTCATTGATCAAAACAAACTAAGCAACTCAATGGCAGTGATAGGAGGGAGGGAATGAGCAGGAAAGAGGGAACAACTGACACTAGGCAAAAGGAAAGAATAACTATATTGTCAAAGTTCATAGAACTCATAAACTTTATAGACCATGATAAAGACAATTTGCCCCATGAAGGTTAGAATGTGTTTGTGACTTTAACTAAGTATCACTATTCACAATAAAAAAAATGCTAAAAAAGAAAAGAAAAGAAAACAGACAAGAACAGATGCTGCCAGGAAAACTACTACACTGTAAACTTGTTCACCCACTCTAGAAAGCAGTATGGAGGTTCCTCAAAAGACTAAACTTAGATCTTCCCTACGACTCAGTACTCCCAATCCTGGGCATTTAACCAATAGACCACTAACCAGGCCACACTAAAGCAACCAGCACAACCATATTCATTGCAGTGTTGTTTACCATAGCCAAGATATAGAATCAACCTTAATGTCCCTCAATGGTCAAATGGATCAAGAAAATGTGTTATATATACACAATGAACTCCTATACTTCTATCAGAAGAATGATATTTTATTACTCATAAGGAAATGGAAAGACTTGGAAAAAATATATAAAGCGAAGCCAGACCCAAAGAAAAAGAAGTTGCATGACTTACCTCATTTGTTGTAACTAAAAAGTGACTATAAATGTACAAGTAAACATGCTGGATGATAAAACACAAAACAATACACTTGGATTTGATAAATCATACAGGACTCTAGACATTTACCCACTGAGACCAAAGGAGGATACTCTTAGGAGAGGATCACAAAGGTTCAATAGCTATGGGGATATGAACATATAAAGTGATGTTCATTGAAATGAATTCCAAGAAATGGAAACAAGAGCTTTAATGTTATTTTGCCTCTGGTTTTATTCTTTTATAGCTGATTTTGATTTCCATACCTTCTCTCTTTTATATAAGTTTATCTGTTTGGGGGAGGGTAAGGGAAAGCAGAGAAATGTGGAACAAAGTGTGATCAACTATAGCAGTGATATTCACTAGAACAATACAACTTATGGACAGGAGGGGAAAATATGAGAAAATGAGGGAAGAGGTAACACTGTTCAGAAAGAAATGTACTCATTACCTGACTTATGTAACTGTAACCCCTCTGTACCTCATCCTCACAATAAAATAAAAAAAAAATAAAATAAGAGTCATCCAGAGAACTCTCTTGCCCTTCTCCTGTCATGTAAAAGCACAAGAAGCTGACAATAGTGTACAACCTGGTAGAGAACCTTCACCATATACTAGCATGCTGATTTCAGACATCCAGTTTGCAAAGCTATGAAAAATATATTTCTGTTCTTCTTAAACAATACAGTATATGGACCTTTGTTGAACCCTCTAACTTCAACCTAGTCAAAGAAAAGAGAGAATCTCTCCAAACCATTTTTTTTAAGATAGGGTATTGCTACTATATTGCTTAGCATGTCCTTGAACTCAAAATCCTCCTGCCTCAGACTCCTGAGTACTTAGATTGTAGGGGTGTACTGTGGTGCCAGACTACCACATTTTCTTGAATCCTATATCATACATACACTGTAGGGAAGAGCTTAACAACTACTTTAACCATCAACTCATTAAAGTCTTAAAACAACACTATAACCTGTGCTGGTTAACGAATGTGGCAACTAAAGATCAGAATTTATTTCCCATGAATCACCAATATTATTTTTTTCATTAAGATATCTGAGCTAATGCATTGTACAAAGTACAAAACATATTTACAGCAGAGTTTATTGAGAATATCAATGAGGTAAAGATTTCATAAATATCAGAAACAATGTCCATTGTGCAGCTATCCTTGGTACCACAAAAAGTATCTTCTAAATTTTATGTGGTACCATTCCATAGACATTCCAAGACAGAAAAGAAAATTAAAAAGCCTGAAGCAATTATGCATATTAACATTTGTAACATTTAATTACTGCAATAATTTCAATTAGTTAGCTTAATAAATTGTCTATAAATAAGTATATAAGCAGTAGATAGCCACACAATATTCAATGAAATGAGAGTTATGCAAGAGTTTATTTTAAAAGAATTCACGCTAATTGAGTAATATGTAAGAATAGAAACAATCAGGAAAGTATTTCAATTCTGCTAAGTTATTTTGAAAATATAAAATATGGTATAAAGTAATTGTGAACTGCAATGATTTTCTCAATTCTAAGGAAAAAATATATCAATGTATTTTTAAGATATTTACAAAATTTCAAGATTTGGTATTTAAGCTGAATGCAGTGGAATATAATATACACTTAATTCCAATACTCAGAAGGCTAAGGCAGGATGACTGCAAGCATGAGACTAGCTTTGGCTATACAGTAAGATTCTGCCTCAAAAGGTTTGACATTCAGTTTGTTTTTATTCTGATTCAATTACTTCCTAAGTAGCCAGTTTCTTGAACATTTGTAGAAGAATTTAGGATGTAGGAGAAGTTGGAAGTTTATTTGAGGGAGTATGAAGATGTTGTACTTCAAATTTCTTGTATATTCAAAGAAAATGTTTGGAATTATTTAACTAATGTTGTATTCTAATGTAATGAGTTACATTGTTTTTAGACTTTGCTCCACCAAAAAGGGGTTTCTTTAAAGTTAACATGAAGGAAATAGAATTTCAATTTAATAGAAGACTTTGACAATCAAGAAATTAATTTGTCCCCAAAAGAACCATTATGCTTCCTATTTATTTGTAATGTTATTCTCTCTAGACTGGGTGTGACAAAAACATAGTGATTTAAAACTACCTAATATACTCTTGTATACGCTGAGGAGGAAATGTGGTTTATAAGTGTTAACAAGAAATTTGTATTATGTCAATAGACCAATTACATATAGGAGTAGGATATAGTGGGACTTGACACTTGAGTTTTGGTGTGTTGATGGCATCAATGCTATTAATGCAAATATAAAGTCAAAAGGGCCTAGAGTCTGGGATTTTGGCTCCTTATGAGTAAGGCTCACATTCCAAAGTCATTTTATCTAGTTCTATGAATACTGTACAGTTCCTGTTGCAATAATAATTTGAGAAATCTAAAAGAAGATAATGTATGTGTTTGATCTGTCATATTAACAAGGAAGCAAGTAATGTCAGCTAAGCATATTATAGTTATTTGTTCCTTGTATGTCTACTACAACTCTCTTTAAAATTCCACATTACACGCAGTGAACAGATACACTGGAAATGGATATTTCAGAGGCACCAAAATTTCTATCCAAAATAGTACAATACTAAGCCATTTATGAATAGCAAGTGATAGGGTAGGGAAAAAGAATTTCAGATTGCTGGAGGTCATCATTCAGTGTCTTCACAGACCAACAGGAGGTACAAGGCTTACCACAGAGAAAAGCCAGCTTAAGTGAAGACACCAGGAAAAGTATAGACAAAGTCTACTGGAAATAAAAAAGATATTGAATCTCAAATGTCTAAAAGGGGAAGTAAACAAAAAGCCCCTTTTCCAAAATAATCCTTGTGACAAGATGGAAGACCTAAATATTCTGTGTTTGTTCTTTATTCCTTTTCTTTAGTTTTTTTCTTCTTTTTAAAAGATCTTCTGGCAGGATCTGCACATCTGACACACTAGTAGAACTGTTTAAATATAAAGAAAACTGGAAGTCTATCTTTGGAAAAAGATATTGCAGACCTGAAGCTCAGTGTGAAACACTTCAGCTGTCATTTCCTGAGGGTGTGAAGAGTCTAACATGCCCTCCATGACAGATGACTGAGTCACATATTAGGAAAGGTAAGCTCCCATGTTCCACCTGGCCACAACAAATGGCTGCTGGATTTTATTTAACAAATCCCACATGCAAAAAATGCTGGTTGATACACCTTGTGAATGAGTGGAAACACTGCTGAACACTATTATAAACCAACTCACTGCCAGAATGCTTTCCACATTGTTCAAGTAGGTCCTGATGGGAGAGATCAGAAGTGAATTTCAGTGGTGGGAGAGGTCCACATGCATATCCATGAGAGGTTGTAGCTAATTGGGTAGGCCCCTTAAGACTAGAAGCTGATTTGAAACAAAACAGGAGGGGTAGTTCCTCCTCTTATCAAAATCCAAATTTTCAGGAAGAGAGAAATCATGTTATGTATCTTTTTAAGTAATAATATATAATGTACCCTTGTATTATTATTACTGTTATCATTATTATATCTGTTATTTTGCCTAATTCATAAATTAAACTTTATCACAGGTATAAGGAAAAAGCACATAACTAGTGAATTTGGAGCTACCCATAGTCACAAACATCTGCTGAGGATCTTGGAAAGCATCAATCATAATCAACAGAAATTACTGTAAAAAATTTCATAGAACACAAACTGAAATACCAGTAGTTATTTCTTTTCTATCAATATTGCTTCAGTGAAAATGAATTAAATTCCTCAATCAAAAGACATCTAATAAAAATATTATTTAAAAATCATCAGTTATATGTGTCTTGTAAGACTCATTTTAACTAAAAGGATACACATAGATGAATATGATGGTTGAAAAAAGTCATAATACTTATATCAATTCTCAAGTGGTAAAATACCTGCCTACCAAGTATGAGACCTTAATTTTAAACACCACTATTACAAAAAAGTAGTTATAAATATACATACATTTTTATGTATATATGTAAAGTGTATATGCACATATATATACATATGTATATATATATATATATATATATATATATATATATAACAGACATTAACAGATCTTAAGAAAAACTACACAAGAGCACAATTATAGTAAGGGACTTCAAAGCTCCACTTTCAGTACTGAGTAGAAACAAAAAGCATCAATAAAAAGTAGATTCAACCAAACCCACAGGTAAATTAAACCTAAGAAAATTATACAGAACAAGAGAGTTCACATCATTATTCCAGACACATGGAACATTCTCCAAGACTGACACACTGGGTCACACATCAGATCTTAACAAATTAAGAAAAATGGCAATTGTATTGAATGTTTTTTGCAACTAATATAAGTAAAAATAGACATCAATGATAGAAAAGTGGAAAATTAAAAAATACATGCAAATTAAGCACATTCTTAGATAATCAATGAGCCAAATAAATAAATTTTAAAAAAGAAACTACAAAATACCATGACAAAAATGAAAACAAGGTAGGCACCAATGGTCCATGACTGTAATCCTAGCTACTCGAAAGATTTAAGAATTGTGGTTTGAAGCAGGCCCATGCAGGAAAGCCCGTGAGACTCTTATCTCCAATTAACCAGCAAAAACCCAAAGTGGAGGTGTGTCTCAAAGGGTAGAGCACCAGCTTTGAATGAAAAAGTTTAGGAACTGGACCAAGAGTTTGAACCCCACTACTGGTACACATACACACTAAAGAAACAAATATGCAACACACCAAAATTTATACTATATCACAAATGCAGTACTAAGTTCATACTGATAAAGACCTGCACTTAAAAAAAACTCAACTATTTTTCTGAAGCAACTAGAAAATGAACAGCAAAGTTTAAAGTTAGCAGAAGTAAAGGAGTAATAATAGAACAACAATTAACTCATCTAATTAAGTGTATTTGGAATAGTAAAACAAATAGAAAACATAGATTGGAACAGATTCAAATTGTCTGATAAGGGACTAATTTCCAATGTCAATAATGGAATTATAAAACTAAAAATTAATAAAAATAACCACAGAAAAATAGGCTTGGGCCTTGAACAGATATTTACCATCATAGATGACAAACTAACCATCAACAGTTGAATGAAAAGGTGATTGATATTTTTAATAATTAGGGAACCACAAATAAACCTATATAGTGGTAACGTTTCACACCCATTAGAATGGCCATTGTTTTAGGAGAAAAAATTAAAAGTATTGACAAGGATGCTGAAACTGTAACCCTTATATTTTATTTGTGGCCCAGCAACTATAGAAAACCATATAATTTTTTTTTCAAAATTTTAAAACAGAACCAACTTGTGATCCAGCAATCCCATTTGATATTTATTCAAAAGAATTGAAATCATTATCTCAGGAATGTTAGTACTTTCATGTCTGTGAAAGCACTATGCACACAAGACAACACATGTACACACACACACACACACACACACACACACACACACACACAACACACACATATCGAATGTGTCTCCCTATAGTGCCTTGACTAGTGTCAAACTTTGAGACTCATGTTATCCTCCTGTAACAAATGCTTAAAATAATTTTGCTGGAAAGTACTGACTCATTACTTCTACTTACAAATGAACTAAAAGCAGGAAAAATGCTTGCCATTACTGCCTATGTTTTGTTATCTGTCTTTGCCTCTAGGTCATTTTCTTTGTAGTCACTTTGTAAGCTTTGTTTCAAGGACAGGACTGATCAAGAGCATCATTACAAAGAAGGATGGAGGAAACTGCATCCAAGGACAGACCACCTGTCAGTCAACAATGACTTGTTCACTCTAAAAATGCCACTATCTGGTGAAAGTGATAAATGCTTCTCCAGAATCCCGCTATAAAGTGATCAATCAGGTAATACTTGGATCAGGGCTATTTAATAATTATGCATTCCTATATTCTGCTTCCCCATCTTTGCCTGCTTAAATCTATAGTTCACATCTGCACACAAAAAGTGGTTGAATGTGAGTAGATGTGTCTACTTCACCACTCCCTGTGGCTGCATATGCCACAGAATAATTATCCTTTTTCTTTTATTCATCTATTTTTTTGTCTGTTGTGGAGCTTGAACTCTGTGCCTGGGCACTGTCCCTGAACTCTTCGGCTCAAGGCGAGTGCTCTCCAAATTGAGCCACCACTCCACATCCAGTTTTCTGGTGGTTAATTGGAGATAAGAGTCTCATTGGCTTTCCTGCCCGGTCTAGCTTTGAACCGCAATCCTCAGATCTCAGCCTCCTGAGTAGCTAGGATTACATGCCTAAGCCACAGGCACCCAGTTATTATCCTTTTTCTACCCTTTACTATTATGGTCTCTGTATTTGATAAATAGGGGCAAATAGCTGGATGTGACAGGTAAAAGCCCTGGAGTTTTAGTAAGGTATCTAAAATTCCAGTTCCCTTCTGACCTCAACATCTACAGCATCTGGGACTGCAGACTCATACTACCATAGGTAACCTATTTCTATTTTCAGGTACAATTAATATATTTGTACTTATTTATGAGAAACAATATGATGTTTGGATTCAAGTATTCAAAGGATAATGATCAAATAAAAGTAATTAGTGTATGACCTTAAACTTAGTCGTTTATTTATGGCATGTACCCTCAAATTCCTCTCTCCTATTTTGAGATAAATAATACATTATCAGTTATCATCATCCTGAATCATCACAAAACACCACAACTTATTTTATGACACAATAGCAGAGTACTCATTAATGAAACTTCCTCTTACCCTCCTTGTATTCTCTGTAGTCTCTAGAATTACTATTTTACTCCCAACTTAACAGTTAACTTTTAGTTCTGTTGTGAATACTGAATGGAAAGGACAGGGCTCCGTATGTAGCCCAGCTAACTCCCAGTTCACAATTCTTCTGTCTCAGTCACTCAAATGGATTTCAGGTATCTACCACCACATGTGACTGACTCAAGAAGTTAATTTAAACTGCCTGAATAAGTAGTAAGAATTATTTGTGACTTTTTTTTGAAAAATAGGAGAGATATATGTATAATTATTAAGTAGTCCTTGTCAAAAGATTACGAGATTGGCTAGGGGTTGATTTTGGAGAAGCTTTCGTCACTATTATCAACTAATCTGAGCAATTGTGGGATAAGTGTATTTTTCTAACATCTTGGAATACTATACTGTAAATTCTGATAAAAATCAAATGTCAGAACATTTAGTATTATTTTTCTCTCTAATACCAGTAATCTTGTCTTCATTAGTTTTTGTCTGAAGACAGATTTTATTTTCTTCGTTTAATTGAGAGGAAATAATCTACTGTTAATTCAATTTAACATTCTATTTAGTTTGGAGATTTTTAGGTACTAAGGGAGAGAATTTAGTATAAATTCCCTTGACAATGATAAGTAACTCTGTAAAAATATCAGATAAGATTTGCTGTTAAAATGCAGGGATTTGCTCCTTGTTTGAGAATTAATTTTTCCTCATTTAAGCTATCAATTTATTTGGAAAAAGTAGTAAATTTCAAGAATGATAGTGCTAATGTATCTATTATAATTGCTGTTTATTTCATTAGTATTAATGATTGTTTTGACTTTTTTACTTTTACTTATATCTATACTAAATGAAAGTCATTGTTAATATTTAGGTTTAAAAAGGTGTAAGTAGTTTGTTCTAAAATTCCTACAGTTATAAATTATTAATATATAGATCAAAATACATCATTAGAGATTTTATCAGGAAAGCATATCAGTTTTCAAATAAAATCAGCTTCAAAACATTCCAAAGTCTATACTATAGAAACTAATAAAACTCAGAAAAAAATTTAAAATGTTATGATATTATGATTTCCAACATGAAATCATAATATGAAAGAATGTAGTCTTCTCCCTATTTCCTGGTCAATAGCTCAGAAAACCCTTGGGAATTCTGAAGTGATAATAATCTTTTGAATGCAAGTAACTGTTAGAGGAAGGTTCCTAGATAGCTTCAGGATTGGGTCTGGTTGCCAGTATAACCAACCCTTACAATTGAACTGTTGAGACTTTTGTCCCATTTGTCAAATTTTGGCAGAGAGATTTTAAGACTGTGTCTGTAACAAGCCACTAATAATATAATGAATTATCACCATGTAATAAAGATTACATAAAACTCTAAAAGGACAGTGTTGGAGAATTTCCAGATTTTCTGAACATGTAGCAATAGTAAGAAGGTGTGTCTCTGGTGGTGGGTGAGGATTCTGAAGAGATTCTCTAGAGAAACAAAAGATTTCCAACTCAGTTATTTTACATTCATGTCTTAGATTACAGAATAAGAATTTTCTGGAAGAGACATAGGGTAAGAAACAAATAGATATTTATTTATTCAGCGAGTAAATTAGAACAAATGTGCCTTGTAGGCATGGCAGGGCTTATGAGAAAGGTCAGTACACACTCAGGAATGTATGGTAAAAGCACGTAAAGAAGAAGCATGCCAAGTGTTCTAACAGTAGAGGTACTTATACTAGGTAAAATGGGAGGGTTTGTGGGTGACAGTAATGCATAATTAAGCAGTCCCATGTAAATTGTGCAGTTGTCTCTACAAGAGGTTCACTATCACCACACGGTAGAAGCAATCTGGTCTCCATGAGAAATTATTCCTTTTCTGGCATACAGTCACATCATCATAAATAATTTGCCTAATTTAAATGGTGATCTGTGATTGAGATTCTACTGTTCCTTGGGGCTAGTTTGATTCCCTTGTCATAAAGATGATAGTGAATAGTCCTGTCATTTTCTCTATTCAGTGTAATTGCAGGAGAAAGAGAACAAA
Organism: Dipodomys merriami; assembly: GCF_024711535.1. Taxonomy (NCBI): domain Eukaryota; kingdom Metazoa; phylum Chordata; class Mammalia; order Rodentia; family Heteromyidae; genus Dipodomys; species Dipodomys merriami. The sequence goes on along the minus strand of NW_027204492.1, from coordinate 32,784,493 downwards.
GGAAACATGCAAAATGGAAACAGCAATGTTGGGTTTTTATCCTGCTTTTAAGTTAACATTTTAGCACAAGTAAGGAGCTAGTGCCTTTTTTAGCAAAAGTGCTTTCAAAATATGAAGCAGAAGTGGTACAACTAAAAAGAGTATAAAAGCTTAATACAATTTCCCCACTAAGCATGTTTTCCATCTGGATATAACTGAGTTGTATTTTATTATAGTAGATGACTAAGTAAAGGGTTTTCTTGAATTCTGTGAGCAAGTCTAATAAATGGCCAAACTTGAGGAAGGTGTGTTGGAAGCCCCCAGTTGATCACAAGTCCAATACCAGAAGTCTGAACTTGTGACAGACTTCTGAAGTAAGAGGTAATCTTCTGAGTCCTTTCCTGTGGGATTTGACTCTGACTCCAGGTAGATAGTGTTAGAAATTAATTAAATTTAAACACTTTAAGAGAATTGATGTTTCAGATGGTAGAAGTGGAGAAATTACCATATCTGGTGTCAAAATTTAGTATTGAAAGTAAAGGTAGAAGAAAACACAGACTTTTCCCCATAGTATAGATAACTAAACTGTTACATCAGGAAGGATCAAAAGCACTTCTTAAATTATGGTAAGATCAAAATACAAAAGTGAAAATATTAAATTAAAATTATATAAAATATTAAGAAAGGGGAAAATCTAAGTATTTTGTAAATTATATATTGGCATATAGTTTAGCAGTAAGGTATTTACGTAGTACATATAAAATAAAATCTGGGTTAAATCTCAATACCATATATTCATTGTGTGTGTGTCAGCAATATTATAACACAAATAATGATAGTAAAGCTCTAAAATTAGTTTCTTTTGCAACAGTGGTTCTTAAGAATGTCATTGTATACTCAAAGCACCCTGTCTGAAGAATACCAATTATTTATATACATTTTCTGATTCTCTGAATGAAATTTCATCCATTTTTACTTGTTCAAGGTCTATGAGAATAAAATTCAATGTTATTATAGCAATAGTGTCAATTTGCATCTATTAAACAATCACAAAATAGGTAAAACTCATTGGTACATTAGTTTTTAATAGAAAATTTTACTGAATGACTGAAATATCTTTTCCTAACATTCTTTATTTTGCTAAGTCATTGGCATCACTCAGGTCTCAGCAGAGCCACTTCCTCAAAGAGGCCCTAGCCTATTGCTCCCCATTGGCAATCAATGTAAGTTAAGTCCTTTCTATTAGTCTCTCTCATAGCACTAGATACCTCTCCTTCCCAAGAGTCAGCAAGATTTGTAATCATATCATTTCTTATTATTTTCTCTACCCCTAGAATATAAACTTCTAGGGATTTTGGCTTGTACACTACCACTGTATATACCAGTTACTTTAACAGTACCTATCTGGGCTATAACCAATTCCTAATACGTAGATTTTATAAATTAATGAATGATATTTTCACTAATAATTTTATTTTACAATATCAAATTAATTTTAAAGGGAAAAACAATCACTTCAAAACAATGCAGTTGGCATCTAATATGAATGAACTGAAGAGTTTCAAGAATCAAATCATAACCTAGATATAGATAGATTACAATATAGAAACCTGATTTTGTTCTAAGACTGAATCATAGAATAATTATCAGGTTATGAGTATGACATTCATTATTTTGCTCATTCAGTCAACAAACACAAGCGTATACTTATATGCATGTATGTCTATATATAGAGTTGTGTGTATGTATGAGAAAGAGAGAGATACTGGGATTATTCAGTGCAAAGACAAACTTATTTAAAGGGGATATGCACACAAAAGGAAAAATAAAAGTGACAGATTTGTCCCAAGCAACATAGGTGACCACAGGTTACACTTCAGCTCCACAAGCAGTTAGACAACATTTTTCTTGTAAGCGAATATGCTCCCCTTCCCTCCATGAGGAAAATGAACAGAAAGCTGTCCCTTCAGGGAAGTGATCTGGAAGCCTAGGGTCTCTGTGTAGTTGCCTATATCATAGCTTGGTATATTTTCAACATAAAAAGATAAACACATCTGCTCACATATTCAACATCTTTATATGACAGAAGAAGGAAAATTTCAATTATCATTCCCATTACAAAGGGGAAAATGGGATACAAACCCACTAAAATAAGTAATCATTTCATGGGGATTGACAATCTTTTCTGCATGTTTTTTATTGTAAAAATGTTGTACAGAGGGCTTACAGTTACATGAGGAAGGAAATGAGCACATTTCTTATTAAGCACTGTTGCCTCCTCCTTTGTTTTCCCCTACCATCCCTTCTCTCCCACTTCCACAACTACAACCCCTGCCCACTGCCGAAGTTGTAAAGTTTGTTTTCAACAGTGTTTTGTACTTCTCATTGTTACAATGGGTCAATCTGTATCCTTATTTAAGCATTTTGTTTTTTCCCTTCCCCTCCCCAAATTAGAGAAGTGTATATACAAGATGCAAGGCACTGACATGAAATACAGTGAAAACGGGTTATACCATGTGGAAGGAACACACAAAGAAACAAAAAAAAATCACATGGTACATTATAAACACGTTAGAAACAATAGCAAGAAAGAAAAAAGGTATGTGTCCTTATCTTGGGGTTCATTTCGCTTAACATCATCTTATATGGTCATACGTACATGGCTTTTGACCTATTCTGCTTGTCCTACACATGTACTAGTTATTGCAAATAAGGGAAACCATGGGAGCTTTGGATCTTTAAGTTATCATTTATAGCTGAAAAAAAGCTATCTACCTTGGCTCTGACACTGGATATTTCTTTCTTTTCCCTCATTGGCTCTTAACAAATATTTTTTGAAAACTATGACTTACTTGGGGTTAGCAAGGTTTTTTAAGCATAGTTCTTACTCGTAATAAAGAAGTACAAAGAGTTTTAAGACTTGAATATTTATATAGTTTTAGTCCAATCTATGGTTTCTTCAGTAGACAAATCTCTTAAAATCATAATAACTCCTCAACTATTAGACTGCTTTCAACTCCATGTTCCAAGAATCTACAGTATTTTCAACATGTAATACATAGGCACAGTATATTTCTTTGTTTTCTGTCCCCTTACCTCCCTTAGAGGGAGCTTAGAACTTTAAAGTACGTCCACATATAAAGAGACTTATTAAATACCAACACCTATAACTTGATTTGCTTTAAAGAAATTGAATTTGAAAAAGTGTCTACTAGAAAGAAATATTCTGTTAACATATATTAATTGTACAAAAGGAGTTTCATTGCCATATGTCCATACATGCATAAAATGTACATTGATCAAATTGGCCCCTCTTTATACTTTTTTATCTTTTTTTAAAAACACTTTAATGAGCTTCAATATTTTATTTCCATACAAACCTGTAAAGTACGCTTGTCATATTTACCCCATAATCCTCTCTTTTTCTCATTAGCTTTTTAAAGCATTCTCAAAGTTATCTTTGTTAATTGAAGAATTTCAAGTTTAGAAGCACTTATCTTATCTTCCAACTGCAAACAAGTTATTTTTCTCTTTACTTTCTTTTTTCTTTCCTTATTCATTCCCTCCCTTCTCACTCTTTCTTTCCTCCTTCCTTCCTTCCTTCTCCTCTCATTCTTCTGTTTTTATTTTGGCCATTCTTGGGAACTAATCCATGGCCTCACTTAGAAGGCTATTGCTCTACAAGTGAGTTGCATCTCCAGGTCCAAATATAACTTTTTGTACTATTACTAGTGGATATGGTGTTTCAGATGTTTCTTGTTTATTTTGGGTACAGTGTGTAAGAAATTAGAACACTATTCCAATGACAGAGTGAAGGAGAATAAACAGGAAAAGCAAAACAATGGAGAGAAGGAATTTCATTGTTAAAAGAAAGAGGTTAGAAGTGAAGTACAAACTGGAGAGAGTGGGACAGGCAGTTACTAAAAGAACAGCAATGGCCTAAAGAGCAGAAGTATACCTTCAAGGATAAGGCAGGCAGCTTAGATAAACTGGTATATGTATTTAGGCCAAAAGATAAGGCTAAAAGGAGACAGACAGTATGAAGACAGAGCTGTCAAGCTTTCTTTTTTTTTTTTTTTGTCGGCCGTGGGGCTTGAACTCTGGGCCTGGGCGCTGTCCCTCAGCTCTTCAGATCAAGGCGAGCGCTCTACCACTTGAGCTACAGCGCCACTTCCGGTTTTCTGGTGGTTTATTGGAGATAGGAGTCTCACGGTCTCTCCTGCCCGGGCTGGCTTTGAACCGCGATCCTCAGATCTCAGCCTCCTGAGTAGCGAGGATTACAGGCGTGAGCCACCAGCGCCCGGCCTGTCAAGCTTTCTTATGTTGTTCTAGTTATCTTTTGTACATCTACAGGCCTACGTGAAAATTAAGTGGTTTTAACAAAAGTGTGTTTTAATTTCCTGAAATTAACACACATAATGGTTATCATCATAATCCATATATCAGAGCTTCTATCCACAGTGAAGATAGTGAGAAATTAATCATATATTTTCCCAGCTGTATGACCTCCAAAGTTAATGATTTCTAAGTCAACTGAAAGTAAATGAAGCTAGAGGGACTGTTTATTTTTTATTGGAAACACTAGTGGTGGGATTGTTGGATCATTTGGTAGTTCTGTTTTCTGTTTTTAAGAGCCTTCTTTTCTATAACAGTTGTACTAATTATATCCTACAATTTACAAGGGCACAATGTTAATAGCTTCTGATAGTAGCTTCCTAGTTAAACACCTCTCAATCAATAACTCAGTTGTGAATAGTTTAAAATTATGTTTTTGCAATGTGTCAAGTCTCTGTTGCCTCTTTCTTTGTTGATTAAGGTAAGCTACATCACACTAAAGTATAACAAATTTTTATCAGCTCTGTATAAGAGTAAATTATACCTACATAAATGATTCTTTTTGCATATTTTAAGTTGGTTATTGATTGAAACTTTATACAACTGCAGACAAGATAGTTATGAATTGCTGTCCTTTTGTAAAAGGAAATGTACATCTACATTAGTAACCTAATATATATACAGGATATTTTTTTTTGTCAGTCATGGGGCTTGAACTCTGGTCCTGGGCACTGTCTCTCAGCTCTTCAGCTCAAGGCGAGCGCTCTACCACTTGAGCCACAGCGCCAGTGGCGTCCAACTTATACATGATATTTTTATCTAATAGCCAACCTTCCCCCATTTTCTACTTATGGTAGATCTTTCCACAGGAAGATTATGATAACATGAATATCATCTAGGAGACTTTTTTTTTTGTAGGTCGTAGGGCTTGAACTCTGGGCCTGGGAGCTGTCCCTGCACTCTTCAGCTCAAGGTGAGTGCTCTACCTCTTGAGCCACATCGCCATTTCCGGTTTTCTAGTGATTTATTGGAGATCAGAGTCTCACAGACTTTTCTGCCCAGACTGGCTTTGGACCATGATCCTCAGATCTCAGCCTCCTGAATAGCTAGGATTACAGGCCTGAGCCATTGGCGCTCAGCTTGGGAGACTTTTATCTGCATAATAAGACCACCTTGGATTGCTATGGGCCTTTGGCTCCACAACCTTCTATACATAGGACCAAGGCCATCTCTCTTCATCCGGAAGCCTTAGCTCTTGCCACATTAAGATTTATATAGCTCTTGTCTTTCTTGGAATCCAGTATCCCTATGCTTTGGGAATATAGTAAATATTCTGTGATTCTTTGTCCTATTATCTTTGATCACTCTATTTCATCGACAGGAACTTAAGTGAGGGAAAATAAGTTCAAAACTTTCTTACTCCTTATAACCCTCAAATATATTGCTCAGTCATACAATGTTGCACATAATCACTAGAGAAATTGTGTTGTGGGCTGGGAAGGTGGCTCAGTGGTAGAGCTCTTGCCTTGCATGCATGAGGCCCTGGTTCGATTCCTCAGCACCACATAAGCAAAAAGAAAAAAGCCAGAGTGGCACTGTGACTCAAGTGGTAAAGCACTAGCCTTAAGCTGAAGAGCTGAGGGACAGCGCCCAGGCCCAGAGTTCAGGCCCCACGACCGGACCCCCCCAAAAAAAGAGAAATTGTGTTGTATATAGTGGCAGGTTATGCTAGATAATATTAATCCTGAGCCATCTGATCTTCACTTGCTTTCATGATTTTTAGAATTTGGGAGAGGTTAGCTTGGAGCATTATGTATAAACTCTTAAATACTTTATATCCAAACTACTACTCTAGGAAAAGTTCTTTTGCAAAAATAAATAACATACATATACATAATTTAGAGAGAAATGTGATTGAAAGTAGATGAACACAAAAAAATCTTTGTAATATCAGCATTATGAGTTATATAACACAATGTAAAAATATTTTAATGATGTGATTACATAGGATTTCAAATCTGTGTATGAAAGCCATAGTTCTTTCACTTAAGCTGAATATTCTACTTCTTTTTGTTTGCTTATGTGTTTTTTTGCCAGCAGTCTGGAATATAAAGTGGAGTCTAGTTTTGAGATACAAGGTTCTGTTTTTGATACTTGTATTTAAATAATTTTATGAGCCATTCATTTGAATGAAGATATAATAAAATCAACTCACAGACTGCATTGATAATATATAACTGAGACTCTAGCAAATTCTCATTCTATAAAATATTACAAGTATTAAAAGAAAAGATAATCATGGTGAATGAGCAGAAAGACATTCTAGTATAAAAGTGAAGTCAGATCCACAAATGCCTTGTCTGTTAAAATAATGCACTCACTTTATCATGGTAATATACAATTAGGATAAAAAGGGTGATTTTGACAATACAAATTCAAGATTATACAAAATGTATATGTTGTTACCAAGGTTTAATGACAGATTAGGCTACAGTAGATACATAGTATTTATAACTGTACAGTCCTTTTTTTCAGGTTTTTTTTGTTTTGTTTTTTGTTTTTTTTGGGGGGGGGAGGGGTCTGGTCAAGGGGCCTGAACTCTGGGCCTGGGCGCTGTACCTCAGCTCTTCAGCTCAAGGCTAGTGCTCTACCACTTGAGCCACAGTGACACTTCCGGCTTTTTTCTTTTTGCTTATGTGGTGCTGAGGAATCAAACCCAGGGCCTCGAGCATGCAAGGCAAGCGCTCTACCACTGAGCCACCTTCCCAGCCCCAACTGTACAGTCCTTAATCCTTGTGTCTTGTATCTGTTCTGGGAACCACATTCTAAAGAAAAATAAATAAATTACAGTGCAGTACATTGAAAAGAAAAGCAAATAGAATGGAAAAGCTGACTTCTAATATCAGTTGGTGAAAGACCCAATTGGATATATGGTCACTGTCATATGATGTACTGTGGGAAGTCAGAGGCAGCTGTCATGACACTCACTCAAATATTTTAAAGAAAGCATAATGTAGTGTAAAGGTAAATTCTACAACTATACCATCTAAATTTACATTCCATTTCAACCATTTTCTACTTTGTAATGTAGGGGAAAAATTAGTATATTTTGCTCATTTATCACAAAAGTCATGACCAATAGACGTATAACCAAAGACAGATTAATAAGAGAAAAGAAAAATTTGTTTAATTGATGGTTTAGATGACGTAAGATCTTTCACATATTAAGATATAAAGACAGAGGGAAAATGTTGAGCAGGAAGGTAGATAGACACTGTAAGCATTATGCCCACCATTGGTCCTCAGCTCCACCCAGACCTGACCCCCACTTCCCCCGGAGTTCTTGTCAAACAGCTGGCCACTCCCTCTCCCCACCCAGACCCACATGAACTCCCATCTACCTCACTTCCTAATCCCCAGACCCTCCTGCTACCTGGTTGGTGATGGCGGCCATGTGTTCCCTCTCCAGGGGAAATATGGCTCCTCTAATAAACCTTGTAATAATCTTTCTCCTTTTCCTGTCTGCCTCCACACGTTCTTCTGGCATGGATGTGATTGATCCTTTCAGACACAAGTAAGAGAATTGGTGTCCACTTTCACCATCTCAGACATTACACATATAACAACCACCCTGAAGACTTTCCTACAGGGGTTTTACAAATGAGCAATGTGCATGCAATTAGCCCAACTAGGCATAGTTCTGAGTGGACCCAAAAGGTCTCCCAAGAGTTCCCACTTCATTGCCTAAAAAGAGCTACAGCAACAATAAACTGGGATAATGTTGCACCTTAAATTAGATATAAATCCAGTCACAAAAAAACAGAGAAGCCACATTTTGAGTGGTCGAATCTTGGAGGTTTTATTGCAGTGCTAGTGGTCTGCAGGTAGCCAATTGTCACAAAGACTGCAACCATGAACAGAGCTTGCACCGAGCTTTTAAAGACAACAGCCACATGTTTGGATGGAGACCAAGCCTCAGCAAAGCCTTATACATAAACACAGCACAAACAGCAGGGCTACCCTCGGACTAAACAACACAATGTATCTACATGTCTCCCAAAGCAGGGCCTTCCTGCTTCTACCCATTGAGCCAGGCACCTGCAACTCAAAGGACAGCTAGTCTCACCTGGCCTTGGAATGTTATGGGGAAAAGAGTCCACCACTGAGTGATAGCCTCACATAAATAGATGACATTATTGGGGAAGTGCAAAGCTGAAACTGCAACCCCAAACAGCCCACAAGCTAGGATTTTTAAAGGCAAAATCCATGTGGTCAAGCCTGGCCACACACAGGTGGCCAATGGGATTGTAACACACACATAAAGATTTCATATTTATGTCAGTGGCCATGGGGTTACAGTCCATCTCATAGTATCTGTTTGAACTAACCTATCATTCTGGTTTGAATTGGCACTCTAACTTGGGGGTCCCCACACAAAGCAGGCAGATATTCTTACGCCAGGGAGCAGAGATAAGGCTGCTCCTTCCTGGAAGGGCAAAGGTGGCTGGGCTGTTTACTATTGTAACCAAACAGGGCTACAGATCTTGTCTGGGTTATTGATAACCAAACAGGGCTCAGATCTTGTCTAGGCTATTGATAAAGGTCTCAACCTTATCACAGCAATCATCTGGGCTTTCCAAACAGTTCCCACTTTTCTTCAGGTCTCAACAAACAGCATATTTCCTGACTCTAGGGGCTTGTGAAAGGCCAGTATTTTGATTCTCAGGGGTGGGGGGAAACTTCTGGTATATTAAAAATGTGGTTAGTTTGGTTCCTCCCAACAATAGCTGGGTGGATAGCCCCCATCTTTGGGCTAGGCACCAGGATGGCTGTGACAATATTTAGACTGTTTCCCCAGTTCAGCAATTGGGTTCTCCAAACTACCTATCTTCCAGATCTCTTGGGGCTTGCTGTAACCTTTAATAAAACACCTCCTTATTTTCACAGTAAATTCTCTTTATCATGCTTTATTTTTTTTCCTGCTCATTCTCCTTTTCCACCACAGGATGATATTCTAATAATAGACGTGTATCCAAAACACAAAGGCAATTACAACACCATTCTACACATGGGCTATTATCAACTAGATAGAAAAAGTTTGCATATTATGCGATATCTAATGAAAGAAGTAGACAGTTGTGGAGAAACATGAGTGGACAGAAAAAAGGGATATACTGTGATGCTAAAAATGAGTTTGACTGGAGGAAGGTCCTTAAAGCTTGTTTGTTCAGATTCTTTCCTGTGTCTGTGTGTGTCACCTGTCACAGGAATTTCTTCAGAGAGAATAGTGGTCAAAGTGATTTTCTCGATTTTATGGTTAGCTTTGGGGAATAGAAATTCTAATTTCTGATGTCTGTGGATAGCTAAAATATAGCAAAAATGAAATACTGGTTCATATTATAGATAGTACATCCATTAAGAGGATTAAAGTAAGTCTGGATGTCAGGGCAAGTTTTCCTAGACTATTGATTAATGAAAGTAAAAGAAAACTCACAAAAGCTACATATATATGTTGATAAGCATAGAATAAAGCTGAGTCAAATAACAATTAAAACAGAAATTGCTTCTGGCAAAGGAATGGAGATTAAGAAGAGGGTGGAATATACAGTAAAGAGTTTATACCTTTGCTGTGAGGTTTTGCTCATCTTTTAAAACTCTGCTTCTATGGAAGTTAATTCCCCATTAGTGAACATGATTATAAGTGAGCAGAGAATTACTTGGTAGGAATGTTGTAGAGAGGAATCAGCACTAAATGGTTTTAGAGTTTTTCCTAACCATGAAGATTTCTGCTTGGAAAAATCAAACTCAGACATAAAAATCCAGCCAATGGAAATAAATGTTCACATCTCAAATAGGGAGTTTGTAGTCTATAGGAAAGGGAGGCAGTGAGATCTCTTTTCAGTATCCTTGGCTTCAAGGTCATCTAAGAAGCCTTACACAATAAAACAGTAAGGAACTAACACCTTTAAAAGTCTCAGGGAATTTGAATAGATTGAAATTGCCTGCGGGAATGTGTTTTCTGAATGGTTTTGATAAGCCATTCAAAGAAAAGAGAGTCCTTCAAATGTTCTCTGTGCAAAGTTTCCTCCTGGTGAAATATCTATTTGCAGCATTAGCTTTACCTTACTTCAATTGTGTAATTTAGGAATTAAGAAAAATACTTTTTTTAGAAAAATAAAATTTTAAGTTAGTGAAGAGAATAGAAAAAGAGACATAATTTAAGGGATCTGAAAATTACTCTGGGAGTTCATAGGATAGGAAAATGTATTCATGACTCATCAGAATCAAGGAAATTTTTCTGTGTATGTTTTGTTTCATCCTGATAATGCACTGGAAAACAACACAATGTTTATCTAATATGATCAGTATTCTTCATAGTCAAATTTTACTGAATGTAATGACTTTCTAAGTATAAAATGAACAAGAGAAAAATTAGGGTTACTTTGTCTTCATTCCATAATCCTCTGTGGAATGAAAACCATCCTAAGTGCATTGAAGAACTGCTGATTTGGTTGCTGCAATGCATTGTAGTTTTGAAATCTCCTTGTGATCTTAGTAGAATGGGAATAAAAAGGAAAAAAATAACTTCTATAGGTTCAAGGAATTGCTTCCATCATTTTTCCAAACAAAGGACAAAAGTTATAGTAGGAAATCTTCCCTAGAGTTGTGTTTATGTCATAGTTTGGCTTTTACTTCTCACACTCTAAAATTTCCTCAGCATTAAGCAGATTTCCAGGCTAAGAAACAAAAAGGAATAGAACAAAGGAAGCAAGCCAGATCACCACCATGGGGAACTGAGATGATAATAACAGCAATAGTGCCCAATACCCTTAGGAAAGCAAATCTACCAGGAAATGTTCAATTAAGATGCCAGGTCAGAATTGCAGATTTTTCTAAACAGGTGATTTTTCTGGAATGATTTTATGCTGCACAGGATCAGATTTGAATTTCTGAGGAAAATATAATTTGCAGGGCAAACTTAAATTTGTTTTTATATAAAAACTCAGGACCTGGAACTGATTAGCTTTTTCTTTATAGAAAGCAGAAAATGAGAAAACCCAGCAACAACCATTAGTGACATGTGATGTGTATTGGTATTCTGTAACCAGCTGGATCACAGGTGATTAATCATTAAGAGAAATACATAGTCTATTATTTTTAGGAATCCCAGATATTTCCTTTTATACATGTACAGTAATGAGAGTTCCTCTTTAAAAACAGTTATTTAATGGACTATGAACTAAATGAAATACAAATTCACTAACTTTAAATACTGTAATCCAAAAACAAAAATATATTGGGAATTAGTGTAAACAATGTATTAATTGAAAGGAAAATATGCCTATCTATAAATAACTGATGTAATACTATTAAAAATTTAAACTCATAAAATTTCCAAAAGGAATAATTTACTTAGAATAGATTATGTGGGAAACATCAATGCTCGAAAACTAAGAAAGAACAATCTTATTTCTGTCGGTGACATAAGTAGGTGAAGCATTTCATCGTTTTCCAAAAGTTCAACATTTGAATTCTTAAAACATTTTCATAAGTATCATTGTAAATGCTCCTGATAAAATGTACATTTTACTAGTTCAACACTATGAAGGCATGATATATAAATGGTGAATGTGAATGCATAATTTCTAAGTATGGTTATTCATGCAAGAGCTAAAGAGTCATATTTGATTAAATATTTCCTTTTCACTTGTTTCGTTGTTTGCTTGTTCTCATTATAATGGTGGAAAAATATATATGGGGGCCATCTAGTGGTAAATAAAATACAATTTTCTTTACCTTTTCCAGAATTGTATTCTTTTTGCTGTCAAAACAAAATGGGCAAACATGATTTCCTTTCTAGTAGGAAATCCTTAGTAGATATTTCCTCCATTGAACCATCTAAATATATTTTATAATTTGTTAACAACCCGAGTCTGGGGTACAGGAAGGGGAGACACAGAAATAGTGACCAAAATTTTAAATGTAAAGAAAGGTTTTTGTTTAACAGTTCAGTATTTAAGCAATTTTATCAGAGAAAGTGCTGAGCTTTTACAATTTTGTAAGCAATCATTTCTGAGTGCAAGCTTAAAATTTCATTTATTACCAATCAGAATGACAAAGCAATTCAACTGAGAAAAGTGTTGCAATATTGAGCAGGTACTCATCTGAACATCTATCTGGTTCATTACAGCTGGTATCTCTTTTGTCCTGTTGATTCTCCTACTGTATCAGTTTACTCTCACTGTGAGAGATAGATGCTAATCATCTATGTGTATAGGCACATTCTCTTGCTGGGAATTTAAGAACTATAGTCATTACTGATTCCCCCACCTCCCTTTTTTGCAATACTGGTCATTAAACTAAGGTCTCAGGCATGCTAGACAGTATGGTCCCACTAAGCAATCTCTCAGCTCTCTGTCTTCCTTTTCTATTCTCCAGAAATAATTAATGGTAATAGTCTCTTATATATACATGAAATATCTAGAGGTACTCAAGTGTAATTTTTGTTATACACAGAGTACCATATAGTCAATCTTGCTACATTTTTTTCTATTTAACATATATTTTCAGTAGTTTTTAAATTGGTGCAAAATAATCTATTGCAAGGATATTCATAACTCATTTAACCAGTACTATACTGACTAACATTTAATTTGTTTCTAATTGTTACTTAATATTTTTTTAAAAATACACAGTGTCTTTGTGTATACTTCTTTGTTTACACATAGTAATTTCAGGAAGTAAAAATACTGTGCAATTCTTTAATTTCTTCAGATCTACTTTTCAAACTAATCATAGGAAAATTTGAATGTCATTCTGTCACTATGACAACATCAGAAGAAGTCTGTCATTCTGGATTCTGTATATGATAATGAAGTTGCAATACATTCAGATCTATGATGAGAGGCTTATTAGAAAACTGATGGAATACCAAATTTTCTTTCTAATACTATAAACAAATTTTATATTCGTACTCTAGTAAAGTGAAAATCTATGGATGAGGCGGAGAATGGAGCTAGTAAATCCTGTGATATTTGAACTAATATATTCATGCTTAGTATGGATTTTTTTCACCACTCCTGGGGCTTCAACTCAGGGCCTGGGCACTGCCCCTGAGCTTCTCTTGCTCAGGCTAGCACTCTACCCCTTGAGTCACAGTGCCACTTCCAGCTCAGAGCTTCATGTATGAGAAGTAAGCACTCTACCACTAAGCCATATTCCCAGCCCTAATATGGATCTTAAGTTTCTCACACAGAATTAAGTGTTAAAGGTTTGTTCCCCAGTTTGGTACTATAGGCAAATTACTTAAAGGAAGAGAGAGAGCATAATAGGAGGACTTTGGGTCAATAGAGATGTGCCCTTGAAGGAGATAGTGAGAATCCTTCCTTTCTCCCTTTCTCCATTTTGGGCCATGAAGTAGCTCAAAATTGATCTTGGACTTTCAAAACTGTGAGCCCAAATAAACCCCTTTTACAAGGTAATTATCTCAGATATTTTGTTTTTAGTGATAGAAAACAACTAACACAGTCTACACTGGTAATTTTTTCCATAAGCTATTAATATATTAGGAGATGTTCTATCTGAATATCTATATTTACAATTTTTCCTATGCAAAAATTTCCATTCAATATTTTAGTATTATTTCTTTGTAGTCAAAAGTTATTTAAGAATATGGAACTTTAGTAGAATTATTTGTTTTAGATTATTTAAATTTATTTTTATGTTTTTAATCCAAAAGCATGTTTTGAAAATAATGGAATCTTAAAATTGCATCATACTCCCTTGATCTTGAAAAATGTTTTTAGCTATTACATAGTAGCTTTTACAATTTTTAAAGCATCTGCAAAGATTTAATATAAAAATAATAAATTTTAATAAATCAGTACTTTCTATTTTTCCCTGTAATCAATTAAAATGACATATGTCTGGTACAGGACTTAAAAATGAGTGTGAAAGTGAGCATATGTATGTTTTTGTTTTTGTTTTTGTTTTTGTTTTTGTTTTTTATCAGTCGTGTGGCCTAAACTTTGGGCCTGGGCACTGTCCCTCAGCTCTTCAGCTCAAGGGTAACACTATACCACTTGAGCTACAGCACCACTTCTGGCTTTTTCTGCTTATGTGTTGCTGAGGAATCCAACCTCAAAGCCTCATGCACACAAGGCAAGCACTCTACCACTGAGCCACCTTCCCAGGCCCAGCATATCTGTTTTAATGTTCACTGTATATCAAACAGAAGTTTAGCTTTGGAAATATGTATGTGTTCAATAAATACTGGTTGTGTCAATTGATACTTTAAATCACATTCTGATGAATTTAAAAGAGAATCTGTAATTTCTTGCATTTGAATTTCATTGAGTGCTTATGTTCCAATCACCTATTAATTGTACATATCAGCATTATTTAGATGTAATAAATTACTCTAATAAGCATAGAGCAAAGATTTTTTTATTTATTATGTAACACAGAAGGAGAAATATCAAATTATTTTTCTATACCTATTTTCCATTAAAATCAAGCATCTCCTTTACTGTGTAATGTATAATAAATCTTCACTCACTGAGATATTATCAAAAGATGATTACTTTGGTATGCTGAGAACTTCAAACTGGAGGAAATCAAAAGGGTTTCAGAACTAAGATTTTTTTTTTGGCTTCTTTCACATTCTGTTCTCCTGTTTCCATTGTTCCCTGGAGACAAAACATAGCAACTAGAACCTCTTTCTCCCAGAGACAGCCAATAAACCTAGAAAGATGACCCTCTCACTATCCCATTTTAAATTCTGATTCTCAAGTGGTATCTATGAAGAATCTAAATAGGGTTCAGATTGCTGAGTTCCCTTCTTGCTTCTCTGTTTGTATTCAGTCAAAATTCTGTGTGGTTGTGTATTCATCAATAAATGTAACCATAGAAACAATTTTCCCTGGATCTTGAGACCTTCATTTCTGAATGTCCCTCTATCATGAAAAACTTTTAAGTTAACATGCTTTCTATCCTTAATCTGCCTTTGTCAATTTTATTTTCAGACTGGAAAAACAATTTTGTTTCATACAAATAAGTTCCACAGACATGATTTTCAAAATAGGGGCTAAATAATGGACATTACACAGCATCCCCAGAAAGGGCCTTGGGTCTTCTGGGGAGGAGAAGATAGGGACAAATTATTGAGGAATATATAATGAATACAACTTTCCTTGTTATAAAGATAAATCCCTCAGGCAATGAAATCTGTTTTGTAGTATCCTTACTACTGGAATAAATGTTTTTACCAATACAAATTTCCTTAATAAATATAGAGTTCTCTTATTAAAGGAGCAGCTTTTCAGAACTACTCTGGTATCTATAGTTTTACAAAATAATCAATATGTCAAAAAGGCGTATTGTGAAATAAAACATTCTTGTCTCCTACAATTACATTATGAAATAATGTGTCCTAAGTCCCAACAATTCCAATATATTTCTCCCATTGGAACATTTGGAGAATCAAAACACCAGGTAAGCTATTGGTTTTCTAGTGATGAGAAAGAAAAATTGAAATAGCAGAAGGTTGTTTCAGAAAGGTAACCTGGGATTGCTAAAAATGATACAGGCTGCATATCTCATACAGCCAGTATTGTGCTTAATGGTGAAAAGTTAAAGCCATTTCTTCTAAAATCAGAATGAGACAAGGATGTCCATTCTCTTTATTCCTCTTCAATATAGTACTGGAATTCATAGCAAGAACAATGGGCAAGAGAAAAAGGTAAAGTTAGCCCATATAGGGAAAAAAGAAGTAATATTATTCCTCTTCGCGGATGACATGCTCCAGTATTTAAAGAACCCCACAGATTCCTCTCCCAAGTTACTTGAGCTGATCTGAAACTTTGACAAAGTAGCAGGGTATTCAATTAATGCACACAAATCAGTAGCTCTTCTGAATGCCAACAAGAAGACTAAGACTGAAATCTGGAAAGCAACTCCATTTGTAATAGCCTCAAAAGTACTTAAAAATTAACAACAAAAGATGTGAAGGACCTCTATGATAAAAACTCTAAAAGTCTGAAAAAATAAATTAGAACAGAGATAAGAGAATCTACAAATTTCCCATGAACCTGGATTGGAAGGATTTTTTTTTCAGGGAAGTAAGTTATATACAGTATTTTTAATTAATATATGTTTTTACTGTAAAGATACTGTACAGAGATGTTACAGCTACATGAGTAAGGTAATGAGTGCATCTCCTATCATTGTTACCCCCTCCTTTGTATTTCCCCTACCATACCTTCCCTCCCCAACTCCCCAACTCCCCAACTACTCCCTTGCACCCCCCAAAGTTGTAAACTCCGTTTTCAACATAGAGTCTTCAACATCTCATTCTACATTGGGTCAACATCATGAAAATGGCAATATTGCCCAAAGCTATCTACAAATCCAAGACAAAATCACAATGAAATCCTTCAATGATATAGAACAAGGAATCCAAAAATTCATATGGAATAATAGAAAAACACAAACATTAAAAAAATCTTTTTTTATTGTGAAAATACTATACAGAGGGGTTACAATTACATGGGCAAGTGATGAGTACATTTCTTATCAAGCATAGTAGCCTCCTCCTTTGTTTCCCCTTCCCATTCCTTCCCACCCTCCCCCAACCTCCCCCCACCCAAACCTCCTCTCACCTTCCAACCCCAGCAAAGTTGAAAAGTTTGTTTTCGATATAAAGACTTGTACATCTCATTGTTGCAATGGGTCCACATGTATGTATCCCTATTTAAACGAATAGTTTTTTATCTTCCCCTCCACAAATTATAACACCATTAAATACAGTGAAAGCAGGGGTTATATCATGGGGGAGGGACATACAAAGCAAAAAAGAAATCATCTTATAAATGTGTTAGAAACAATCACATGAACGAAAAAAACATTTGAATACATATCTTAGGGTTCATTTCCCTAACATCAACTTATCTGACTTTTTCTGCTTAACTCAGACATATACTAGTTATTGCAAATAAGGGAAACCATGGGAACTATGTTTCTTTGGGCATGGCTTACTTCACTTAATATAATTTGTTCCAAGTCTTTCCATTTCCTAACAAATGGGGCAATGTCATTCTTTCTGATGGAGGCATAGAATCCATTGTGTATATATTTTCTTGATCCATTAATATACTGAGGGGCATCTGGGTTGGTTCCATATCTTAGCTATGGTAAATAATGCTGCAATGAACATAGTCGTGCTGGTAGCTTTAGTGTGTGCTTGTTTGTGAACAATTGGGTAAATTGCCAAAAGTGGGATTCCTGGGTTATAGGGGAGCTCTATGTGGAGTCTTTTGAGAAACCCCCATACTGCTTTCCAAAGTGGTTGAACAAGTTTACACTCCCACCAACAATGTAGTAAGGTTCCCTTCTGTCCATATCCCCTCCAGAATCTGTTGTTTAATTAGAGTTCTTGATTATAGCCATTCTAACTGGAGTGAGTTGGTATCTCAATGTTGTTTTGATTTGCATGTCTTTCATGGCTATGGAGGTTGAGCATTTCTTCATGTGTCTATTGGACATCCTTCTTTCCTCTTCAGAGAAGTTTCATTAGTGGGCATTGTTTCTTTGAAGATTTGTTGTGGGGGGATTAATTTTTTGAGTTCAAGGTATTTTTTAAATATTAGACCTTGTCCGTTGTATGGCTAGTGAAGATCTTCTCCCAATCCATGAGCATTTTATTGACCTTGCTAGCTATGTTCTTTGCCATGCAGAAGCTCTGCAATTTCATGCAATCCCATTTGTCCAAACTTTCTTTGACTTGTTGTGTTTCTGGGTCAATATTAAGAAAATTTGGGCCTGTGCCAAGGAGACCTATGGTTTCTCCTGTTCCATTCTGTAATGATTTCAGAGTGTCTGCTTTGGCTCCCAGGTCTTTGACCCATTTGGAGTTGATTATGGTGCAGGGTGATATATAAGGAGCTAGCTATATTTTTCTACAAGTAGTTATACAATTTTGCCAGCACCATTGACTGAAGGGCTATCTTTCTTCCATTCTATTTTTTTAGCTCCCTTATGGAAGATTAGATAGCTATAGGTCTTCAGGTTCATATCTGGGTTTTCAATTCTATTCCAAAGGTCCTGAGGTCTATTCTTGTGCCAGTACCAAGCTGTTTTGATTACTATAGCTTTGTAGTAGAGTTTGAAATTTTGTATTGATATTACTCCAGCACTGTTCTTTGTGTTGAGGATTGTTTTTGCTATTCGGGGTCTTTTATTGTTCCAAATGAATTTTTGGATTGCCTCTTCTATTTCCTTGAAGAATGAGGTTGCAATTTTGATAGGTATCCCATTGAATTTGTAGATAGTCTTGGGAAGTGTTGCGATTTTCAAGATATTGATCCTTCCAATCCTGGAGCACGGGGGTTTTTGCCACTTTCTAAGTTCTGTTTTGATTTACTTTTTCAGGTTTTTAAAGTTTTCATCATAGAAGTCCTTCACTTCTTTGGTTAAATTAATTCCTAGCTATTTTGGTTTTTGTGGGGCTATTAAAATCGAGTTGCTTTCCTAAGTTCAGCCACACTTTTCTCATTGTTGGCATACAGAAAAGCCATTGGTTTTTGAGGGTTAATTTTATACCTTGCTACTTTGCCAAAGTTTTGAATCAGCTTGAGTAATTTGGGAGTGGAGTCTGTGGGATTCTTTGAATACAAGATCATGTCATCTGAAAGAGGAAGAGTTTTACTTCTTCTTTCCTTAGTTGGATCCCCTTTATGTTTGCATCTTGTCTTGTTGCTGTAGCTGGGCATTCTAATACTAGATTGAAGAGCAGTAGAGAGAGTGGACACCCTTGTCTCCTTCCAGAGTTTAGAGAAAATGACTTTAGTTTCTCACCATTAACCATAATGCTGGCTGTAGGTTTGTCATATGCAGCCTTTATTGTATTGAGGAATGTTCCATGGATTCCTAATTTTTCCAGAACCTTCATCATGAAGGGGTGTTGGATCTTGTCAAATGCTATTTCTGCATCTATTGAGATAGCCATGTCGTTCTTATCCTTGCTCCTGTTGATGTGATGAATTATATTAATTGATTTGTGTATATTGCACCAGCATTGCATCCCTGAAATGGATCCTGTTTGATAATGGTGTATGATTTTCTGGATGAATTGTCGAAGTCGATTGGCCAAAATTTTGTTTAGAAGTTTTGAATCAATGTTCATCAAAGAAATGGGTGTACAGTTCTCTTTCTTTGATGAGTCCCTGCCTGGTTTTGGGATGAGGGTTACGATAGCTTCATAGAATGTGTTCGGTAGTAAACTTTCTCTTTCAATTTCATTGAAGAGTTAGAGGAGTATTGGTGTGAGCTCTGCTTTGAAGGCCTTGTAGAATTCTGCTGTAAAGCCATCTGGTCCTGGGCTTTTCTTAGATAGGAGGGCTCTTATTGCTCTTTCTATTTCAATGCTTGAAATGGGCCTGTTAAGATGGTTTAACTCATCTTGGTTTAGTTCTGGCATGTCAATATTCGCTAGGAAAAAGCCGATTTTTGCCAAGTTCTCAAATTTATTAGCATAAATGTTTGAGAAATATTCCCGTATAATGTTCTGAATCGTGGTTGTTTCTGTCTTGATGTTTCCATTCTGATCTCTGAGTTTCTTTATTTGGGTGTGTTCTTTTCTTTTTCTGATAAGATTTGCTATGGGTTTGTAAATTTTGTTACTTTTTTTGAAGAACCAACTCTTTGTTTTGTTCATTCTTTCTATGGTTTTTTTTTATTCTAATTCATTTAATTCTGATATAATTTTAATTATTTCTTTCTGTCTACTGGATTGGGGTTTATCTTGCTGCTCTTTTTCGAGGAGGTTCAGATGTCTCATTAAATTGTTGGTTTTAGCTCTCTCCAATTTGTTGATGTAGGAACTCAGAGCTATAAACTTGCCCCTGAGTACTGCCTTTGCTGTGTCCCAGAGGAGCAGGTAATTTGTTCATTTTTGTTGAATATCATGAACATTTGAATTTCCTTTCTAATCTCTTTCATGACCCACTCGTGATTCAGCAGTGTTTTGTTCAGTGTGTTGTTCAGCCTCCATGTGTTACAGGACTTTCTTTGATGGCTTTTGGTGTTGAGTTCGAATTTTATTCCCTTGTGGTCTGAAATCATGCAAGGTGTAACTTCAATGTTTCTGAATTTGTACAAGTTTGCTTTGCGGCCTAAAATGTGGTCTATTATGGAAAATCTTCCATGTGTTGCTGAAAAAAATGTGTATTCTGATTCTGTTGGGTGAAATATTCGGTAGATATCTGTTAAATCTAGTTGATCAATGCAGTTGTTTAGATCCGTGTTTTCTCTTGAGTTTTTGCCGAGTTGATCTATCTAGTGGGGAAAGTGGTTTGTTAAAGTCCCCAACAATTAATGTCTTAGTATCTTTGTGGGATTTTAGGGAAAGTAGTGTTCCTTGGATAAATTTGGGTGCTCCGTTGTTTGGCAAATAGGTGTTTAGAATTGTAATATCCTCCTGAAGGAGAGATCCCTTAATTACTATGTAGCAACCTTCTTTATCTCTTCTCTCTAATTTTTATTTGAAGTCTATTTTATCTGATATTAGGATTGCAACTCCGGACTGTTTATGGGGGCCGTTTGCTTGGTAGATTTTGTTCCAGCCTTTCACATTGAAAATGTGAAAAGTGTGACTCCTGAAGGCAGCAGATAGAAGGATCTTGTTTTTTAATCCAACTAGACAGTCCAAGTCACTTAATTGGAGATTTAAGTCCACTAATGTTGAGAGATAGGTCTGAGAGTTGTTTGGAAGTGCATACCATGCTATCCACCTTCTTGGGGTTGAGGCAACTGGGTTCTTCCTATGGGTCTTGGATTCTCAGTTTGGGTGTGAATTTGTGGCCTTTATTGTCGTCTTGTTGGTTTTCTATGTGTAGGACATTTTTCAGTATCTTTTATAGGGTAGGTTTTGTGGAGATATATTGCTTCAGTTTTTCTTTGCTATGGAAGTTTTTTTGTTTGACATTCGGTTATGAAGGAGAGTTTAGTTGGGTACAGTATTCTTGGTTGATAGTTGTTTGTCTTTAGGGCATGGAATACATCATTCCAGGCTCTTCTTGCTTTGATTGTCTCTTTTGAGGAATCTGAGGTGATTCTAATTGGTTTTCCTTTATGTCATTGATCTTTTCTCCTTGACAACTTTAAGGATCTTTTCCTTGGTCTGTATTGATCCTGGGCGAATTATAATGTGATGTCCTGTTCTGGTCTGGTCTATTTGGGGTTCTAAAAGCTTCTTGTATCTGAATAGGCCTATCTTTTTGCATGTTTGCAAAGTTCTCTGCTAGGATCTTGTTAAACAAATTTCCTAGACCATTAACTTCTGTCTCTTGGTGCTCCTCTACACCCATTATCCTCAGATTAGGCCTTCTGATGGTGTCTTCCAAGTGTTGAATACATCTATCATATTTCTTGGATTTGTCTTGGATGGTTGTATGTTCTTTCTCTATAATATATAGGCTGTATTCAATTCCAGAGATTCGATCTTCTCCATGGTCTAACCTACTATCAAGACTTTCTACTTTGTTTTTTATTTCTTTTCCTTCTAGTTGGTCAGCTTAGATGGCTTCAAATTCTTTGTTTTGGATCTTGTATGAACTTCTTTACTTCCTTAATTTGGTGTTCAGTGTTTATTCTCAAATCACTTAGTTGATTGCTAATGGTTTCCTTGGACTCCCATTTTGTTTGTTGGGTTCCATTCAGCATTCCCTTTGTGGTCCCCCTGACCTCTTTCAGCTCTCTGTTTATGGATTCCATGAATGCCTCTATTGATCTTTGTCTATTCTCATCCCACTCTCTCAATTCCTTTATTACTGTTTGATTAGCTTCCTGAAGTTCATGCAGTTCCTGTAGTTCTGTTTGAGTGTTCTCAGCCTGTTCATGCCATTCCTGACTTTCTCTTTGTCTGTTCTCATCCAGCTCACACAATTCCTGTGTATCTCTTTGAGTGATCTCAGCCTGCTCAGGCCATTCCTTTATTTCTCTTTGAGTGTTCTCAAGCTCCTCACGCAATTCCTGTATCAATCTTTGAGTAGTTTCCTCACGCTGATGATATTCCTGTATTGACCTTTGGTTTGCCTCCTCTCTCTCCCTATCATGCTCACACTGAGTCCTTTGAAGGTTTTTGATCTTTTCATTTACCATGTTTACCAGTAGTGTTTTTATAACTTTTTGGGATTTTTTCTCTAGATTATTCATTATCTGGTCTGTGCCCTGATTATCATGAGTGGTAGTTGAGATACCCGGACTTGCCACTTTTCTTGTGTTTTTCTGCCTTGTTCTGCCCATTTGGGATGAAAGTAACACCAGTTTTGTGCTAGAACACTATCTTAAGGTAAGCATCAACTAAAGTCTGTAGTTGTACAGTCAGAAGTCTGCAGATACAATCTAGTTCAACAGATATATCTATTCAACATCAAACAACTATGTATTAATGAGCTACGAACAGCAAAGGAGAATTTGGCAAACCAGAAATTATTAGGTTTAGGGAGAGTTGTGGGTAAAAATAGGAATAGAGGGATGTCGAAAGGTAGAGGGAGAGTTAAATTCACTAAGTTAAATTTATGACAGTAGAGAGAGAAAAAAAGAAGAAAGAAAAATAGAGACAAGAAAAAATAGAAAAACAAAAATTAAAAATTGAAAAGTGAAACACTTAAAAGTTATGCAAAATGAAAGCATAATATGGAGAGAAGAACAGGGATAGGATGAGAGAAGGGGAGGGATAGAAAGGAGACATGAAAAACTTAAAAATAAAAATGCTTAAAATATTATATAGGTATAAAGAGATACTACTGCTATTAAGAAATTTAAGTCTAAGAGGTTTTGAATTGAGTAATAAATTTCTGGATTAAGTGTGTACACAATGGGGGATAAGGTCTAATAATTGACTACGGGTATATCTTTGGATGATCAGAGCAGCAATTAAGTCATGGAAAGAAGAATGATAGAGAAGAAAAAGAGAAAAGAATGAAAAAGAAAGAAAAAAAGGATCAAAAACAAAAACAAAAAAAGAAGAAAAAAAGCACACACATATATACCCCTAAAATACAAATTATAAGAGGAAGAAAAAAAAGTTAATAGAAAAAAATTTTAAGTTAAAAATTTTAAAAAGTTTCAAAAAATTTATACAAGGTACAAAAAAAGAGTTCTTTGATTTTTTTTTTTTGGAGGGATGGGAAGATCCTTTATCTCCCTTGTGTCAGTAACCAGTCTCTTGGTGGAGTATCTGGTCTGCTTGTGGTGTTTGATTTTCCTGTGTCTTGATTGGTTTCTTAAATCAGTTTGTTTGAGCTGGAAGAAAAATTCTCTGCTTTACCCAGAATTTTGTGATCCTTCTCCCAGGCTAGTTCAATGGGAGGGAGATCTG
This sequence comes from Dipodomys merriami, assembly GCF_024711535.1. NCBI lineage: Eukaryota > Metazoa > Chordata > Mammalia > Rodentia > Heteromyidae > Dipodomys > Dipodomys merriami. The sequence goes on along the minus strand of NW_027204492.1, from coordinate 32,760,801 downwards.
TTTTGAGTATCACAAAAGAAGGAGATAGCTGTTTCCTCTGCTTTGGAGATGCTATGATCAGGCTAGGTTCTGTGTAAGTTGAGGCCTTTCAGCAAACAGTAGCTTTTCCCTGAGGGGCTAGTTTCTGAGACACTCACAGAGCCCAGCCTGGAGCCATTCTCAGGGTTTACGTTTACTGAATTTCAATTGATTGTCAAGGCTGTTGTAGGGAGCGGCAGCCTCTGTCTCTGTTTACCCAGTGAAGAAAGCCACTCCTGGGGGGGGTGGAGTTTTCTCTGCCTGGGCTGGGTGACTTTTTCCTGGGTGGAGCTGAGCCTGGCAGGTCAGGTTAGGTTCCTGTGACCTGCTAAATGACTCTTGTTTTCTTCCAAGGCCTGAGTTGGAGCTCGCTGCTCAGACAGGCCTTTGTCAGTATCAAAGATCAAGATCTCCGGTAGTGGTGTGGGAGAGGTGGCCTTACCTCCTTTGTTCCCTGCGAAGGAGTGAGGATGTCAGGCTTCTACTCATGCCGAGTCTTGGTTCCTGGGTCGTCTCTCGTCTGCGAACTGCAGGATAAAGTTGTCTGCTCCTTGTCAGTTCTTCCTGGTGTTGAGTAGAATCCGCTCACCCTCCGAGTCTGGTGCCTTCATCCTGGACTGTGTTGCAGGTATGGCTGCTATGGCCACAGCAGCCCCCACCACCGCCGCCGCAGCCATGGCTGCTGGGAAATGCTCAGAACTGTCTCCTTGCCTGGATTTTCCCTCTCTGGCCTAACTCTCTGTACTATGATGGCACACTTGGTGTGATTCTCTGGCTTAGGACTGTTCACTGGAGCACTAAAAAACTGCTTTCTCTGGGAGAGCTTGTTTAGCCTCCAGCTTCTCCGCCGCCATCTTCCCTGAACTTCAATACAAATCTTAACAAGAAGAACAGTGTTGGAGGAATATCAATACCAAACTTCGAATTATATTACAAAGCCATTGTGATTTTCAAAAAAGCTTGGAAATGGCACAAGAATAGGCCAGAGGACCAATGCAATAGAATAGAAGATCCAGAAATGAACCTACAGACTTACAGCCAACTAATATTTCATAATTGAGTAGAAAACAGGATGGAAGAAAGACAGCCTCTTCAACAAATGGTGCTGGCCGAATTGGCTATACAAGTGCAGAAAACTGAAGCTAGATATTTAGATATTACCCTACACCAGAATCAATAATCAATGGATCAAAAATCTCAATGTAAGTAAGTACTCATACTCTGAAAGTGTTAAAGGAAGGGTTAGGGGAAACACTAAAATTCCTAGACAAGAGTCAAAACTCCCTTTTGGTCCTTTCTCATCCTGTGACTTTACTTAATTGCTCTTTTGTTCATCCCCATATATATTAGACCTTACCTTCATTGTGTGCATACTTAATTGAGATATCTATTACTCAATTCACAAACTCTTAGCCTTAACTCCTTTAATTGTAGTATTATTTCTTTATACTTATATAAGTTCTCAACATTTTCATATGTAATTTTTTTTTATTTTTCCTTTTCCCTTTTCTGTACCTCTCCTCTCCATTTCTCCTATCTGTTTCCTCTCTCTTAATTTAGGTCTTGTTTATATTCCCTCTCTCTCTTTCCTTCCCCACATACCTCTAATCTTATTTTCTCCTCACAATTCTCCCTACACCTATTAATTTCTGGTCTGCTGACTCCTTTGATTTTCTTAGTCCATTGATAACTAGTTGTTTGTTGTTGAACTAGATTATATCCGTTGAATTAGATTGTATCTATACTCATTTTGACTGCGTCAATCTGTGCAACTACTGGGCTCTGGATGATGCTTGCCTTAAAATAATGTTTTAGTAAGAAATTGGTTTTGCTTTCATATCCAAATGGGAAGAACAACAAAGAAACAAAAGAAAAATAGCAAGTCCAAGTATCTCAACTCCCACTCATGATAATCAGGCAACATAGCAGTTAATAAATAATCCATAGGAGAGTTCCTCAAATGCTCTACAAACACTACTGGTAAACATGCTAAATGAAAACATTAAAAGCATGCAAAGGACTCTGTGTTAGCATGATAGGGAAATGCATGAGTATGATGAGGCAAACTAAAATTTAATGCAGGAATTTCATGAGTGTGAGGAGGCTAATCAAAGATTAATAGAGGAATTGTGTTTGCAGGATGAGAATAAACAAAGACTAGTAGAGACATCCTTGGAAACTAGAAACCTGGAGGAATCCATGGATGCCACAAAGGGAATGCTGAATGAAGCCCATCATAAGGAAAGGGAGACCGGTGAAACTATAACCAATCAATTAAAGGATTTGAGAATGAACACTGAAAACCAAATTTAGGAGGTAAAGAATTCCATAGAAGATCTAAAACAAAGCTCCAACAAAGAAATTGAAGCCATCAAATATGACGAATTAGAAGGAAAGGAAATAAAAAACAAAGTAGAAAGTCTTGACAGTAGGTTAGATCATGTAGAAGATTGAATCTCTGGGACTGAAGACAGCCTAGATATTACAGAAATAGAACAAACAAGTATTCAAGACAAATTCAAGAACTATGATAGATTCATTTAGAAGACACCATCAGAAGGCCTAATTTAAGGCTAATGGGTGTAAAGGATAGCCTAGAGACAGAAGTGAAAGATCTAGGAAATTTATTTATTAGATTCCTAGCAGAGAACTTCCCAAACATGAATAAGATAGGCCCATTGAGATACAAGAGTCCTTTAGATACCCAAATAGACCAAAACAGAACAGGACATCACACTGTCATGTTGTAATCTGGACAGGATCTATAGAGACCAAGGAAAGGATCCTTAAAGCTGTCAGAGAGAAATGACAAATCACCTATAAAGGGAAATTAATGAGAATAACTTCAGTTTTCTCACCAGAGACAATTAAAGCTAGAAGAGACTGGGATGATGTATGCCACACACTAAATACAAACAATTATCAACCAACAATACTGTACCCAACTAAACTCTCCTTCATAACAGAAGGACAAATAAAAACTTTCCACAGCAAAAAATTGAAACAATGAATCTCCACCAAACCAGCCCTACAAAAGATACTTTCTATGTGTAGGACTACACATAGAAAAGCAACAAGAGCATGATAAAGCCAAGAAATAGAGAGGGCCACCAAACAGAGAATCAAAGAATCATAGCAAAAACCCAGTTGGCACAGCCCCCAAGAAGGTGGATAACATAGCAGGAACTACCAAACACCTCTCAGTCCTGTCAATATTAAGAAGAAGAGATTGTGTCTTTATGTCTCATCTCCTGTAATAGTTAGAATGTATTCACCAAAGCTCATGTATCAGAAACCTAATTCTCAATGCAAGATTATTAAGAAGCTGAATTTTTAAGAGATGATGTCTTTATAATGGGAGTTAGTGTGTGCATGCTATTAGAGGTTTCCTTATCTTTAACTTGAAATTTCTAAGGTCACCCTGGAATTCAATAATCAAAAGAAAGATGCAAAAAGCATATACACATGATGTTTCTCATGGGTCACTGACCACAAATGGAAACAAAACAATTTATTTAACCTTATTTTCATTAGCTAGAACTTGATCATATTATGCCAGCAAATTCCAAGAAAAGTACAGTGTAGTCTTTTACTGGGAAGCCACTCTACAACCCTAACTCTCATCATATGGATCAGTACTAAAGATCTTTAGTGGGTAGATAGCCATTTGCCACAGCTTCCCTTCTCTCCTAAAACAACCATCAGTTCTAGGTTGTCTGCATCTTTTTTTCACTAAATTACTTGCTGTGGCTTCATGCAGTTTTATCAATATACACTGGACCAGATAACAAAATGTATAGTTTATGTCCAAGGCCATATTTCTGTATAAAAAGTTTCTTGAATGGGTAAATAACAATAATAGCCAGTAATATGTTTCATTTAAATGAATTTTTCTGTTGCCATAAAAGTCCACAACTAATTTAAAAGCAGACCAATCATAAATCTGCTTAACCTAATGAGTTCAGGTATATGCTAAAGTGCTAGAAAATGAAGAACTGAGAACATTAGCATTTATGAGGTTTCTTTCAGATTTCTAGTTGTTAATGAAAAACAAACTCCCACAATGAGAAAAAACAACCCATATCTATCAATTGTGCTGAGCTGGTGCTGGAAGTGACACTAATTCTGAGTCAGAGGCAACTTGTGTAAAGCTTGTATTGACTTCATCTATTGGAATTCCATCACCAACTATCTCAGTATGTGACTGATTCTGACATATAGTTGTTTCAGTATAATTAGTTTCCATGTAGTTATTAGAGTGAGTCCTAATTTACTATGACTTGTGTCCCTATGTAGGCAATTAGTTTGGACCCGGAAGTGTATACAAAGTGTGTGAGGATAAAGGGTGTTGCTTCTGCAAAGAAATTCTGAAATTGCCAGAAAACCATCAGAAGCTAATAGAGTTATACAGAACAATTCTGTCCCAGAGACTCTAGGGCAAAACAATCTGGTCAACTCCTTTGTCTTGGACTTCTGCCTCTAGAACTGTAAGACAATAAATTCCAGGTATTAAAAGCATTGACGTTGTGGTTCTTTGTTGTGTCACTTCTTGAAAGCTAATGATAAACAATATCCTGTGCAGACCAATTTATCTTAAAGTGTCAAGGGTAGAGAGGGTGGTACATAAAAGTAGGCTGAGAAGGCAATAGTTGCTGACAGTGTTTATTTTTTGAGACAAGATCTCATTATGTGGTACAGGCTAGCCATGATCTCCCTCCACAGTGCTGGGATTTCAGGCATGTGCCAACACTGCCAATACTCTAAAGAAAGAAAAAGTTGAGAGTGTCAGGAAACCTTAGTAGTTTTGCTTTGTATATGTGTGGGGGTGTAACTGTTGGGTAGTAGCAATGATATAACAGGTGAAGCAGGGTAGAAACATCCAATTTAGGGGATTGCAAATTCCTCTAGAGCCTTTTGATGAAGGGAGACCTAAAGATTCAACCTCTTTTCCTCAGTTTGCTCAGATGGATACCTGAGGCATTAAACTAGTAGAGGAACTTTTATAGCTTCATTGGGTAAAATTAGTAGTGACAAAATATATTTGAAGTTAATACTTTAAAAGTAAATAATTCATTTCCTAATCTTAAATCAATATATTTAGTAATGTCAGAAATACTAGTGGCATGAAGGTAGTATCAACTTATTGTCTATTTTAAATGGTTCTGAATTCTAATATACACAAACATATTTGTGCTTCTGTAAATTTTCCAAAATTATGTCAGAGAGGATTATAGATATAATTGTCCTTTAAATATGCAGTAAGTTATTCACTTAAAGCATGTATGTTTGCATTATAAAAACACAATATCCTTACCCAAATCAGGACCTTAAAATAATAAAATTAATATTATATAATTTTCAGTTTTAACAATTGTCACAGTAATATCTTTTGTATAGAAAGAAAACAAAAAATTTGGTCCAGAATCCATTCCTGAGATTATACATTACTTTTCTAATTCACAGTATTTTACTCTTTTACTTTCAAGTGCTTCTGTCTCCTTTTCTGTCACAATTTTGATACTTTTGAACATTACAGGCCAGCTATTTTATTTTTTAAAAAAGCCTTCTGTTTCTGTTTTCCAGACGTATGTTCTGATTAGATTCAGCTTGTACTTTTCCCAGAAAACAATGTAGAAATAACATTGGTTCACCTCATCAGAGTATATCATAGCTATCATAGCATCTATGATATGAACTTTGATCATTGTTAAAGCACTATCTACCAGGATTCTATACTTTAAAATTATTAGCTTTCCTTTAGTAATTAATAAGTAACTTATGGAAAAATAGTTTGAGACTAATTAGATGTAGTTTTTCTCAATCATTCATAACTGCTGTCCATTGAAGATTCTCTCCTAAAGCAGTTACTGCTACAGTATTTGTCAAATGATCATTTTCTAATTTGATCATTTCTGCATTATTATTTAACTTTATATTATTAATATGGATTTTCCTTTCTCTTCACTTTATTCATTCAGTTATGCCTAAACACTTAATGTTCCTGTTTTTATTCTGTGGGTTTTCTGTTATTGTCCAGTATTTGGCCTGTGGTAGTCCATTTAAGCTGACTTATGTATCATTTTAATATACCTGTATTATTTGAGATTTCCTTGTCAGTATGTGCTTATTTAGGTTCATTTTGTATTTTTGTGCTTTTAAACTCCTAATAGAGGAAAATTATATTTAAAAACATAAGTTTGAGGTAGACATTGGAGTACATGTTTATAGTTCCAGCGTTTTAGAAGTTGAGGCAGGAAGATCATGAGTTTGAGGCCTGTTTAGGTCAACATAATAAGATCTGTCTAAAAAGAGCCAATATCTGGAAAAATGTGCTCATTTATGGCTACTGTTATATCTTTTTGTGTACGTTTTTTATTGTAAAAATGCTGTACATAGGGGTAACAATTACATGAGCATTTTTGTCTCCTCCTTTGTATCCCCCTACCATTCCTTCCCTCCCACCTCCACAACTACAACACCCACCACCCCCTCTGAAGTTGCAAAGTTTGTTTTCAACATAGTATTTTGTACTTCTCATTGTTACAATGGGTCAACCTGTATCCTTATTTAAGCATTTTGTTTTTTCCTTCCCCTCCCCGAATTAGAGAAGTGTATATAGAAGATACAGGGCACTGACATCAAATACAGTGAAAAAAAGGGTTATACCGTGGGGGAGGAACATACAAAGAAACAAACAAAAAAAAAATCACATGGTACATTATAAATACGTTAGAAACAATAGAAAAAAAGAAAAAAGGTATTTGTGTCACTGTCTTGAGGTTCATTTAGCTTAACATCATCTTATATGGTCATATGTACATAGATTTTGTCCTTTTCTGCTTGTCTACACATATTCAAATTAAATTTAGTGAGAAGAGATAAAGAAGGTCGCTACTTACTAATTAATCGATCTCTCCTTCAGGAGGATATTACAATTCTAAATATCTATTCACTAAACTACGGAGCACCCAAATTTATCCAAGAAATACTACTTTCACTCAAATCTCACATAGATCCAAAGACATGAATTGTTGGGGACTTTATTTTTTTATTTATTTTACTTGTGAACATACTGTACAGAGGGGTTACAATTACATGGGCAGGTTAATGCGTACATTTCTTACCAAGCATTGCAGTCTCCTCCGTTGTTTACCCTTCACATCCCTTCCCAGCCTCCCCCCTCCCCCCCAGTCCCAATCCTTCTCCGTCCCGCCCCCCGCACCGGCTTTGTAAAGCTCGTTTTGCAACAGGTCCACCTGTATCCTTAAACGACTTGTTTTTCCCCATCTCCTCCACAAGTTATACAGACATCAAATAAAGTGAAAGCAGGGGTTATATTGTGGGGGAGGGACATACAAAGCAACAAAGAAATAATCTTATAAATGCGTTAGAAACACATGCATGAAAGAAAAAAAACATTAAAATACATATCTAAGGGTTCATTTTCCTAACATCACATTATCTGACCTTTTCCGCTTGACTCATACATATACTAGATATTGCAAATAAGGGAAACCATGGGGCCTATGTTTCTTTGGGCCTGGCTTACTTCGCTTAATATAATTTTTTCCAAGTCTTTCCATTTCCTAACAAATGGGGCAATGTCATTCTTTCTGATAGAGGTATAGAATTCCATTGTGTATATATACCACATTTTCTTGATCCCTTCATCTACTGAGGAGCATCTGGGTTGGTTCCAGATCTTAGCTATGGTAAATAATGCTGCAATAAACATAGTTGTGCTGGTAGCTTTAGTGTGGTCTTGTTTGTAAACATTTGAGTAAATGCCCAAAAGTGGGATTGCTGGGTCATAGGGGAGTTCTATGTGAAGTCTTTTGAGGAACCTCCATATTGCTTTCCACAGTGGTTGAACAAGTTTACATTCCCACCAACAATGAAGTAAGGTTCCTTTCTGTCCACATCCCCTCCAGCATCTGTTGTTGTTAGAGTTCTTGATTTTTGCCATTCTAAGTGGAGTGAGGTGTTATCTCAATGTTGTTTTGATTTGCATTTCTTTTATGGCTAGGGATGTTGAGCATTTCTTCATGTGTCTATTGGCCATCTTTCTTTCTTCTTCAGAGAAGTTTCTCTTTAAGTCTTTCACCCACTTATTTATTGGGCAGTTGTTTCTTTGAGAATTTGTTGTTGGGGGATTTAATTTTTTGAGTTCCAAGTATATTTTAGATATGAGACCCTTGTCCGTTGTATGGCTAATAAAGATCTTCTCCCAATCTGTGGGCTTTCTATTGATCTTGCTAGCTATGTCCTTTGCCATGCAGAAGCTCTGCAACTTAAGTGGTGCTGTGGCTCAAGTGGTAGAGCACTCACCTTCAACTGAAGAGCTGAGGGGCCGCACCCAGCCTGAGTTCAAGCCCCACGACCAACAACAACAACAAAAAAAATTGTTGGGGACTTTAATACCCCACTATCACCACTAGATAGATAAACCAGGGAAAAAATGAATAGAGAAACTTCAGAGCTAAACAACTGCATAGATCAACTAGATTTAACACACAACTACCGAATATCTTATCCAGTAGCATCACTATACATATTCTTCTCAGCAGCAGAAGGAACATTTTCCAAAACAGAGCACATTTTAGCTCACAAAGCGAACTTGTTCAAATTCAGAAACATTGTTATATCTTTTCAAAATTTATGGTTGTTTTAGAGGTGATATATAGAGATGTTATGTGTATGTGTGAATAAACTAAATATGATGCTTTCAAATCTACTAAATCACAGCACAGTCAATATGGGCATTCTCCTCTCTATATTTTAACACTGTTCTCCAGAAGGCAAAAATGTGATTCTAATTTTCTACAATGTACTTATTTAATAAGTTTTGCAGTCTCAAGACCTTCAAACTTGATAACACAATCTAGTGCGAAAACAAATTTACCAGGTAGACTATTCACTGCTTTTATTTCTAATTATCACTATTCTCAGGGCACATGATTGAAGTACTATGTCAAAGGTGCCAGGAGTTAGCATTCCTAAAGAGTGATGCTATTACTTACCTGAAATAGAATTATGTCGCTTGGTATTTTGTTTTATACTGTTTTCCCACATCTTATCTACTTTAAAGCTATTTTATGCATAATATGTTATATATTTAATTATTTAGATATTGGAGTTCAACCTCTAAAATGTTTGAGAGTATTTGGTATTCTGCATAATTGTTAGCATTTGTAACATGACCAGATATTGTGGTTGTGCCTGTCAAATGTTTAAATTGCTATTATCATGCTGATGAGCTTTCTTGGATTATCATAGTCTGAGAGTTACCTATTCTGCTAAAAGTGAAAACTTTTATCATACAACAACAACATAACTTTTTAATTTTTTTCTATATTTTTTATGTTGTGTAGTATAATGCTGATAAAGTATAATTTTCTTTTTAGAACTTTTTTGTTGATCGGTCTTGGGGCTTGAACTCTGGGCTTGGGCACTGTCCCTGTGCTCTTCAGCTCAAGGTGAGTGCTCTACCACTTGAACAACAGCACCACTTCTGGTTTTCTAGTGGATAATTGGAGATAAGAGTCTCACAGACTTTCCTGACTAGGCTGGCTTTGAATGGCACTCCTCAGATCTCAGCCTCCTGAGTAGTTAGGATTACAGGCATGAGCCACCAGCGTCCAGATTGATTTTCTTTTTGATATCTAATGACCTATTACTAATAGTTACACGTTATACATTGCAATATTAAAATATGTATATAATTCTGCCTAACTTGAACATTATTTTTGCTGGGAAAATTTCCATAAAAATAAATATATTTTCTATAATATAAGCATGAATCATTATGTAGAAAACTGTATTTTATGACCACCTAATGTTTACTTTGTGGTTTATTAATAGCAAATGCATATTTAATGATTCATGTCATAATGGAATAATTTGTAGAGTTTAGCTGATAACTCATCAATACCACTTCAGAAGAGTAAAGATAAAAATTTTAAGACAACTCCAAAACCCAGCAGAGTTTATAAACTCTCACATAAAATGTCTAATCAAGTCGTTTTCATTAGGGTATCTAATAGAATTCTTAACTATAAATCAAGTTGTTTAGTGGGTAACTGCGAAAGTAAACACTGCAAAAGTAAACACTTGGTAAGTTGCCTATTACATCATAGAAGTTCATTGAGAAGCTTCATTTGTTCCTTCAATTTTAGCATGATACACACACACACACACAAAAAGTCAATAATTAAAGCTTACCTGGTTCCACTAAATTTCATTGCCCTACCCTGAGCCTATAATGAATATGGATTTGTTAAAATAACAAATCTAACTTGGAAAAAATCATATTAAATGAAGTAAGCCAGACCCAAATGAACATATATCCCATGGTTTTCCTTATTTGTAATAAATAGAATATGTCTAGGATAATCTTAGTTGATGAGCAGAATAGCTCAATAGCTATGAACATATGACCATGTAAGATGATGCTAAGTGAAATTAACTCCAAGACATGGACAGAAGAGGTTTTCCTTTGTTGTTATTGTTTTTAATTTACTACCTGGATTTTTTCTTTAGTGTTTTTTCCTTATGGTTTATCCCTGGTTGATACTGTATTTGATTTTGGTATTGTATATGTCTTTATCTGATTTAGGGAAGGGAAGGAGAATGAAAACAAAAACAGTGGGAGAAATCGCAAAGTGGGAACCAATGTAACAGTTATACGCACAAGACAAAATGTTGGAAATGAACTTTATAAAACTTGAGGGGGTTTGGAGGGACGGAAAGTGGGAGAAAAATGAGGGAGGAAGTAACTAGTTAGACAAGAAATATACTCACTACCTTACTTACATAACTGTAACCCCAATGTACATCACCTTGACAATGAAATTAAAATTAAAAAAAACATACAGACTCATCAAAGTGGCCTAGTCCTGGAATATACGCCACAGGTTCTTTACAATTATCTCAGAGAGTATTCTAATTTTATAGTAAATCATTTAATTTAAAAACCATTTGTAGGCAATCTCTTATCTTAGTTGCCTAAGTAGATTTTCCTATGAGAAAGAATAGTCAATTAAATCAAGTCCTGTGGTTCCTGTAGCAGGCAAGTATATAGTGAAGAATATAATGTAGTTCCAAGGTCTGGGCACCTTTAGGGAAATTAATAAATTGAAGTTTCTTACTCTTCAGTCAGTGGGAGCCTTTAGATTATTGCCACAACATTTTGATGCCTGATTTTAAAAGGCTGACTGGATATTACTACATTTTTGAATCAGAGTTCCATGTGTGTGGAATAAAATGTGAGAGTTTGCCTGTGTACCTATGTTTATGATCCCTTGTGCAGACTAAGTTGACACTTGTAACAATGTCAACAGTTCAGCACCATTAAAACCCACAACACCAGTAATCTTAGCTTTCATTCTGATTTAAGTCTATGATCTAGAAGTTTCATTCCTTACAGATACAGGGATATGGAATGCATATTCAACCCAACGAATGAGAGGTTACACACTTTTAAGCTATTAGAATTAACACCGTTGCTGGAAGCTAATACATGTTCCATAAATTCTTGCAAAATTCTGTTATAAACAAGTTTGAAGAGGAGTAGTGGGTAGCAGGTGAAAGAGTGAAGGTAGGGAATGGTGCTCTTAAAGGATCATCAATTTGGGCCAGTCTGGATTACATAGAAAGACCCTTTCTCAAAGAAACAAAAATCAAACAAAGAGTAAGCATTGTTTATACAATAAACTGTAAGTGATCTTCTCAAGGCTCTGCACAAACACCTATATTTTGTTGCTCTTTAAAAAAGAAGTATACAGAGCTAGGAAGTTGGCTAGTGGGAGAGTGCTTGGCTCACATGCATGAGGCCCTGGGTTCAATTCCTCAGCACCACATAAGCAGAAAAACTGGAAGTGGCTCTGTGGCTCAAGATGTAAGGCACTAGCCTTGAGCTGAAGAGCTAAGGGACAGCGCCCAGGCCCAGAGTGCAGGCCTCACAACCGACAAAAAAAAAAAAAGAAGAAGAAGAATACAATGCCTTGAGAGTTCCCTTCTCTGAGATTCTTACTTTCTTGAGAATGAGAGCACTGTATCTCTTGGTCTGAAATGTAGACAGCATAGGGACAAAATGGACTGAATATAAGAGGACAATCTTTTACTTTGAACTTTTTAAGCTCACATGTATAGGTAACAAAAGAAACTTAAAAGTAAAAATGAATTGTACATGCTTTCTCAAAACAGTTCCCTCAAGAAAAACTCCCATTTCACTTATCTTTGTTACTAAATTAATTGCTGTTTTTAATCCCTTTTAATCTATGCATGAGGTTCTTGGCTCTGTTTTACAGCATTTGCTTTATTAGCATATGAGTCATTGAAAATATAATAAATGTACCTGAAGTCCTTTCTCTTCTCTCTTGACAATTGCTAGTAACAGAAAAGAGTGTTTCTCCACAGGCAAACAACAAATTCATCTCTAATTCAATTTGTTGAAATAAGACTGGTGAAGCAGAAAAAGAAGAAAAATATTAAAGATGTAGCAGGACAGTTTCATTCTATCTCCTTCTCCAAAGGAGGAAAGCTTAGATTAAAAAAAGATTCATAAAAATATTCCTATAACAACAGAGCATATTTAAGACCCTGAATTTTGGTATGACAGCCAATCTCCAATCTAATCTCCTTACCTAGTCAGCTGAGTGAAATGTAGTAATTGCTCTGTCACACCTCAGCTAGAAAGCAACCTCCACATATTATATTCTCTGTTTTATCATGCTGATGCTGTTGGTTGTTACTGAGAATGGTCTGGGAATTTGGAGGAGCTATTTTACAAAAGAAAGTTGAGCAAATGTGAAAAGGAAGCTGAGAGATGACAGGTTAGAAGATGGCCCAAGAGAGAAAGTTGGGAGTGATAATTGGTATATAAAGGTTACAAGAGAAGGCAGAAACACCAAGTACATGCTGAATTAGTATAACAATTTTCTATCTTCCTTGGCAGCACCTGCAAGTTGCTGTGAGCATGGACAGATAATGTTAATTGCTGCACAAATTGAAATAAATCAAGACACTCTGGCTCATTGGGATTTTAAATTTTGAACTTTGCTCCACTTTTCTAATTTTATTTTACTTGAATATACTTTTACAAAATATCTAGAATTGAGAAAATAGCATCTAGTTAAAAGTAATACCAACAAAGACCCCAACTGAATAGAAAATAATTTGGATCTTTTAATTAATCTATAAATAATATAGTAGATGAGAGCAGAATTTTCTTAGGAGAACATCAGAATTATGAATCAGGAGAATATATCAATAGCCAGGTTGTACCAACTTGCTTGGCAAACCCATTTTATAGAATGTTTCTGTGCTTATATACCATACTTTTATGTCTAAAGGCCTTTCTCCAATCTTGAACACTTCAAAAATTCCCAAGAAAAAAAGCTAAAGGAAGAAAATGGAGTAACGACAGGGAACCACCCTAGTTTTCTCTAAGCAAACAGAGATATAGGGCCCTACCTTGTATTTCACCTCAAAGGAGTCACACCAAATAAGCTATGACTACACAAAGATACACATGAATAAAGAAGAATTTACCCTGCATTCACACATCCATCAGAAACAGTATTGAACTATTCATAAGGAGAAAAGACTTGGCAAAATTACATTAAGTGAAGTAAGCCAGACGCAGAGAAACAGGTTGTATGTTTTCCCCTCAATTGTGGTAACTAGAATGTGTCTATAAATCTACAAGTAAACAAACCGTGTGGTATATAAGTGGTTATAAATGAATTGAAGTGCAATAGACTCTTAAGAGAGCACAAATATTATAATTATTTAGAAAGATGATGTCAAAGACAACAAAATAAGTACTAGGGAATGAATACTTTCAAGAGCAGATGATGGGTCCAACAGGGAGGGATAGATGGATGAACGGGGAAAGAGGGAAGAACACAGGCAAGAATTCTATATATACACAACAGAAAATTGAGAAAATGTAAGGAAAGGAATAGGTTAAAGGCAGGGGGTGAAGATGTTGAAGAGATGATGACCATCAAGATGCATAGTATACATAAACTGCTTTGTTTGGGAAAAATATTCAGTATAAAAAGTAAAAATTAAGAAAAAATAGGTAAAGGGTGGGTTGGGAGTGGTGACTGAGAATGTTGAAAGGGGTGACATTGATCAAGATGCATTGCATTCATTAACTGCTTTGTTGAATGGCAACTCCTTTGTACAACTACTTAAAGATAATAAAACATTCCAAAAAAATTCTTGGTCATTTCCCCAAACCTCATACTTTAAATTTTGTTTATTTAAATCTTGATTCTTAGCTCTGCTAGTTCAGAGTTGTGAGATACTAGGCAAGTCATTTTAGATCTCTGTGCCTCAGACTCCCCATATTTAAAATAAACATGACATCAGTATATTTGTCTCTGCATTCATAAGATACTAATTCAGACCCATAAGGATACCAAAATCTAAGAATTTTCAAGTTATTTACAGAAAATGACATACAAATTTGCATATCACATACATACATCCTCCTGTACACTTCAAATCATCTCTAGATTACTTACAGTACCAAATATAATACTTTTACATCACTTTATGTGAATTCAGCATAGTAAGCAACACATAGCAAACTCATATTTTGCTTTGGGGTACTTTTGGAATTTTCTTTTATTTTTTTTTTATACTGAGGATCAAACCCAGGATGTTGCACTTGCTAAGCAATCACTTTGCGACTGAGCTACATTACAGTCCAGCTTTTTGCAATATTTTCTCTTTAGTTTGTTCAATCTATGGATGCTACATCCATGGATACAGAGTGTTGATTGTATATGCTTCATAATGTACTTGTGAAAATTTAATAATTGCATAAATCATTTGTTTATTCAGTCATTTATTTATGTTGTAGTGTTATGGATCAAACTCAGAGCTCTGAGCACTCTAAGTACATAGAGTACCACAACTGTATCCCAGTGCTACATAAAGCATTTAACATTGTTAAGTCAAGTGCTCTGTGAGTAAGTACATTCTTGTAAGCCCTTGTTGTGACCATCTTCTATAGTCTTTATTGCAAGCAGTTGTCAGAATAACTATTTTCTTGGACTAAACCATGAATTTGAGGTCAGAGAATGTCTTTTAGACATCATTGTATTCCCTACATTTAGAAAAATGTCACACACCAATTGTGTTCAAAATGTCAGTTGATTTTTTGTTTTCTCTTTTTCGTGGCTCCAGTTACTACTCTATGGTGCTAAGTCCCAAAATTCCTTTAATATGTCTTTTGCCTGACTGAACTCCCTACCATTTGCGTTTCCATTCTCTCTTTTTTTCTTTTTTTTTTTCTTTTATTTTGTCAGTCATGGGGCCTGAACTTGGCCTGAGTGCTGTCCCTCAGGTCTTCAGCTCAAGGCTAGCACTCTACCACTTGAGCCACAGTGCCACTTCTGGCTTTTCTTCTGCTTCTATGGTGCTGATGTGCATGCAAGGCAAGCACTGTACCACTGAACCACCTTATCATCCCTTCATTCTCTTTTGATAGCCTTCCTATTTAATTATCAGCTACACATTGCCACCAGTACTTCAATTTCTGGCTTGTTTCTGCAAGGATCTCTCTCTCTTCTGAAATGATTGCCTTACCTCAAACTGCCTCCAAACTCAACATTGCATTTTCCCTCTCAAGCTACCTCCTTTTCAATAACATTATCTTAAATGTCTAGGCAAAACTGCTTCCATCATAGCACATTATCTTATATTGATTTTTATAGTATTAGAGTTCAAAATGCTAAAGATCAGAGCTTTGCATTCCTGAATATCAACAGAAATTCACATGGTAAATTACAGGTGCTTTTTCCATATAATCCAAATAATAGAGCAAGTAGTATTAAATGAAAATATAACCACTTTCCATATTTACTTCCTCTTGGGTTACAACCCTTTTTTCCATTCTTTTGTTCTTATTCTTTTGTGTTATTCAACTCTAATATTCTACCACAGCTTTTACTTCATTTTTCCAAACCTGGCTTAACAAACCTTGTTTTATTTATTTTTTAATATACATTTTTTACAAACCCGGTTTTAAGAGATGGTACTTCTAGGTGTCTGGATCCTAAACCCACACTTCAAAATAAAAGAAATTTCAAGCAAATTTGAAATCAATCTGTCATTTCAACTGTGTTAGATAGAGATGATGTCATTCAGAACAGATAATAGGGATTCAAGTATAGAAGTGACAGTTTCAAAGATTATGAAGCAGATATAACTCATGTCACAGGGGCTTAATTGCAATAATAAAATTTTTTATCAGAAAACATATGAAAGTTCCTATGTTGAACATGCTGTGATGTGCTTTTTCAGTAACAATCACTTCCATGAAAAGTAGTCCTAAGGCTACACAGAAGGTTACATATACCTAGCTCACTCAGACTTGAGTTTGCCAGAGTTATTTTTTGCAGTATAAGCATGATTCAATGGGCTAAAGTGAGTCTAGTTATGAGAAAAAATAGCATGGAGGGTGCTTATTGCAGCTAATTTTTATTTTGTTTTTGTTTTTTTGGGTCCAGTACTGGGGCCTGAACTCTGGGCCTGGGCACTGTCCCTCAGCTCTTCAGCTCACAGCTAGCGCTCTACCACTTGAGCCACAGCGCCACTTCCGGCTTTTTTCTTTTTGCTTATGTGGTGCTGAGGAATGGAACCCAGGGCCTCTGGCATGCAAGGCATGCGCTCTACCACTGAGCCACCTTCCCAGCTTGCAGCTGATTTTTAAAATCAACAGTGGAACAGCATATTTAGAGTAAACAGAGTGCCAGGAAAGCTGATACATTTCCCATCTATCATGCATATTCAACTCTCTAGGAGGAAACAAAGAGCTCTAAGGTTGCAATTTTAACCATCAAAATTAGCATAAAAGATAGCAAGAAATTTTCTGGTAATGGCATTGAGACTGATGGTATTCAAATTAATACATCAGAGTTATTCCTTTTCTTAAAACTCTAGGACACAAAGGGAGGATTAATGTATAGCCCTTTCAGTAGAAAAATGGGCATAAGCAAGAGTAGCACAAGAACACTAAGACATCTGGGCACCAGTGGCTAATGCTTATAATCTTAACTACTCACAAAGTTAAAATCTGGATTATAATTAGAGGCTTTCCTAAGGAGAAAAGACCACTAGACTCAATTGCTCAAATAGCCAGAAAAAAAGCAGATCTTGAAGAATGGCTCAGCTGGTATCAGTTGAGCAAGGAAGTCAAGCATGTTTGGGGCTTTGAGTTTAAATTCATTATTGCCAAAAAATAATAAAGGTAGAATAAAGTATTGTAAGAACTTCAACTAAACTTAAATGGAAGAGAAACCCTTTAAGAAGTTGATTGTAAAGACTTTACAAACGCAAAACATGTTAAGTTTATTAACACCACATCAAGAAAGAATTGGTGTATCTAGAGAAAGTATGGCAGATATTAATATGACTAAGAGAACCATTGAATCTGAATGGTAACAAATATTTTTTCTCCGTTTTATTCTACTTCTTCCTTACTCCATTTCTTATCCTTTTGCCTTTTATGTTTATTTGGTCCTACCAAGTATCTTACACGGGCTTCTGAGAGAATTTCCTCTGAACTGAAGCAGAACACAAGACTGCCTGCAGGAGGAATGTAAAAAACAATACCTACCTAAATTCTACTGCCATCACAATCCCATTGAGCCTTGCTAGCACATGTGTACATGTAAAGCCCATGACAGTTATGTCATACACCCTCATTCTCCAAATATCTGATAATTTTTCTCAAAAGAAATGAGAAAATGAAATTTGTAAAAGGAGAAAAACCTGTCACTCTGCATGATATTCAGCTTATGTAGGCATACCACGCTTTCATTTAGTATTATGTGTTTTGTATTTCTGAATTTTATGTATCTGTCCTTATGCACTTTTGTACTCAAATACTTTCTTTTCCTGATTGCTATTATCAAGGATAGTTAAAAAAGATGCTCAACTATGGAGACTAATGTGGTCATACACACACACACACACACACACACACACACACACACACACACACACACACACACACACACTGCAGCACACATAGTATACATTTTATATGCGTACACCTAATATATATATATATATATATATATATATATATATATATATATATATATATATATATATATATATATATATACACACACACACACATTTGTCTGTCATGGGGCTTGAACTCTGGGCCTGGGCACTGTCTCTCAGCTTAAGCAAGCGTTCTACCACTTGAGCCACAGTGTCACTTCTGGTTTTCTAGGGGTTTATTGGAGATAAGAGTCTCAGGGACTTTCCTGCCCAGGCTGGCTTTGAACCACAATCCTCATATCTCAGCCTCCTGAGTAGCTAGGATTACAGGCATGAGCCACAGACTCCTGTCTCTAAATATATTTAAATATTGAAGTGAAAGTCAGTATAAAGTTTAGAAAACAAGGTTATTTGACATTTACACATTTCTAAAGAATTAGAAAGAACATTTTTTGCCAGTAGTGATGTTACGACCATGTAATCCCAGCACTTGGGAAACAGAGGCAGAATAACTGACTTCTGGGCCAAACTGAGACAGCTACATAATGAGACCTGTCTGAACAATCTGAAAAAAAAAAAGAATGCTTGAAAGGTGGTTTTTCTGAAGCCCCATTGTAGTGTTACAGAAATAATAACCTTTGTTTAAATCATTTTTTAAATTTAAGAGGATGAGAAATAAAAACGGAAATGACTTTTAGCAAATACTTTTGACTACAATCAAAACCATTTGTGCTCCTTTTCCAATTGCCAGCAAGACTAAAATTACAACCATCTTACAGGAATTCATTTTTGACAGATCTTCTGATAAAAGGAATAGAGCTGATAATGTAGGTGGTAAGAAATTATTCCCCTGAATGTTGGTAAGGTTATGAAAGGTACATTTCTCAAAGAATGAGTTTTGGTGAATAGATTTCAATTACACTTGGGATACAAAATTGCCCTATGTTGGAGATTAAATATTCCTTTATCAGCAATGAAATATAAATCCAATTAATTTCATCTTCTGGTGTTAGTGACCAGCTTTTCCCCTTTTTTAAGGAAACTGGCTATTTAGATACTAGAAGAGGTTCCATGGTGACACTTTTATCATGGTAAAAATAAAGACCTTGGCTGGATCTTTAGTTCCAGATGTGACAAGGAATTGAAGCTTTGTTACATCTTGTGCCAAGCTAAAGATATTATTCTTTTTCTACTTGTGAAGCAATGCTGTTCCTAGATGAGTTATTTTTCCACCTTATCTAATTCTGTCCTCTCATACTGATTGTTTGGGTTCTATACACTGAGTTGAATCTAATAAACACTGGAACCTTTCAGAGAAAAATGTCTTTTGCTTTTTTTCTTA
Source organism: Dipodomys merriami (assembly GCF_024711535.1). Taxonomy (NCBI): domain Eukaryota; kingdom Metazoa; phylum Chordata; class Mammalia; order Rodentia; family Heteromyidae; genus Dipodomys; species Dipodomys merriami. The sequence goes on along the minus strand of NW_027204492.1, from coordinate 32,741,411 downwards.
CCCCACAAGGATGTTACCTGTTTTGTTTTAAAGTTCAGGATGATTTTTTGTGTGTGAAATAAGCAACTATTGACTTAATTTGTAGCTTTGTCATTAAGCAGTGAGACCTAAGTTAATTAGCTTATCAGACAAAATTCGTATCAATATTTTAGATTAATATTTTGCTATTGTTACTGAAAATGGTGATGGTAATGTTTTGGTTTTGTAAGGGTGGAATAATAATGATAACTTCCCAAACATCCTTCCTCCAAGCACTTGAGCACCCCTTCTGGGAGAATCAGGATATAGGAAACAGGATATAAGTTTCTTACGTCAGAAAATTAGATATTTTAGATTGAGTTAATCATTTCTGCTTTGTTACTATACTAAGAACAAAAGGTATACCTTCATAAACTAAAATGTAATTGAGGTTTTAAACTGTGATATCTAGGGCAAGGAGGTGTCTATGGATCTCTGATAGTCTCGAGTGATGAAGGATCAGGTACTTGGAACCTAGAACGTTATGATGTTGACATTTTATTACTAATTTTTTAGAGTAATGTTTCCAAAAGATTTATATTTAGAGGTAAGATAAACAATATAGATATCCCAAAAGTAATATATTTATATATAAAGTAGCACTCCTAAACTATCCCTTTCAATTAGTTTACATTATTATATTTTTTTCTAACATCACACACATTTTTTTATTATATATTGTGTCTTTCTGACACAAAACTCAGAAACATGAACTCTACTGCATAGCACAAAATTTGCATTCAAAATATGTTATGCTGTTGTGTAGGGATCATAATATGCCACTCCCAAATATGCTCTTTTCATATGTCTTGTTTTGAATTGGAGGCAATTGAAAAAACAAGGTTGTCTGCCTCCCCTTATCTGCCTAAAATTAGGGCATGAATTTCCCCTGTCAAGATATTCTCCTCTCTTGTACCAGGAACAGAATAATCATTACTATCAGAGACAAAGAAAGTGCTAAAATGAGTCTGCAGAAACAAATTTTATTAACTCATGTGCTGCTTAGTTTCAACTACATATCTGCTTTCCCACAACTTATTGCCCTTAGAAGTTCAAACCTTTCCATTAGTCAAATCAATTTTTCACAAGTTGACACCCATTGTTAAAATGGAATATAGACCCTTCTCTGGGGTTTACTTTTCTTCTCCGAAGCTCTCTTGCAATTAAGATAAACTTTGTCTTTTTTCTTGTGAATCATCTTTTTTGTCAGTTGAATTCACAAATGGCAGCTACAGAATTCAAAAGCTTAGAGAAAAAAATTCTCTTTCCCTATAATTCATTGCAGAATCCAAAGCTATTTTTCCTATTTCCTAGCCCATATAAACTTCTATTATTAATGTTAATTTCAGGGGAATTTACAAACGTTGAAGTACTTTAGTTTGTCATTTTGAGAGAGGAAGGCTTAAGAAACTCATTAGTTGCTTGCAGTATTTTATACACATGAAAGGTGTTTGTCTAATATGTGAAGAGTTGACATGAAAGAATATCTGGGTTTGAACCTAGGGAATCATAATCTATTGTACATCCAGACTTGCCTATTTCATTTGACTGCACAGTGAGGGAGATGAAGATACAGGATAATTATATGGTTTTTAACAAATAACTGGGCCTGACTAAAGGCTATACTTAGAATAAGAAGGCAAAAAAAATTAAACTCCTCTCCCACCATACCTCTTTTTTGATGTAATATATAAAGACTAGGAGATCTAAGAAGAGATCTAAATCTGTCACTGGCTCTCTTCCTGAATGTAGATATAGAAGTAAGTTCTTCAAGTTATCTGCTTTGGGGGTAAGCCTCACCCATCTCAGGTATCTAGAACCATTTCTAAAGATTAAGAGTTGCCCCAGGTATTGTCCCAGGTCAGGAAGTGTAAAGACTACACAGAGAAGAATTGTCCTATTGAGACTTGCACTCCAAAACTCCTATTTCTTTTATGAAGAGATGGAAATATTTCTTTCTTCCCATTTTTCTGTACTTTATGTTGTTATACCAAAATAAATCATTGCTTGAACTTTCACTTTGTGAGATTCCTTTTTGTGAAACACCCTGAAAGTTTTTCATGAATCTCAAGAAACTGTGATTTTTGTGTTGAAACTGAGAAGCTAAAACGTACAGCTGGAATTTGTTACTGTTATTTTTCATGATAATGGCCATTCTCACTGGGGTGAGGTGAAATCTCAATGTTAGTTTGATGTGCATTTCTTTTATGGCCACAGATATTAAACATGTCTTCATCTTTCTATTGGCCATTCTTACTTCTGAGAAGACTCAATTTAAGTCTTTAGCCAATTTATTGTTTGGGTTGTTGAGTTTTTCAGGGTTTATTTTTAGGGGTTTAATTTTTGAGCTCCTAAGTACATTTTAGATATGAGGCCCTTGTCTAAGGCTTGGGTAGTAAAGATCTTCTCCCATTATGTGGGTTTTCTATTTATCATGCTAGCTTTGTCCTTTGTGATGTAGATGCTGTTCAGTTTGATTCAATTCCATTTATTCAGGCTTTCTTTGATTTGTTGTGATTCTGGGTCTTAGGAAATTTGGGCCATGCCAAGATGCCTGAATTTTTCCCCTACCCCTTCCTGTAATGTTTTCACAGTAACTGGCCTTACATTGAGAAAACTAACAATAACAAATGCTGGCAGGGATGTGGCCAACGAGAACTCTATTACAGTGAGAATGTAAACTTATTCAACCACTTTGGAAAACAGTATAGAGGTTCCTTACAAGACTAAACATAGAGCTACCCTATGACTCTGCAATCACATTCCTGAGCATTTATCCAATAAAACACAAATAATGCCATACTAATGCTACCAGTACATGTTCATTGCAGCATTGTTTGCCATTGCCAAGATATGGAATCAATCAAGATACCCCTCAGTGGACGAATGGGTCAAGGAAATGTGGAATATATACACAATGGAATTCTACTCATTCATCAGACAGTATGATATTCTACCATTTGTAAGAAAATGGAAACATGGGGAAAATGTATTAAATGAAGTAAGCAGAGCCAAAGAAAATAGGTTGCATGTTTTCTCTCATTTGTGGTAACTATAATGTGCCTATAAATCTCCAAGTAAACACACTGGGACATGATAAATCATATAGGACTGTAGACAGTCACACTGACGCCAAAGGATGACATGCATAGGAGTGGTTGACAAAGGCTTGATAGCTATGTGTACATGGTCATATAAAATATTTTATGAAATGAACTCGAATGAAAGGAAATAAGAGAAACACTTTTAGGGTAAGGGAGGCACAATAAAGGTGGAACAAATGGTGAACAAATATAACAGTGGTACTCACTAGATACTATCTGGAACATGAACTGTACATCTTGTGGGTGGGGATGGGAAGGAAAAACTGGGAGAAAGCAACAGAAAGGGAGACATTGTTCATAAAGAATTGTATTTATTACCTGATTCATGTAGCTGTAGCACCTCTGTATACCAACTACAATAAAAATAAAAATAAAACAATGTATAGCTGACCAAGAAAGACAGTGATCCTGTGACCCAAGTTTCTGCCTTAATGATGCTGACAATCATTCCCAAGATTATACAGAGGAAGAACAAGGACAATAGGCAAGAAGCATGTGTAATCAGGTAGCCATTGTCAAACTGTGGTCTGGTTGCTGATTGGCTAAGGTTTGGTTGTTCAGGGTCTCGGTCATGTGAGGAAAGTTCATTCTGCTTGTGGGGAAGTTTCTGTTGGCAATATCAGATGATTGGCTGCAAATCTCCCTGTACTTGGAATATCATATAAGCCACAGAAGAGAAATGTTTCAAGAAAATAACAGGTTAGAAACAGAAATGGAGTTGGTTAAGGCAATGATTGGGTCCTCCAATTTGCAGTCAAGTTGCTGTCAAATGCTGCAGGTCTGGAAGTCTTTATATTCCAGTTGTGTGAACTACTTTCTATTCTTATTGATTAGGCATTAATTTTATTTTTAATTTAACTTTATTGTCAAGGTGATGTACAGAGGGATTATAGTTACATACATAAGGTAATGTTAGTACATCTGTTGCTGAACATTGTTACCCCCTCTCAATTTTTTCCCACTTTTCCTTTCACCCACCCCCTTTCCAAGTTGTAAAGTTCATTGCCAACATATTGTCTTGTGAATATCACTGTTGCATTGGTTTGTTCTGTGTTTTTAGGTGTTACTTTTAAAGCTTCAATATGAGGACATTTATGTTTTCATTATTCTATATTTCCCAATGAATGGGCAACCCATTAATATAATTAACTAAAGCCTAGCTCTGGTGGCTCACATCTATAATTCTAGCTACCCAGGAGGCTGAAATTAGAGTATCACGGTTCAAAGGAAGCCAGGAAAGAAAAGCAGAAAAATCTGTGACTCTTGGCTTCAATTAATCATGAGAATGTGGTAAGAGGTAGAGCACCAACTTTGAGCAAAAAAGATAAGGAACAATACACTCTTACCCCATGCCCTCTAAAGTCACAATACCAGTCTCTCTCTCTCTCTCTCTCTCTCTCTCTCTCTCTCTCTCTCTCTCTCTCTCTCTCTCTCTCTCTCTCTCTCTCTCTCTCTCTCTCTCTCTAGATATATATATATGTACATATATATGTATATTATATATATATATATAATATCCTCATATTACTTGCTCTCTAGTTCAATTTTCTCTAGCAATATAATTCTTTTAGTTGCTTGAAGACAAGCTCTCTCTCAGCTCAGAATGGCCATGAATGTTGTCGCCTTCTTATCTATTAAGAAACAAAATAATCCTTATTGCTCAAGATGATTCTTAGAAAAAAAATTCTTTAAGGAACCATCCCTAGACTAGTTTGATGCCCCCTTTAATATTTTCTCTTACTGTATGCTGCTTTCATCAACTATATCAACACATATGGTTAGTTATTTATGCATGTGTCTTTTAGTGTTTATTTTCTCTAGTAAATAATTGGCATTTACTATTGACTGTAAGAGGCTTAAATTCTTCTTATCGAAAATAATAAAGTAAGAGAAAGGACCATCCTCCTTTTTTCCTTATCATTTTCAAATGTATGTAAAATTTAAATGGCTAAATAAGCCTTCTGCCGGTCTCATAACACAGGATTATTTTCTTAAGAACTCCAGAGTCATTAATTTAAAACATAATCACCAAAGAAGATAATACACTATCTACTAGTTTCCAAGAGAGAACATAAGCCTAACTTGAGCTAGCACCTGACACCAAGATGCCAAGCCTAACTTTCATAAGTATAAGTATACATTAGCAATATTATCTGGAAATAACAATGTAATGTACATCCATGTAGTTATAAAATAGAGTGATATTTCAGTCTTTTTATTTTCTTTTAGTGGATTATTTAGGATAATGTGTCACATTGTGATTTATTAATTATTCAACAAGACAATTGCAAATAGATGCTTTTACCTCACTCATAATCCTAGACACTCAGGAAGCTTATATCTGAGGATTCAGATTTGATGACAGCCTGTCCAGAGAAATCTTCAAATTCTTCTTTAACCAGGAAAGTGCCAGAGTAGGGATATGGTTCAAGTGGTAGAGTGCCAGTACTGAGCATGAATGCAAGGCCCTGAGTACAAGCTCCAGTACTAGTTTAAAAAAGAGTGTATTCTTCTTATACATATGCTGAGGATTTTCTGGAATAGGAAATTATTCTCATCATCATCATCATCATCATCATCATCATCGTATGTTGATGTTAGCTGTTTTTCTATTTTTTTATTGTGAAAATATGTACAGAATGGTTAAAATTACATGGGCAAGATAATGAGTACATTTCTTATCAATCATTGTAGCCTCCTCCTTTGTTTCCCCTTCTCATCCCTTCGCATCCTCCCCGCCCCCCCAAACCTCCTCCCCCCAAAACCAAAGCGGTAAAGTTCATTTTTTCACATAACGCCTTGTACATCTAATTGTTGAAATGGATCCACCTGTATCCCTATTTAAATGATTTGTTTTTTCCCTCCCCTCCACAAATTATACCAACATCAAACAGAGTGAAAGCAGGGGTTATAGCATGGGCGAGGGACATACAAAAAGCAACAAAGAAATCATCTTATAAATGTGTTAGAAACAATCACCTGAAAGAAAAAATAAGATTTCAGTACATATCTTAGGGTTCATATCTCTAACATCAACTTATCTGACCTTTTCTGTTTGACTCAGACATATACTAGTTATTGCAAATAACTAGAAACCTATGTTTCATTCAGCCGGGTTTACTTAATAGAATTTTTTCCAAGTCTTTCCATTTCCTAACAAATGGGGCAATGTCATTCTTTCTGATGGAGGCATAGAATTCCATTGTGTATATATACCATATTTTCTTGATCCATTCATCTACTGAGGGGCATCGGGGTTGGTTCCATATCTTAGCTATAGTAAATAATGCTGCAATAAACATAGTCGTGCTGGTAGCTTCAGTGTGGGCTTGTTTGTGATCATTCAGGTAAATTGCCAAAAGTGGGATTGCTGGGTTATAGGGGAGCTCTATGTGGAGTCTTTTAAAGAATCTTCATACTGCTTTCCAAAGTGGTTGAAGAAGTTCACACACCCACCAACAATGAAGTAAGTTTCCCTTCTGACAACATCCCCTCCAGCATCGGTTGTTATTAGAGTTCTTGATTATAGCCATTCTAACAGGAATGAGGTGGTATCTCAATATTGTTTTGATTTGCGTTTCTTTTATGGCTAGGGAGGTTGAGCATTTCTTCATGTGTCTATTAGCCATCATTCCTTCCTCTTCAGAGAAGTTTCTCTTTCAGTTTTTAGCCTACTTATTTATTGGGCAGTTGTTTCTTTGAAGATTTGTTGTTGGGGGATTTAATTTTTTGAGTTCCAGGTATATTTTAGATATGAGACCCTTGTCTGTTGTAAGGCTAATGAAAATCTTCTCCCATTCCATGGGATACCTATTAATTTTGCTACCTACATACTTTGCCATGCAGAATCTCTGCAATTTCATGCAATCCCATTTGTCCAACCTTTCTTTGATTTCTTTGTTTCTGGGTCTCTATTAAGAAAATTTCGGCCTGTGCCAACAAGAACTAGGATTTCTCCTATTCGGTCTTGTAATGTTTTCAGAGTGTCTGCTTAACTTAACCAAAGAAGTGAAGGACCTCTATGATGAAAACTTTAAAATCTTGTAAAAGGAAATCAAAACAGAACTTAGAAAATGGCAAAAAATCCCATGCTCCTGGATTGGAAAGATTAACATCGTGAAAAGGGCAATACTTCCCAAGGCTATCTACAAATTCAACGCAATACCTATCAAAATTCCAACCTCATTCTTCAAGGAAATAGAAGAGGCAATCCAAAAATTCATATGGAACAATAAAAGACCCTGAATAGCAAAAACACTCTTCAACGAAAAGAACACTGCTGGAGGAATATCAATACCAAATTTCAAACTCTCCTATAAAGCCATAGTAATCAAAACAGCTTGGTATTGGCATAAGAACAGACCTCAGGACCAATGGAATAGAATTGAAAATCCAGAAATGAACCCACAGACCTATAGCCATCTAATCTTCGATAAGAGTGCTAAAACAATAGAATGGAAGAAAGACAACCTCTTCAGTAAATGGTGCTGGCAAAATTGGTTAACTACTTGCAGAAAACTAAAGCTAGATCCTTACATATCACCTTGCACCAGAATCAACTCCAAATAGATCAAAGACCTGGAAGTCAAAGCAGACACTCTGAAAACATTACAGGATGGAATAGGAGAAACCCTAGGTCTCCTTGGCTCAGGCCGAAATTTTCTGAATACAGACCCGGAAACACAACGAATCAAAGAAAGATTGGACAAATCGGATTGCATGAAGTTGCAGAGCTTCTGCATGACAAAGGACATAGCTAGCAAGATCAACAGAAAGCCCACAGATTGGGAGAAGATCCTCACTAGCCATACAACAGACAAGGGTCTCATATCTAAAATATACTTGGAACTCAAAAAATTAAATCCCCCAACAACAAATCCTCAAAGAAACAACTGCCCAATAAATAAGTGGGTTAAAGACTTAAAGAGAAGCTTCTCTGAAGAAGAAAGAAGGATGGCCAATAGACACATGAAGAAATGCTCAACCTCCCTAGCCATAAAAGAAATGCAAATCAAAACACCATTGAGATACCACCTCACTCCACTTAGAATGGCAAAAACCAAGAACTCTAACAACTGATGCTGGAGGGGATGTGGACACAAGGGAACCTTCCTTCATTGTTGGTAGGAATGTAAACTTGTTCAACCACTTTGGAAAGCAGTATGGAGGTTCCTCAAAAGACTTCACATAGAACTCCCCTATGACCCAGCAATCCCACTTTTGGGCATTTACCCAAATGTTTACAAACAAGCCCACACTAAACCTACCAGCACAACTATGTTTATTGCAGCATTATTTACCATAGCTAAGATATGGAACCAACCCAGATGCCCCTCAGTAGATGAATGGATCAGGAAAATGTGGAATATATACACAATGCAATTCTATGCCTCCATCAGAAAGAATGACATTTCCCCATTTGTTAGGAAATGGACTAACTTGGAAAAAATCCTATTAAGTGAAGTAAGCCAGGCCCAAAGAATCATACATCCCATGGTTTCCCTTATTTGCAATATCTAGTACATGCATGAGTCAAGCTTAAAAGCTCAGATAATGTGATGTTAGGAAAATGAATCCTTAGATATGTATTTTAATGTTTTCTTCGTTCATGCACTTGTTTCTAACGCATTTATAAGATTATATCTTTGTTGCTTTGTATGTCCCTTCCCCACAGTATAACCCCTGCTTTCACTATATTTGATGTCAGTATAACTTGTGGAGGAGATGTGGAAAAACAAGTCGTTTAAGGATACACGTGGACCTGTTGCAAAAATGAGAAGTACAAGTTGTCATTTCGAAGACGAGCTTTACAACGTTGGTGCGGGGGTGGGGGGTTGGGGTGGGGGCGAGGAGGGAGTATTGGGTGGGGTGGTGGGAGGGGAGGCTGGGAAGGGATGTGAATGGTAAACAAAGGAGGAGGCTGCAATGCTTGATAAGAAATATATGCATTATCCTGCCCATGTAATTGTAACCCCTCTGTACAGTATGTTCACAAAAAAAATTAAATTAAATTAAAAAATTAAAAAAAGAGGAAATGGCTTTAGTTTTTCAACATTAAGTACAATGCTGGCTGTAGGTTTGTCATAGAGAGCTTTTGTTGTATTGAGGAATGTTCCATGGATTCCTAATTTTTCCAGAACCTTCATCATAAAGGGGTGTTGGACCTTATCAAACGCTTTTTCTGCATCTATTAAGATAAGCATGTGGTTCTTATCCTTGCTCCTCTTGATGTGATGAATTAAATTAATTTTTTTGCGTATATTGCACCAGCATTGCATCCCTGAAATGAATCCTGTTTGATCATGGTGTATGATTTTCTGGATGATTTGTTGAAGTAGATTGGCCAAAATTTTGTTGAGAAGTTTTGCATCAATGTTCATCAAAGAAATGAGTGTATAGTTCTCTCTTTGATGAGTCCCTGCCTGGTTTTGGGATGAGGGTTATGATGGCTTCATAGAATGAGTTTGGTAGTGAACTTTCTCTTTCAATTTCATTGAAGAGTTAGAGGAGTATTGGTGAGAGGCCTTTGAAGGCCTTGTAGAATTCCCTTGTAAAACCATCTGGTCCTGGGCTTCTCTTAGCTGGGATGTCTCTTATTGCTGTTTCTATTTCAATACTTGATATGGGCCTGTTGAGATGGTTTAACTCATTTTGGTTTAATTTCGGCATGTCAGTATTTGCTAGGAAAAGGCCCATTTCTGCCAAGTTCTCAAACTTACTAGCATAAAGTTTTGAGAAGTATTCCCTTGTAATGTTGTGAATCTTGGTTATTTCTCTGGTGATGTTTCCATTCTCATCTCTGAGTTCATTTATTTGGGTGTGTTCTCTTCTTTTTCTGATAAGATTTGCTAAGGGTCTGTCAATTTTGTTAATTTTTACGAAGAACCAACTCTTTGTTTTATTGATTTTTTCTATGTTTTTTGCATTCTAATTCATTTAATTCTGATTTAATTTAAATTTAATTATTTCTTTCTGTCTAATGGATTGGGGTTTATCTTGCTGCTCTTTTTCAAGGAGGCTCAGATGCCTCATTAAATTGTTGGTTTTAAATTTCTCCAATTTGTTGATGTAGGAACTCAGAGCTATAAACTTGCCCCTGAGTACTTCCTTTGTTTTGTCTCATAGGAGCTGGTAGTTTGTATATTCATATTTGTTGAATATCATGAACATTTGAATTTCCTTTCTAATCTCTTCCATGATCCACTCGTGATTCAACAGAGTGTTGTTCAGCTTCCATGTGTTACAGGACATTCTTTGGTGGCTTTTGGTGTTGAATTTTATTTTACTCCCTTGTGATCTGAGAGAATGCAAGTTATAAGTCCAATGTTTCTGAATTTGGACAAGTTTGCTTTGTGGCCTAAAATGTGGTCTATTTTGGAAAATATTCCATGTGCTACTGAGAAAAACGTGTATTCTGATGCTGGTGGTTGAAATTTTTGGTAAGAGTCTGTTGAATCTAGTTAACCTATTCAGTTGTTTAGATCTGTGGTTTCTCTGTTGAGTTTTTGCCAAGTTGATCTATCTAGTGGGGAATGTGTTGAGTTAAAGTCCCCAACTATTAATGTCTTTGGACCTATGTGAGATTTGAGAGTAAGTAGTGTTTCTTGGATAAATTTGGGTGCTCCCTTGTTTGGCGAATAAATATTTAGAATTGTAATATCCTCCTGAAGGAGAGATCCTTTAATTAGTATGTAGCAACCTTCTTTATCTCTTCTTACTAATTTTAATTTGAAGTCAATTTTTCTGATATTAAGATTGCAACTCCTGCCTTTTTATGGGGGCCGTTTGCTTGGTAGATTTTGTTCCAGCCTTTCACATTGAGAATGTGTTCGTTTTTATGGGCAAGATGTGACTCCTGAAGGCATGAGATAGAGGAATCTTGCTTTTTAATCCAACTAGACAGTCTATATCGCTTCATTGGAGAGTTAAGTCCATTAATGTTGGGAAATAAGACTGAGAGGTATTTGGGAGTTCTTGCCATTTTAACCAACTTCTTGGGGGCTGAGGCAACTGGGTTCTTCCTATGGGTCTTGTATTCTCAATTTGGGTGCAGTTTCTTAGCCTTTGTTGTGGTCTTGTTGGTTTTCTATGTGTAGGACATCTTTAAAAATCTTTTGTAGGGCTGGTTTGGCGGAGATATATTGTTTCAATTTTTCTCGGCTATGGGAAGTTTTTATTTCACCTTCGGTTATGAAGGAGAAATTAGCTGGATACAGTATTCTTGGTTGATAGTTGTTTGTCTTTAGGGCATGGGATATCTCATTCCAGGCTCTTCTTGCTTTGATTGTCTCTGCTGAGGAATCTGAGGTGATTCTAATTGTTTTCACTTTATAGGTAATTAATCTTTTCTCCTTGACAGCTTTTAGGATCTTTTCCTTGTTCTGTATTGATCCTGGGTGGATTGTAATGTGATGGTGGGATATCCTGTTCTGGTCTGGTCTGTTTGGAGTTCTAAAAGCTTCTTGTACCTGAATAGGCCGATCTTTTTGCATGTTTGGGAAGGTCTCTGCTAAGATCCTGTTAAACAAATTTCCTAGACCATTAACTTCTGTCTCTAGGTGCTCTTCTACACCCATTATCCTCAGATTAGTCCTTCTGATGGTCTCTTCCAAGTGTTGAGTACATCTATCATATTTCTTAGATTTGTCTTGGATGGTTGTATGTTCTTTCACTATAATAACTAGGCTGTATTCAATCCCCAAGATTCGATCTTCTGCATGGTCTAACCTACTATCAAGACTTTCTACTATTTTTTATTTCTTTTCCTTCTAGTTGGTCGGCTTTGATGGCTTCAAATTCTTTGTTGGGGCTTTGTTTTAGATCTTGTATGAACTTCTTCGTTAATTTGGTGTTCAGTGCTTATTCTCAAATCACTTAGTTGATTGGTAATGGTTTCCTTGGACTCCCATTCCTGTTGTTGGGTTCCATTCAGCATTCCCTTTGTTGACTCCCTGAGTTCTTTCAGCTCTCTGTTTGTGGATTCCATGAATGCATTTAGTGATCTTTGTGTATTCTCATTCTTCTCTCTAAAATCCTGTATTACTCTTTGCTTAGCTTCTGCACATTCACACCATTCTTTTAGTTCTCTTTGAGTGTTCTCAGCTTGCTCACGCCATTCCTGACTTTCTCTTTGTCTGATGTCAACCTGCTCATGCTATTCCTTTATTTCTCTTTGATTGTTCTCAAGCTGCTCATGCAATTCCTGTATCAATCTTTGAGTAGCTTCTTCACGCTCATGATATTCCTGTATTGATATTTGGTTTGTCTCTTCTCTCTCCCTATCACGCTCGTACAGAATCCTTTGCAGGTTTTCAATCTTTTCTTTTACCATGTTTACCAGTAGTCTTTGTAGAGCTTTTTGTGAACTCTTCTCTGGATTATTCATTATCTGTTCTGACCCCTGATTATGATGAATGGTAGTAGAGATACCCGGACTTGCCATTTTTCTTGTGTTTTTCCGACTTGCCCTGCCCATTTGGGATGAAAGTAACACTAGTATTGTGCTAGAACACTATCTTACATTAAGCATCAACCAAAGTCTGTAGTTGCACAGTCAAAAGTCTGGTATTACACACTAGTTCAACAGATATATCTATTCAACATCAAACAACTACGTATTAGTGGGGTATGAACCGCAAAGAAGAATTTGGCAACCCAGAAATCATTAGGTTTATCGAGAGATGTGGGTAAAAATAGGAATAGAGGGATGTGGAAAGGTAGAGGGACAGTTAACTAACTCCTAATCTCAAAGCAGGAAATAGGTTGGATAGATTGATAGTAGAGAGACAGAAAAAAAGAAGAGAAAGAGAAAAGAGACAAGAAAAAATAGAAAAGCAAATATTAATTAAAAATGAAATGAAACACTTAAAAACTTAAAAATTATGCAAATATAGAAACACAATATTCAGAGGAAAATGTCGATAGGATAAGATTTGAAAAACTTAATAATAACAATGCTTAAAATATTATATAGGTATAAAGATATAGTAATGCTATTAAGAAATTTAAGTCTAAGAGGTTTTGAATTGAGTAATAAATTTCTGGATTAAGTGTGTACACAATGGGGGATACGGTCTAATAATCAACTATAGGTATATCAGTGGATGAGAAGAACAATGATTAAGTCATACAAAGAAGAACAAAAGAGAAGAAAAGATAAAAAGAATGAGAAGGAAAACAAAAAAAGGATCAAAAGATCAGTAGAGCTAAACAAAAAAATTTTTAAATTAAAAAAAAGAAAAGAAAGCAAAGAAAAGAAAAGAAGGGGGGAAAGCACACACACTTATACCCCTAAAAGAAAAATTATAAGAGGAAGAAAAAAAGTTAATAGAAAACAAATTTTGTAAGTTAAAAATTAAAAATTAAAAAAATAGTTTTAGAAAAAATGTTTTTATAAAAGGTACAAAGAAAAGAGTTCTTTGATCAATAGAAAGCCCAAGGATTTGGAGAAGATCTTTACTAGCCATACAACGGACAAGGGTCTCATATCTAAAATATACTTGGAACTCAAAACATTAAACCCCCAACAACAAATCCTCAAAGAAACAACTGCCCAATAAATAAGTGGGCGAAAGACTTAAAGAGAAACTTCTCTGAAGAAGAAAGAAGGATGGCCAATAGACACATGAAGAAATGTTCAACATCTCTAGCCATAAAAGAAATGCAAATCAAAACAACATTGAGATATCACCTCACTCCAGTTAGAACGGCAAAAATCAAGAACTCTAACAACAACAGATGCTGGAGGGGATGTGGACAGAAAGGAACCTTACTTCATTGTTGGTGGGAATGTAAACTTGTTCAACCACTTTGGAAAGCAGTATGGAGGTTCCTCAAAAGACTTCACATAGAACTCCCCTATGACCCAGCAATCCCACTTTTGGGCATTTACCCAAATGTTTACAAACAAGACCACACTAAAGCTACTAGCACAACTATGTTTATTGCAGCATTATTTACCATAGCTAAGATATGGAACCAATCCAGATGCCCCTCAGTAGATGAATGGATCAAGAAAATGTGGTATATATACACAATGGAATTCTATGCCTCCATCAGAAAGAATGACATTGCCCCATTTGTTAGGAAATGGAAAAACTTGGAAAAAATTATATTTAGTGAAGTAAGCCAGGCCCAAAGAAACATAGGTCCCATGGTTTCCCTTATTTGTAATATCTAGTAGATGTATGAGTCAAGCGGAAAAGGTCAGATAATGTGATGTCAGGAAAATGAACCCTTAGATGTGTATTTTAAGGTTTTTTTTCTTTCATGCATGTGTTTCTAATGCATTTATAAGATTATATCTTTGTTGCTTTGTATGTCCCTCCCCCACAGTATAACCCCTGCTTTCACTATATTTGATGTCAGTATAACTTGTGGAGGAGATGGGGAAAAACCAGTTGTTTAAGGATACAGGTGGAACTGTTGCAACAATGAGAAGTACAAGTTGTCATGTCCAAAATGAGCTTTACAACGTCGGTGCAGGGGGGGGGGTTAGAAGGGGGGGGAAGGAGAAGGATTGGGATTGGGGGGCAGGGGGGAGGCTGGGAAGGGATGTGAAGGGTAAACACAGGAGGAGGCTGCAATGCTTGGTAAGAAATGTGCGCATTATCCTGCCCATGTAATTGTAACTCCTCTGTACAGTATGTTCACAAATAAAATTAAATTAAATTAAAAAAAAGAAAAGAGTTCTTTGATTTTTTTGGGGGGGATGGGAAGATCCATATCTCCCTTGTGTCTGTAACCAGTCTCTAGTTGGAGTCTCTGGTCTGCTTGTAGTGTCTGATTTTCCTGTGGCTTGGTTGTTTTCTTATCGGTTAGTTTGAGCAGGCAGAAAAATGCTCTGCTTTACTCAGGATTTACTCTGCTTTACTCCTCCCAGGCTAGTTCAGTGGGAGGGAGATCAGCTGTGAGTATCACAAAAGAGGGAGATGGCTTTTTCCTCTAGTTTGGAGATGATGAGATGAGGTTAGGTTCTGGGTAGAGTTGAGGCCTTTCAGCAAAATGTAGCTTTTCCCTGAGGGGCTAGCTTCTGAGACACTCACAGAGCCCAGCCTGGAGCCATTCTCGGAGTTTATCTTTACTGTATTTCAGTTGATTGTCAAGGCTGCTGTAGGGAGGGACAGCCTCTGGCTCTGTTTACCCAGTGAAGAAAGCCACTCCTTGGGCTGGCAGTCTGGGTTGGGTGACATTTTCCTGGATGGAGCTGAGCCTGGCAGGTCAGGTTTGGTTCCTGTGACCTGCTAAATGTCTTGTTTTCTTCCAAGGCCGTGGATGGAGCTAGCTGTTCAGCCAGGCCTTTGTCAGTATCAAAGATGGAGATCTCCAATAGTGGGATAGGGGAGGGGTGGCCTTCCCTCCTCTGCTCCCTGAGAAGGAGTGAGGATGTCAGGCTTCTACTCATGCCGAGTCTTGGTTCCTGGGTCGTCTGTGGTCTGTGAACTGCAGGATGAAGATGTCTGCTCCTTGTCAGTTCTTGCTGTTTTTGAGTATAATCGGCTCACCGTCTGAGTCTGTTGCCTTCGTCCTGGACTCTCTGTGTTGTAGGTATGGTGACTGCAGCCGCAGCCGCTGCCTCAGCCACCACCACCACTGCCACCGCAGCCATGGCTGCTTGCAAGTGCTCAGATCTGTCTCCTTTCCTGGATTTTTCCCTCTCTGTTCTGTGATGGCACACTTGGTGTGATTCTCTGGCTTAGAACTGTTCACTGGAACACTAAAACTGCTTTCTATGCGAGAGCTAGTTTAGCCTCCATCTTCTCCTCTGCCATCTTCCTCGAACCCCCCTTAGTTGTTTTTCTAGGGATCAAACCCAAAGCTTTGCACCTGCTAAGCACATGTTACCAATAAAGTATACATTTTGTCTTAATTGTATTTTCTCAGTAATTATAAGCTCTATGAAAAAAGTAACCATGTTTCCTTTCATATTATATTCTTTTTTATTTTTAAAATTTATTTATTGCTATTGTAAAAGTGATATACCAAGGTGTTACAGTTACATAAATCAGATAATTAGTACATTTCCTTTCGGACAATGTCACCCCTTCCCTCACTTTCTCCCAGTTTTTTCTTCCCATCTCCACCCACAATTTGTACAGTTCATTTTCAACTTAGTGTCTAGTCAGTACTACTGCTACATTTGTTCACCCTTTGTCCCACCATTTCAGTGCCCCACCTTACCCTCTTAAAGACAAACATACAAAAAAGCCAAAAGGAAATGAAAACAAAAATGGTATCAAAGACAAAAAACTCTTGATTCATTTTATTGGAGTTCATTTTGATAAATATTATTTTGTATGGTCAGATGCCCATAGCTATTGCACCTACGTGATCCTCTAGTAAGAATATCCTTCAATGGTCTCAATCTGTAAGAATACCTAGAGACCTGTTTAATGTATCATGCCCCAGTTTATTTTTTTCTTTCACCATCCAGTGTTCTTACACATAGATTGACAGGCACATTCTGTTTACAACAAATGAGGGAAACATGCAAGCTATCTTTCTTTGGGCCTAGCTTACTTCACTTAATATAATTTTTCCAAGTTTTTTCCATTTCCTTACAAATGTTACAATAGCATTATTTCTGATGGATGAGTAGAATATTCAACTAATGATACTGGCTAAATTTGCTTTCTACATGCAGAAAACTGAACCTAGATTCCTATATATCACCCTGCACCAGAATCAATCTTAAATTAATAAAACACCTCAATGTAAGACCAGATACCATGAAAATATTAAAGTGACAAGGAAACTGTAGAGCTCCTAGAAACAGGTTGAAACTTCCAAAGTAACGATCCAGAATAACTACAAACCAAAGAAAGCCAGGATAAATGTGATTGCATCAAACTAAAGAGTTTCTGCATGGCAAAGGACATAGGTAACAAGATAAATAGAAATCTCACAGAATGAGAGAAGATTTTTACTAATTATGCATCAGAGAAGGGCCTCATATCTAAAATATACTGAAAGCTAAAAAATTAACCCCTCCAAAATATAAACCCTGAAAAACTCAACAACCCAGTCAATAAATAGGCTAAAGACTTAAATTGAGTCTTCTCAGAGAAGAAGAATAGCCAGTACACAGATGGAAAAATGTTGAACATCTCTTCAATAAAAGAAATAAAAAGCAGCTGGGCACTGGTGGCTCACGTCTGTCATCCTAGCTACACAGGAGGCTGAGATCTGAGGATTGCAGTTCAAAGCCAGTTCAGGTAAGAAAATCCGTGAGACACTTATCTCCAATTAACCACCAGAAAACCAAAAGTCGTGCTGTGGCTCAAGTGGTAAAGCACTAGCCTTGAGATGAAGAGCTCAGGGACAGCACCCAAGCCCAGAGTTCAAGCCCCATGACTGACAAAAAAGAAAGAAAGAGAAAGAAAGAGAGAAAGAAAGAGAGAAAGAAAGAAACAAGGAGAGAAAGAAAGAGAGAGAAAAAGAAAGAAAGAAAGAAAGAAGGAAAGAAAGAACGAAATGAAAGAAAGGAAAGGAAGAAGGGAAAGAGAGAAAGAAGGAAAGAAAAAAACAAAACAATATTGAGATTCTACCTCCCTCTAGTTAGAATGGTGATTATCATGAAAATTAACAATATCAAATGCTGGCAGTGATGTGTTCAAAAGGGAACTCTACTAAACTGTTGGTGAGAAGGTAAACTTGTTTAATCCCTATGGAAAGCAATATAGAGGTTTCTAAAAAGTCAAAACATAGAGTTTCCGTATGACCTAGCATTACCACTTCTAGGCAATTATCCAATAGACCACAATCAAAGCTGCACTAAAGCTACCAGCACAACCATGTTCATTACAGCATCATTTATCATAACCAAGATATTGAATCAACCCAGATGCCCCTCAGTGGATGAATCGATCATTAAACTTGGTATACATACCATTGAGTTCTTAATGCAAACATTGCGATTAGTTCAGTGTATAAGTCATATAATTGACTACTTACACAACAAGTGAAGGATCTAGCAAGAATGTCAATTTCTTATTC
Organism: Dipodomys merriami; assembly: GCF_024711535.1. Taxonomy (NCBI): domain Eukaryota; kingdom Metazoa; phylum Chordata; class Mammalia; order Rodentia; family Heteromyidae; genus Dipodomys; species Dipodomys merriami. Next base: position 32,723,295 of record NW_027204492.1, on the reverse strand, counting down.
ACTGTTTTAACAGGCATATTATAAGCTCCAAATTAGGCAAATTTATTTGAAAACTTACATTCTACTATTATTTTGTAGTATGACGAAGATGTCACTAACTTTCTTACCTTCAGTTTTCCTCATTTATATTGCAGAGTTATGATAGCACCTATCTAAGAAGATTACCATGATGATAAATTGATAGAACACATTCAAATTAAGCAATATGGGGTCTGGGAAGGTGGCTCAGTGGTAGAGTGCCTGCCTTGCATGCATGAGGCCCTGGGTTCAATTCATCAATACCACATAAGCAGAAAAAACTAGAAGTGGCACTGTGGCTCAAGTGGTAGAACACTAGCCTTTAGCTGAAGAGCTGAGGGGCAGTGCCCAGCGCAGAGTTCAGGCTCCATGACCTACAAAAAAATCTAACCTCCACTTAACTGATATGGTGGAGGACATGAAGATGGAATATGCTATTTGATTTGGATTGTGTAAAATGGATAACAAATGATTTTAAGATATAAATGTAAGTGTGTTGTGGATAAGACTTCCCTGGTAACTCATTACTTTAGCTAGTAACTGTAATTTAACTCTGTAGCTCTGTAACCCTGTAACTCTGTAACTCTGCTTCTGCTGGTTTCTGAGCAATGCGAGCCCTAATCCACCAGAACCATCACCACACTTTGTTCTATTCCCCTCTTTCCCACAAGCAAAACCTTGACAGAAAATTTAAACTTAAGGTGCACATTTCTTGTAACAATCATTGACTAAAACCAACACCCAGCCTCTCCCTTTCCATGCCCTAGCCCAAAATGCTTAAAAGCCGATGTGGACTGGCACTTGGGGTCATTTCCTGGGATCCTGACTCCAGGTGTGGTCTTGGCACATCAGCGCTTTTCGCTCAATAAAATCTTTTACATTTTCATTGCGGACTGAATGGTCTCACTGTCCCTAACCACTGCAATAACTAAAAAAATTTAGGTGGTAATTGTGGTTTTTTAAAATAATTTTTACCCCAAATGTATGGATATTTTAGTTGGTTTGATAGCCACTAAAATAAAGATAACTGTATATTAAAAGAGATTAGATTCCTTTAGCATTTTGGTAGGAAATATTGTGATTCTGCCCCCACTAAATAAACAGGTTTATTTGAGATTTTTACCAGATCTGATATCATAGAATATAAGCTCTTAGTTCAATGATTATCCCTTCCTTTCATTAGCCATAGGCCATACTCCACAGAGCCAAGAATTCAAAATATGATTACTAGGCATGCTAATGTACCTATCAGTACCATACTTTGCCATAGTACTGTCTTCAAACTGCAAACTTATAATGTATAGATTGTGACTTTCATGTTTTCTACTGACCAGAAGGTAACTCTTCTGTGTATAAAATTTTCTATCCTCTTGCCTCAGGTTTGATAGGGGAGACTGTTTATTCTTTCAAGAGGGCAAGCACATTGAAATTATTTATAACTTTTAAGTAAGTAATTTTAAAAGTCTTTTAAGTGATCTTGCATAAACCATGTTATAATTCTACCCTTCTTTCTGGAGGGGAGGGAAAATATTTTTCCCTCTGAAGTCCTAGGCTCCATGGATAGGACCTATGTGATAAAAGACAAGTTAACAAGAAGATTAAAGTGTGGAGGTTCACAAAGAAAAACAATGTGGTTCATGAAGATGGCAAATGAGTATATACTTGTAATAGAAAAACCATATACTGTCATAAGTTAAAGGGAAGAAAAGTGGTTTTAGACTGGAGAAGGGTAGACACACTATATGTAGATGAGGAAAGGAAATATATAGTACACATGGGATGTGGCTAAGAGTTCCTTAACTAAGCAAAGGTCTTTCCTGAAGACTTTGTCCTGGGAAAAGACTTCTTTACAAATGCAAATTTACTTTGTAAATGGAAATTTCCTTTATGGAAAGAGACAGGGGATTTTGTGTGTGTGTGTGTGTGTGTGTGTGTGTGTGTGTGTGTGTGTGTGTGTGTGTGTGTGTGTGTGTGTGTGTGTGTGCAGTTAACAGGTGATAAAAAAAGCTTCCATTGTCTCTGCTGATTCTGTTACCATTAGCTCAAAATTATACTTACATGAAAGTAGCATATTTTGAGGTGGCAAATTTGAATACTTCACTTTCCACATCTCACATCTCTTAAGTAAATTCAATATGCTCAGAACAAAAACAATTGTCATAATTTCATGTGATTTAGAAAAGATAGAGCAGTATATGTGTAGGATGAGAGAATAGAAAAGCATTATTAATGACCACCACTAATCCAGGATTAAGAAACCTGACTTTCTTAACTATATCTGTGTGTATTACAAGAACACAGGCTGATGGCTTAATTTCTTAAGTTCAAATGAGAACTGACAGTGATTTTTTAGCAAACTAGTTAAATTCCTTGACAACAACAGTAGGCACAGATAAATCATGAATAGGTAATAGTTTCATGGCTTGGTCCGTAGGGTAGTTACACGTGAAAATGATAGTGACATTTTTATGTCTCTGGGATAAAAAAATGTCCCTTGTATTTCATGTAATGTACTACCCTTCACCATAGTACTGTCTTCAGAATTGCACATTTTTACCATTTTAGCAATGACACCTCAAAGAATGGGAGCCATATCCTTTTCAACATTTTAATATTTCAATCTAATATAGAAGCACTATGCTCAAGAGTCATCTTAGGAACCCTGTACAAAGAAAATGGGATGCTGAGACACTTTTCTGCTCAGCTGTATGAACATATCTCACAGTGAGATGAAATAATAACAGTGATTTCCTTGTGTGACTCAAGCAGATTCTGGAAGCACTTGAGAGAAAAGTTTTGCACACTGTTATAATAACTATGTAGCTTCTATAACTGTCTTTACTGAATTTCAATTCACAATATCTATTTCAAACAAGGTTTTTTCTGATTTATAAATATGAGTGAAAAAGCTTTATAACATTATTCAGATTAAATAACTTTCCATTCTTCCTTTAAAGAATAACCTACTGAGAATAATACAACTATAGGGCACTGGACTGTCTAACCTGGATAATTTAGAACTGATAATTATATTTACAGTTAAGATGATTGTTTTGAAAAAGGCAAAATTCATTGAAAGTAATTATGCTCATATATTTATCTAAACAATAACCTTACACTTTCATACTCATACCTTACATTAATGTCTATAAGATGCCCTAAAAAAGGAATGAAACTAAAAAGCTATTCTTTTCTTCCACAGAATTAATAAATTGCCACAGTAGGTAATAGTTGCATGCTCTTCTGTGTCATAAAAACGTACCTAGTAATAGACCATGATAAATTTCTTATTCAACCTACATAGTCAGACAAAATGGCTCGTTACATATCTATCATTTGGCAAAATGCTTATATTGGTAATTGAAGTTTCACAAAGAATCTATTCATTTATTTCAGGAAGTAGATATCCTCATTTCCCATCTGTATTTAGATAGTTGATATAAGAGAAAATAATCAACAGTGGCAATACTTTTTAAAAAGTATCATTATCTTAAAAATAAATGAAAGCAGCTCCAGTCTTTTTAGCTTTCCTATTTTAGAGGATGAAGACAACATTCTTCCTGTTATCATAAATTTTGTAGTGTTTTTATCCTCTAAGAAGTTTGAGCATCTTTACATATTTGCCTGGTGCATGGATAGACCTCTAAAGTTCTTATTGAAGTTGAAAGTCACTGGGACTGAATAGACTGAATGTGGCCTGAAAAAAAATTGGCCATGTATAGCTGACCAGAAGAAAGTATCTGGGTCCACTTGGATCATTTTTATGTTTGCTAAATACATCATCTTCACCATATAGGAGTACACATAGCTACAGAATTAGCCAGTGTTTGAAGTTTTGCCAATATCAGTTTGAATTAAGGACCACTTATCAAAAATATACATTATTAATAGATATTATCCCCTTAAATCTTTTCAAGATTGATGACTACCAAATTATATCCACATAGATGAGTGTGAATAGAGGAATAGGAAAAAATCAAATTATTTAGTTCTTCATTACTTTCACCTAAAATAAAATTTAAAAAAACCTTAAGAATTACAATAGAGCTGGGATGTAGCTCCATGGCAAAGTGCTTGCCTAGCAAGTGCAATGTCCTTGTTTCGATCCACAGTACCAAAAGAGAAAAGACAAAATATACAGTTTTTCCACAAAAATAGAATGGAAGAAAGACAGCCTCTTCAGTAAATGGTACTGGCAAAAATGGTTAACTACTTTTAGAAAACTAAAGCTAGATGCTTATATATCACCTTGCGCCAGAATCAACTCCAAACGGATCAAAGACCTAAGAGTCAAAGCAGCACTCTGAAAACATTACAGGATGGAATAGGAGAAACCCAAGGTCTCCTTGACACAGGCCAAAATTTTCTTAATAGGGACCTAGAAACACAAAAATATCAAAGAAAGGTTGGACAAATGGGATTGCATGAAATTGCAGAACTTCTGCATGGCAAAGGACATAGCAAGCAAGATCAATAGAAAACCCATGGATTGCGAGAAGATCTTCACTAGCCTTACAATGGACAAGGGTCTAATGTCTAAAATATACCTGGAACTCAAAAAATTAAATCCCCAACAACAAATCCTCAAAGAAACAACTGCCCAATAAATAAGTGGGTTAAAGATTTAAAGAGAAACTTCTCTGAAGAGGAAAGAAGGATGGCCAATAGACACATGAAGAAATGCTCAACCTCCCTAGCCAAAAAAGAAATGCAAATCAAAACAACATTGAGATACCTTGTTACCCTAGTTAGAATGGCTATAATCAAGAACTCTAATAACAACAGATGCTGGAGGGGATGTGGAAAGAAGGGAACCTTACTTCATTGTTGGTGGGAGTGTAAACTTGTTCAACCACTTTGGAAAGCAGTATGGAGGTTCCTCAAAAGACTCCACATAGAGCTCCCCTATAACCCAGCAATCTCACTTTTGGGCATTTCCCCAAATGATCGCAAGCAAGACCATACTAAAGCTACCAGCACAGCTATATTTATTGCAGCATTTTTTATTTACCATAGTTAAGATCTGGAACCAACCCAGAGGCCCCTCAGTAGATGAATGGATCAAGAAAATGTGGTATATATACACAATGGAATTCTATGCCTCCATCAGAAAGAATGACATTGCCCCATTTGTTAGGAAATGGAAAGACTTGGAAAAATTTCTATTAAGTGAAGTAAGCCAGGCCCAATGAAACATAGGTCCCATGGTTTTCCTTATTTGCAGTAACTAGTATATGTCTGAGACAAACAGAAAAGGTCAGATAAGTTGATGTTAAGTGAAATGAACCCTAAGATAAGTATTCAAATGTTTTTTTCTTTCATGTGATTGTTTCTAACATATTTATAAGATGATTTCTTTGTTGCTTTGTATGTCCTTCCCCCACGGTATAACCCCTGCTTTCACTGTATTTGATGTCGGTACAATTCGTTGTGGAGAAGGGAAAAAACAAATCGTTTAAATAGGGATACATACAGGTGGACCCATTGTAGCAATGAGATGTACAAGTCGTTATGTTGAAAAACAAACTTTACAACTTTGGCCGCGGGGTTGGGGGGGCGGGGGTGGGGTGGGAGGGGAGGGTGGAAGATGGGAAGGGATGGGAAGGGTTGAGGAGGCTACAATGCTTGATAAGAAATGTACTCATTACTTGCCCATATAATTGTAACCCCTCTATACGGTATTTTCACCAAAAAAAAAAAAAAAAAAGAAGAAAAAGAATTAGTACAAAAATAGAACTTGCAACATGTTATTATTGTAAAATTTTAATTTTATGCTATTAAAATACTGCCAGTCAAATTGAATACTGAAATCTCAATTAATGAATATAAATATAGATTTTTTTCTTACAAATCACTCTTTTTGAATGCTGGGAGAAATTCAAGTGAAATACAGTTCTGTTCTTTCTGCTACATAACTATACTCTTTCAGAAGTCCCCCTGGGAGAGAATTGTAAAGGTTCTTGTGAAAGAAGAAAGTTTCCAGATTTATGAGAAGCTACTACAGACTGAAGGGATCAGAATGAATAGAAAAGCACTATTTGGAAATAAAATCAATTCTTATGTAAATGCTAAATTTCTACTATAAGCAGTATTAACTATTAACTACTTTTTACAAAGCATTCTCTAATTAGTGTTTCTAACCCAGAGGCAATGTATATGACCACCCACTCCCCCAGGTGTTTTTCTGTAATCTGCCCTAGATATATCTAAAGAGCTCTAAATTGAGAGTTTCATGGTACATTTGGAGTAGTTGAAGATGGTAAAAGCAGTAGTAGTGTTTTGTTATCAAAAGAGCATGTTTTTTTACTCAGACTAATGGCCTTTGGCAAGTTATTTAACTTGTGTGTCAGCTTCTTCAGTTGAAAAATACTTTTCTATGCCACTTCAACAGTTTACTGAGATAAAACATTGTTCATCCCTGCCCCCCCACAAAGTAAGAAAACCAATTAAGAGATATAAAATGCAAATTAAACAGTTACATAGTCTAAGGAATAAGATGGAGTAAATATGTAAATATTTCCTATTTATAACAATAGAAATAGGGCTGATGTCAATGGAAACGTGGAACAGAAAGTTCCTCCATCTGTCCTGTGACTCACTAGAATACATGAGGAGAGATGAGAGGAATGGTGGATCACTTTGGAACTCTTAGGGACGTCAATGGCAATATTCTCTTTCTCCAACTAGAAATTCATAGGCTCTCTTCCCTACTCTTCTCAACCAACACCACCATCCCCCACAAGGGTCAGGATAGTGCTTTATGACCAGTAAGCCCCTCCCTGGCCAATGATTGGATGAGCAGTGGCTTGCTGATGTAACAATGACGAATGGCGTGGCAACCCCTTGGGTGGGTATATATTTGAGAGCCCCAAGGCCTGGAGGTCAGACAACTTCAGGTAGCGAAGGCGACAAGATGAGCAGAATTGTGTTTAGGGGAAGGAGGACTGTCCCTGCTGCCCGCAAGAGGACCTCACCCAGGAAGGGGCGAGCAAACAAACGTGGGAAAAACAAGAAAAGGGTCTTTTGTAGACCTGGATATAAAGGAAAGGTAAGGTGACTCACCACAGGTCCTCCCAGTGTTACCCCATTTCTTAATATCCTCCCTTTCCTCCCTTGCTGCAAAATGTTCCCATCCCTCACCCCACCTGCGTATTCCCTGTTACTATCTCCCCTCCACTCTCTTCTCTCCATCCAATGCCATTCTTTTTTTTTTTTAATTTTTATTTTCTTATAAAGATACTATACAGGGAGGTTACAGTTACATCATTAAGATAATGAGTACATTTCTTGTCGAGTATTGTTACCCCCTCCTTTGTTTTTCTCCTACAATGCCTTTTCTCCTCCACAGCCCCAACTCCTCCCCTGCCAAAGTTGTAAAGTTAATTTCCAACATAGTTTTTTCTGAGTATCATTGTTGCAATGGGTCATCCTGTGTCCTTGTTTCAATATTTTGTTATTCCCTTTCCCCTCCCCAAAATAGATAAATGTATATACAGGATGCAAGGTACCCAAATCAAATACAGTGACAACAGGGATATAGCATGGGAGGAAGAACATACAAAAGAAACAAAAATAACCCACATAGTACAGTAAAAACAACATCCTTTCTAACAACTTCCTATTTTCCTTCCAGTTCCGAAGATCATCAAGGAAGGGTCTCAAGCGCCGTGGCCGGCGTGGGATAAGGAACAAATAAGCAGCTACAAGACCCAAGAATGGAAGAGGGCAAATGAAGATCAAGTTCAAGAGAGAACGCCAACAGAGATGTGCCTCATCATCATCTTTGGCATCTCTAGATCCCTGGCCATGAAAAATTGTTCTGCCCTCTTTTTTTCTAAAGGGGACATGGGGTGATGAAAATAAACCCACGTGTCAATAATGTGATATGTGTTTCTTTGTGCTCTGTACTCATAGGGAGAGGGAAAGAAAGGGGAGAAGAAGGTGAGTGGGAGGGGAGGGAGGGGAGTCCTCTAAGGGTGGCCATCCAGTCGACAGGTGCACAGTGAACCAGACATTGAGGAATAGGACCCGTGGGAGGTGAGAGGGAATACGACTTTCTCCCTTAGCACTTTGCCCCATAGGAGAAGGAAAGGATGCAACAAACATGGTAAAAATTGGTTTGGAGGAAAGGAGGGTGCATAAGGGAATTCACAAAAAGGGTAATCCTGATCAATGTATATTTTATGCATATATGGGCATACAATAATGAATACAATTAAAATCAAATAATGTCTGGTATATTGCTTGGAACATATTAAACATTTAAGAATACTACTTGTATGAAAACCTAGATTCTAAGTGGCACTATACCTCAAGTGGAAAAGCTCAGGGACAGCACCCAGGCTGAGTTCAAGCCACATGACTGACAAAAAAATGTGTTCTATATGTATTTATATGTGTATGTATACACACATATACATATACAGAGATACTTAAATTTAAATGTATTATAACATACATAAGTATAACGAATATAAATTTTACATGTGCTTGGGTGAATATGTATATTCCAAGTAATTTATAATACAAACCATATTTGAAATTTAATATCGTATGTGAAATGCACTTTATTACAGTCTCAAATGTACATGATCAGTCTCTAACAGAAATTTTATTAACATTAATCTGTTTGGCTTGTGACAGATTGGACTACAAGTTTGTTCTATTTGTTCTCAATGAATTGCTACTCCAATGGTATCAAATACTCCTAAGTCAGGAATAATTGAAATCAAAATGTGATATGAGACAGAATTGGCAAGTTGTAGTGTTAATCACTACAGCTTTCTAGGGAGTGTTGGTAATTGGATAGCCTCTTTTCACAGTTATAGTTTTGAGTATTAAAGGGTAAGAATTATAAAGAAAAAGAGGAAACTTATGAGTAGGATATACATGATTTAGGAAGCCAAAACCAAAAAGGTAGACCTCCTGCTGGACAACAGATATGTGTGGTGAAAAAACTTGCAGCTGCAACAGACATTACAACATTGCTTTTAGAATATAACCTTAACCTCTACTCTCCTAAGCAACTCTTAGCATAATATCTGTCTATCTTTATCTATCTATCTATCTATCTATCTATCTATCTATCTATCTATCTATCTATCTATCTATCTATATCTATCTATCTATCTACGTAATAACTATACCTATTAACTATATATAACTATTTTCAAAAGGTTGTAGGAGGGATTTGCAATTTAAAATGTCCTTTTATGTATACAATTCATCTTGATTATAGTAGCCTTTCCATTATTTCCCATTTCTACTCCCTTTCCTTGCCAGTCTGATCCTTTCCTTTGTTTCATTTTCACATTTGCTGAATCTCATAACTGTGTTCACTCACCATTATTCTTCCCATTTATCTATCCCCTCCCATTTCAGCATCTATCCTTCCAAATAAAGACATACTTCTTATTTCTGATAATCATTTTGTCAAATTGTCTTTCAGTTGTTCAATGGAGTTATAGCATGGAATCTGATTGGTGCATATACTATGCTATATTCCGTCAGTTTGTTTATATATGATAGGGCCCCATATGTATTTATAATTTTTTGCTTTAGTTCTAAGAGCCACCTGGTAATAGAAGGGTTTTCTCTGTCAGGATGAAAAAATGCCAAGACTCTGTTAGAGTTAGTTGCTGTAATATATCAGTCATGTCTGATTTACTATAGAGTAGACTTTTATCTCTTGATTTTAAATGCAAATAAAGTAGTTTCTAAGGTTCTTGTACGGCCCACAACAAAAGCCATAAATTCCACTAAGATGGTCAAACATGTAATAGACATCCCGATCTTTCTCTTGAAAAGAGGGTAAACATCTTTTCTAAAGGGAACTGCCTTAACTTAGACCTGACAGTTAACTGAGTACAGAAATAAATGAATTTCTCAAACTTTCAAAAACAAGTTCATTTCAAGAAAACTGTGACATAATGAAGATTTGAATTTTTATATGAAAAGTTCTGATTTTACAATATCTACAATATTTGAAGTAAAAACATGAAATAAATTAGCAAATAGAAAACACTGTGCTCCCAAACCCAACAACCTACATCCTCTAGAACACTTGCTTGTGATTGATGCCCAAATGATCAATTCTTCCACATGCTACAAATTAAAGTTGAGAAAATATGTATGTATATATATATATATATTTTAAATATAGTTTTATTTGTTTTTGGCAGGAAGGGATTTTATTGTATTTTTAATTTAATTTTATTGTATAAGTAAGATAATGAGTACATTTTTGTTGAACATTGTTATGCCCTCCCTCTTTTTTTATTGTGAAAATACTGTACACAGGGGTTATAATTACATGGACAAGATAATGAGTACATTCTTAACAAGCATTGTAGCCACCTCTTTTGTTTCTCATTCCCATCTCTTCCCATCCTCCCACCCCCCGACCGAATCCTCCTCCCCCAAACCCCCACCTCACCAAAGTTGTGAAGTTCGTATTTCGACATAACAACTTATACATTTCATTGTTGCAATGGATCTACCTGTATCCCTATTTAAAGGATTTGCTTTTTCCCTTCCCCTCCACGAATTGTACTGACATCAAGTACAGTGAAAGCAGGGGTTATACCATGGGGGAGGGACATACAAAGCAACAAAGAAATAAACTTATAAATGTGTTAGAAACAATCGCAAGAAAGAAAAAATCATTTGAATACATATCTTAGGGTTCATTTCCCCAACATCAACTTATTTGACTTTTTCTGTTTGACTCAGACATACACTGTTTATTGCCAATAAGGGAAACCATGGGACCTATGTTTCTTTGGGCCTGGCTTACTTCACTTAATAGAATTTGTTCCAAGGCTTCCCATTTCCTAACAAGTAGGGCAATGTCATTCTTTCTGATGGAGGCATAGAATTCCATTGTGTATATATACCACATTTTCTTGATCCATTCATCTACTGAGGGGCATCTGGGTTGGTTCCAGATCTTAGCTATGGTAAATAATGCTGCAATAAACATAGTCGTGCTGGTAGCTTTAGTGTGGTCTTGTTTGTAAATATTGGGTAAATGCCCCAAAGTGGGATTGCTGGGTTATAGGGGAGCTCTATGTGGAGTCTTTTGAGGGACCTCCATACTGCTTTCCAAAGTGGTTGAACAAGTTTACACTCCCACCAACAATGAAGTAAGGTTCCCTTCTTTCCACATCCCCTCCAGCATCTGTTGTTATTAGAGTTCTTGATTATAGCCATTCTAACTGGAGTGAGCTGGTATCTCAATGTTGTTTTGATTTGCATTTCTTTTATGGCTAGGGAGGTTGAGCATTTCTTCATGTGTCTATTGGTCATCCTTCTTTCCTCTTCAGAGAGATTTCTCTTTAAGTCTTTAGCCCACTTATTTATTGGGCAGTTGTTTCTTTGAGGATTTGTTGTTGGGGATTTAATTTTTTGAATTCCAGGTACATTTTAGACATGAGACCCTTGACTGTTGTAAGGCTAGTGAAGATCTACTCCCAGTCCATGGGCTTTCTATTGATCTTGCTAGCTATGCCCTTTGCCATGCAGAAGCTCTGCAATTTCATGCAATCCCATTTGTCCAACCTTTCTTTGATTTTTTTGTGTTTCTGGGTCTCTATTAAGAAAATTTCGGCCTGTGCCAAGGAGACCTAGGGTTTCTCCTATTCCATCCTGTAATGATTTCAGAGTGTCAGCTTTGATTCCAAGGTCTTTGATCCGTTTGGAGTTGATTCTGGTGCAGGGTGATATATAAGGAGGGGGTCCTGTCCAGGGGCCTGAACTGTGGGCTTCGTCACTGTCCCTTAGCTCTGCAGCTCAAGGCTAGCCCTCTACCACTTGAGCCACAGTGTCGCTTCTGGCTTTTTTCTTTTTGCTTATGTGGTGCTGAGGAATCGAACCCAGGGCCTCGAGCATGCAAGGCAAGCGCTCTACCACTGAGCTACCTTCCCAGCCCTAGCTTTAGTTTTCTACAAGTAGTCAACCAATTTTGCCAGCACCATTTACTGAAGAGGCTGTCTTTCTTCCATTCTATGTTTTTAGCTCCCTTATCGAACATTATATGGCTAGAGGTCTGTAGGTTCATTTCTGGGTTTTCAATTCTATTCCCTTGGTACTGAGGTCTGTTCTTGTGCCAGTACCAAACTGTTTTGATTACTATGGCTTTGTAGTAGAGTTTGAAATTTGGTATTGATATTCCTCCAGTACAGTTCTTTCTGTTGAGAATCGTTTTTGTTTTTCGGGGTCTTTTATTGTTCCATGTGAATTTTTGGATTGCCTCTTCTATTTCCTTGAAGAATGATGTTGGAATATTGATAGGTATCCCATTTAATTTGTAGATAGCCTTGAGAAGTATTGCTATTTTCACAATGTTGATCTTTCCTGTGGGAGTTTTTGCCACTTTCTAAGTTTTGATTTCCTTTTTCAGGGTTTTAAAGTTTTCATCATAGAGATCCTACACTTCTTTGGTAAAGTTAATTCCTAGGTATTTTATTTTTTGAGGGGCTATTACAAATGGAGTTACTTTCCTAATTTCAGCCACACTTTTCTCATTGTTGACATACAGAAAAGCCATTGATTTTTGAGGGTTAATTTTATACCTTCTACTTTGCCAAAGTTTTGAATCACTTTGAGAAATTTGGGAGTGGAATCTATGGGATTCATTAAATACAAGTTCACGTCATCTGCAAAGAGAGAGAGTTTTACTTCATCTTTCCCTATTTGGATCCCTTTATGTTTGCGTCTTGTCTTATTGGTGTAGCTAGGCATTCTAATACTAGATTGAAGAGCAGTGGAGAGAGTGGACATCCTTGTCTAGTTCCTGAGTTAAGAGGAAATGGCTTTAATTTTTCAACATTAAGTACAATGCTGGCTGTAGGTTTGTCATATACAGCCTTTACTGTATTGAGGAACGTTCCCTGGATTTGTAGTTTTTCCAGAACCTTCATAATAAAGGGGTGTTGGATCTTGTCAAATTATGTTTCTGCATCTATTGAGATAACCATGTTGTTCTTATCTTTGCTCTTGTTGATTTGATGAATGATATTAATTGATTTTCATATACTGAACCAGTTTTGCATCCCTGAAATGAATCCTGTTTGATCATGGTGTATGATTATTTTGAATGAAATATTGAAGTCGATTGGCCAAAATTGTGTTGAGAAGTTTTGCATCAATGTTCATCAAAGAAATGGGCCTATAATTCTCTTTCTTTGATGAGTCCCTTCTTGGTTTTGGGATGAGGGTTATGATGGCTTCATAAAATGAGTTTGATAGTGAACTTTCTCTTTCAATTTCAATGAAGACTTGGAGGAGTATTGGTGTGAGCTCTGCTTTGAATGCCTTGTTGAATTCTGTTGTAAAATGAGCTGGTCCTGGGCTTTTCTTAGATGGGAGGTCGCCTATTGCTGTTTCTATTTCAATGCTTGATATGGGCCTGTTAAGATGGTTTAACTCATCTTGGTTTAGTTTTGGCATGACAATATTTGCTGGGAAAAGGTCCATTTCTGCCAGGTTCTCAAACTTATTAGCATGAAGTTTTGAGAAGTATTCCCTTACAATGTTCTGAATCTTGGTTGTTTCTGTGGTGATTTTTCCATTCTAATCTTTGAGTTTATTTATTTGGATGTATTCTCTTCTTTTTCTGATAAGATTTGCTAAAGGTCTGTCCATTTTGTTACCTTTTTTGAAGGACCAACGCTGTGTTTGTTCATTCTTTCTATGTTTTTTTAGATTCTAATTCATTTAATTCTGATATAATTTTAATTATTTCTTTCTGTCTACTGCATTGGGATTTTTCTTGCTGCTCTTTTCCAAGTAGGCTCAGATGTCTCATTAAATTGTTGGTTTCAGATCTCTCCAATTTGTTGATGTAAGAACCCAGAGCTATAAACTTGAATCTGAATACTGCCTTTGCTGTGTCACAGAGGTGCTGATAATTTGTGTGTACATTTTTTATGAATATTATGAACATTTGAATTTCCTTTCCAATCTCTTCCATGATCCACTCATGGTTCAGCAGTGTCTTGTTCAGCCTCTATGTGTTACCGGACATTCTTTGGTGGCTGTTGGTGTTGAGTTTTGATTTTATTCCCTTGTGTTCTGGGAGATTGCAAGGTATGACTTCAATGTTTCTGAATTTGGACAAGTTTGCTTTGTGGCCTAAAATGTGGTCTATTATGGAAAATGTTCCATGTGCTGCTGAAAAAATGTGTATTCTGATGCTGTTAGGTGAAATATTCGGTAGACGTCTGTGAAATCTAGTTGATCTATGCAGTTGTTTAGATCTGCGGTTTCTCTGTTGAGTTTTTGCCCAGTTGACCTATCTAGTGAGGAGAATGGCAGGTTAAAGTCCCCAAAATTTAATGTCTTTGGATCTATGGCATTTGAGGGAAAATAGTGTTCCTTGGATAAATTTGGGTGCTCCCTTGTTTGGCGAATAGATATTTAGAATTGTAATATCCTCCTGAAGGAGAGATCCTTTAATTAGTAAGTAGCAACCTTCTTTATGTCTTCTCACTAAGTTTAATTTAAAATCTATTTTATCTGATATTAGGATTGCAACTCCTGCCTGTTTATGGGGGCCGTTTGCTTGGTAGATTTTGTTCCAGCCTTTCACATTGAGAATGTGTTTGTTTTTATGGGCAAGATGTGACTCCTGAAGGCAACAGATAGAAAGATCTTGCTTTTTAATCCTTCTAGACAGTCGATGTCTCTTAATTGGAGAGTTAAGTCCATTAATGTTGAGAGATAGTACTGAGAGGTATTTGGGAATTCCTGCCATTTTAGCCACCTTCTTGGGGACTGCGGCAACTGGGTTCTTCCTATGGGTCTTGGATTCTCAGTTTGGGTGCAGTTTCTTGGCCTTTATTGTGGTCTTGTAGGGATTCTATGTGCAGGACATCTTTTAGAATCTTTTGTAGGGCTGGTTTGGTGGAGATACATTGTTTCAATTTTTCTCTGCTATGGAAGGTTTTTATTTGACCTTTGGTAATGAAGGAGAAATTAGCTGGATACAGTATTCTTGGTTGATAGTTATTTGTCTTTAGGGCATGGCATATCTCATTCCAGGCTCTTCTTGCTTTGATTGTCTCTGCTGAGGAATCTGAGGTGATTCTAATTGGTTTTCCTTTATAGGTGATTGGTCTTTTCTCCTTGACAGCTTGCTCTGAATTGATCCTAGGTGGATTATAATTTGATGGTGGGATCTTCTGTTCTGGTCTAGTCTATTTGGGGTTCTAAAGCTTCTTGTGTCTGAATAAGCTTAACCTTCTGCATGTTTGCAAAGTTCTCTGCTAGGGTCCTGTTAAACAAATTTCCTAGACCATTGACTTCTGTCTGTAGGTGCTCCTCTACACCCATTATCCTCAGATTAGGCCTTCTGATGGTGTCTTCCAAGTGTTGAATATATCTATCATATTTCTTGGGTTTGTCTTGGATGGTTGTATGTTCTTTCTCTATAATATCTAGGCTGTATTTAATTCCAGAGATTCGATCTTCTGCATGGTTTAACCTACTATCAAGACTTTCTACTATTTTTTATTTATTTTCCTTCTAGTTGGTCGGCTTTGATGGCTTCAAATTCTTTGTTGGAGCTTTGTTTTAGATCTTGTATGAACTTCTTTACTTCCTTAATTTGGTGTTCAGTGTTTATTATCAAATCACTTAGTTGATTGGTAATGGTTTCCTTGGACTCCCATTCCTTCTGTTGGGTTCCATTCAGCATTCCCTTTGTGGACTCCCTGAGTTCTTTCAGCTCTCTGTTTGTGGATTCCATTAATGCATTTAGTGATCTTTGTGTATTCTCATTCTGCTCTCTAAATTCCTTTATTACTCTTTGTTTAGCTTCCTCACTTTCACACAATTCCTGTAGTTCTGCTTGAGTATTCTCAGCTCATGCCATTCCTGACTTTCATTTTGTCTGTTCTCATCCAGCTCACACAATTCTTGTCTATTTCTTTGACTGATCTCATCCTGCTCACACCATTCCTTTTTTTCTCTTTGAGTGTTCTCAAGCTGCTCATGCAATTCCTGTATCAATCTTTGAGTAGCTTCCTCATGCTCATGATGTTCCTGTATTGACGTTTGATTTGCCTCCTCTCTCTCCCTGTCATACTCACAGTAAGTCCTTTGTAGATTTTCGATCTTTTCATTTACTATGATTACCAGTAGTGTTTGTAGAGCTTTTTGGAGCTCTTCTCTGGATTATTCATGATCTGTTCTGTCCCCTTATTATCATGAGTGGGAGTTGAGATACCTGGACTTGCCATTTTTCTTGTTTTTCTGGCTTGTTCTGCCCATTTGAGATGAAAGTAACACCAGTTTTGTGCTAGAACACTATCTTAAGGCAAGCATCAACCAATGTCTGTAGTTGTACAGTCAATAGTCTGCAGATGCAGTCTAATTCAACATCAAACATTTATGTATTAATGGGCTACGAACAGCAAAGAAGAATTTGGCAAACCAGAAATTATTAGGTTTAGGGAGAGATGTGGGTAAAAATAGGAATAGAGGGATGTGGAAAGGTAAAGGGAGAGTTAATTTTAAAAAGTCTTAATCTCAAGGGGAGACCAAGATGGCGACGGGGCAGTAAGGAAGCGCCACAGCTTTCCCCAACCAAAAAGAGAATTCAAGTTACACCGCTTAATGTCCCCAAGAGACCGACAAGAACAAAAGGACGAACACTCAGAGACAAACAGGAGATGGAAAATAACAAAAAAGAAGGAGAGGAAAAGAATTTCAGAACAGAGAAGAGCGAAGACCCCCCTCCAACTTTTACTGGCCACGCGGCAGCGTGCCAAGCCAATGCCAGCCAGCCCGGCGGGGCCTGCAGGAATCCCAGAGACACAGGGGGCTGCCTGCAGATCACCCACACAGAAGCCGACTGAGGTACAAGTTTACAGACCCGCTGATCACCACAAACAGAGAAACCTACCAGAAGGGAGTCTCCATGATGATCCCACCCCCACCTCTCACTCTCCATCCGAGCAAAGAGGCTCCATCCCGCCAAACCGCCTGGCACCAGCAGTGGACAAGCCGTTGCCAGCAGGCACAGTGGGGGCTGCCGATGTCCCAGAGACACAGGGAGCTGACTGTAGATAACCCGTGCAGAAGCCACCTGAAGTACGGGTGTCAGACCTGCCGATTGTGACAACCTGGCAGGGGCTGCCGGGGTCCCAGAGACACAGAGGGCTACTTGCAGATCACCCACACAGAAGCCACCTGAGGTACTGGTGTCAGACCAGCCGATTGCGATAAACCCCCGAGCCCAGAACTCAGCCACATGATGGGAGCCCCAGAGCTACTCAGCATGCCCACAAAACACCAAAGCAAAAGACCTGCAAAGAACTGGTGCTGATCCAGAGAGTGCAAACCCCAGTGCTCAGAACCTGTACAGAGGCCCAGTCCCCAACCCTCGCCTGCAACGTGGACACTGTGGACCCAACAGCGTCGACAGAGGCAGAAACAGAAGAAAATCACACAAAGCCACCACCGCACAGGCCAGCCCACAACCACCCCAACTGAACTCTGATTGCAAAAGCAACTAACGACCTACATCACACAGAAACAGCTAGCTCCAGGGTGAGTACCCCACAGGGGACAGTGTATCCCTCAAGGGAAACCAGAGCTGGTGGGAATCTCCACACCCTGACCCAGACTCCCTACCCAACACCTGGACCAAAGCGCCCACTAAAACTGGGAACTGTTCGAGAGCTCCAGCAGCCCATGGAGGACACTCTGCTGGCCAGGCTAGAGTAAGAGCACCCCTGGAGGAGGGATTAAATGACCAAGCCAGGAACAGCGCCCCTGGGTCAAGACAACCAACAGTAGAAGAAATTTGAACTGTGTACCCCAGGCTGCATAACCTAGGTGGTGTAAACAGCAGCACAGGCCCAACCAGCGTGCCCCAGGAGGGGGGGCTGGGACCAGGCCTGGGGATCCGGCGCCTGAACAACACAACCAACTCCTCCCAACTGAAGTCAAAAGCTGAGCATACGCTTCAGCAGAGGGGAGAAAAACAGGGAACTGCACCCCCTGGGAAGCATGCCTGTGACAACAAAAACCTGGAGGCTAGGGACAAGAGAGGCCCAAACCCCACCAAAACCCAACCCATATACTCTAGGCTGGGAATTGGGCAACACAAGCCGCCAGCACCTGATAGTAGGCAGGAGCTCAGGCTGGTAAGGTGGTTTAGCATTAGAGTGCTAGTCTTGGGTGCATGAGGCCCTGGATCTGATTCCTCAGCATCACATAAGCAGAAAGGGTCAGAAGTGGTGCTGTGGGTCAAATGGTAGGGTGCAAGTCTTGAGCTGAATAGCTGAGGGACAGCACCCAAACCCAGAGTTCAAGCCCACAACTGGCCAAAAATAAAAATCAGGAGCCCATAGCAGACTCCAGCATCTGGGAGAGTGCATCTAGAGCATCCAATCTTGCCAAGAGTACCCGTAGGAGCAAATAGGAGCAGTCTAGGCTGCTGAACCCTTCCAAAGGCGGGAATTGCCAGCGATCAACAGAGAGCTGAGAATCCTATGTAGGTGAGAACAGCAGCTGGAGGTAGGCCCCCAACAGAACCCAGATCATGCACAGACTCTATCAATACAGAAACAGCAACCAAGCAAAGAAAGACACACCAAAACGAAATTGCAGATTAGTCTCCAATAATCCCTGAACACGCATGCGGAAATCACAGAGAAAAATTATAAGGTTTATCAACACCCAGGATAGCAGGCTATCCCCAATAGCCAGCAGCCATGCAGGGGAGAGCCCCAGTGGGAGCAAAGCAGGAATGGAAGACAAAAGCTACATCCAAGGGATGCTGGAGGCAATGACTCAAGAAATAAAGCAAGAAATAGATCAGAAATTGAAAGAGAACAAGGATGAACTATCAAAAGATATACAGGATATAAAACAGGAGATGCATGCAAAAATAGAGGCAGCACACACCTCAGTAAGAAGTGAGATAAATTCCAAAAGAGAGGCAGTACATACCTAATTAAGAGGTGAGATCAGTACTTTGAGAACCAACATTGAATCCATAAAGGAGTCCATTTCCTCCATGCAAACCACAATAGAAGCTACAGTTAACAGAGTGAACGAAATGGAATGTAGAGTGTCAGATACAGAAGACAGAATACACCAATACAGATATGGAAAAACCACTCAAATTAAGCCAAAGGGAAATTCAAGAGCAAGCAGATAGTGCCAAGAAATTTAACCTTCATATAATTGGAGTGGGCGAAGGTGAGGAATATCAAAGCAAGGGAATGCAACACCTATTCAACAAGATAATCGATGAAAATTTCCCCCATCTCAAAAAAAGAACATCTTACCTACATAACAGAAGCATATAGAACACCCAACAAGCAAGATCCTAGGAGAAACACTTCTAGACACATTATAGTAAAAATGATAGATCTGAATAATAAGGAAACAAACTTGCATGCAGCAAAAATGAAGAAGGAGCTATACTACAATGGGAAAAAATTAGAATCATTGCAGATCTCTCCACACAAACACTGAATGCAAGAAAGGCCTGGAAAAGTACCATACGAGTCCTGAGAGCCAATAACTGCCAACCCAGACTGATAGACCTGGCAAAGCTAGCATTCACATTCGATGGAGAACTGAAAATTTTTAATAACAATGAAAAACTAAATGAATACATAAACATTAAGCCAGCATTACAAAGAACACTAAGATGGGGAACACAACCTGAAGAAAGCAACCAGGAACTGGGACCTGCACCCAGACAGGCATTAATCACAGTCTAACTGAGCAAGCACAGGAGGAAAGAAAAGAAAAACTGAGGAAAACAGGGAATGACAGGGACCACAATGCATCTCTCTATACTATCTCTTAATATTAATGGGCTTAATTCACCAATCAAAAGAAAAAGAACTGCAGATTGGATCAGAAAACATGACCCATCTATCATCTGTTGCCTTCAGGAAACCCACCTCTCAGCCAAACATACAAACAAACTCAGACTAAAGGGTTGGAAAAGGATCTGCCAATCAAATGCCCCCAGTAAGAAAGCAGGTGTAGCTATCCTGATATATGACAAAATAAAATTTTCATTAAAATCAGTACAGAAAGACAAGGACGGACACTACGTATTAATACAGGGAACAATCCAAGAGGAGGATATTACCATCATCAACTTATATGCCCCAAATATTGGTGCACCCAGATATGTTAAACAAATACTCTCAAACTTACAGAATAAAATAGATCCCAAAACAATAATACTAGGAGACTTTAACACACCACTCTCCCCAAAGGACAGGTCTACCAACCAGAGGATTGGAAAAGAAGCTACCGAATTAAGTGAGGCCATACTTCAAGCAGAATTAACTGACATCTACTGAGCATTTCACCCTAAAACAAAACAGTACACATTCTTCTCAACAGCTCATGGAACTTTCTCCAAAATAGACCATATCATAGTTCATGCAAGGAACTTAAGCAAATACAAAGAGATCAACATAATCCCCTGTATCCTATCTGATCACAGTGGAATCAAGCTAGTTCTCAATAACAAAGTATACCGCAGAAATTTCTCTAATACATGGAAATTGAATAGCACACTTCTTAGCAATGCCTGGGTAACGGAAGAGATCAAAGAACAAATAAAATATTTCCTACAACTCAATGAAAATGAAAACACCTCGCAAAGAAACTTGTTGGACACAGCAAAAGCAGCCCTGAGGGGCAAATTTATTGCCCTCAGTGCCCACATCAAGAGAATGGAGACAGACCAAGTAAATAATCTTATGTTGCAATTAAAACAGCTAGAACAACAAGAAAAAAAAATGGAACCTGAAGTTACTAGACAGAGCCGGATAACCAAATTAAGAGCAGAGATTAACCAATTAGAAAATCAGAAAATTATAGCCAAAATTAACCAAACAAAATTCTGGTTCTTTGAAAAAATAAATAAAATTGATGGACCATTGGCAAGATTAATTAAAAAAAGAAGAGAGGAAACCCATATTAACAAGATTAGGAATGCCACGGGAAAAATCACAACACGTACCCAAGATATCCAAACAATCCTAACGGACTACTTTCAAAAGTTATACTCTCTAGAAGAAGAAAACCTGGCAGAAATGGATGCATTTTTAGAGAAATACAAGTTGCCCAAACAGAGGTAAGAAGAAGTAAACCAATTAAATAAGCCAATATCCTACAAGGAGATACAAGAAGCTATGAAAAGTCCTCCAACAAAAAAAGCCCATGACCAGATGGATTCACAGCCGAATTCTATAAGACATTTAAAGAACTAATACCCATATGCCTCAAGCTCTTCAGAGAAACTGAGAAGGGAGCTATCCCAAACTCATTCTATGAAGCCAATATCACACTCATCCCCAAACCAGGCAAATACCCAATCAAAAAAGAGAATTACAGGCCAATTTCCTTGATGAACAAAGATTCAAAGATCCTTAAAAAGATTCTTTAGCTAACAGAATCCAGAAACACATAAAGAAATCATACACTATGACCAGGTAGGCTTCATCCCAGAGATGGAGGGATGGTTTAACATACGTAAGTCAATAAATGTAATCCAACACATCAACAGAGCCAAGGTCAAGAATCACATGATTATTGCCACAGATGCAGAAAAGGCCTTTGATAAAATTCAACATTCATTCATGCTAAAAGCTCTGGATAAAATAGGAATAGAAGGAACATTTCTTAAAACAAAAAAAGCCATTTATGACATACCAATAGCCAATATTATATGTAATGGGATAAAGCTACAACCAATTCTCCTAAAATCACGAACAAGGCAAGGATGCCCACTGTCTCCACTCCTCTTCAATATAGTCCTGGAACCCTTAGCTAGAGCAATAAGGCAAGAAAAAGACATTAAAGGAATCCGCATAGGGAAAGAAGAAGTTAAACTATCCCTTTTTGCAGATGACATGATATTATACCTTCACAATCCCAAAAACTCCATCCCCAAACTCATGGAAATCATAAATCACTTCGGCAAAGTAGCAGGATACAAAATCAACCCACAAAAATCAGTTGCCTTCCTGTACACTGACAATGTACAAGAAGAGAGGGAAATAGAGCAACCCCATTTACAATAAACTCCCAAAAAATAAAATATTTAGGAATTAACTTAACCAAAGACATAAAAGAACTATTTAATGAAAACTATAAAAAGTTAAAGAAAGACCTCCCATGCTCTTGGATAGGCAGACTTAATATATTGAAAATGGTAATACTGCCAAAATTAATATACAAATTCAATGCAATTCCTATTAAAATCCTAATGACGTACATCTCTGAAATACAGAAAACAGTCCAAAAATTCATATGGAACAACAAAAGACCTAGAATAGCCAAAACAATTCTATGGAATAATGACAACATGGGAGGTATATCCATGCCGAACTTCAAACTCTACTATAGAGACATAATAACAAAGACAGCATGGTACTGGCACAAAAACAGACCCGAAGACCAGTGGAATAGAATAGAAGATCCAGAAATAAATCCACAGGCCTACAGTCAGTTGATATTCGACAAAGCAGCCAAAGACATACAATGGAAGAAACACAGCCTCTTCAACCACTGGTGCTGGGAATAATGGGTGGCCACATGCAGAAAACTAAAAGAGGACCCCAACCTATCACCATGCACCAACATCAACTCAAAATGGATTAAAGACCTTTACATTGAACCTGAATCTCTGAACCTATTGCAGGACAGGAGAGACATTTGTACTAATAGGCACAGGAAGGAACTTCCTGAACAGAGTCCCAGGGTCACAACAAATTGGAGAGAGACTTGACAAATGGGACTACCTTAAAATAAAAAGCTTCTGCACAGATAAAGCTATCACAACCAAGGTAGAAAGACCACCAACTAATTGGGAAAAAATATTTACCAGCAATATATCAGACAAGGAATTAACATCGAGTATATACAGGGAACTCAAGAAACTAATCCCTCCCAAACCTAACAAACCAGTTACTAAATGGGCAAGGGAACTAAAGAGGGACTTCTCAGATGAAAAAATAAAAATGGCAAAGAAACACATGAGGAAATGTTCATCATCCCTGGTGGTGAAGGAAATGCAAATAAAGACAACCCTGAGATACCACATTACCCCAGTCCGAATGTCTCACATCCACATATCAGCCAACAACAAATGCTTGAGGGGATGTGGAGAAAGAGGAACCCTATTACATTGATGGTGGGAATGTACACTTATACAATCACTTTAGAAAGCAGTCTGGAGGGTCCTCAGAAAGCTAAAGATTGACCTCCCTTATGACCTAGTCAAAGCACTTCTAAGTATCTACCCTGAACAACAGGAACCAATATACAAGGACGCATGCACTTCCATGTTTATTGCAGCACTGTTCACAATAGCTAGGATATGGAAACAACTCAGATGCCCCACTATAGATGAATGGATCCAAAATTTGTGGTATCTATACACAATGGAATATTATGCAGCCATTAGAAAAGACAAAATAATGGCATTTGCAGGGAAATGGATGGAGCTAGAAGAAATCATGTTGAGCGAGGTAAGCCAAGAGCAAAGAGACAAACGGTACATGGTATCCCTGATAAGTGGATGTTAAATCCAAAATGTTAGATGATTAAGAACCGACAAGGAGCAGACATCTTCATCTGGCAGTTCACAGACCAGAGAGACAACCCAGGAACCAAGACTCGGCATGAGTCGGCCTGACGTCCTCACTCCTTCGCAGGGAGCAGAGGAGGGAAGGTCACCCCTCCCCCACCCAGTACCGGAGATCACCATCTTGGTTACCAACAAAGCTCGGCAGAGCTGCTAGCTCCAACTCAGGCCTTGGAATAAAAGGAGCCATTCAGCAGGTCACAAGAACTTAACAGCGTGACATGCCACACTCAGCTCCACCCAGAGAAAAGTCACCCAGTTCGGGCGCCAGACCTAGGAGTGGCTTTCTTCAATGGGTAATCAGAGCCAGAGGCTTCCCCTCCCTTTAGCAGCCTTGATATCAGTAAACAGAAACACTGAGAGTGGCTCCAGGCTGTGCTCTGTGAGTTTCTCACAAACTAGCCCCAAGAAAAGCTACTGTTTGCTGAAAGGCCTCAACTCTACCCAGAACCTAGCCTTATCACAGCATCTCCAAACTTGAGGAAAAAAGCCATCTTCCTCTTTTGTGATACTCAAAGCAGATGCCCCTCCCATTGAACTAACTTGGGAGGAGGATCACAAAATCCTGGGTAAAGCAGAGCATTTTTCTGCATGTCCAAGCAAACTGACTTAAGAAACCAACCAAGACACAGGACCACAAGCAGAGCAGAGACTCCAACCAGAGGCTGATTACAGACAGAAGGGAGATACAGGATTTTTCCCAACCCTCCCAAAAAAATCAAAGAATTTTTTCTTCTTCTTCTTCTTCTTCTTCTTCTTCTTCTTCTTCTTCTTCTTCTTCTTCTTCTTCTTCTTCTTCTTCTTCTTCTTCTTCTTCTTCTTCTTCTTCTTCTTCTTCTTCTTCTTCTTTTTTGTAACTTTTCCAAAAAAATTTTTTTTCTTTTCGAAAATTTTTTTAATTTTAAATTTTTACCTTTTTTGAAAAAAATTGTTTTCTAGTAACTTTTTCCCCCCTTATAATCTTTATTGTAGGGATACATGCATGTGTGTGTTTTTCTTTCTTTCTTTTTTTTCTTTTTTAAATTTTTTTTTTGTTTTTTGCTTAGCTCGACTGAACTTCTGATTTTTTTTTCTTTCTTCCTCATTTTTCTTAAATTTTCCTCTCTTTTGTTCTTCTTTATGGGACTTAATTGTTGTTCTGCACATCCTCAGAAAAACCTGTAGTTGACTATTAGACCCTATCCCCCATTGTATACACACTTAATCCACAAATTTATTACTCAATTCAAAACCTCTGAAACTTAAATTCCTTAATAACAGTACTACCTCTTTATACCTATATAATATTTTAAGTATATTTATTTTTAAGTTTTTCACATCTCCTTTATATCTCTCCTCTTCTCTTGTTATAGTCACGTTCTTTGAATAGTTTGTTCTCGATTCTGCATATTATTAATTTTTATTTTGTATTTTTTTGGTCCTTTTTTTTTCTCCTTTCTCTATCTTCTTGTTTTCTCTCTCCCTACTTTCATCTTATCAAACCTATTTCCTGCTTTGAGACTACGACTTAGTCAGGTTAACTCTCCCTGTACCTTCCCACATCACTCTATTTCTATTTGTTACCCACATCTCCCCCTAACCCTAATAATTTCTGGTTTACCAAATTCTTCTTTGTGGTTCGTAGCCCATTAATATATAGTTGTTTGATGTTGAATAGAGGTATCTGTTGAACTACATTGTATTTGCAGACTATTGACTGTGCAAATTCAGACTTTGGTTGATGCTTGCCTTAAGTTAGTGTTCTAGCACAAAACTGGTGTTATTTTCAACGCAAATGAGCAGAGTAAGTCGGAAAACCACAAGAAAAATGGCAAGTCCGGTTATCTCCACTCCTATTCATGATAATCAGGGGACAGAACAGATAATGAATAATCCAGAGGAGAGTTCCCAAATATCTCTACAAACACTGCTGGCAAATATGATAAATGAAAAAATTGAAAACATACAAAGAACTCTGTATGAGCCTGATAGGGAGAGAGAGGAGGCAAACAAAAGGTCAATGCAGGAAAAGATTGAAAACCTACAAAACACTCTGTATGAGCGTGATAGGGAGAGAGAGGAGGCAAACAATAGGTCAATGCAAGAAAAGATTGAAAACCTACAAAGGACTCTGTATGAGCGTGAGAGGGAGAGAAAGGAGGCAATCCAAAGGTTTATAAAGGAATATCATGAGCGTGAGGAAGCTACTCAAAAACTGATACAGGATTTGGGTGAGCAGCTTGAGAATACTCAAAGAGAAAGGCAGGAATGGTGTGAACAGGCTAAGAACACTCAAAGAGAACTACAGGAATGGCATGAACAGGAGGAAGCTAAGCAAAGAGTAATACAAGAATTGAGAGATCAGGATGAGAATACACAAAGATCACTAAAGTCATTCATGGGATCCATTAACACAGAGCTGAAGGAAATCAGGGAGACCACAAAGGGAATGCTGAATGGAACCCAACAGAATGAATGGGAGTCCAAGGAAATCATAACCAATCAACTAAGTGATTTGAGAATAAACACTGAATACCAAATCAAGGAAGTAAAGCAGTTCATACAAGATCTAAAACAAAGCTTCAACAAAGAATTTGAAGCCATCAAAGCTGACTAATTAGAAGGAAAATAAATAAAAAACAAAGTAGAAAGTCTTGACAGCAGGTTAGACCATGCAGAAGATCGAATCTCAGGGATTGAAGACAGCCTAGATACTATAGAGGAAGAACATACAACCATCCAAGACAAGTCCAAGAAATATGAGAGATCTATCCAACACTTGGAAGACACCATCAGAAGGCCTAATCTAAGGATAATGGGTGTAGAGGAGCAACTAGAAACAGAAGTCAATGGTCTAGGAAATTTGTTTAACAGGATCCTGGCAGAGAACTTCCCAAACATGCAAAAAGATAGGCCTATTGAGAGATGCAAAGCTGGTTCAATATACGCAAATCAATTAATATTATTCATCACATCAAGAAGAGCAAGAATAAGAACCACATGGTTATCTCAATAAATGCAGAAAAAGCATTCGACAAGATCCAACACCCCTTTATAATGAAGGTTTGGAAAAATTAGGAATCCATGGAACATTCCTCAATATAATAAAGGCTGTATATGACAAAACTACATCAAGCATTATACTTAGTGTTGAAAAACTAAAGCCATTTCCTCTTAACTCAGGAACAAGACAAGGATGTCCACTCTCTCCACTTCTCTTTAATCTAGTACAAGAATGCCTAGCTAGAGCAATAAGACAAGATGCAAACATAAAGGGGATCCAAATAGGGAAAGAAGAAATAAAACTCTCCCTTTTTGCAGATGACATGATCTTGTATTTAAAGAATCCCATAGACTCCACTCCCAAATTACTCAAGCTGATTCAAAACATTGGCAAAGTAGCAATGGATGAAATTAACCCCCAAAATCAATGGCTTTTCTGTATGCCAACCATGAGAAAAGTGTGGCTGAAATTAGGAAAGTAACTCCATTTGTAATAGCTCCTCAAAAAATAAAAAACCTAGGAATTAATTTAACCAAAGAAGTGAAGGACCTCTATGATGAAAACTTTAAAATTTTGAATAAGGAAATCAAAACAGAACTTAGAAAATGGCAAAACCTCCCATGTTCCTGGATTGGAAAGATTTACATTGTGAAAATGGCAGTACTTCCCAAAGCTGTCTACAAATTCAATGCGATACCTATCAAAATTCGAACCTCATTCTTCAAGGAAATAGAAGAGGCAATCCAAAAATTCATATGGAACAATAAAAGACCCCGATCAGCATAAACGCTCCCCAATGGAAAGAACACTGCTGGTGGAATATCAATACCAAATTTCAAACTCTATTATAAAGCCATAGTAATCAAAATAGCTTGGTACTGGCATAAGAACAGACCTCAGGACCAATGGAATAAAATTAAAATCCCATAAATGAACCTACAGGCTTATAGCCTTCGATAAGGGAGCTAAAACAATAGAATGGAAGAAAGACAGCCTCTTCAGTAAATGGTGCTGGCAAAATTGGTTAACTACATGTAGAAAACTAAAGCTAGATCCTTATATATCACCCTGCACCAGAATCAAGTCCAAATGGATCAAAGACCTTGAACTCAAAGCAGACACTCTGAAAACATTACAGAATGGAATAGGAGAAACCCTAGGTCTCCTTGGCTCAGGCCGAAATTTTCTTAATAGAGACCCAGAAACACAACAATGGTTGGACAAATGGGATTGCATGAAGTTGCAGAGCTTCTGCATGGGAAAGGACATAGCTAGCAAGATCAATAGAAAGCCCACGGATTGGGAGAAGATCTTTACTAGCCATACAACGGACAAGGGTCTCATATCTAAAATATACTTGGAACTCAAAAAATTAAATCCCCCAACAACAAATTCTCAAAGAAACAACTGCCCAATAAATAAGTGGGCTAAAGACATGAAGAGAAACTTCTCTGAAGAAGAAAGAAGGAAGACCAATAGACACAAGAAGAAATGCTCAACCTCCCTAGCCATAAAAGAAATGCAAATCAAAACAACATTGAGATACCCCCTCACCCCAGCTAGAATGGCTATAACCAAGAACTCTAACAACAACAGATGCTGGAGGGATGTGGACAGAAAGGAACCTTACTTCATTGTTGGTGGGAGTGTAAACTTGTTCAACCACTGTGGAAAGCAATATGGAGGTTCCTGAAAAGACTTCACATAGAGCTCCCCTATGACCCAGCAATCCCACTTTTGGGCATTTACCCAAATGTTTACAAACAAGAGCACACTACAGCTACCAGCACATCTATGTTTATTGCAGCATTATTTACCATAGCTAAGATATGGAACCAACCCAGATGCCCCTCAGTAGATAAATGGATCAAGAAAATGTGGTATATATACACAATGGAATTCTATGCCTCCATCAGAAAGAATTACATTGCCCCATTTGTTAGGAAATGGAAAGGCTTGGAAAAAATTATATTAAGTGAAGTAAGCCAAGCCCAAAGAAACATAGGTCCCATGGTTTCCATTATTTGCAATATCTATTAAATGTATGCGTCAAGCATTAAAGGTCAGATAATGTGATGCTAGGAAAATGAACCCTTAGATATGTATTTAAATGTTTTTTTTTTCTTTCATGCATTTGTTTCTAACTCATTTATAAGATTATTTCTTTTTTGCTTTGTCTCCCCCACAGTATAAACCCCGCTTTCACTATATTTGATATCGGTATAATTTGTGGAGGAGATGGAGAAATGCAAGTTGTTTAAGGATACAGGTGGACCCGTTGCAACTATGAGAAGTACAAGTTGTCATGTCGAAAACGAACTTTACAACTTTGGTGCGGGTGGGGGGATGGGGGAGGGGCATTGGGTGAGGGGTGTAGGGGGTGTCTCGGAAGGGATGTGAAGGGTAAACAAAGGAGGAGGCTGCAATGCCTGATAAGAAATGAACTCATTATCTTGCCCATGTAATTGTAATCCCTTTTTACAGTATGTTCACAAAAAATTAAAATTAAAATTAAAAAAAAAGAAAAAAAAACAGCCCTCTTGTTTCCATCTTGCAGTTCATTTTGATGAGCATCATTTTATATCGTCATACGTACATAGCTATTGTGCTATTGTGGTCCTCTACTAGGACTATCTTAGACATATTCTATTTATTACAAATGTGGGAAACCATGGAGCGTATGAGTCTTTGGGTCTGTCTTACTTCACTTAATATGATTTTTTACAAGTCTTTCCATTTTCATACAAATGGGATGATGTCATTCTTTTTTTTTTTTTTTTTTTTTTTTGGTCGGTAGTGGGACTTGAACTCTGGGCCTGGGCGCTGTCCCTCAGCTCTTCAGCTCAAGGCGAGCGCTCTACCACTTGAGCTACAGCGCCACTTCCGGTTTTCTTGTGGTTTATTGGAGATAGGAGTCTCACAGTCTCTCCTGCCCGGGCTGGCTTTGAACCGCGATTCTCAGATCTCAGCCTCCTGAGTAGCTAGGATTACAGGCGTGAGCCAGCAGCGCCCGGCTGATGTCATTCTTTCTGATGGAATTTTGATAGAATTCTATTTTGTATATATACAACATTTTCTTGATCCATTCATCAACTGAGGGGAATCAGGATTGGTTCCATATCTTAGCTATGATAAAACAATGTTGCAATGAACATAGTTGTTCTGGTAGCTTTAGTGTGGCCTTGTTTGTGTTTGTTTGAGTAAATGCCCAGGCATCGCAGGTAGTTTAATGTTTACTCTTTTGGGGAACCGCCATACTGCATTCCAGAGTGGCTGAACCCGTTTATATTCCCAACCAACAGTGTAGTAGAGTTCCCTTTAGACCTGTGAGCATCTACTAATACTTGCTTTCTTGATAATAGCCACTTGAACTGGGGTGAGGTGGAATTTCAATGTGGTTTTGATTTGCATTTCTTTTATTGCCTGAGCTCTTGAACATTTCTTTTTTTTTTAATTTAATTTAATTTTATTTGTGAACATACTTTACAGAGGAGTTACAATTACATGGGCAGGATAATGCGTACATTTCTTACCAAGCATTGCAGCCTCCTCCTTTGTTTACCCTTCACATCCCTTCCCAGCTTCCCCCCTCCCCCCCATCCCAATCTATTGAACATTTCTTCATATGGGTATGCATTATTCTTATTTCCTCTTCAGAGAATTCTCAAATTCTTTAGCTTATTTTTTTGTCAGTCATGGGGCCTTATCTCTGGGCCTGAGGGTTGTCCCTCAGCTCTTCAGCTCAAAGCTAGTGCTCTACCACTTGGGCCACAGTGCCACTTGCAGCCTTTTCTGCTTATGTGGTGCTGAGGAAACGAACCCAGGGCCTCTTGCATGCAAGGCAAGCAATCCTCAGGCGGGTTATGTACCAGTACTAAGCTGTTTTTATAACTACAGCTTTATAATACAGTTTGAAGTTTGGTGTTAATATCCCTCCAGCTCTGTTTTTCCTAAGGATTGTTTTTGCTATTCAGGGTCTTCTATGATTCCATATGGATTTTTGGATTGCTCCTTCTATTTTATTAAAGAATGTTGTTTGGGTATTGATGGGTATTGCATTGAATTGTGTATCCACAAATTTTTATTACTGTATATTATCTTACAAGCTGAGGAGTTTCACTGTGATATATCCATAAATGCATATAATATACTTTGACCAATGAACACTTCTATTACTTTTCCTTATCCCTACTCTCTTGTTCTTTTCTTTTCTTTTCTTTCTTTTTTTTGGTAGGTTGTGGGGCTTGAACTCTGGGCTTGGGTGCTGTTCCTAAGCTCTTCAGCTCAAGGCTAGTGTTCTAACACTTGAGCCATAGTGCCACTTCCCATTTTCTGGTGGTTTCTTGGAGGTAAGTGTCTCGTGGACTTTCCCACAAGGGCTGTCTTTGAACTGTGATCCTCAGGTCTCATCCTCCTGAGTAGCTAAGGTTACAGGAGTGAGCCACTGGCGCCTGGCTCTCTTGTTCTTTTAAAACTACTTACCTGGAAGTTTTATTATTTTCATACATGTGTTTTGTGAAAAGACATACTATACCTCTCTGTTCCCCCTTTCTCTCTACATTTACTCCTCCTACCTGCTAATTACTGTTGAGATGATCTCTATTTTACACTCCCATCATTCTTTAGTGTTTTTTTTCTTTTAGATAGCCTGTCTTGAACTCTGGTCCTTGTTTAACTGCCCAGAAATATTGCTAACTAGTGCTGTAGCATATGAGCCAGGCCTCTAGTCCTGCTTTTGCTGATCAATTAGAGATGGAGTCCTTTGGACTTTTCTGCTTGGGGTGTATTTGAAGCAAAATCTTCCAGATCTCAATCTTCTGAGTAGCTAAGAATGCAAATATGAACCACCTGTGTCTGGCTCCATGTTGTTTTCATTTATATTTCTTTTTTGGCTAAGGAGGTCGGACAATTATTTGTGTATTTATTAGCCATGTGTTCTTTATTTCAGCGTTGTCTGTTCAATATATTTACCAAGTACTAATTACTGAAGGGAATCAGCATTGTTCTCTTAACCCAATGTTGCTTTCATGACCCACTGACCCCGACTCCCCCTGAGCCAGTTCTCCGTAAAACCTCACCACCCTCTCCTCTTTCTAAAGTGTACATTTCTCAGGGAGAAACTCACTGGTAGCTGCCTGCTTTTGCAACTAAGAGCTTTCTCATTTTTCTATACATTGACCCCAGATCTTTCTCTTTTGCGCTCCTTGTGTCTACAAATTTCAGTGATACTTGGTGATACTCTACAGCAAGAAGATCATATATTCATATATTTTTAAATAAGTTTTTTATTGTGAAAATACTGTACAAA
Source organism: Dipodomys merriami (assembly GCF_024711535.1). Lineage (NCBI taxonomy): Eukaryota > Metazoa > Chordata > Mammalia > Rodentia > Heteromyidae > Dipodomys > Dipodomys merriami. Next base: position 32,691,351 of record NW_027204492.1, on the reverse strand, counting down.
GGGTTTACAGTTACATGAGCAAGGTAATGAGTGCATTTCTTATCAAGCAATGTTGCTTCCTCCTTTGTTTTTCTCCTACAGTCCCTTCCTCACACTTCCTCAAGGACACTCTTCCCCACCTCTCCCCTAAATTGTAAAGTTCGTTTTTCAACATAGTGTCTTGTACATCTCATTGTTGCAATGGGTTAACCTGAATCCCTATTTAAACATTGTGTTTTTCCCTTCCCATCCCCAAATTATTCCAACATCAAATATAGTGAAAACAGGGGTTATACCGTGGGGGAGGAACATACAAAGCAACAAAAAGCATCACACGGTACCATATAAATACATTAGAAACAATAGCAAGAAAGAAAAATCCACTTGTGTCCCTATCTTGGGGTTAATTTTGCTTAACATCATCTTAGCTGAGCTTTTCTGCTTGTCCCACACATATATATGTTATTGCAAATAAGGGAAACCATAGGACTTATGTTTCATTGGGCCTGGCTTACATGAAGCTGCAGAGCTTCTGCATGACAAAGGACATAGCTAGCAAAATCAATAGAAAGCCCACGGATTGGGAGAAGATCTTCACTAGGCATACAACAAAGGTCTCATATCTAAAATATACTTAGAACTCAAAAAATTAAATCCCCCAACAACAAATCCTCAAAGAAACAACCGACAGATTAATAAGTGAGCTAAAGACTTAAAGAGAGACTTCTCTGAAGAGGAAATAAGAATGGCCAATAGACACATGAAGAAATGCTCCACTTCTCTAGCCATAAAAGAAATGCAAATCAAGACAACATTGAGATCCCAGAGCACCCCAGTTAGAGTGGCTATAATTAAGAAATCTAGTAACAACAGATGGAGGGGATGTGGCCAAATGGGAATGTTACTGAACTGTTGATGAGAGTGTAAACTTGTTCAACCACTCTGGAAAGTAGTATGGAGGTTCTTCAAAAGACTCCACATAGAGCTCCCCTATGACCCAGCAATCCCACTTTTGGGCATTTCCCCAAATGATCACAAACAAGACCTTACTAAAGCTACCAGCACAACTATGTTTACTGCAGCATTATATACCATAGCTAAGATATGGAGCCAACCCAGATGCCCCTCAGTAGATGAAGAATAGATCAAGAAAAAGTGATATATATATATATATATATATATATATATATATATATATATATATATGAATTCTATGCCTCCATCAGAAAGAATGACATCGCTCCTTCCTAAATCTGATAATTATGATACTCTTCTTCCATTTCAAAAATTAAATAATGAGAAATGTCTAGTTCTTTGCTACTGTGAACTTTTCTTGTCTTAGGAAAAAATGAAGTCTTTTAAAAGCCAGGTATCAGTGGCTAACACCAGTAATCCTAGTTACTCAGGATTCTGAGTTCTGAGGACTGTGGTTTAAAGTCACCCCAAGCAGGAAAGTCTGTGAAATCACAGGAAACCAGAAGTGGCACTGTGGTTCAAAGTGGTAGAGTCATAACTTTAAGCAAAAAAGAGCTCAGTGACAGAGTCAGAGTCAGGCCTGAGTTCAAGCCCTGACACCAAAAGAAAGAAAGAAAGAAAGAAAGAAAGAAAGAAAGAAAGAAAGAAAGAAAGAAAGAAAGAAAGAAACAAACAAACAAACAAACAAACAAACAAACAAACAAACAAACAAACAAACAAACAAAAAAGAAAAAACAAAGAAAGAAAAAAACAAAGAAACAAAGAAACAAAGAAAGCACAGAAACAATATGATTTCTTGGCTATACATATCAGCATAAATTCATCTCTCTATATATTGCCACACAGAAGCCTAGAGCCTGAGATAATATTAAGAGCTTATAGACCTATTAAAAATAGACTGGCCTAGCACCTGTAGCTCTTTCCTGTAATCCTAGTTACTCAGGAAGCTGAATGACAGGGAGAAAACTGGAATAAAACCTGCATGAAATTTTGTGAAACTATCTCCAACTAACCCCTACAAAAAAAAAAAAAAAAAAAAAAAAAGCTAGAGCTGGGCGCCGGTGGCTCACGCCTGTAATCCTAGCTACTCAGGACGCTGAGAACTGAGGATCACGGTTCAAAGCCAGCCCAGGCAGTAAAGTCCGTGAGACTCTTATCTCCAATAAACCACTAGAAAACCGGAAGTGGCACTCTACAATAACAATAATGTAAACAATTAAAATATACTTGGAGATCCAAGACAAGAACCCAAAAGACTTGCACTGAATTAGATTTAACCTTCATCCCTCCCTCCCGTTCTCTCTTCTTTCCTTTTATTCTTTACTTCACTTTCTTCAATTTATCTTTCTTTTGTTACCACTTTTTTTTTTACATTTTTGCTCATTACTTTATTCAATTATGCATTGCCTTGAGCTGAAGAGCACAGGGACATTTCCCAAGCCCAGAGTTCAAGCCCCACGACCGACAAAAACAAAAATAAAATAAAATGAAGCTAGAAAGGAGGTGTGGCGGAAATGGTTAGAGTACTAGCCTTGAATAAAAATAATTCAGGGACAGCTCCCAGGCCCTGAATTCAAGCCCCACAACCGACAAAAAAAATTGAAGTATTTTATTTACAGATTTAAGATAGTCATTTCTGTAAGATTTTCTTCCCTATGCTTGTGAATATTTTCATGGCTGGTATTATATATTTTACTTATTATTAAACATATGGGTTACACATATTTTGAATTCCTAGTTCATGAGTACTTACCAGTTATTCTCTTAACAGGTAATTCCTTTGCTCTTTTCATGTATTACTTTTCATGTGCTCTATTTATTCATTTCTTCTATGCCAATAAACTAGATTTTATAGATTAAAAATCATGATGTTATTTAATTTTCCTGATTTGTTTCCATATCAATATATGCTCTCAGCTGTCATTCTAATTTTAGAAATGAAATGACAGTGAATTTTTAATACTATATTCTGCTTACATTCTAACAAAGCTACATAGATGATTCTTGCTGTTATTTGAATTTCATTCAATATATTTTACATATTGCTGATATTCCTCAGTTATATCACTCACTTAGCTTTCATTATGCCTTAGTCCATTTGACACATATATGAGCCTTTGGGAGAAGAAATTGTATTACCAACATGAATGCATGCTATTTTGCTTGGAATGTACCCTATATTCAACTTTGGAGATTTCACTCACAAATGTCCTTTCTTGTGTTCACAGAAAAAGTAAAAATTTCTTGTTAACTAAGGGAACAGTCACTTGAATAGCTAGATGTTCTTCTACCACTTTTACTAAATAGTATGAAGCAGTAACAAAATTAAGATATAAAATACAAAAGAGTAGTTAATATATGAACTTCATCTGAAATTCATTCATATATGTGTTTCTTCATATTTTGGTTTTGTGAAGCTCTGCTAATTTTTTTACATGACTTACAAAGTAATATTCTCACAATTTTCTATGAAACTTGTCCATGTGGATTTTCTTTGTCTTTCTTTATATCATGGGGGTGATTCTTAGCAAACCAATGTGATGGGGAGTCATACACAAATAAATAAAATGTTTATTTTATGTAAATACCTTGTGAATCCCTACATGTTCTGTAACAATATTCTCATTGCTACAAATCTGAGAGGATTTCATTTAGACTGCTGTCATCAAAGCCAGTTGATTTTATCAGACAAGAAAATAACTTTCATTACCTTGTAATTACACCTCAATTCAGACTTGATTTTGCCCACTGAGATGACATTTATTTTCTACCCATTTTGTGACTTGATTGCTGCCTAGAAACAGTCTACATTTTCATTCTGTATTCCTACTTTTCCTAGCTATGTGTTCAAAAGCAGTGTTTTGAAAATAACTATGCTACAAAATACAATATATGTAACAAATATAAAATTTCAGCGTTAAGATTTATTTCTGTCCTAAAGATAGTTTACATAGCAAAATAAGTATTTATTGAACAGTTAATTAAAGAGCAGTATGTTTTTAAGTTCTAGCTAACAAATACTATGGAGAGTGATTAAGGGAGAATTTTTTATATTTGCATTGCCAATTGTAAATTTTAATATCTCACTTAAAATGTATTTGGAGTGCATTTCATGAAATCTTCCAAGAAAAGAAAATACTTTGTTTGCCATTGATGTTTTTGCTTTCTTTTCCTTTTGTCTTATTAGTTTGTATTTGGAAAGGCAAAGAATGGTACAGAAAACATAAAACAAGGATTAACAAATATACTAGACACTATGTGGAAAATGAAATGTATATCTTGTGTGTGGGGATGGAAGGGAAAGCCTGGGAGAGAATGAGGGAAGGGGACATGTGATTCAAAAGGAATTGTACTTATTATCTGATTCATGTAACTGTAACACCTCTGTATATCAACTCTACATAACAATAATGTAAAAAATTAAAATATACTTGGAGATCCAAGACAAGAACCCAAAAGACTTGCACTGAATTAGATTTAACCTTCTTCCCTCCCGTTCTTTATTCTTTCCTTTTATTCTTTACTTCACTTTCTTCAATTTGTCTTTCTTTTGCTACCACGTCTTTCTTCTTACATTTTTGCTCATTAATTTATTCATTTATGCATAAATACAAGTAGAGTTGTTCCAGATTTTTCTAAGAATGAAATGGGCAAGGGAACTAAAAAGAGACTTCTCAGAAGAAGAGATAAAAATGGCAAAGAAACGCATGAGGAAATGTTCATCATACCTGTCTGTAAAGGAAGCACAAATAAAAACAACACCGAGATACCACCTTACCCCAGTCAGAATGGCCCACATCCTAAAGTCAGCCAACGACAAATGCTGGAGGGGATGCAGAGAAAGAGGAACCTTACTGCATTGCTGGTGGGAATGTATACTAATACAACCACTTTGGAAAAAAGTATTGAGGTAGCTCAGAAAGATAAATATAGACCTCTCCTATGACCCAGCCATACCACTCCTAGGCATGTACCCTGAGGAACAGGAACCAGTATACAAAGACACATTCACCTCCATGTTTATTGCAGCACTGTTCACAATAGCCAGGATTTGGAAAGAACCCAGATACCCCACTACTGATGAGTGGATCCAAAAATTGTGGTACCTATATACAATGGAATATTATGCAGCCATTAGAAAGGACAAAATAATGACATTTGCAGGGAAATGGATGGAACTGGAGCAGATTATTTTGAGCGAAGTAAGCCAAGAACAAAGAGACAAATGGCACATGGTCTCCCTGATACGTGGATGCTAAAGCGAAAATACAAGAAGATATGGCAAACAGAACTCAATAAACAAAGGACAGCTACCTATTTTGTCATGTCAATGCTAAATGACTCCATGTTCTAGACCATATATATGATAGATACATGCAAGCAACAGAGGGAAGCTAGGTGGAGGAACAGAGTAAGTGGGAACAGCCCACACTAAGCAAAAGGAAAGAAATGTAAACATCACCTGATGTGAAAAAAATAACTTGCATTGTCAAAGCTTATAGAATTCACAAATTGTATAGACCATGATAATGACATTTTGCCTTGTGAAACTTAAAATATGTTTGTGACTTTAAGTATCACTATTTCACAATACCATGAAATAGGTGTAATCACCTAATCTCAATTAAAGAAAAAAAGTGAGAGAAAGGATGGGTTAAGAGAGCTGGGTGACAATGTTGTCAGATGCTTTGTAGTTATATACTGTTTTGTAGAATGGGAACTTCTTTGTACTTAAAGATAATAAAATAAAAAAACAATGCTTCTGTTATTCAATTTGCCTGTTTTATAAATTCATATATTTTATAGAATCCAGTAATTATTAGGTGGCAGAGGAATTTAAAAATATCTAGGTTTACTTAGAACATTGCATGTTAATACTCAAAATATTTTCTATGTGCTGCTTCTTCAAAGGCTCACTAGATGACCAATTTGCTCTGGGACTTTCTCACTCTTCTCTGCAATATTTTCCATATCCCTAAATGCTTAGGAGCCTCTCATGATAATTCCCAAGTTAAAAAATAAAATTAAATCAACTGTTTTCTACAATTAAATTGATTACTCAACTTTGTCTTCACTCTTATCAGTCAAAATATTTGAGTATGAGCAAATTGATCATCTTCTTGTTTCCAGATTCTCTATTCCTTCTGTTGGAATCTTCATGTAGTTCTTTGCTGGTCCTGCTCTTCTACCTTCTAGCTCTTAGATGAAGGCAGATAATCATTTTTAGGAATTTGACTATATTTTCTACTCATTCTGTTGTCATTAATATTTCAGAACTGTTGCTCTCTTGATAGTGATAGTAAATTATAAAGAAAAAGTTCTCTATTTCTATAGTTACTCATATCTCTTTTATAGTTCAAGAAAATACTCAGTCCAGTCAAAACTTTCTTAACAAAACTGATAAATATTGATGCAAAATGTCTCAGACTTTTTAGGAAGATGGAATTAATACTGGAAGTAAAGAAATCTTTGGAATTTAAAATAAAAGTAGCTGTCAGTAGCTACCTATTCAAAAGGACTGAATCTGACAGGTGTACTTGAATAGAAATCTAACAAATCAAGAAAATGTACCTGCTACACTGAATGTTGGATACAAATATAAGAAATTGGAGATGAAAAACAGTGAATATCTTATAGTTCTATAAATAATAGCATAAGCTTCCCAATAGAAGAAATGAACTTTCTTCTTCCTTGGCATTTATGAAAAATGAATGACTTCTATATAAGTTGATATGTTTTTGTAGTTTACCTTCTGCTCTCCTCCACTAAAGTTTAATTGGATTATTACACTCATGCTATTATCACAGGCTAATGTGTTATTATAGATAATAACAATAGCATTCTAATTAGTGTAGAGCTTTTGAATTTTTCAATACTTGCCATTATCTCTAACTTCATTCTCCTTAAAACTTCTCTGCTAGTTAGGGAAAGGGTGTATGACCTACACTTTATTGATGAGAATATTGAATGAAGCTTAGAAGCTATGACTGGTGCATGAACACACAGGTAATTAGTGGCAGACCTATGATGAATATTTTTTGCATGGCTACTGTACACCATGCTGTTTCTGCCAAAAGCAAAACAAGAATGAAAATAATAAGAGATTACTGATTTTTTTACTTTATGTTCCTATTTAAAATCATAGCTGACATAATTATACAATCAGCACATGCTAACTATTATCATATACCAAGAAATTACAATGTATACCACCTGGTTTACAGATTCTGGTTGACTAGTGACCAGAGAGTTCAACAGTTCTTCCTGAGAAACTGATTTAATTTCACAGAGTAGCTATGGTTGAGAAGAACATGTAATCAATTGAACCTTTTTTGTTAAAGTACCTCTAACTGTCACACTAGTTTCTACTTTAACATTTGGCATCCATCAAATTGGAATCAATGCAAGAGAAAAAGCTAGCATTCCATATATTACTCTCAAAATCCAGATCAGAGAGTTTCCCATTATAATAGGAAATGTTAGAAATATATTTTATTGGTGGTATTTAAGAGCTGTAACTGATTAGAGAATGAATGAAAGTCTCACTAATGTTTTTAATTTAATTTAAATTAATTGTAAAGGTGATGTACAGAAGGGTTACAGTTACATAAGTAGGTAATGAGTATATTTCTTGTGGAAAAGTGTTACCTCCTCCCTGGTTTTCTCCCACTTTCCCTCTCCCCTGAGGCCCCATGCCAAGTTTTAAAGTTCATTTTCAACATAGTGTCTTGTGAGTATCACTGTTGCGTTGGTTCACCTTTTGTCCTTTGTCTCACGATTTTGTTATTCTATTTACCTTCCCCAAATCAGATAAATATATATACAAGCACAGGGTACCCATATAAAAAACAGTGACATAAGGGAAACAAAAACAAAAACAAAAGGAAAAGAAATAACTTCACCCAGTACATTAAAAAAAAAAAACAGGGCTGGGAAGGTGGCTCAGTGGTAGAGCACTTGCCTTGCATGCATGAGGCCCTGGGTTCGATTCCTCAGCACCACATAAGCAAAAAGAAAAAAGCCGGAAGTGGCACTGTGGCTCAAGTGGTAGAGCGCTAGCCTTGAGCTGAAGAGCTGAGGGACAGCGCCCAGGCCCAGAGTTCAGGCCCCACGACCTGACCCCCCCCCAAAAAAAAACACCACAAAACCTCTTGCTTCCATATATTGTAGTTCATTTTGATTTGCATAATTTTATATGGTCATATATGTATTGTGGTAATGTGACGCTTTGCTATGGAACCAGCCCAGATGCCCTTCAGCAGATTAAAGGATCAAGAAAATATATTATATATACACAATGGAATTTTATGCTCCCACCAGAAGGAATTACATCACTCCATTCATAAGGAAATGGAAAGACTTGAAAAAAATCATGTTAAAGGAAGTAAGCTAGACCCAAAGAAAAAGGCTTCATGGTTTTCTTCATTTTTAATAATTAGTATAGGTCTAGATTAGTCTCACTAATACTTGAAGAACCAGGTACTATCAGAGAATCTGGAAAATCTAGCAATCTATGAGTCTCTCTGTAAAACTCAGTCCCTAGAATCACATTGATTCTTTATTCTTTCTATATCTCACTTCATAGTCTTATGACTATAGAATATTCATAGAAAACTCTACCACTTGGTAATAAGTACTACAATGGTCTTTCCTGCTTTGGAGTTTCAATGTGCCTATCCAAGAGAAAATCTTTTGTGTATGATACTGAATGGGAATATATATCCCACTAAATGCTACATCCAAATAATTCCTTTTAATATAAGAAAATTATGATAATTGTTAAGTACTAAAATTACTGAAGACCTTTTGAACAAAGGTCATGATGTTCTAGGTACTCTGTTAAGTATAATGTCAATTTTCCTTTAACTTGATAGCCATTCTATTTTTAATTCAATTTTATCATTTTTCTAATATAGAAACTGATGCTTAGAGGGATTGGGTAAACGGGCCAAGATTTCCCAACTAACAAGTAGTAGAGCACAGGTTTATATTCAGATCTCTCTATTCCAAAATGCACACATAGCTCATTTCTGCCAAATTGTATGACTCTTACTTTGCTAATAACATGTATTATTTCAGGTGATATATCGCCACAGATTTTAAAAATAACCCAATGAAAAAACATCTTCAGTAATAATTTCTTGTGTTTCAAATAAAAATTACTCATATCCAGCTCACTTTCATTCATAGTACTAAATTTCTTTTGTTTAATTAATCTGTTTAAGCTCAAATTAACTTCTGTGATGACTTATATTGATTGCTTGTTACCCATCTTCACTCAGTGAGATATTAATATGACAAGATTTCTTGACTATTTGTGTACACTGTAGGAGTCCAATAAATATCAATTATATGAATGAATGAATTTATGGGTTATATTTCAAAGATAAAGTCTCAATTTGGTGCTAATAAGTATGTGACATCTTTCTATCAGTTGTTAGGCTTTCTTCTTAGTATTAAAGAAGACAGGATGAGAACATTTGGCAGAAGAAAAATTTGTACTTAGAAATTATATATACTCTTTATGACTTTGGAACCTTGAATCTCTAAGCTGTTTTTCATTAAATTAGGCAATTAAAATCTATAAATTTGTTAAAAGAAAACATTAAATAAATAGATGCACAGCTACTAGGTAAGCTATGCCAATCACGATGAGTGTAATTATCAGTGAATATAGGTATTTTTTAGATGGAGAAATAAACAAAATTCAATTAAAGAGCAAGGCTCTAAGAAAGCATCTTATCAAGTCTGTATCATTGTTCTTAATCTTATTTCAAATGACAGGATAAAATGCAATCAGGTCAAAATGGTATAGATACAGATAACACAAAATGAAATTTTAACACAGTAAGAAATCAATCTGAGTTTGAGCAGAGAGGATAAAATCATTTATAAATAGCAAATTCAGTTGTCTAAAAATAGACTTTATTAGTCACCCACCTACTGATTCAACCACCATCAACTGAAAACCCACAGTGAAGAAAATAATGTACAAGACATCCTGTCAGACATTGACCTAATGAAGCTTTCTTCTGCTTTGAGAGCAATCACACTCTAGTGAGAAACTGACTTAAATTTCTTAATTTCTATTTAAGTTAATATGAAATAAAAGCTGAATCAGAGAAAAGAAACAGAAATTTCATCTAAGAGGGATGAGAAAACAAAGAATATTTTTCTGTTGGTGGTAGGTAAGTGTTCAAGGATGAAGAATAATATTTGTGCAGTTGTATAAACTAAGAATAGATGGTGAACTAAATTGATAAAACTGAAAGAAGTCAGTATGCTGAAACTGGTTTCATCAGTATAATATGGAGGGTTAGGTAGTACTGTGAGATAATTTTAAATACATATGTAATTAGATTAAACTCACATCTAGAATTGGAGAGGCCCTCTTGAAGGAATAAATAAATTATCTATGCAAATTGAGTATTGGAAAATTTATTTAGAAGGGAAACAAAATCACACATTTGAAATTTGAGAAGTTTGACAAGCATTATAAGACACAGAAAAAAAACATATTTACTAAATCATGGCTTGAACACTTTTCTGAAATCTTCAATTCATACAGGTTTTACTTGAAAAGTATTGTTTTCCTATTCATAAGAAAGGAATAACTCCATAGCTATGTACATATGACCATATAAGATGATGCTAAGTGAAACCAACTCCAAGATACGAAAACAAGAGGGTTTTCTTTGTTGCTATTGTTTTTAATGTACTATGTGATGTTATTTCTTTTTTTTTCTTTCATTTCCCCCCCTTGTGGTTTATCCACAGTTGTCACTGTATTTTATTTTGGTACCTTCTATATTGTTTATATCTTTATCTTAATTAAGGAAGGAAAGGGGGAGAACAAAATGGTGAGACAAAGGAAAAAAGGTGAACCAATGCAACAGGGATACTCACAGGACAGTATGCTGGAAATGAGCTTTAGAACTTGGTGGGGGAATTGGAGGGGATGGAAAGTGGGAGAAAATGAGAAAGCGGGTAACAACTTGGACAAGAAATGTATGTAACTGCAACCCTGCTTTATATCACCTTTACTACAAAATTAAATTTTAAAAATAGAAAAGAAATGAATTGGAATACAAGTGTATACAAAGACAATAGATAAACTTCTATTCATTTTACAATTGCTAGTTTCAAACAGTTCTGTTAGGTTCCTAACCCATCAATTATGTCAGGTAAGATTTTGAAATTTTTATCTCAAATTTGGAAAAACTCTAATCAAACGTTTATAAGGGAGCTTAAAGATTTCTTGTCATGTCAAATTTACTTGTGAAATGACTAATTTTAGATACCCTTTGAATTGATGACACTCATTAGCAAATTGTCATGAATGTCCTCATAGCAATAGCAAATTTTAAGTTTTATCTGTTGGCAACAGATAATTTGTCAACTTCCCAGTTATTAAAACTGTAAGAAATTCTATGATTAATACCATCTGAAATGAACAAAAATCAGAGTCATTGAGAGAGTGGAAGTGTGACATTTTGCATATTTTTCATAAATATACTACCACATAAACACTCCTACAGGATCTGGTAAATACCTCCTGAAACAAAGGATCTAAAGATTAAGCTGTTATTAGTGTCTCAGAAATTCCACTTCCAGGTTAGACTTTTGAGTTCATTGGATGCCAAGATGAGGAAACTGGACCTAAAATATATATTGGAAGAAGGAGAAAGATATATTGGATAAAGGATTTCAACTAAGGAACATAGAATTTTTTAAACATCAATTTTAGGATAAATCTATTCAAGATGATATGAATAAGGGAAATATAATAATACATATATAATAATACAAGGGATACATTTAATTTCCTTGTTAAGAATATATTCCTGCAAATAAAAAGAGAAACCTTAAATATTTTCAAAAATCTTTATGAAAGGAATATTTACATTTATTGGATTATTTGTGGAAATTTTTGCACTTTTTATTATATCCAGATATTGTATCGCAATATTTAGGAGCCTGAAATTCAGTGCCTACTACCTCAATTTGTGACTTCACAGATAAATATTATGCAGGATTTTCACTAACAATGTTGCTGAAGCTGAAGTACAACCAGAAATAGCTAAGGGAAATGTTTCCAATGGATTAAATCATATCCGGTTTTATCACCTAATTTAACCTTGAGCCTAAATTTTCATGGAAGAGCAAACTCTGGATAATACTGTAGAAGAAATGCTTGGGGCCAAGTTTCACTAGAGTATAGTTCAGGGGAAAAGAATAAATTGAAAACATTAAATGTGTTAACCACATCAGTGTTACCCATTATATAACTCTAGAGAATCTATCTCTCTTCTGAAAATCAAAGTGACTTTTTAGTTGTTTTTACTTTGTTTTTCTGTTATTTTGTTTTATTTTAGATTCACTAATATTGAAGCTCAGCAGGCACACTCAAATTATGTTATAGTGTTTATTAGTATTCACTGAGCATAGGTAACTAACAATCTAAGCATCTGCAATGAACTATTGTAATTGGTTAATTTATTTTCTATCTTTCTGTTTCCAGGCAAAGACTCTGAATTTAAGTTGCAAATGTATTCACATAATAGCATATAGCCAAAGATAAATGAAATAATTCATTCAGAATCAAAATGTCATTAGAGAAATAACCAAGTGTATTGTAAGAATTGTTTTGGAATGCTGACTGGGACAAAATCAGTTGTACACATGTTTTGGGGTAATTAGATTAATTCAAATATGATAATATGGGTCTGGAGGAAGATGCCAGAGGAGAAGCTGAGGGCTAAACAATCTTTCACATAGAAACCAGTTTTAGTGTTCCAGTGAAAAGTCCAAGGCTAGAGAATCACAAGTGTGCCATCATAGTACAATGAGTTTGCACAGAGAGGAGAAATTCAGGAAGCTTGGTTAAGGAGATAGATTTGAACACACTGGTGTGTGCTGTATTAGCAGTGGCAGCTAGTACTGCAGCCACCATGTCAAAAGAGAGAGCCCAGGACAAAGGTGCCAGAGGGGGTATACAAGGGGATTCTACTCACCAGCAGCAAGAGCTGACAAGGACCAGAAATCTTCATCCTGCTGAACAAAGATAGTTGCAGACCTTAGACAGCATGGAAACCAAAGGAAAGGTGTGAGTACTACACAAGACATCCTCACTCTTTTTCACAGACCAGTTGTGAGACCCATGACTGGAGAACTCCATCTTGGATAGTGACAAAGACTAGGCCAGAGTAGCTAGCCCATAACTCAGGACTTGGAAGAAAACAATAGGAGCCATTCAACAGGTCAAAGGAACTTGACTTGCAGGGCTCAGCTCACCACAAGGTGAGCTCTTCCTAGGCAGAGAAAGCTCTTCTGCCCATGGAATACTGACTTTCTTCACTGGGTAAACAGAGCCAGAGGCTGCCCCACCTCACTGCAGCACAGGCAGCAGATCCAGCTGAAGAAGGGTAAAAGAAAAAAATTGGAAACTCAGTAAACATAAATCTTGAGAATGGTTCCAGGCTTGGCTGTGTGTGTCTCAGGAGCTAGGCCCTCAGGTAAAAGCTACAGTTTGCTTAGAGACTTCAACCCTACCCAAAACCTAGCTTCATCACAACAGCTCCAAGCTAGAGGAAACAGCCATCTGCCTCTTTTCTGATATTCGAAGCAGATCACCCTCCCATTAGAACTAGACTGGGATGAGGGTCATAAAGTCCATAGTAAGGCAGAGATTCATTCTGCCTGCTCACACAAACTGATTTAAGAAACAAATCAAGCCACAGAAAACCAAACACCACAAGCAAACCAGAGACTCAAACACGTTACTAGTTACAGACACAGGGAAGACACAAGATACCTCCCCCCCTAAAAAATTGAAGAACTCTTTTTACTACTTAATTTTTATTTACATTTTTAAAATTGTTTTCTATTTTATTCATCATTTTTATTTTTAGGTTTGTTTTAATTTTAATCCTATTTTTACTCTTGTGTTTTGGTCCTTTTGTTTTTTGTTGTTGTTTTTGTTTTGGTTTATGTAATTGCTATTCTGTTCATCCTAATAGATACCTGTCTTCAATTATTTGACATTATCCTTCATTGTGTGCATACTTAATTCAGATATCGATAACTCAGTTCACAAACTCTCAGCCTTAACTACTTTATACTTATATATAATTTTTAACTGTTTCATTATTAAATTTTTCCTTTTTCCTTTTTCTATACCACTCTTCTCCTTTCCTTCTATCTTTTTCTTCTCTCTGAATGTAGGTCTTGTTTATATTCCCTCTCTCCCATTCCCTCCCCACATTCCTCTAATCTTATTTTCTCTTCACAATTCTCCCTAAACTTATTAATTTCTGGTATACTGACTCCTTTGATTTTCTTAGTCCATTGATCCTTAGTGGTTTGTTGTTGAACTAGATTATATCTGTTGAACTAGCTTGTATCTGTCCTAATTTTGACTGTGTCAAACAATCTGTGCAACTACTGGGCTCTGGTTGATGTTTGCCTTAACATACTGATCTAGCATGGAATTGGTTTTGCTTTCATGCACAAATGGGCAGAACAGGCTGGAGAAGCACAAGAAAAATGGCATGTCCAGGTATCTCAACACCCACTCATGATAATCAGGCTACAGAGCAGTTAATGAATAACCCAGAGGAGAGTTCCCAAAATGCTCTACAAACACTACTGGTAACCATGATGAATGAAAAAATTGAAAGCCTGCAAAGGACTCTGTGAGGGTGACAGGGAAATTTGTGATCATGATGAGGATAAACAAAGATTAATATACGAATTTCATGAGCAGGGGAGGCTAATCAAACACTAACTCAGTAATTGCCAGAGCAGAATGAGAATAAAGATTAATAGAGGCATTCATGGAATCCCCAAACAGAAAGTTGGAGGAATCCATGGAGTCCACAAAGGGAATGTTGAATGAAGCCTGACAGAAGGAAAGGGAGTCCAATGAAACTATAACTAATAAACTAAGGGATTTGAAAATAAACACTGAAAACCAAATTAAGGAGGTAAAGAAGACCATACAAGATCTAAAACAAAGCTCCAACAAACAATTTGAAGCCATTAAATCTGACCAATTGGAGGGAAAGGAAATAAAAGACAAAGTTGGAGGGAAAGGAAATAAAAGAAAGTAGAAAGTCTTGAAAGTATGTTAGACCATGCAGAAGATAGATTCTCTGCAATTGAAGACAGCCTAGACATTATAGAGAAAGAACACACAAGTATTCAAGACAAATCCAAGAAATATGATAGCTCTAATCAACATTTGGAAGACATCATCAGAAGGACTGATTTAAAATTAATGAGTGTAGAGGATGGCCTAGAGACAGAAGTTAAAGGTCTAGGAAATTTATTTAACAGAATCCTAGCAGAGAACTTCCCAAACAGGCAAAGATAGGCTGATTTAGATACAAGAACCCTTTAGAACCCCAAATAGACCAGATCAGAACAGGACATCACACTGTCACGTTGTAATCCACACAGGATCACTAGAGACCAAGGAATGGATCCTTAGAGCTGTCATGGAGGAAAAATAAATCACCTATAAAGGGAAAAAAATCAGAAAAATTTCAGATTTCTCAGCAGAGACAAAGCCAGGAGAGCCTGGAATGTTATATGCCACACCATAAAGACAGGCAAATATTAACCAAGAATACTCTACCCAGCTAAACTCTCCTTCATAATGGAAATAATGGAAGGAAAAAACTTCCACAGCAAAGAAAAAATGATATATCAACACCAAACCAGCCCTACAAATGATACTTAATGATGTCCTATACATAGAAGACCAAGAAGAGCTCAATAAAGGCCAAGAAACAGCACCTAAACAGAGAATCAAAGAATCATAAGAAGAACCCAGTTGGCACAGCCCCCAAGAATGTGGATAACATAGCAGGAACTACAAAACACCTCTCAGTCCTAACTCTCAATATTAATGGAATTAACTCTCTAATTGAGCGACATAGATTGTCTAGTTGGATTAAAAAGCAAGATCTGTCTATCTGCTGCCTTCAGGAGACACACCTTGCCCACAGAAACATATTCTGAAAGTGAAAAGTGGAACAAATACCCCCATATGCAGTGGAAGTCGCAAACAATATCAGATAAAATAGACTTAAAATTAAAATTAGCGAGAAGAGAAAAAGAAGGTTATTGCAAACAAATTAAGGTTTATCTCCTTTGGAAGCATATCACAATTTGAAATATGTATTCACAGAATAAGGAGCACCCAAATTTATCCAAGAAGCAGTACTTTCCCTAAAAGCTCACACAGATCCAAAGACATTAATTGTTGGGGATTTTAACATACCACTATCCCCACTGGATAGATCAACCCTGAAAAAACTCAATGGGGAAACCTCAGGTCTAAACAATTGCATAGATCAACTAGACTTAACAGACATCTACTAAATATGTCAAATGGCAGCATCAGAATACACATTCGTCTTAGTAGCAGGGTATAAAATTAAACTGCAAAAATCAATGGCTGTTCTATATGACAATAACTAGAAGAGCTCAGCTGAAATCAGGTAAGCACCTCCTTTTTTAATAGCCTCACATAAAATAAAATACCTAGAAGTTAACTAAAGGAGTGAAAGACCTAAATGGTGAAAACTTTGAAAACCTGAATAAAAGAAATTAAAGCAGAATTAAGGAAGTGGAATAACTTCCCATGTTCCTGGATAGAAAGGACTAATTTCATGAAAATGGCAATACTGCCAAAAGCTATCTACAAATTCAATGTGATACCCATCAATATCTCAACCTCATTCTTCAAGGAAATAGAACAAGCAAACCAAATACCCATATGGAACAATAAAATAAACAGAATAGCAAAAACAATCCTTAGCAGAAAGAACGGTGCTGGAAGAATATCAATACCAAACTTCAAACTCTACTACAAAGCCATAGTCATCCAAACATATTGGTACTGACACAAGAACAGACCTGGGGACCAATGGAATAGAACTGAAGACACAGAAACGAACCTACAGACCTATAGCCACCTAATCTTCGACAACAAAGCTAAAATGTAGAATGGAAGAAAGACAACCTCTTCAGTAAATGGTGCTGGCAAAATTGGCTAAACACCTTAGAAAACTAAAGCTATATCCGTATTTGTCACCCTGCACCAGAATCAACTCTGAATGGATCAAGGACCTCGGAGTCAAAGCAGACATTGAAAAAATTAAAGGAAGGAATAGGAGAAACTCCAGGGCTCTTTAGCACAGGCCCAAATTTTCTGAATAAAGACCCAGGAACACAACAAATCAAAGAAAGATTGGACAAATGGGATTGCATGAAACTGCAGTTTCTGCATGGCTTCTGCATGGCAACGGACATAGCTAGCAAGATCAACAGAAAGCCCACATACTGGGAGATGATCTTCACTAGCTCTACAACAGACCAGGGCCTCATATATAAAATATACTTAGAACTCAAAAAATTAAATCCCTTAACAACAAATCCTTAAAGAAACAACTGCCCAATTAATAAGTGGGCTAAAGACTTAAAGAGAGGCTTCTCTGAAGAGGAAATAAGAATGGCCAATAGACACATGAAGAAATGCTCGACTTCTCTAGCCATAAAAGAAATGCAAATCAAAACAACATTGAGATTCCACTTCATCCCAGCTAGAAGGGCTTGTATCCAAAACACTAACAATAACAGATCCTAGCTAGGATGTGGCCAAAAGGGAACTCTACTATATTGTTGATGGGAATGTAAACTTGTTCAACCACTTTGGAAAACAGTGAGGAGGTTCCTCAAAAGACTCCACATAAAGCTCCCCTATGTCCCAGCAATCCCACTTTGGGGATTTATCCAAATGATCACAAACAAGACCATACTAAAGCTACCAGCACAACTATGTTTAATCGCAGCATTTTTTTTTACCATAGCTAAGATATGGAACCAACCCAGATGCGTCTCAGTAGATGAATGGATCAAGAAAATGTGACACACACATATATATCATATATCTTACATATATCTAACATGTATCTCACATATATATGTCACATATATATGTATATATACATACATACATACATATATATATATATGTATAAAATGGAATTCTATGCCTCCATCAGAAAGGATGACACTGCCCCATTTGTTAGGAAATAGAAAGACTTGGGGAAAAGATACATTAAGTGAAGTAAGACAGGCCCAAAAAACATAGGTTCCATGGTTTCCCTCATTTATTAACTAGTTTATGTCTAGGACAAGCAGAAAATTTCAAAAGCTATGTACATATGACCACATAAAACAATGTAAAGCGGAATGCTGTTGTTTTTAATTCACTCATAATGTACTATGTGATTATTTTTGTTTCTTTTGTATGTTTTCCCTTATGGTATAACCGCTGTTTTCACTTTAATTGATTCCGGTGCCTTGCATCTTCTATATACATTTTTCTAATTTGGGGAGGGGAAGAGAAATAACAAAATGCTCAAATATGGATACAGATTGGCCCATTTTAGCAATCAGATGTTTAAGGCACTATATTGGAAACAAACTTTACAACTTTGTGGGGGTGAGGGAAGAGTTTGGCAGGTGAGGAGGGAAGGCATGAATGGTAGCAGAAAAACAAAGGAGTGTGTAACAATGCTCGATATGAAATGTACTCATTACCTTACTCATGTAACTGTAACCTCTTTGTACATTATCTTTACAATAAAATATATTTTTTAAAAAATAAATATGATGGGGGAGGATGGGAAGGGATGGGAAGGGGAAACAAAGAAGGAGGCTACAATGCTTGATAAGAAATGTACTCATTATCTTGCCCATGTAATTGTAACCCCTCTGTACAGTATTTTCACAATAAAAAGTAAATATGATAATATGGAATTAGTGTTATTTTGGAGGATATAATAATGGCATGATGTATATTTACTACAAAGAATAATATATGTGCGTGAAATGACATATCTGATGTTTTAAAGTAATATTCAGCACACAGAATTGAGATTTGATAGAGAAAATGATTGAAAAAATTTAATAGACTTTGCTACCAGGTATGTGAAGAGAGAGCTACAATATTCTCTTTGCATTTTGGTATTTTCTCTTTTATTAATATATATTTTTATTGTTATTGTAAAGCTGATGTACAGAATAGCTATAGTTATATGTCAGCTAATTAATTCGTTTTTGAGCAGTGTCACCTCTTCCCTTGCTCTCTCCCATTCTTCCTTCCTGTCTTCACCCACAAGTTGTATAGTTCATTTTTAACATAGTGTCTAGTGTGTATCACTGCTGCATTTATTCATCCTTTCTCCTATCCTTTCTGTGCTGTCCCTTACCCTCCTCCAAACAGATAAACTTTCAAACAAGACAAAATTAAAGAAACCAAATACATCAACAAAGTAAAAAATGCCTCATGTTTCCATTTCTTGGAGTTTATTTTGATAAATATTATTTTATATGATCATATGTACATAGATATTGAGATTTGTGCTATTCTTCTGAGAATAACCTCCTTTGGTTTCACTGTGTGAATGTCTACAGACCTATAAAATGTATCATATCCCAGTGTAATTTTTATCTTTTACCATACAGTGTGTTTACTTGTATATTTAAAGGCACACATAAGGCCAGATACCATGAAAATATTACAGATACGGGTAGGTGAAAAGTAGGGCTTCTAGGTATAGTTTGAAGCTTCCTAAGTAAAGATCCAGAATCACAACAAATTAAAGAATGATTAGATAAATTTAATTTCAGTGAACTAGAGTTTTTGCATGGCAAAGGACATAGCTAAGGAGATAAATAGCAAGCCCACAAAATGTGAGACGATTTTTTACTAGGTATGCATTGGACAATGGCCTCATATCTAAAATACACTTTGAGCTCAACAAAATTAACACCCTCCAAAAAATAAATCTTCAAAGAAACAACACTCTAATTAATAAATGGGCTAAAACTTAGACTGTTCAGAATAAGTAAGAATGACCAATAGACAAATGAAGAAATGTTCAACACCTCTGGCCATAAAAGAAATGCATATCAAAACAACATTGAGATTCCACTTCATCCCAGCTAGAAGGGCTTGTATCCAAAACACTAACAATAACAGGTCCTAGCTGGGATGTGGCCAAAAGGGAACTCTACAATACTATTGATGGGAATGTAAACTTGTTCAACCACTTTGGAAAACAGTATGATGGTTCCTCAAAAGACTAAACATAGAGCTTCCCTTTGACCCAGAAATCCTACTCCTGGGCATTTATCCAATAGATCACAAACCTGGCCACACTAAAGCCAGCAGCACAGCCATGTTCATTGCAGCATTGTTCACCATAGCCAAAATATCAACCCAGGTGTCCCTCAGTGAAAAGAATGGATCAAGAAAATGTGGTATATTTACACAACAGAATTCTATGTTTCCATCAGAAAAAATGATATTGTAACATTCATAAGGAAATGGAAAGACTGAGCAAAAAATTATATAAGTGAAGTAAGCCAGACCCAAAGAAACATAGGCTGTAGGGTTTCCTTCATTTATAATAACTAGAATGTGCATTTTATCTTTCTTGTGGACAAAACATGCCTCATTACAATGAACAACTAACTTTTAACAAATTCATCATCTAAGATTTTATTTACGAGGCATTATTGCTTGAATACATTTGTGATACATTCATGGCAGTATATGGAGATTCCTGTACATAATGTACACATAGGTAGCTTTCAGATTGATTCCTACTTATGTTAGTGGATGTGCTGATACTACTATTAAATATAGACAAGGGTCACTGGCCACAACTAAATACATTGATGAGTTACAAGGAGATGTATGGTGCTATGTCCTAGGAGTTTATGATCAAAGTGTTTTAGAATAAAATTGAATTATACTATTAAGAAACCTTAAATCAATAGTTGAATAATGGCAAACAGCTTAATATTGAACATTGGAGTTTGCTCAATTCAATTTCTCTGGAGTATGAAGACATTAAGGTTAAAGTAAAATACTAGGGGAAAATGTGGTTTTCTTTGGTGTCAATATACACATTCTTAGATATTTTCATTTGAAACAGGGTTTTACTACAAAGCTCAAGCTGAAACTCACAATCTTTCTGCCTTTTAAGGGATTACTGTCATAAACTGCCATGTCTGGATTCTGTTTTGCCTTCAAGAGAAGTTCCACTAGTATTAATTTGACTAACATGCTTTATGATTACCATTTTTGCATGTTTAGGGAGTATATTTTTGAGACAGAGCTCTCCTCATGAGTATTATCAGAATTCCCATATTTGTAGCCAGATGATGAATGCACCTAGTCAGTGTGGGAATACTTGGGAATACCAACATTATGGTTTAGCTTAAAAAATCATTCTTTGATTTTTAAAGAAAAGAGAGCTTTGGAAGAACATAACAGCCCATTTCCAGTGTAAGGATAATGAAAAGTAGTAAGGGAAAAGAATAACAAAAGGCAATTTCTCCATCTCATTTAAGGACGCTTTTATTCCACAGTTAAAATTAGTAGTAAAAATATTTTTTCTTTCTATTGTACTAAATGTCTATGAGTTTATTTTTCAGTCTCTAAAATTATGCTTTCTTTGAAAACCAAGATAGCATCAATGTCTCTTTGAAAAGGAATGTAATGGGTAAGTCTGGAAATACATGATGTTATATTTTCCAGTACCAAAGAGAAAGACTCAACTTCAGTGGATTATAGGAGTACTGTCATTTCTCACTTACTTATGGGGACACATTATGTTTTGTTGTTATGCACGTCACAGAGCATACCACCTGGATAATACAGTTTACTGCAATTCTAGGACATATGCATCATTTCTTGCTTCTCAGTTATATATTGGTTCAACATGTTAATTGTACTAAATACTGTAAAGTGAGTATAACATAATGGTGAGAACTTGTATATCTAAACATATGTGAACTTAAAAAGAAACAGTAAAGATATTAGGTGATGAGATTTTTTTTAGTTCCATTTTAATGAACCCCAGTGATCAAAGATTGACTGAGATGGCAGTATGTGTTACACAATTTGGTAGTAACTTTTCAGGATAACGAACTTCAGTGTTCCATGATTCATAGCACAGTGGGTCAAATGATCTCCACAACTAACCACTTAGTCATATGTTATGCTCTCCACCCAATATTATATGGAATATCTTTGAATGTTAGTGTTATTTCATTCTGCAGACATGGGCATTATAATAGTCTTGACTCCCTATTTTGATTTATTGAAGTGAGAATCACTTTGTCAGTTAATTTTGTATTTTATATTAGGTTTGTAAAATGACTAAGGTTCTTTGAACCAATTCACGTTGAACAGACACCTTTTCTAATTTACTGGAATGGATTTTAAAAAATATATGGCTACCCCCTCTGTACAGTATTTTCACAATAGAAAACAATAAAAAAATTACAAGAAAAAAATCTATAGCTTCTCACCTGAAGTTAATGAGCATTATTATGGTTGTTCTCTAGCATTTATGCATGTCACCTTGAGTGCTATTTCTCTTTCTCCTGGTTAAAACAAACATGGCAGTTCTAATCAGTTTTCTCCTTAATAATTTTATACTTCCAGGATGAAAATTTTTTGTGTAGGTGGCCTTCAGAGCCTTGTTTTCTGTATAAAACATTAAAATTCTTGCTGTTTTCAAACATGGGTCCTGTCATAGATCTAGGATAAAATTATGCAAATGTGTTGGTTAAAAAGTGATATTTAGATGGCAAGTGCAATACTTTAATAAATTTAACAGAAATGCCAGGCATTTTGTCCCTTTTGGAAAACATTGTTTATGCTGATTCCAAAGCCTTCCAGGCAAATTTTCTCCTCAACAAACCAGGAGTATAATATTTTGGAATGTTGCAGGATTATAGAAGCACACATAGAATTCAATTTCTGAAATCTGCTTCTGTCCAGACTGAGTGGAGATAAAAACAACTTCCAGCAACCTCTGTTTAGCTACATTCCTTTAGACTGCCTATGAAAGTCACAGATGCCATCCCCGTTGTTTCATTACTCATTCACAAGCTATCTGAAAGAAAAGATATTTGAAAGCTTCCTAATTTTCTTCACAGCTATCAGTTTGTTTCTTTTTATGTGGCATATTCTTTTAATCTAGCATATTGCTTTGAAATTCTCAAATCTCTTTATGGTATTGCTAGAGAAATTACTCTGGCTCTAACTTGGAATAACATGTTGACAAAAATGTCTTTCTGACCATCATCCTTGAGACTAATAATATAGCAAGTGTTTAGTCTGCTAGAAGACCTGGAGAAAAAAATAGAGACTATTTTAAATGTTAGGCTTTCTCAGCTACAGGAATATGGGTCAGCTTTATTTATTTGTGTAGGTTGAGGCAGTAGATTGCACCAAACAGGTATATGGTTTCTTGTTCCTCATCCCGTTTATGTCTTTTGATATTTCATATTACCTATTTCAAAGCTAATACTAATATTAAGCAAGTTTTCTAATAAGGAAGCTCTTCCCAGGCTAACCAGAAGCCACATGTAAAACAGAAAGCATTTTTAGTAAATAGGAAAAGGGAAAAAAATCAGAACAGAGTTTTTTAAGCTGGACTCATAAATGTAGCTAACACCTGGGTTTAGTGCACCTGTTGCTGAGGTTGCTGAATGTACTCAAAATTTGTTTTTCTTTCCTGGCAGAGAGATATAAGTGAATGAAAAAGTATTTTAGAAGCTGTTCCTCCTATGAGCAGCAGCCTAATGAAACTCAATATCCAAGTGTTGATGAGTCTCTGTTTACTGTCAGCAAAACATATTTATCACTGCCAAATGCAGCACAGCTCCATGAGCCTGCAGTAGAATTCTTTAACAGCTTTGGTTGATGGAGATCTCATACCTAAAGCAAAGAGGGTTTATAATTTATCATTTCTTACTTAAAATACAGAAGGGAGAAAAAGAGAAGCCATATTTAACTGGTACATTTTTAAGAGGCTTTGATTCCAGTTATTTGAATTTCTATGTAGTGACAATTAGGAGAAATGCTATTTTACTTATTTATTTCAGAAACTTAATTTTTAAAAAATATTTATTATCATGGCAAAATGGAACAAAGGATATTCCTCATGTATAACTTGCTCCATACAGACATCACATCCTCAACTCCTCTCATTTCAATAGAATACTTCTCTTCAATTTCCCCGTCTCCCACAGAATGTGCCATTCAAATGTCCTGACTTTGTAAATAATGATTTCATTTTTTCATTCGTTCTTTCTTTTTTCAGTGCTGCAGTTGGAACCCACGGTCTTGTCTTTGCTACGTAAGCTCTCTAACACAGAGCTAACATTCTCAGCCAATTAAAGTTGGTTTTCAGGCTTTCGTGTTAATTGAAAATCCATTCTGCTTATTCAGAACACTTTTTATAGAGGAAATGGATTTAAGAATTAAAGCGAATAACTGCTAACCTCAGGTTGACCACTTGAGTTAGTTTTTCTTTTTCTTTTCTTTTTGGCACCTTAAGGATTAAACCTTTGACTTATTTTCTTGCAGAGCAGATAAACTATTCCGTGATGTGAGGATGTTGGTTAGCCTATCTGTGGTCTTGTAAGGAAAGGTGTTTTTACTATATACCCAGATAGAACTAGATACATACATTACTATATACAGAAATAGAACTAGGGCAGGATGATTGGGACTTTGTCCCAGGATATTAAATTAAAAGGAGTAAAAATATAATAAATGCTAATTTAAATACTTAGCAACTAACATTTATAGGATTCAGCCAGAAAACGGGTAAACATTATTTTGTAACCTATATCATGAAATTTAATTTAAGTTCAACTATCTCAATTTTAAAGCATTGTGTTTAGTATGATTAACTTCTGAGTAAACTCCCTGATTTTCCTTCCTCCTTCAAATCCAACTTTGACAATATTCAAATGTATGTCTACAGGCCAGTTTTTTTGAAGATCTTGTTATGCTATTCACTTTAATTGGTTCTGGATAATGACTTAATCTTAGAGGTAACTTTTTTAGTGGAGTTGAGTGAATTAAAGGAAGATTTTTTTCTGCAAAGTCTAGTATTGTCATTGCTTTATAAAATTTAGCTACTTTAAGTGTAATAAAAATAAGTACAATTTTCCAGTTCATTTGGCTAAGATTTTATAGATGGGGAACATACCAAGTCTTTCTTTGTCTTAGAAGGACATGTATTCAAGAATAATGCTTAAGCCATTGTGGCACTAAGAAATTTATAAACATACTCAAACAGAGACTCAGAGAGTAAATGATATCTTTCTTGTGGAAGTTTTAAATATGGTATTCAGGAGAGAAAAAAGAAAACCCTTCAATAAACACACTTATTAGGTTAAAACAATCTAATTAACCCCAAACTCACAAAATGTTATTTAAGAATTCTTTTTTTTAATTTTAATTTTAATTTTTTGAGAACATATTGTACAGAAGGATTACAATTACATGGGAAGGATAATGCATACATTTCTTATCAAGTATTGCAGCCTCCTCCTTTGTTTACCCTACACATCCCCTCCCTTAACCATCCCCCACCCATGCCTCCCCAACTTCCCCCGCCCAATGTTGTAAAGCTCGTTTTCTTTTCTTTTTTTTTAAATTTTATTTTATTTTATATGTGAACATACTGTACAGAGGAGTTACAATTACATGGGCAGGATAATGCGTACATTTCTTACCAAGCATTGCAGCCTCCTCTTTTGTTTACCCTTCACATCCCTTCCCAGCCTCCCCCCTCCCCCATCCCAATCCTTCTCCTTCCCCCCCTCCCCCCCCCACCGACGTTGTAAAGCTCGTTTTGGACATGACAACTTGTACTTCTCATTGTTGCAACAGGTCCACCTGTATCCTTAAACAACTGGTTTTTCACCATCTCCTCCACAAGTTATACTGACATCAAATATAGTGAAAGCAGGGGTTATACTGTGGGGGAGGGACATACAAAGCAACAAAGAAATAATCTTATAAATGTGTTAGAAACACATGCATGAAAGAAAAAAACATTAAAATACACATCTAAGGGTTCATTTTCCTGACATCACATTATCTGACCTTTTCCGCTTGACTCACACATATACTAGATATTACAAATAAGGGAAACCATGGGACCTACGTTTCTTTGGGCCTGGCTTACTTCACTTAATATAATTTTTTCCAAGTCTTTCCTTTTCCTAACAAATGGGGCAATGTCATTCTTTCTGATGGAGGCATAGAATTCCATTGTGTATATATACCACATTTTCTTGATCCATTCATCTACTGAGGGGCATCTGGGTTGGTTCCATATCTTAGCTATGGTAAATAATGCTGCAATAAACATGGTTGTGCTGGTAGCTTTAGTGTGGTCTTGTTTGTAAACATTTGGGTAAATGCCCAAAAGTGGGATTGCTGGGTCATAGGGGAGTTCTATGTGAAGTCTTTTGAGGAACCTCCATACTGCTTTCCAAAGTGGTTGAACAAGTTTACCTTCCCACCAACAATGAAGTAAAGTTCCTTTGTGTCCACATCCCCTCCAGCATCTGTTGTTGTTAGAATTCTTGATTTTTGCCGTTCTAACTGGAGTGAGGTGATATCTCAATGTTGTTTTGATTTGCATTTCTTTTATGGCTAGGGATGTTGAGCATTTCTTCATGTGTCTATTGGCCATCCTTCTTTCTTCTTCAGAGAAGTTTCTCTTTAAGTCTTTCACCCACTTATTTATTGGGCAGTTGTTTCTTTGAGGATTTGTTGTTGGGGGGTTTAATTTTTTGAGTTCCAAGTATATTTTAGATATGAGACCCTTCTCCGTTGTATGGCTACTAAAGATCTTCTCCCAATCCGTGGGCTTTCTATTGATCTTGCTGGCTATGTCATTTGCCCTGCAGAAGCTCTGCAACTTTATGCAATCCGATTTGTCCAACCTTTCTTTGATTTGTTGTGTTTCTGGGTCTCTATTCAGAAAATTTTGGCCTGAGCCAAGGAGACCTAGGGTTTCTCCTATTCCATCCTGTAATGTTTTCAGAGTGTCTGCTTTGAGTTCAAGGTCTTTGATCCATTTGGAGTTGATTCTGGTGCAGGGTGATATATAAGGATCTAGCTTAAGTTTTCTACATGTAGTTAACCAATTTTGCCAGCACCATTTACTAAAGAGGTTGTCTTTCTTCCATTCTATTGTTTTAGCTCCCTTATTGAAGATTAGATGGCTATAGGTCTGTAGGATCATTTCTGGGTTTTCAATTCTATTCCATTGGTCCTGAGGTCTGTTCTAATGCCAATACCAAGCTGTTTTGATTATTATGGCTTTATAGTAGAGTTTGAAGTTTGGTATTGATATTCCTCCAGCAGTGTTCTTTCCGTTGAAGAGTGTTTTTGCTATTCAGGGTCTTTTATTGTTCCATATGAATTTTTGGATTGCCTCTTCTATTTCCTTGAAGAATGAGGTTGGAATTTTGATAGGTATTGCGTTGAATTTGGAGATACCCTTGGGAAGAATTGCCATTTTCACAATGTTAATCTTTCCAATCCAGGAGCATGGGAGGTTTTGCCATTTTTTAAGTTCTGTGTTGATTTCCTTTTTTAAGATTTTAAAGTTTTCATCATAGAGGTCCTTCACTTCTTTAGTTAAGTTAATTCCTAGGTATTTTATTTTTGGTGGGGCTATTACAAATGGAGTTGCTTTCCTAATTTCAGCCACACTTTTCTCATTGTTGGCATACAGAAAAGCCATTGATATTTGGGGGTTAATTTTATAACCTGCTACTTTGCCAAAGTTTTGAATCAGCTTGAATAATTTGGGAGTGGAGTCTATGGGATTCTTTAAATACAAGATCATGTCATCTGCAAAGAGGGAATGTTTTATTTCTTATTTCCCTATTTGGATCCCCTTTATATCTGCATCTTGTCTTATTGCTGTAGCTAGGCATTCTAATACTAGATTGAAGAGAAGTGGAGAGAGTGGGCATCCTTGTCTTGTTCCTGAGTTAAGAGGAAATGGCTTTAGTTTTTCACCATTGAGTATAATGCTGGTTGTAGGTTTGTCATATACAGCCTTTATTGTATTGAGGAATGTTCCATGGATTCCTAATTTTTCCAAACCTTCATCATAAAGGGGTGTTGGATCTTGTCGAATGCTTTTTCTGCATCTATTGAGATAACCATGTGGTTCTTATTCTTGCTCCTGTTGATGTGATGAATAATATTAATTTATTTGCGTATATTGCACCAGCTTTGCATCCCTGAAATGAGTCCTGTTTGATCATGGTGTGTGATTTTTTGGATGAATTGTTGAAGTCGATTGGCCAAAATTTTTTTGAGAAATTTTGCATCAATATTCATCAAAGAAATGGGTCTATAGTTCTCTTGCTTTGATGAGCCCCTTCCTGGTTTTGTGATGAGGGTTATGATGGCTTCATACAATGTGTTCGGTAGTGAACTTTCTCTTTGAATTTCATTGAAGAGTTGGAGGAGAATTGGTGTGAGCTCTGCTTTGAAGGCCTTGTAAAATTCTGCTGTAAAACCATCTGGTCCTGGACTTTTCTTAGCTGGGAGGTCTCTTATTGCTTTTTCTATTTCAATGCTTGATATAGGCCTGTTAAGCTGGTTTAACTCATCTTGGTTTAGTTTTGGCATGACAATATTTGCTAGGAAAAGGTCCATTTCTCTCAAGTTCTCAAACTTATTAGCATAAAGTTTTGAGAATTATTCCCTTATAATGTTCTGAATCTTCGTTGTTTGCATGGTGATGTTTCCATTCTCATCTCTGAGTTTATTAATTTGGGTGTGTTCTCTCCTTTTTCTGATAAGATTTGCTAAGGGTCTGTCAATTTTGTTAAGTTTTTCGAAGAACCAACTCTTTGTTTTGTTGATTCTTTCTAATAGTTTTTTTTATTCTAATTCATTTAATTCTGATTTAATTTTGATTATTTCTTTCCGTCTACTGGATTGGGGTTTATCTTGCTGCTCTTTTTCAAGGAGGTTTAGATGTGTCATTAAATTGTTGGTTTCAGATCTCTCCAATTTGTTGATGTAGGAGCTCAGAGCTATAAATTTGCCTCTGAGTACTGCCTTTGCTGTGTCCCACAGGAGCTGGTAATTTGTGTGCTCATTTTTGTTAAATAGCATGAACATTTGAATTTCCTTTCTAATCTCTTCCATGACCCACTCTTGATTCAGCAGTGTGTTGTTCAGCCTCCATGTGATACCGGACTTTCTTTGGTGGCTTTTGGTGTTGAGTTCTAATTTTATTCACTTGTGGTCAGAGAGAATGCAAGGTATAACTTCAATGTTTCTGAATTTAGACAAGTTTGCTTTGTGGCCTAAAATGTGGTCTATTTTAGAAAACGTTCCATGTGCTGCTGAGAAAAACGTGTATTCTGATGCTGCTGGGTGAAATGTTCGGTAAATGTCTGTTAAGTCTAGTTGATCTATGCAGCTGTTTAGGTCTGCGGTTTCTCTGTTGAGTTTTTGCCGAGTTGATCTATCTAGTGGGGAGAGTGGTGTGTTAAAATCCCCAACAATTAATGTCTTTGGATCTATATGGGATTTGAGGGAAAGCAGTGTTGTAAAGCTCGTTTTCGACATGACAACTTGTACTGCTCATTGTTGCAACAGGTCCACCTGTATCCTTAAATGACTTGTTAACAATTCTTAAATAATGACTGATTGACTGTGATCATTGTAGACTAACATGTCCTTCAAAGGATGAACACCTCTCAAAAAAGACTTCAAATAAACAAATATAATACATTTAAACTTTATTTCCTGCTTGCAGTGCATAATTGTACAGACAATCTAAACTCAGATATGGCAAGGAAATGTTGTAGGTAAATGACTACAATTTTACATGAATGTGGGATATAAGTATTAGCATATTTTCTCTGCAAAGAAAACATCTAATGAGATGTAATGTTTCTGCAGTTGGATCTAGGACATCTTGCAGAAAGGCTAATCTCAATGAAGTAAAATATTCACAGTTACAACATCATATAAAACCACTAATAAAATAAAAAATAAATAAAACACTAGTTTTTTGCAGACATTTGTCATCCTTTTATAGTATTAATAGAGTCATTTGTCATACACATCACAAGAGGAAGATTTCCTATGTAACCAATTTTATTATAAATTCTCATCTCCAAACTGTACTTCTAAAAATTTTTTCTGCAAAGATGTACAAATGGCAACAGTATAATCTTCAATAACAAAATCATATCAAATGAAGCAGGAGAGGGCTTCCTATTTAGGAACAATGTGTTAAGAGATACAAAGCTAATATAAGGCCTTAAATCTAAAGAATAAAAAAATGCTTTTTTTAAGGTTCAGAAAATTTATGATAAAGCAAAATACTTTGAAAAGGACACTGTTTACAAAGTTTGTAAAAAATTATTTCCAAAAACAGTCATGCTACATAATCATCAACATCAAAAATCCACACTCTGATTTACTATAGGTATGCAATGAGTTTTAAAATTAGGCATTCTGTCTCAGGCATATACTAGTAATTGCAAATAAGGGAAACCGTGGGACCTATGTTTCTTTGGGCCTGGCTTACTTAACAATATAATTTTTTCCAAGTCTTTCCATATCCTAACAAATGGGGCAATATTATTCACTCAAATGTTTTTATTTCTTTCTTGCGATTGTTTCTAACATATTTATAAGATGATTTTTTGTTCCTTTATATGTCCCTCCCCCAAGGTATCACCCCTGTTTTCATTGTATATGATGTTAGTATAATCTGTGGAGGGGAAGGGAAAAAACCAAATTGTTTAGATAGGGATACAGGTGGACCCATTGCACCAATGACATGTACAAGATGCTATGTCGAAAATGAATTATACATCTTTGGCCCAGGGCCGGTGGGTGTGGGGATGGTGAGGGGAGGGAGATAGGAAGGGAAAACAAAGGAAGAGGCAACAATGCTTGATAAGAAATGTATTCATTACCTTGTCCGTGTAATTGTAACTCCTCTGTATGGTATTTTCACAAAAAGAAGCCATCAGAAATATAAAATAAAAAAATTGGGTACTCTGCTTGTCTCATATTTTTAAAAGAAAAGGTACATCTCATTGTTGCAATGGGTCCAACTGTATCCCTATTTAAACGATTTGTTTTTTCCCCTCCCCTCCACAAATTATACCGACATCAAATACAGTGAAAGCAGGGGTTATACTGTGGGGGAGGGACATACATAGCCCATTGCAACAATGCGATGTACAAGTCTTTATGTCGAAAATGAACTTTACAACTTTGGTGTGGGGGGGAGGGGAGGATTGGGTGGGGGGACGAGGGGAGGATGGGAAGGGATAGAAAGGGGAAACAAAGGAGGAGGCTACAATGCTTGATAAGAAATGTACTCATTATCTTGCCCATGTAATTGTAACCCCTCTGTACAGTATTTTCACAATAAAAAAATAAAAAATAGAAATAAATAAATAAATAAATAAAAGACAAGGTAGATACGCTACACATTCTGATGTACCAGAGTGTGACAGATGGGTAGATAAGTAGATCAATGAGACAAACTAGAAAGACAAGAAAAGACCTAAACAAGTTATGATCAATATTTGACAAAAATATAAAAACTAGTTCAGAAAATGGTAGTCTTTTATCATCTGAATATTCATCGGTAAAAACAAAATAAAGGAAAAGAAGGCTGAACATGGTGGTTTATACCTGTAATCCCAATGAAATTGGGAGCCTGACATGGGAAGGATTTTATTTATTTTTTTAATTTAATTTAATTTTATTTGTGAACATATGGGAAGGATTTTAGTTTGAAGTTAGTAATCTGTGCAAAAAATTAGTAAGTCTCTCCACAAAGAAGGTGGGCATGGTAGTTTGCCTGTGTACATGGGAGGGATAAGTTAGAAAAGAGCAGTTTGAAGGGCAGAAAATGAACTGAGAGTATGACTTATATACTAGGGCATATTTTTAGCCCTGAGTTCAAATACACTCCCCTCCCAAAAAAAGAAAAGGAAAAATGTACAAGATATGATTTCTTTCTTTGTGCCAGTCCTGGGGCTAGAGATCAGGGCCTGGCTGCTGTCTCTAAACTTTTTGCTCAAACTTAGTGATCTAGCACTTGAGCCACAGAACCACTTTTGGGTTTTGGATAATGAATTGGACAAGTGAATCTCAGGGGCTTTCCTGCCTACATTGGCTTTAAAACTGAACCACAATCACAGCCTCCTGAGTAGCTAGGATTACATCACCTGTCATCAGTGCCTGGCAGAAAAGAAAGACATCATAGAGTGTGATCTGCAAAAGGAAAAATCTGAAAATTTTTATCAAAATTAATAATTTTTATTTTATGAAAACACTTATGGCCATTTTAAATTCAAGCTATAGGTTTAAAAACACTTGCAAATTATATATCCAACAGTGCACTTCTCTCCTACGTATTTGAAGACATAAAATCAACAGTCAAAAAATACTGCAATTAGAAAATATGTAAAATAGAAACAAGTATGTCACTAAAACTGATATACAGGTGATCAATAATCATAAGAAGAGATGTTCAATTTTTTAAAAATATTTTTATTATATTAAAGTATTTATACAAAAGAGTTGCCATTCAGCAAAGCAGTTTTTGAATATGTTACCCCTTTCATCCTTCACATCCAAACCTCTCAACCCACCCTTTCCCCTACTTTTCTTAATTTTCTAGGATATACATTGGATTTATTACTGTGTTCTCCTGTCCTTTATCTTTTCATTTATCTACCCTCCTTTCCTTGACACCATCTCACCCACTTCAAGTACATGTTTCCTGCTGTTTATTTTGTTGAATGATGATTTTGCCTTTCTAAGGAGTTACACTGTTTTATTTTTCACCTAACTCTACCATCTTTCAATTAATACATTTATGCACACTTATTTATGACCCAGATAATTTAATTATATATTTATAAACCAAATGTAGGTTCACATATGATAAAAAAAATCATGCAACTTTTCTCCCTCTGGGCCTGACTTACTTCACTTATGATTTTTTAAGTTCCTCCATTACTTTGCAAATAGTACAATATCATTATTTTTAATGGATGAGCAAAATTTCATTTCAAATATATGCTTTAAGCATTACTAAAAGAAAAATGACTAACAATGATACTAGTTTATTGGTTTGGTAATTGTAGTATACTTTTGAGCACGATCAATAAACTTTTTTGTTGCTGTTTGAATTTTTATGTCAAGCAACAGAGGAAATTCTAATCAGAAGATACACTCTATTGGTATTCTGGTAAATAGTGATGTTCATACACATAGACTAATTAGACTTTTACTTTGAAAGCTTAGAGGATGCTGAGGAGGCATGGATGATTTTTCTCACAGCTGATGGATTATTAGCTAAATAAAAGATGAGCTTGTCATTGTGGAACATGCCTTTAATCCCAATATGTAGAAGTTGATGTAGGAAGACTTTGAGTTGAAGACCAACTTGGATTTCATAGTGAAATGAAGATCCACCTGGCCTTTATGGTGAAATATGCCTCAAAAACAAGTGAAGAAAAATAAAAGATAAAAGGAGGGAGCCAAATTCAAGGATTTGAGTAAGGAGAAAAAGTCTAAGACACCTGAGAGGGAGAGGAACATTGAGTTTTCTCCTTTCTATCCATTAATGACAGTACAATAAGCAGCATGTTGTGCTTAGAAGAGTGGAAATGAGTTTGATAATTGTACTATGGCTTAGTTAAAGATCACTAGTCAAGTGAAGACCACATGAAAAGTCTCTATACTATTATTGCAACTATCAAGTTAAAATAAAATTATTTCAAAATAAAAGATTACAAAATGTTTTATTGAGTGAATGAATTTATTAAATGAGTGAATAAATGAATAAATAGGTCTGCAACTATACTCAAATGTCAACCAATGATGCTTTAGTTCACATTACTTTTTTCTTCATATCCGAGATGCCACTTTATAGTCAAGATTTACTATTTTGGTATAACTAGCAGTCTGGTAGAACCAGAGATGTTAAGTATCGGGCACATTATTGCTACCTCAGAGATGGGCTGACAATGAATAAACCATGGAGGACTTTGTTAGACGTTTTCTGCAAGCAATTGCTTAAGTCAAGCTGTGATGTTAGGGAAGCAGTAGGAGGCCCCAGTAACATAAGAGGGGAGAAAGGAGTATGGATAAATTCTATTGCAATTCTAAATTCTAATGAAAATGAATTCGTAGCATTCTAACACCTTTCACCAATGTTCAAAATGGAATGTGATTAAAGGAAATGTGTATTTATTGCTAGAGGATTCCTTTTTTTTAATTTAAATTTTTATTTTTTGTGAACATACTGTACAGAGGGGTTACAATTACATGGGCAAGATAATAAGTACATTTCTGATCAAGCATTGCAGCCTCCTCCTTTGCTTATTCTTCACATCCCTTCCCAGACTCACCCCGACCCCCCCACCTTTACGCCCCCCCCCCACCAAAGTGGTAAAGTAGATTTTTGACATGACGACTTGTACTTCTCATAGTACATCGGGTCCACCTGTATACTTAAACGAATTGTTTTTCCCCATCTCCTCCACAAATTATACCGATCTCACATATAGTGAAAGCAGGGGTTGTACTGTGGGTGACGGACATACAAAGCAACAAAGAAATAATCTTAGAAATGAGTTAGAAACAAATGCATGAAAGAAAAAAACATTCAAATACTTATCTAAGGGTTCATTTTCCTAACATCACATTATCTGAACTTTCTTGCTTGACTCATACATATACTAGATATTGCAAATAAGGGAAACCATGCAACCTTTGTTTCTTTGGGCTTGGCTTACTTCACTTAATATAATTTTTTCCAAGCCTTTCCATTTCCTAACAAATGGGGAAATGTCATTCTTTCTGATGGAGGCATAGAATTCCATTGTGTCTACATGCCACATTTTCTTGATCCATTCATCTACTGAGGAGCATCTGGGTTGGTTCCATATCTTAGCTATGGTAAATAATGCTGCAATAAACATAGTTGTGCTAGTAGCTTTAGTGTGGTCTTGTTTGTAAGCATTTGGGTAAATGCCCAAAAGTGGGATTGCTGGGTCATAGGGGAGCTCTATGTGAAGTCTTTTCAGCAACCTCAATACTGCTTTCCAAAGTGGTTGAACAAGTTTACACTTCCACCAAAAATGATGTAAGGTTCCTTTCTGTCCACATCCCCTCCAGGATCTGTTGTTGTTAGAGTTCTTGATTATAGCCATTCTAGCTGGGGTGAGGTGGTATCTCAATGTTGTTTTGATTTGCATTTCTTTTATGGCTAGGGAGGTTGAGCATTTCTTCATGTGTCTGTTGGACATCCTTCTTTCTTCTTCAGAGAAGTTTCTCTTCACATCTTTTTTTTGTGGTTCTTCCATCTTTTTTTAAATTTTATTTTATTTTATTTGTGAACATACTGTACAGAGGAGTTACAGTTACATGGGCAGGATAATGCGTATATTTCTTACCAAGCATTGCAGCCTCCTCTTTTGTTTACCCTTCACTTCCTTTCCCAGCCTCCCCCCTCCCCCCCAATCCCAATCCTTCTCCTTCCTCCCCCCCCCCCCGCACCTACGTTGTAAAGCTCGTTTTGGACATGACAACTTGTACTTCTCATTGTTGCAACAGGTCCACCTGTATCCTTAAACAACTGGTTTTTCACCATCTCCTCCACAAGTTATACTGACATCAAATATAGTGAAAGCAGGGGTTATACTGTGGGGGAGGGACATACAAAGCAACAAAGAGATAATCTTATAAATGCATTAGAATCACTTGCATGAAAGAAAAAAAACATTAAAATACACATCTAAGGGTTCATTTTCCTGACATCACATTATCTGACCTTTTCCGCTTGACTCATACATATACTAGATATTACAAATAAGGGAAACCATGGGACCTACGTTTCTTTGGGCCTGGCTTACTTCACTTAATATAATTTTTTCCAAGTTTTTCCATTTCCTAACAAATGGGGCAATGTCATTCTTTCTGATGGAGGCATAGAATTCCATTGTGTATATATACCACATTTTCAGTTGTTTCGTTGAGGATTTGTTGTTGGCGGATTTAATTTTTTGAGTTCCAAGTATATTTTAGATATGAGACCCTTGTCCGTTGTATGGCTAGTGAAGATCTTTTCCCAATCTGTTTGCTTTCTATTAATCTTGCTAGCTATGTCCTTTGCCATGCAGAAGCTCTGCAACATCATGCAATCCCATTTGCCCAAACTTTCTTTGATTTGTTGTGTTTCTGGGTCTCTATTAAGAAAATTTAGGCCTGAGCCAAGGAAGCCTAGGGTTTCTCCTATTACATCCTGTAATGTTTTCAGAGTGTCTGCTTTGACTCCGAAGTCTTTGATCCATTTGGAGTTGATTCTGGTGCAGGTTGATATATTAGGATCTAGTTTTATTTTTCTGCAAGTAGTTAATCAATTTTGCCAGCACCATTTACTGAAGAGGTTGTCTTTCTTCCATTCTATTATTTTAGCTCCCTTATCGAAGATTAGATGGCTATAATTCTGTAGGTTCATTTCTGGGTTTTCAATTCTATTCCATTGGTCCTGAGGTCTGTTCTTATGCCAGTACCAAGCTGTTTTGATTAATATGGCTTTATAGTAGAGTTTGAAATTTGATATTGATGTTAATCTTTCCAATTCAGGAGCATGGGAGGTTGTGCCATTTTCTAAGTTCTGTGTTGATTTCCTTTTTCAAGATATTAAAGTTTTCATCATAGAGGTGCTTCCCTACTTTGGTTAAGTTAATTCCTCTGTATTTTATTTTTTGAGGGGCTATTACAAATGGAGTTACTTTCCTAATTTAAGCGACGCTTTTCTCATTGTTGGCATACAGAAAAGCCATTGATTTTTGAGGGTTAATTTTATACCCTGCTACTTTGCCAAAGTTTTGAATCAGCTTGAGTAATTTGGGAGTGGAGTCCAGTGGTTCTTTAAATACAACATCATGTAATCTACAAAGAGGGAGAGTTTTATTTCTTCTTTCGCTATTTGGATCCCCTTTATGTTTGCATCTTGTCTTATTGCTATAGCTAGGCATTCTCATACTAGATTGAAGAGAAGTGGAGAGAGTGGACATCCTTGTCTTGTTCCTGAGTTAAGAGGAAATGGCTTTAGTTTTTCACCATTAAGAATAATGCTGGCAGCTGGGCGATGGTGGCTCACGCCTGTAATCCTAGCTACTCAGGAGGCTGAGATCTGAGGATCGCGGTTCAAAGCCAACCCGGGCAGGAAAGACCGCGAGACTCCTATCTCCAATAAAAACCACCAGAAAACCGGAAGTGGCGCTGTAGCTCAAGTGGTAGAGCGCTCGCCTTGAGCTGAAGAGCTGAGGGACAGCGCCCAGGCCCAGATTTCAAGCCCCACGACCGACCAAAAAAAAAAAAAAAAAAAAAAGAATAATGCTGGCTGTAGGTTTGTCATATATACACTTTATTGTACTGAGGAATGTTCCATGGATTCCTAATTTTTCCAAAACCTTCATCATAAAGGGGTGTTGGATCTTGTCGAATGCTTTTTCTGCATCTATTGAGATAACCATGTGGTTCTTATCCTTGCTCCTGTTGATGTGATGAATAATATTAATTGATTTGTGTATGTTGAACCAGCTTTGCATCCCTGAAATGAATCCTGTTTGATGGTGGTGTATGATTTTTTGGATGAATTGTTGAAGTCGATTGGCCAAAATTTTGTTGAGAAGTTTTACATCAATCTTCATCAAAGAGATGGGTCTATAGTTCTCTTTCTTTGATGAGTCCCTGCCTCGTTTTGTGATGAGGGTTATGATGGCTTCATACAATGTGTTCGGTAGTGAACTTTCTCTTTGAATTTCATTGAAGAGTTGGAGGAGTATTGGTGTGAGCTCTGTTTTGAAGGCCTTGTAGAATTCCGCTCTAAAACCATCTGGTCCTGGACTTTTCTTAGCTGGGAGGTCTCTTATTGCTGTTTCTATTTCAATGCTTGATATGGGCCTGTTAAGCTGGTTTAACTCATCTTGGTTTAGTTTTGGCATGTCAATATTTGCTAGGAAAAGGTCCATTTCTGTCAAGTTCTCAAACTTATTAGCATAAAGTTTTGAGAAGTATTCCCTTTTAATTTTCAGAATCTTGGTTGTTTCTTTGGTGATGTTTCCATTCTCATCTCTGAGTTTATTTATTTGGGTGTGTTCTCTTCTTTTTCTGATAAGATTTGCTAACAGTCTGAATTTTGTTTAATTTTTCAAAGAACCAACTCTTTGTTTTGTTGATTCTTTCTATAGTTTTTTTGGATTCTAATTCATTTAATTCTGATTTAATTTTAATTATTTCTTTCCATCTACTGGATTGGGGTTTATCTTGCTACACTTTTTCAAGGAGGTTCAGATGTGTCATTAAATTGTTGGTTTCAGAGCTCTCCAATCTGTTGATGTAGGAGCTCAGAGCTATAAACTTGCCTCTGAGTACTGCCTTTGCTTTGTCCCAGAGGAGCTGGTAATTTGTGTGCTCATTTTTGTTGAATAGCATGAACATCTGAATTTCCTTTCTAATCTCTTCCATGACCCACTCATGATTCAGCAGTATGTTGTTCAGCCTCCATGTTTTACTGGACTTTCTTTGGTGGCTTTTGGTGTTGAGTTCTAATTTTATTCACTTGTGGTCAGAGAGAATGCAAGGTATAACTTCAATGTTTCTGAATTTGGACAAGTTTGCTTTGTGGCCTAAAATGTGGTCTATTTTAGAAAATGTTCCATGTGCTGCTGAGAACAACGTGTATTTTGATGCTGTTGGGTGAAATATTCGGTAGATGTCTGTTAAATCTAGTTGATCTATGCAGCTGTTTCTATCTGCAGTTTCTCTGTTGAGTTTTTGCCGAGTTGATCTATCTAGTGGGGAGAGTGGTGTGTTAAAATCCCCAACAATTAATGTCTCTGGATCTATGTGGGATTTGAGGGAAAGTAGTTTTTCTTGGATAAATTTGGGTGCAACATTGTTTAGCGAATAGATACTTAGAATTGTAATATCCTCCTGAAGGAGAGATTCCTTAATTAGTATGTAGCGACCTTCTTTATCTCTTCTCACAAATTTTAGTTTGAAGTCTATTTTATCTGATATTATGATTGCAACTCCCGCCTGTTTATGGGGGCCTTTTGCTTGGTAGATTTTGCTCCAGACTTTAACATTGAAAATGTGTTTGTTTTTATGGGCAAGATGTGACTCCTGAAGGCAGCAGATAGAAGGATCTTGTTTTTTAATCCAACTAGACAGTCTATGTCGCTTAATTGGAGAGTTAAGACCGTTTATGTTTAGAGATACGCCTGAGAGGTATTTGGGAGTTCCTGCCATATTATCCACATTCTTGGGTTTGGCGAACAGTGGGTTCTTCTTGTGGTTCTTGGATTCTCAGTTTGGGTGCAGTTTCTTGGCCTTTATTATTGTCTTGTTGGTTTTCTATGTGTAGGATATCTTTAAGAATCTTTTGTAGGGCTGGTTTGGTGGAGATGTATTGTTTCAATTTTTCTTTGCTATGGAAGGTTTTTATTTGGCCTTCAGTTATGAAGGAGAGTTTAGCTGGGTACAATATTCTTGGTTGATAGTTGTTTGTTTTTAGGGCTTGGCATACTTTATTCCAGGCCCTTCTTGATTTGATTGTCTCTGCTGAGAAATCTGAGGTGATTCTAATTGGTTTCCCTTTATAGGTGATTAATCTTTTCTCATTCACAGCTTTAAGAATCTTTTCTTTGGTCTGTATTGATCCTGTGTGGATTATAATGTGATAGTGGTATGTCTTATTCTGGTCTGGTCTATTTGGAGTTCTAAAAGCTTCTTGTATCTGAATAGGCCTATCTTTTTGCATGTTTGGGAAGTTCTCTGCCAGGATCCTGTTAAACAAATTTCCTAGACCATTAACTTCTGTTTCTAGGTGTTCCTCTAAACCCATTATCCTTAGATTAGGCCTTCTGATGGTATCTTCCAAGTTTTGGATAGATCTATCATATTTCTTGGACTTGTCTTGGATGGTTGTATGTTCTTTCTCTATAATATCTTGGCTGTCTTCAATCCCCGAGATTCGATCTTCTGCATGGTCTAACCTGCTGTCAAGACTTTCTACTTTGTTTTTTATTTCTTTTCCTTCTAATTGGTCAGCTTTGAT
The DNA here is from genome assembly GCF_024711535.1 of Dipodomys merriami. Taxonomy (NCBI): domain Eukaryota; kingdom Metazoa; phylum Chordata; class Mammalia; order Rodentia; family Heteromyidae; genus Dipodomys; species Dipodomys merriami. The sequence goes on along the minus strand of NW_027204492.1, from coordinate 32,651,341 downwards.
GGCTTCAAATTCTTTGTTGAAGCATTGTTTTAGGTCTTGTATGGACTTCTTTACTTCCTTAATTTGGTGTTCAGTGTTTATTGTCAAATCACTTAGTTGATTGGTTGTGGTTTCCTTGGACTCCCATTCCTTCTGTTGGGTTCCATTCAGCATTCCCTTTGTGGTTTCCCTCACTTCCTTCAGCTCTTTGTTAATGGATCCCGTGAATGCCTTTAGTGATCTTTGTGTATTCTCATCCTGCTCTCTCAATTCCTGTATTACTCTTTGCTTAGCATCCTCCTGTTCATGCAATTCTTGTAGTTTTCTTTGAGTGTTCTCAGCCTTTTCCCGCCATTCCTGCCTTTCTCTTTGAGTATTCTCAAGCTGCTCATGCAAATCCTGCATCAGTTTTTGAGTAGCTTCCTCACGCTCATGATATTCCTGAATAAACCTTTGGATTGCCTCCTCTCTCTCCCTATCACGCTCATACAGAGTTCTTTGTATATTTTCAATCTTTTCATTTATCATGTTTGCCAGCAATGTTTGTAGAGTAATTTGGGAATTCTCCTCTGGATTATTCACTATCTGTTCTGATAATCATGAGTCAGATTGGAGTTACCCTGACTTGACATTTTTCTTGTGGTTTTCCGGCTTACTCTGCCCATTTGGGATGAAAGTAACACCAGTTTTGTGCTAGAACACTAACTTAAGGCAATCATCAACCAACGTCTGAATTTGCACAGTCAATAGTCTGCAGATACAATCTAGTTCAACAGGTACCTCTATTCAACATCAAGCAACTATATATTAATGGCTACGAACCTCAAAGAAGAATTTGGTAAACCAGAAATTATTAGGGTTGGGGGAGATGTGGGCAAAAATTAGGAATAGAGTGATGTGGGAAGAAACAGGGAGAGTTAACTTATCAAAGTCCTAGTCTCAAAGCAGGAAATAGGTTAGATAGGATGAAAGTAGAGAGAGAGAAAACAAGAAGAAAGAGAAAGGGAAAAAAAGACACCAGAAAAAATAGAAAAATAAAAGTTAATATTATGCAGTTTCAAGAAAATCTATTCAAAGAACGTTAATATATTGAGAGAAGGGGAGGGATATTAAGGAGATGTGAAAAACTTAAAAATAAAAATACTTAAAATATTATATAGGTATAAAAAGGTAGTACTGTTATTAAGGAATTTAAGTCTCAGAAGTTTTGAATTGAGTAATAAATTTGTGGATTAAGTGTGTACACAATGGGAGATAGGGTCTAATAGTCAACTATGGGTATATCTGTGGAAGTGCAGAACAACAGTTAAGTCCCATAAAGAAGAATAAAAGAGAGGAAAAGGTGAGAAGGATAAGGAAGAAAGAAAAAAAAGATCAGAAGTTCAGTCTAGCTAAGCAAAAAACAAAAAGAAACAAAATTTTTAAAAGAAGAAGAAATAAAGAAAAATGCACACACATGTATCCCTAAAATAAAGATTACCTTTTTTTCAAAAAAGGTAAAAATTAAAAATTAAAAAAAGTTTTAAAAAAGAAAAAAAATTTTTTGTAAAAGGTATAAAAAAAAGAAGAGAAAAAAAACAGTTCTTTGATTTTTTTTTGGGGGGGGGAGGGTTGGGAAAAATCCTGTATCTCCCTTGTGTCTGTAATCAGCCTCTGGTTGGAGTCTCTGTTCTGCTTGTGGTCCTGTGGCTTGGTTGGTTTCTTAAGTCAGTTTGTTTGGACAGGCAGAAAAATGCTTTGCTTTACCCAGGATTTTTCAATCTTCCTCCCAAGTTAGTTCAATGGGAGGGGGGTGTGCTTTGAGTATCACAAAAGAGGGAGATGGCTTTTTCCTCAGATTTGGATATACTGTGATGAGGTTAGGTTCTGGGTAGAGTTGAGACCTTTCAGCAAACAGTAGCTTTTCCTGGGGGCTAGTTTGTGAGAAACTCACAGAGCCCAGCCAGGAGCCACTCTCAGGGTTTCTGTTTACTGAATTTCAGTTGATTGTCGAGGCTGCTAAAGGGAGGGGCAGCCTCTGGCCCTGATTACCCGATGAAGAAAGTCACTCCTAGGGCTGGCGCTGGAACTGGGTGACTTTTCCCTGGGTGAAGCTGAGTCTGGCAGGTCACGCCGCCATTAAGTTCTTGTGACCTGTTAAATGACCCTAGTTTTATTCCAAGGCCTGAGTTGGAGCTATCAGCTCCTCTTAGCTTTGTCGGTATCCAAGATGGAGATCTCCAGTACTGGTGGGGAGGGGTGGCCTTCCCTCCTCTGCTCCCTGCGAAGGAGTGAGGACGTCAAGCTTCTACTCATGCTGAGTCTTGGTTCCTGGGTCATCTCTGGTCTGCGAACTGCAGGATGAAGATGTCTGCTCCTTGTCGGTTCTTGCTGGTGTTGAGTAGAATCCACTCATCCGCCGTGTCTGGCTCTTTTGTCCCGGACTCTCTCTGTTTCAGGTCTGGCAGTACGGCCGCTGCCACCACCGCTGCTGCCACAGCGGCAGCTGCTGGCAAGATCTCAGATGTGTCTCCTTGCCTGGATTTTCCCTCTCTGGCCTAACTCTGTTCTGTGATGGCACACTTGGTGTGATTCTCTGGCTTAGGACTGTTCAATGGAACTCTAAAACTGCTTTCTATGCGAGAGCTTGTTATGCTTCCAGCTTCTCCTCCGCCATCTTCCCGGATCTCTAGGGGATTCCTTTAAGTAGCATACTGTATATTTGCTACAGTTAGTTTTTTTCCAATAGTGATGACTGTTTTCTTGTCCAACCAATTCATTTTCTATTCTGCACTCCATAAAAGTATGTATGGAATCAGAGAATTAGATTCTCACCATAAAGGCAAAAAATGTTGAAGACTGCCACAGCAAGCTGCGAAGAATGGAAGAACAGCTCCATGCTCCAGATGGGGATCATAGGTTAAGAAGTTAGTAGTGCAATGTAAATATATTTGATGTGTTTAATGATCACTCTTTCAAAAAGAGGATTTTGTGACATACTATTTAACCTTTAAAAATTTTATCAAAGAGACCATTAATGATTTTGATAAAATCAGTGAGCAACCTGAATGAGTTAAACATTAATTAAATGGTTACAATTTTTTCTTGTTGGTCATGGGGCTTCAACTCAGAACCTGAGTGCTGTCCCTGAGCTCTTTTGCTCAAGGCTAGTGCTCTACCACTTTGAGCCACAGCTCCACTTCTTGTTTTCTGGAGGTCAATTAGAGATAAGTGTCTCGTGGATTTTCCTGCCCAGGTTGGCTTTGAACCACCATCCTCAGATATCTGTCTCCTGAGTAGTTAGGATTACAGGTATGATCTGCCGGAGCCTGGCCTTGGTTACAATTTTTCACTTACTGGGATAAACAGTCTGTATGATATGTTTATCAAGTTTAATGAACTTGATAGTATATAAGAGAAAGAAAAAGCCAATATTTCATTTTTAAAATGTTACAAATACTATAGAGCTATGAAACTTATGAAACTTTAAAAAGGGGAGCATGATATAAAGGTACACCATAGGATATATAAAGATACACACACACACACAGGATACATATATGGTCTGCTGTCTACAGAGAAGAGGAGTCATTTATTCTTGGGAAGGTGGAAGGTCATTTCAGGCTAAGTAATTAGTATGTACAGAAGATTTAATATAGCAAAGAAGAGCTTAGAGGATTAATGAAAGTGAAAATGTGTCTCAAGTGTAGTAATTTAAGAAAAAAAACAATAACTAGAAGTTAGTAAGATAGATATTTTCTTTCTTCCTTTCTTTTTGTGCCAGTTCCAGGGCTTGAACTCAGGGCCTGGACACTGTCCCTGAGCTTCTTTTGCTCAAGGATAGCATTCTACCACTTGAGTCACATGAGTGTCACTTGAGCCATAGTGCCACTTGAGCCACAGCACCATTTTGGCTTTTTCTGTTTATGTAGTACTAAGGAATCAAATCCAGGGCTTCATGCATGCAAGGCAAGCACTCTACCACTGAGCCACATTCCTAGCCACAAGACAGACATTTTCCATATACGGCTTAATCTTCCAGATCAGGAAAGAAATTCAGATCTAACTTTTAGTACAACAGGGGATCATAGAACAATTTCTTTCAGAAGAACGACATGATCAAGATTATTATGTTTTAAAAACTTTGCTCAGACTGATTTCCTAATTTCTAAAGGAATTAGGAAAACCACTGAAGAAGAAATTTTGGGATCTTTGTTTTATTTCTCTGTATTTTAATATTTTCGAAAAGCCCAATATTCAGTTACGATCATTGGATGTTTGAACTAACTTCATCCATGATAAAATGTATATGTGGGAAAAATCAATACAAATATCTCACATTTATTTCCTGCTTCTATTTTTGCAATATATTTGGTATACATTTTATTTTATCCCATAACAACATCAATAATGAAATAGAAGAGATTTTATCATCATTTGAAAAGAGTTAGGCACAAGTAAGTATAATTGACCATAAAACTAGCTAATGGCTACCTCAGAGCAAGTTCAATTCTTTAGCTCAGTATACAATGCTGTGTTCCATATTACCTCTCTCTACTTGCATGTTCCCAATTATCTAATAGAAATAATATCTCTATTATCTGATGATTTATAGGAAGTGTATGGTTCAAATAAAAAAAGATTCTACAAATTGTTCTAAAAGTATGAAATTGTATCCAAAGACATTATCTTGTCATTCTTAAACCCAGTACAAAGACACAAAGACTAGTCAGAATTAAGGGGGACATATAATTTTGTTCATGAAATAATAGGAAGAATAAGGTATCCTCAAAGAGGCAATACTACTTGGAACAACTTTTATTAAAAACTGTTCAATAACAATATTCTTTACAAAAGCCAAAATATAAGGTCAACCTATGTGCCCATCAAGTGATGAACTTATAAGGAGAATGTGGCAAATGGAAACAATGCAATGCTATATGGTTATATTAGGAGAGAAATCCTCTAATATACAAAAACATGGATGGAACTGAGACTCATGTTAAGGGAAATAAACCAGGTACACCTAGACATATATTGCATGATGCCACTCATATGTGAATTTTTGAGTCATCCTCCCAAACAGCTATAATTACAGGTTCATACCACCACACCTGGATCCAGGAGAAATTTTAAAAATTCTTACAAAAAAGAAATAGTAAGTATGTAACGTACTGTATATGTTAAAATTAGCAGTATTTGGCTTTTCCTCAATTTATCAAAACCTCTCGTGTCCAAACATCATTTTGTATACCATAAATTATATTATGTATCAAATTTAAGAAGATTGCCCTAAGATTCTAACCCTGAGTTAGAGTTTTGCACAATTAAGTGCTACTTGGGCCTATTATCAACTTCTGATTAAGAGCTTTAATCTTACATTTATCTCCCTTGTACCTAGTGTATGCCCTTGAACATATTATGCATATAGTAAGTACACATTGGACAGAATAAAACTCCAGGAGATTCTTTTCTAGCCCCTATAGAATAAAACAAAAGACATAATTTATTTGACAACATGACATCTTTTATTTCCGTACAACTATGTTACTTTTCATTAGTGAATTTTAATTGTTCAAAATAATAAGCTTTATTATGACATTTTCATATATACACATAATTTATTTTGGTCATATTTATCCCACACATAATTTATTTTGGTCATATTTATCCTATCTTGGATGTATTTCTTAAAGTGAGTTCTAATGCTCATTGATCCCAAAATTTTAATAGGCATATTGAGAAAAATGGTTCAGTAAGCTCAGTAAATTAAAAGTCCACATTGTTAGCTGAGAGATTCTCAAGGCATTAAAAGTATATGTTCTAAACTACAGTGGCATAACTGTAGTTTACAATTTGTATATGTGTGTATATATATATATATATGTATATATCAAAATAACTACAGGAAATGGAATAAAGGCTGCTACCCATGGACATATTAATTACCCTTACTTGAGCTTTAGAGTTGTACACATGTTGAATTATCATGCTGATCTCCATAAATATATACATGTATTGTGTGGAAATTAAAATGTTAAAGCCTCAATAATTATTTTTATTTATTGGTTCCATTTGTATCTCAAAGTTTCCTACAACTCCAGAATTCATTTTTCCTTTTGTATAAAACAATGATATCTGTGCACTTTGGGGGGTAGCATTGTAGGAAAAGTTCTTTATGCCTTTTCTATACATTCCTATGTAAATCCCATGTAGCAAGAATAATAAAATCAACTCTGTGATATCACATACTTCCTTCATTCCTTTCAGAGAAAGGACTAGAAATACTCTTAATTAGGAATTTCCTATTTGAATTTTTTCTAGCTAGAATGGTGAATAGCAAGAGGCATTCATGTCAATATTCTGGCCCATTCTTTTCTAAAGCATCAACTAGCATGACATGTAACAACACTATATTTCCTTTATGTTACTGCAATTGACTGGGAAGTAGAGTGAGATGAATGACATTTTTAGAACTGAACACATCTCTAGAGAAGTATAGTTATAACATAACTTTTAATCAGAGTAAGAAAATTCATATAATTTTATTTATAACGTTTAATTGATGATAGTATTGTATTGTTTTCGTTATTTATAAGTATTGTTCCAACAAATTTTCACTGCAGTCCTATGAAATGGATTTCAACATGATTATCAGCGTTGTTTAGCAGATAAAAAAGTTGAGATCAGGGAACTTACTTGCCTGATTCACCCAAGATCACACAGCTTGGAAGTAGTAAAACTAAGCTCTAATTCAGTTGTCTGATTCCAGAGTCTATGTTCTTCACTATCACATTATGCCTCTTCATTTTCAAAAGCTCAACCTCATATACATACATATTTAAAATACATTTATGAATGCTGACTACAGAGAGGATACTAGCTACTAAGTAGTGGCTCCTGTAGTATATATTCATTGGAAAATCATGTATCTTAGCATGATTGTATGTTTAAGTAATTCAGATTCTATACTCATCAGATTTTCTATACAAGGACAGTAGAAGGTTCATCAGCCTGAAATTACTTTTTAAATGATGTAAATGAATTTGGAGTCAATTTGAGAGGATTAAAGGATAATAGGGATTTGCTAAATACTTTGAGATACCAAGGAACCACGAGGGTACTTACAGGATTACACAGGGTATTTAACAGCCTGAATTTTTAATTCTTCTCCTTTATTTTTGAAACTAACTCTAGAGAGAAATGCTGGCCATACCAATGACCAAAGCATACGTGATAATTCTGAAAGCTTATATATTTGTATTAGTGGTATTTTGGTTACTTGTCATTCTTTACTGCTTTTGGATGCCCTATAAGGTTCCATAGTAAAAAGAGGGATGGGAGCCTCGAAAATTGGCAGAGTTCTCTAATGCACTCCCCAGTTAAGACTAAATAAATGTCTGGATTATCTTTTATACAATGTAAGCTTATGCAGAATAGATTGAACAATTGTTTCATGGCTTAAAAGCTCATGAACAACACTAAATGTAATTTTATTTTCATTTATTTCATTTCATTGAGGCTATACATTCACATTTGTTAGGAAGGCTATTATTTAAAAAAGAATTCAGCAATCAAAAAGTGCTGATGAGGATAGGGAGAAGTTGGAACACTTGTGAATTATTGGGAGGGAAATACAAAATGATAGATGCTATGAAAAAATCACACACAATTACCATTCCATTTAGCAATTTTATTTATGAGTATTTACCAAAATGCAGTGAAAGCAAGGACTCAAATACTTATTTATAAAACTGTGTTAATAGTAGCCCCCATAATAGCTCCAATGTGAAAGCGATCCAAATATCCATCACAGAATGCATAAAAAGTGTTATATTTGTACAATAGAATATTATCTGGCCTTATAAAGGCCATAAATTTGAACACAGACTACGATATGGGTGAACCTTGAGGACATTAAGCCAAGTGAAATAAATAACTAAACCACAAAAGAACAAATATTGTGCAACTCTACTTATGTAGGATACTGAAGGTAGTACAATTCATACTGAGAGAAAGAAGAATCATGGTTGTCAGGGGCTGGGGTGGAGATGAGAAAGAATGAGGAATTGGTAGCTAATAGATATTGAGTCTCATTTAAACATTCTGGAGATGAATTATAGTTGTGGCTGCACAACAATATAAATGAGCATAGAATTAATAAAATGGTAAATTATATATATATATATATATCCACAATAAAAATGTTTTGACATCTCCAGTGTAACAATTTAAACATACAGGATAACGATGAAAAATTTACCAAAGACTAATGAGAAAGACATTTATCTGGAAAAGACATTGCCAAGGAAAAAAATATTTGTTAGGAAATGATTGCTTTGGGTAAGGATGTTGGGGTTTCCTTAATAAACAGAATAATTAATAAACACTAAGAATTAAAGGATTCTCTAAGTAATACATAGAAAAAATGCATTAATTTAAAATAATACATCGTTAGTTACTCACTAGACAATTAACATTAAATTATTCATGGATGCTATGGCTAACTTTGTTGTCCTAATACACTAATCGATTTATACAGAATGGTTAAATCAGATCCTGTGCTTGGGTACAGCTCAATTGATTCCTAATAGGCTAAAATTGTTCTTGAATTTCCTTCTAGCTTCAGCAAATGAATCCTGTTTCAGATCCCATGATTACTCACCATTAAAACATTATTTTGTTAAGAACATTCCAAAGCCATGACTTCCAGCCCTTAGTACTATCAACCCAATTTGGAATGATTTAGAAAAGGAAATTGAAGATGGGAAGGGGAAACAAAGGAGGAAGCTACAATGCATGATAAGAAATGTACTCATTATCTTGCCCATGTAATTGTAACCCCTCTGTACGATATTTTAACAATTTAAAAAAAGTATTTAAAAAATTTCAAAAAAAGAAAAGGAAATTGAAATCAAAATCGAAACACCATGAATTATCCAGTGTTTTCCAGGCTTTTACAAACCTGCAAATAAAACCACACCCTTTAAATCTGAGAAAATTCTCTTTCCCATGGTTAACTGAAGCCTGTATTACACACCACCAAGCAGAGAGTCTTAGGATACAATTCACATTATATTTGTGAAAAAATAAATTTTAAGAATTGATATTTAATGGCATGTTAATGAGCTACCAAAGAAGGGTAGATAGTTTCAAATGCTGCTCTACATTGTACAATATCTTACCTGCTTCCTGAAAACTAACTATAATTGTGGAAAGGTCTCTTATATCTTTTTCATTTCCATATTGTATAGGAAATAGAGCTAGAAATTGGCAAACTGAAATAGGAATTATTAAACCTGAATTAAGATTCAAGGACTCTTTCATATATGCAACAAATAGGGTCTTCATAGTAAAGGCTTTTGTTTGTAGCCAAAATACTGTACCATTTTTCAAGTTAAATTTAAAATTGGTTTTACTCCTGATGACTTTTATTTTTAAAAACTTTATTTGACATTTTTGCTTCATGTACTAATGTTCCCACTTCAATTGGAAACTGTAGGACAAGATGATTTGGAGAATATGGAAAAATGCCAGAGTTCCTCAGTGGTTTTTTGAGCATAATGCAAAATGTAAGACTAGTAATTGGAGCCCAAATACTTAAATCAACAATTGACTTTCAGGTTCTCTATATTTTTAATTTGTGGTTTCTTTGTTACTTTTTAGGTTAAAATGTATTTATTTAAAATATGCAACACATTGTCATGATTCAAAATTAAAATTAAAACAATATATAAAATAAAAACGTCTGTGGGGGGGAGGGGGGAGGAGAAGGACTGGGATTGGGGGGGAGGGGGGAGGCTGGGAATGGATGTGAAGGGTAAACAAAGGAGGAGGCTGCAATGCTTGGTAAGAAATGTACGCATTATCCTGCCCATGTAATTGTAACTCCTCTGTACAGTATGTTTACAAATAAAATTAAATTAAATTTAAAAAAAAAGAATTCACCACAAAAAAATGTCTCCTAGGTACTCAGGAGGCTGAGATCTGAGGATCACTGTTCAAAACCAGTCTGGACAAAAAAGTTCCATGAGACTCTTATCTCCAATTAACCACAAAATGCTGAAAGTAGAACTTTGCTTCAAGTGGTAGAACACTAGCCTTGAACAAAAAAAGCTCAAGGAAAATAAAAAATAAAAATAAATAAAAATTCATCTGGTTTTTATTTTTTAAGCACCCAGCTTCATTCTGTAGAATCCATTACCCTCGTATTATTCTTGCAGAGAAAAAGAGTATTTTACGTGCATGCATACGCATATATAAACACATAAAACCAAATACCAAAAACAACTATCCTTTTTTAAAGTCATAATTAAAACACTATACAGACATTCATGGATTTCACATTTTCACCTTAAAATATATCTTAGAGACTGTCATATTAATGCAAAAATTCCATGTATTTATTTGAACTGTGTGTTATTCCAAACTATTGTGGTAGAGCAATTCATTTCAGTTTTTCCAGATAACAATTAGGTTGTTCAACATGTTTTTTTCTTTTACCAACAATTTTTGGTGAACATCTTGTCTCTACATTATTTTATTCTGTATTTTCAAATGTAGCTGAAAAATTAACTTCAATAAGTAGATGTGCTATGAAACAGTGGTTGAGCCCTCATGCATGCTTGATAAAGCAGATTTCCTTTATCTTATCTTCTCAAGTGAGTTTTGAAGGATTACACTTTTCTGAAATGTTCTTCTTCTTCTTCTTCTTCTTCTTCTTCTTCTTCTTCTTCTTCTTCTTCTTCTTCTTCTTCTTCTTCTTCTTCTTCTTCTTCTTCTTCTTCTTCTTCTTCTTCTTCTTCTTCTTCTTCTTCTTCTTCTTCTTCTTCTTCTTCTTCTTCTTCTTCTTCTTCTTCTTCTTCTTCTTCTTCTTCTTCTTCCTTCTTCTTCTTCTTCTTCTTCTTCTTCTTCTTCTTCTTCTTCTTCTTCTTCTTCTTCTTCTTCTTCTTCTTCTTCTTCTTCTTCTTCTTCTTCTTCTTCTTCTTCTTCTTCTTCTTCTTCTTCTTCTTCTTCTTCTTCTTCTTCTTCTTCTTCTTCTTCTTCTTCTTCTTCTTCTTCTTCTTCTTCTTCTTCTTCTTCTTCTTCTTCTTCTTCTTCTTCTTCTTCTTCTTCTTCTTCTTCTTCTTCTTCTTCTTCTTCTTCTTCTTCTTCTTCTTCTTCTTCTTCTTCTTCTTCTTCTTCTTCTTCTTCTTCTTCTTCTTCTTCTTCTTCTTCTTCTTCTTCTTCTTCTTCTTCTTTTTTTGGTCCAGTTGTGGGGCCTGAACTCTGGGCCTGGGCGCTGTCCCTCAGCTCTTCAGCTCAAGGCTAGCACTCTACCACTTGAGCCACAGCGCCACTTCTGGCTTTTTTCTTTTTGCTTATGTGGTGCTGAGGAATCGAACCCAGGGCCTCAGGCATGCAAGGCAAGCGCTCTACCACTGAGCCACCTTCCCATCCTTGTTCTTCATTTTTTATGGTTTTCAAATTTGTTTGCACAGTCCAGTAAATAGTTTTAGTTTTTTAAGTTTTACTTTTCAAATGTTTCGTTTTAACTGTTATTGAAAAACAGAAATATGAATATTATTTGGATAACAGGTGACGTTTTGTTATATGTACACATGGTTTAAATCATTAAGTATACAAACATTTATTATTTTATGAAGAAAATTTTCAATATGTTTTCTTCTAGTTGTTTTCAATGTATGCTATCTGTACTCACTTTATTATTATTGTAGTAGTAGTAGTAGTAGTAGTAGTAGTAGTAGTAGTAGTAGAAGTAGTAGTAATAGTAGGAGGAGGAGGAGGAGGAGTAATCATAGTAGTATTGCTATCTATAGTCACTGTTCAATAATACACAAAACTATTTTATTCCTAACTTGGTATCCATTGATTAACTATTTTTCTCCATCCCAGGTATTAATCACTCCCTGCTGTTATTTTAGCATTTTTTTTCTTGAGTCAGGATCTCTACATTAACTCTGCCTGACCTTGAATTCATGACTCTTCTGCTTCAGATTTCTGAGTGCTGTACAAGAGTGTGCCATCTTCTCCAGATAATTTTAACATTCTTTATTCAAAGAACCATTTCCAATATTTTCTTTGATTACCTTCATTTAACATTTCTATTTTTATTTTTTAAAATTGTTTAAAATTCATTAATTTTCCTTTTAATCAACCACCTTTTAAGTCTTGACTTTAATTTCTCTTGGCATATTTTTGGTTTGTCATTTTATTCTCTTTTAGCTTGAATTCAGATATTTCAATTTTTGTATTTTTTGCTTAAATAAGGGTAAAAGAGTATGGAAACTACCTTAGTCATTGCTCTAGCAAAATCACATAGCTTCTAAAATGTAATATTTCTGCTCTTATTGTTTGTCAGATATTTTTAAACTTTAGGAAGTCATTTTTTTGAATAGTTTGAGAGCAAGTAACTGAAGTACACACGTTTTTTGTTTCTGGTTTTCTTTTTGATTTTTATTTTTATTGAATTGTGATTAATAGAAATGTTTCACAGTGTTTTATATTCCTTATTTCTCAAAAGCTGACATTTTTCTTTCAGCAAAATGCAGTCCTTTTATGGTGAATGTTCGAGGTATCCTTTAATAGCAAATATATTTTATATTTAGTGATATGAAATACAATGTGCAATCAAATAACTGCAGTTCTTGTTAAGCTGTTCTATAAGTTTCCTTTGACTACTAAGTAATCAAGTAAACTTACTGCTAATGACATACTTCTGTGTATAATTTTCTTTTATATTCTTCATTTAGTATGTATTGACTACATATGTTTTAGCCAGGTTATTTGGTGTTTAAATATGTGGTGTATACATATTTATAATTGGTATAACTTCATTGGGAATTGTAACTTTTAGTGTAATGTAATAAAACTATCCATTACTTAAAATTTCTGCATTAGCTTTCAACTTTTCTTATATCAAAGTTATGTGTTCTTCTGTTTTCTTTGTAAACTTTTTTCCTATGCTCTTTTTTTCAGTTTTTGAAAGCTGTTTGTTATTAGCTTTTCTTCACATATTTTGTGATGCCACTTAATAGTCATTCCCTCTCAACGAGTGTATTTAAATAATTTACTTTGTTAAAATTTTATGTAGTGTTTTCTCTGTGTATATATTCTAAAAGTTGCTCATTATATGGATTATTTGCTTTGTTTCTTGTGTTTGTTCTGATAAAGAGATTTGTATTATTTGCTATTTAACTAAATTTTTAAAGAACAATATATTATTTATTACTATCACATAGAATAAATATAATTTCCTGAAATGTTCTTTTCTGGTATGTATTTGTTGATGTTGGTCAATAAAACAAAAGGCATTATACAAATTCTTTAGGAACTTGGATGTTCACAAAGCCTTTGTCAGAGCTGGGGAAGTGAATGTTAACAAAACTACTGGATTTTACAAGATCAAGAAGTGGCAGGTTTTTTAGGAAATCTATTTGATTATCTTACTCACCTGCAGCACATAAAGAAGTAATGTATAGAAAATCACCTAGAGCTAAAATAAACATGAAGAAACTCAAGGGAAGCTGCTATCACTAATCCCAGCATAGTTTCTAAAGTAACTATTCTCATGGTTCCCTGAAACCATTGCAAATCCTCCATCTGTTATATGGTAGTGTGACTGCTCTAATAATTACTATTCCACTGTCTTCATTTAGCAACTAGCTGTCTTCCATCTTCATTATTTCACACAAGACCCTTTTTTAGAAAATTTCAGTATGTAATGACACAAGAAAGAGATTCTCAAAAAATATATTTTCTAAGTATATTTAGTCATTTTATGTATAAAACAACAAAAACTTGCATTAAAGTAGTTCCTTCTTGGAATACTAGAGAGTTGTTTTACCAAACAAAACCTAATAAATATATTATGATAGGGAAATATTACTGAACAGAAATATTAATTTAGCAGCAGTTAATATAATATTTAGATAGGCACAATTTATTTTGCATATGCAAACTCATTTTAACCTAATATTATACTACAGTTTTAAATGCAAGAAACCCAAGTCAGAAAATGTTAAGCAACTTGCTCATGAATATATATAGATAAAAACTAGTAGAGTACAATTTATGCACATGTAATCTGGCTCCATAATCATTATTTTTGAACACTGTACTATTTTATATATTCTATTTCCCTTTCTTCACATTGACTACCATCTTATTTTAGCTAAAAGTACTTTAAAAATATTTGTTATTGTAAAGGTGATGTGCAGAGGGGTTATGGTCACATAAGTCAAACAAAGAGTACTTTTCTTTTGAACAATACCACCCCTTCCCTTGCTGTTCCCAATTTTCCCTCCAAGTATGGCATTGCTAGTAATCAAACCTAGAGCCTCTCACATGCTTGACATAGTTCTTCCACTGCACTATATTCTGATATGTTATTACTTTTGTACTAGATACTGCCAAATAATATTTTACTTCTATTATGTCTTACATTAATTTTAATATCATTTTCCCTGAATATTTTAAATACATCTAAATAGACATATATAAACCCTTACCCTTTTCCCTTCACCAATTAAAATTTATATTTGAAGATGATAAAATATATATTGTGCACATTCAATACTTCATAGTTTCTTACACATATTTAATTGTACATACTAGGGAGCATTGTCATGACATTTGTGTACATGCATAAAATATATTTTAACCATACCCACCCCCTCTATTATTGTTTCTTTTTGTGTGTGTGCTGATACTGGGGTTTGAATGTAGGGCCTTGCACTGTTGCTGGGCTTTTTCACTCATGGCTGGCATTCTACCATTCGAGCTACTTCCACTTTTGGCTTTACATTAGTCAATTAGAGATGGAATCTCTCAGATTTGCCTGCCCAGTTGGCTTGGAACCTCAATACTCAGACTGAAATTCATTTTCAGTATCACGTTGAATCTCTAATAATTTTGTTTGGATTTGTCTATTTTTTCTGACATTAATATAAATACTGAAGCTTTCTTCTGATTGATGCTCTCTCTCTCTCTATATATATATATATATTTCTACTTGATGTTGAATATTTACATATATATCCCAAACAATTATTCACAATCAATCTCCTTCATACATGAAATGCATGTTTATGGACAAATTATAGTTAGTTGTGACTCTTTTATCCACTTTGATAATATCATAAACACCTATGTGTTTATATATAGTCATTTATGTGATTTGATGTAGACCTATATTTTGATACTTGTTTTAGATTTGCTCTTAGTGTTTGCTTTTCATCTGGTTCTGCTTTATTAACACTTTGGGGGAGTTCATTAATAAATTTTTCAGTTCTATTTTTTTGTAGAATTTTAATTTCAGATATTGTTTTAAGGTTTTAAAATTAGTGTACATTAATTATACAAAGAAAATGGTTTCATTAATATACTTTGATCATATCTAGCCAGTAGTCTCCCTTTTACTTTAATGACCTTAGGAGTTTTAAAATTACTTTTGCTGCATTTTTATTGTTAGTACATGTATTTGGTGATTTTCTGCCTTTTCATTCATTAAGATGTATTTCTTTTTCTGCACTGAGAAGAAATAGGAATAGTTTGGAAGTTCACTCTGAAAATTCCAACACTTATGTCATGACAGGATTGTCATCCATAACTTATATTTTCTCTTGAACTGGGATTATATTGTCCTGGTTTTTTTTTCAGACAATTCAAACTGGATTATTGTTTGGACATATTGCTTATTCTATTTCACAGAATAAGCTTTGTCAGACAGTTAATTTGGCTATATCTGGACTAAAGTCTCTCATAATATTTACAAATACTAGCCCTAAACTCAGTTCAGCTTCCCAGGTGTTAGTTACAATTATGTTTAAATATATAATATAACTATTTACCAGAAAAATATAGCAACACAACTGTGTAATTTAAAATCAAATAAAATAATTATGCATGAAACAATCTATTAACAAACGATTTTAAATATTATTTTGAATATTGGTATGTTTAACTGTAGCTTTAGTATATATATAAATGGAAATGACATCCACTTAGAATATCCATACAGTTTCTCTTTATGAAGAAAAACTGAGAAATGCTCATATCTTTTTTCTAGATATTTTTATTGTTTTTCCCTACCATCCCTTCTCTCCACACCTCCCCAACTTCTCCCTCCCCCGCCACGAAATTGTAAAGTCGTTTTCAACATAGTGTCTTGTACATCTCATTGTTAAAATGGGTCAACCTGTATCCTTATTTAAGCATTTTGTTATATCCCTTCCCCTCCCAAAATCATAAAAATGTGTATACAAGATGGAAGACACCAGAATTAAATACAGTGAAAACGGGTTATGCGGTGAGGGAAGCACATACAAAAGAAATGAAAGAATCACAGAGTGCATTATAAGTACATTTAAAAACAATAGCAAGAAGGATAAAACCATTTGTGTCTCTGTCTTGGGAAAAAAGACAGCCTTTTCAGTAAATGGTGCTGGCAAAATTGGTTAAACACTTGTAGAAAACTAAAACTAGATCCGTATATATCACTCTGCACTAGAATCAACTCCAAATGTATCAAAGACCTCGAAATAAAAGCAGACACCCTGACCTGAAAACGTTACAGGAAGGAATAGGAGAAACTCTAGGGTGCCTTAGCATAGGCTGAAATTTTCTTAATAGAGACCCAGAATCACTCATATCTTAACAAACATTTTTCTGTAACTGATAAATCACAATATTTAAAATCACAACATGTAAAATATATAGAATCTTTGAGGTATACTAGTAATGAGGTTAATTTGTGGATGTTATATATAATATTGTGTGTATATACATATATATACAGTTTTTATCTACTTATTGTTTAAAAGCAAATATATAATAAATGATTCATTGTGCATCTTTATATTTTATAACTCCTTACCCATACATATTTAGTACGCTGTTATATTTTGAAAATGAGCTTTCCATAGAAAAAGCACCAAACTGATATATACACAATGAAATTCTATGCATCCATCAGAAAGAATAACATTACCCTATTTGTTAGGAAATGGAAAGGCTTGGAACAAATTATATAAAGTGAAGTAAGCCAAGCCCAAAGAAACATAGGTCCCATGGTTTCCCTTATTTGCAATATCTAGTATATTATGAGTCAAGCAGAAAAGGTCAGATAATGTGATGTTAGGAAAATGAACCCTTATATATGTATTTAAATGTTTTTTTTTTCTTTCATGCATTTGTTTCTAAAGCATTTATAAGATTATTTCTTTGTGGCTTTGTATGTCCCTCCCCCACAGTATAATCCCTGCTTTCACTATATTTGATGGAAAAACAAGTCGTTTAAATAAGGATACAGGTGAACCCGTTGCAACAATGAGGAGTACAAGTTGTCATGTCGAAAATGAGCTTTACAACTTTGGTGAGGGGGAGGGAGGGATTAGGTGGGGGGACAGGGGGAGGCTGGGAAGGGATTTGAAGGGTAAACAAAGGAGGAGGCTGCAATGCTTGATAAGAAATGTACTCATTATCTTGCCCATGTAATTGTAACCCCTCTGTAGTATGTTCACAAAAAATTAAATTAAATTAAAATTAAAAATAAAAAAAGAAAAAGCACCAAACTTAAAGATACTGAATTTAAATAAGTTCAAAATCAATTTTCAGGACATAGAGGTATGTGGAATAGATTTTTTAAAATACCAAAAGCACACCATTTTTTTTTGATTAATGATGTAAAAATCCACAAGAAATAAGAGTATATTTGTAACTTAGACATCTGAACCCCGCGTATACACTAACGTAAATATTGTTTGGTATTTCACTCTTTTAAATAAAGCTACCTCAGTGATCAATATTTTCCGATTTAGTGCTATACAACTTTGTAATTGTAAAGAACAATGGGAAATAAATGATTTAACAAACTGTTCTAAACTCCTTGCTACTCTTCTCAGCTTAAAAATTGCAATTTGTTCTCTTATTCTCCAATAGTACCTATAAAGTAGTGATGTAAATACGTTTGAAGAACAACAGTATGCCCATCCTTTAATAGAGGAATCTAGAGTATTGGGAGACTCAAGGCTGAATATATTGATGCAAACGTTTCTGAAAAGTGGTGTCAAGTTACATTCATATATATTTTGTAACTCTTTCAATGCAGTGACAGTTTATTTCCTTATTATAGTTTGGAACACATTCATAGTGATCTCTAAAATGCTAGAATTCTCATTCATGAGAATTCTGATGTTTTGAGAGGGGGAAGAAATGAAAAATAGACATGACACTTAGTGAATTCATTATAAGTAGCTACATTTTCTACCTTAAATTGATCTCAGTATATATTTTGAAAAGGACTGCTGTGGGTTTTTTTTTTGAAGAAAAAAGATGATAGAAAATTATGGTTATTAGAGCAGGAAGTTTATATATATATATATGTATATACATATATATGTATGTATGTATATATATATATGTTTATATATACATATATATAAACTTCCTGCTCTAATAACCATAGTATATCTCATTATATATATATATATATATATATATATATATATATATATATATATATACCACGAGGGAATGTGGAATATGCTATGGTGTACCAAAGAAGGAACTTTTGCAAACTCACATATTTCCTAGGTTTGAACTTATTTGCAGGGCCTGTTTTCTATTATTGAGATTGTATACCAGCAATTGTGTCAAGCAATTGAAAGACTGTGGGTTGAAATTTTCAGAGCTTCTCTAAGAAAAGAGTTTGTGCTTCAGCTAGTGTTAAATCTGGTGCCAAATTTCAGTGGGAGTCAAATTCACATAATCTGGATTTTATTTAGAGGTTCTCCTAATATGGTAATACTTCACATTGCTCTATTGTCTTAAAATTTCTGTTTCAAACAGTTATATTACTTGATTAAAACCACATTAAAAACAATTAGAGATTTATAAATAATGCTTTGCAAAGACTTGTTATAAATCATAGCTCCCCAAACAAAATTTTGGGAATATTGTAGATATTTTGGTTTTCATATTGGAATGTTAGATACCTTCATACTACTTGGTAAGAAATTTGTCTTTCCTTTCAATAGGCTTTTAATCAGTGATTTCCTTTGATTTTTCTGTAATGCATATATGTATGTACCTTTGGTGGATACCTTTGTTCTTAAATCTGAGGTTGCATAAATTTCACCATTATGGAAAAGTTTCCTTTGAGTCTTGAATACTTCTTCTATTTGATTTTCGGTTACTTTTTTGGTGCCTGCACTGGGGCTAGAACTCAGTTCTCTCTTACCTCACTCTGCCACTTGTACCATGCCTCAATTTTGGGCTTTTTACTGCTTAATTGGAGATAAAAGTCTAGAGCATTTGTTTGCCTGAGCTGGCTTCAAACTATGATTCTTAGATCTCAGCCTCTTGAATAGTTCAAGAAGTCACCAGTGCCCATATTTCTCCGTTGTTTTTTTTGGGGAGGTCCAGTCGTGGGGCCTGAACTCTGGGCCTGGGCGCTATCGCTCAGCTCTTCAGCTCAAGGCTAGCGCTCTACCACTTGAGCCACAGCTCCACTTCCGGATTTTTTCTTTTTGCTTATGTGGTGCTGAGGAATCGAACCCAGGGCCTCAGGCATGCAAGGCAAGTGCTCTACCACTGAGCCACCTTCCCAGCCCCCCCTCATATTTCTCTTTTGTTAAAAAAAACCTACAAGAGAATTAATATATTTATTTCATTATATTCATCTTGGTGTTTAAACCTTGCTTCAGTTTATCAATATTATTTTATGTCACAGCCTATATTGAATTCTCTAATTCTATCTTTAACCTTGACTAATTATGCTATGCAATCAATCCATTAAAATTTCTATGTCAAAAATACATTTTAGCTTCTAGATGTTTATTTTGGTGAAATCAACCTGTTAAAAACCTAAGTGCCAAAGTTTTCTTAAAATGTTGATTCTTTCTTCTGTTTAAAATAGTTGTGCAATTTTTTCATATATCATTAGTTTGTTAACTAAGATTCTGAACAGATAGATAAAAGCAGATATCACTATCAAGAATATGTGGTAAGTGAGTTGTTTCATTGCATTCTTTGAAATTTAAAAAGTAAATTACCTTAAGTGGGTCTTGGTTCACCCTGTGAGAATCATTTACCATGTTAGTCATAGAAATATCCACACCCTCCCAGTGATTTTGTACTTGATGATATCACATATTCTTAGATTATTACTGACTCAGAATTAATTTAAGCCAATTTCCTGAATGCATGTACTATATTGGTTCTAATAATTCTGCTCTGGGAACAGGTAAGGAATGGAACAAAGTTCTGAAGCATTTATTTTCTTAAATGGATAGCAACATTTTTTATTGTTCTTGTGGTCAATGGATGTGTTTTATTGAGGGTCCCATTTTATGTGAAGAGTTAACTGTAGGTTCCAATCTTTAGGCAGATTCTCTTTTCAACTTCCCAGTTGCATGGTCTCAAGGTCTTAAATCTGATCTTTACATGTTTTATTTTGTTATGCAAAAACAACTTCATTTTCCAATAACCTCTATCTTTTTCTCACTCATCTTTTCCTGGGGTGTAAATATTATCAGTAAAAATTCCTTTTTGGCTCTGGCTTTCCTTTTACATCCTACTTCCTCTCCCTCTCTTTGTCTTCCTCTTCCTCCTCTCTGTCTACTTTTGTACATCTTCATGTTTTGCATAAAACATTTATATTTCTTTCTGTGGCATCAGCTTTAAATTTTGTAAACTATATTTTATCTGTCATTTCCAACCTGCTTGTAGGTAATATTCAAAAACTGATATTAAAGTGACTAGATATTATTTTACTAAATAAAATTAAGATGCAATTTTTTAGATTTTCCAACTAAATTCATAACTAAAATCTGCATATAAAGCAGAGCATATATTTAATCATGTCTTCTGAGATACAGACGAGCATGAAAAAATTCAGAGAAAAGTTTGAACAATGCCTTTTCTTCAATGGGAAAAGTATAAGCATTATACAGGAGATTTTCCAAGGAAAATATAAATTATTACAAATGTATGATGCTTTACAGTAGTAAAAATATTTGTTAATTATCTAAGTTCTTACTCAAAAAATATGAGGCTATAAATGGCTTGGTCACATTTTTATATGGAGATACTAATGTTCAGATGAAGTAAATTATTTTATCAGTTCAAATGTTTAGAGTAGTAAGAATATTCCTTAAAAATATTTCTACATGCTCTCATCCAACATATCAATTATCTCAAAAGGCAAGATCAAACTTCAATCTTGTTAAAATTATTGTTTCTTATATTGTATGTATAAGCATTAATTTGATGAATGTGATTTATAACTAATTTTTATTTTTATTTTATCCAGTACATTGTTCACACTTTCACTAAATGGCTTTGTGTTTGTGTGTGTGTGTGTGTGTGTGTGTGTGAATTTTTTGTTTTGTTTTTCTTTTTCATGAACATTGAATCCAGGGCCTCATGCAGGCTAAGTAAGCACTGTAACACTTAATTAATAGATCTGGAGGGCTGGTTTTAAAACATATATTTAGAATTTTAGAGAAGACAAACATTTCTGCTACTCCTTTTTGTTAGAGGAAATTAAACAAAAGGTAAAATCTTTGAGTCACAATAGTCATTGTTACACTGCAAGATTGCGTAGGCTCAATATAAGGTAATGAGGAAAAATGGAAATGAAATCATCCTCGGTAAACTATGTACAATGTCTCATAACTGTAATCTTAGGTATTAGTGAGGCAAAGATGGGAGAGATCATAGTTCTTGGACAACCAGGGCAAAAAAAATTCTCATGACGCTTATCTCAACCAGTGCAAAGGGGGATGGCTATATCATCCTCCAGATCTATGGGTTAATCACAATAGCTGGTCACAGTGGCCCTCCTGACATTCTAGATATGCGATATCACATGTAGAAAGATCACAGTCCAGGCTAACCCACAGGTAAAGCAGGATCCTATTTTGGAAATAACCAATCTAAAAATGAGCTAGTAGAAATGGCTCAAATGCTAGAACATTTCCCTAGTAATCATACAGTCTTAAACTACAACTCAAGTACTGTAAAAAAAAATCTGTAATAAATAACAGATTAAGAGGCTATTACTCATTGACTTACTCATATTCCTGTAACCCCTCTGTACAGCATCTTTACAATAAAAGAGGCTATTGAGAAACTATGTATTAGGAAAACAGGAAAAGGTGATCTAAATGATTCACAAATTCACAATCTTAAAAGTTAATTAAAAGGCTAGTTATGCTGTTCAGTGGGTATGTGTTTACATACACAAGGCTCTCGGTTTGACCCCCAGCACCACTAAAACCGATTCAAAGCCGGGTGCCCCTCATTCATGCCTGAAATCCTAACTACTCAGTTGGCTGAAATCTGAGGATCATGATTCAAAGACAGCCCAGGCAGAGAAGTCCATGAGACTCCAATTTCCAACTGACTTCCAAAGGAGAAATGTGGAGCTGTTGCTAAAGTGGTAGATTACTAGACTACACCGGTTACACACACACTCAATAATTAGTACTATTTGATTTTATGAAATCAAGTATTTATTAAACAAGGATCTATATGTGAAGCTTCAGAAAGTTATTACACAAAATAAAGAAGTATCACTTCTCACATTTTCTTTTTTTTCTTTTTTTTATTTATTTTTGGTGAACATACTGTACAGAGGGGTTACAATTACATGGGCAAGATAATGAGTACATTTCTTAACAAGCATTGCAGCCTCCTCCTTTGTTTACCCTTCACATACCTTCCCTACCCCCCCACCCCACACAATCCAACGCCCCCCCCTGCAACAAAGTTGTAAAGTTCGTTTTCGACATGACAACTTGTACTTCTCAATGTTGCAAAAGGTCCACCTGTATCCTTAAACGACTTGTTTTTCCCCATCTCCTCCACAAATTATACCGACATCAAATATAGTGAAAGCAGGGGTTATACTATGGGGGAGGGACATACAAAGCAACAAAGAAATAATCTTATAAATGCGTTAGAAACAAATGCATGAAAGAAAAAAAAACACTGAAATACATATCTAAGGGGTCATTTTCCTAACATCGCATTATCTGACATTTTCTATTTGACTCAGACATATACTAGATATTGCAAATAAGGGAAACCATGGGACCTATGTTTCTTTGGGCTTGGCTTACTTCACTTAATATAATTTTTTCCAAGCCTTTCCATTTCCTAACAAATGGGGAAAAGTCATTCTTTCTGATGGAGGCATAGAATTCCATTGTGTACATATACAACATTTCTTGATCCATTCATCTACTGAGGGGCATCGGGGTTGGTTCCATATGTTAGATATGGTAAATAATGCTGCAATAAACATAGTTGTGCTAGTAGCTTTATTGTGGTCTTGTTTGTAAACATTTGGGTAAATGCCCAAAAGTGGGATTGCTGGGTCACAGAGGAGCTCTATGTGAAGTCTTTTGAGGAACCTCCATACTGCTTTCCAAAGTGGTTGAACAAGTTTACCTTCCCACCAACAATGAAGTAAGGTTCCTTTCTGTCCACATCCCCTCCAGCATCTCTTGTTGTTAGAGATCTTGATTATAGCCATTCTAACTGGGGTGAGGTAGTATCTCAATGTTGTTTTGATTTGCATTTCTTTTATGGCTAGGGAGATTGAGCATTTCTTCATATGTCTATTGGCCATCCTCCTTTCTTCTTCAGAGAAGTTACTTTTTCAGTCTTTACCCACTTACTTATTGGGCAGTTGTTTCTTGAGGATTTGTTGTTGGGGGATTTAATTTTTTGAGTTCCAAGTATATTTTAGATATGAGACCCTTGTCTGTTGTATGGCTAGTGAAGATCTTCTCCCAATCCATGGGCTTTCTATTGATCTTGCTAGCTATGTCCTTTCCCATGCAGAAGCTCTGCAACCTTATGCAATCCCATTTGTCCAACCTTTCTTTGATTTGTTGTGCTTCCAGGTCTCTATTCAGAAAATTTCGGCCTGAGCCAAGGAGACCTAGCTTTTCTCCAATTCCATCCTGTAGTGTTTTCAGAGTGTCTGCTTTGTCTATGAGGTCTTTGATCCATTTGGAGTTGATTCTGGTGCAGGTTGATATATAAGGATCTAGCCTTAGTTTTCTACAAGTAGTTAACCAATTTTGCCAGCACCATTTACTGAAGAGGCTGTCTTTCTTCCATTCTATTTGTTTAGATCCCTTATCATTTCTGGGTTTTCAATTCTATTCCATTGTTCCTGAGGTCTGTTCTTGTACCAGTACCAAGCTGTTTTGATTACTATGGCTTCATAGTAAAGTTTGAAATTTGGTATTGATATTCCACCAGAAGTGTTCTTTCCGTTGAAGAGCGTTTTTGCTATTCGGGGTCTTTTATTGTTCCATATGAATGTTTGGATTGCCTCTACTATTTCCTTGAAGCATGAGGTTGGAATTTTGATAGGTATCGCGTTGAATTTGTAGATAGCCTTGGGAAGTATTGCCATTTTCACGATGTTAATCTTTCCAGTCCAGGAGCATGGGAGGTTTTGACATTTTCTAAGTTCAGTTTTGATTTCCTTTTTCAAGATTTTAAAGTTTTCATCATAGAGGTCCTTCACTTCTTTGGTTAAGTTAATTCCTAGGTATTTTATTTTTTGTGCCGCTATTAAAATGGAGTTGCTTTCCTAATTTCAACCACACTTTTCTCATTGTTGTCATACAGAAAGGTCATTGATTTTGGGGGGTTAATTTTATACCCTGTAACTTTGCCAAAGTTTTGAATCAGCTTGAGTAATTTGGGAGTGGAGTCTATGGGATTCTTTAAATACAAGATCATGTCATCTGCAAAGAGGGAGAGTTTTATCTCTTCTATCCCTATTTGGATCTCCTTTATGTTTGGATGTTGTCTTATTGCTGTAGCTAGGCATTCTAATACTAGATTGAGGAGAAGTGGAGAGAAGGGACATCCCTGTCTTGTTCCTGAGTTAAGAGGAAATGGCTTTAGTTTTTCACCATTAAGTATAATGCTGGCTGTAGGTTTGTCACATACAGCCTTTATTGTATTAAGGAATGTTCCATGGATTCCTAATTTTTCCAAAACCTTCATCATAAAGGGGTGTTGGGTCTTGTCGAATGCTTTTTCTGCATCTATTGAGATAACCATGTGGTTATTCTTGCTCTTGTTGATGTGATGAATAATATTAATTTATTTGCGTATATTAAACCAGCTTTGCATCCGTGAAATGAATCCTGTTTGATCGTGGTGTATGATTTTTTGGATGAATGGTTGAAGTCGATTGGCAAAAATTTTGTTGAGAAGTTTTGAATAAATGTTCATCAAAGAAATGGGTCTATAGTTCTCTTTCTTTGATGAGTCCCTGCCTGGTTTTGGGATGAGGGTTATGATGGCTTCATAGAATGTGTTCGTTAGTGAACTATCATTTAATTTCATTGAAGAGTTGGAGGCATATTGGTGTGAGCTCTGCTTTGAAGGCCTTGTAGAATTCTGCTGTAAAACCATCTGGTCCTGGACTTTTCTTAGCTGGGAGGTCTCTTATTGCTGTTTCTATTTCAATGCTTGATATGGGCCTGTTAAGATGGTTTAACTCTTCTTGGTTTAGTTTTGGCATGTCAATATTTGCTAGGAAAAGGTCCATTTCTGTCAAGTTCTCAAACTTATTAGCATAAAGTTTTGAGAAGTATTTCCTTATAATGTCCTGAATCTTGGTTGTTTCCGTGGTGATGTTTCCCTTCTCATCTCTAAGTTTATTAATTTGATGTGTTATCTTCTTTTCCTGGTAAGATTTGCTAAAGGTCTGTGAATTTTGTTAAATTTTTCGAAGAACCAACTATTTTTTGTTGATTCTTTCTACAGTTTTTTGGATTCTAATTCATTTAATTCTGATTTAATTTTGATTATTTCTTTCCGTCTACTGGATTGGGGTTTATCTTGCTGCTCTTTTTCAAGGAGGTTTAGATGTGTCATTAAATTGTTGGTTTCAGAACTCTCCAATTTGTTGATGTAGGAACTCAGAACTATAAAGTTGCCTCTGAGTACTGCCTTTGCTGTGTCACAGAGGAGCTGGTAATTTGTGTGTTCATTTTTGTTGAATATCATGAACGTTTGTATTTTCTTTCTAATCTCTTCCATGACCCACTCGTGATTCAGCAGTGTGTTTTTCAGTCTCCATGAGTTATCGGACTTTCTTTGGTGGCTTTTGATGTTGAGTTGTAATTTTATTCCCTTGTGGTCAGAGAGAATTCAAGGTATAACTTCAATGTTTCTGAATTTGGACAAGTTTGCTTTGTGACCTAAAATGTGGTCTATTTTAGACAATATTCCATGTTCTGCTGAGAAAGACATGTATTTTGATGCTGCTGGGTGAAATATTCGGTAGATGTCTGTTAAATCTAATTGATCTATGCAGCTGTTTAGATCTGCAGTTTCTCTGTTGAGTTTTTGCCGAGTTGATCTATCTAGTGGGGAGAGTGGTGTGTTAAAATCCCCAACAATTAATGTCTTTGGATCTATGTGGGATTTGAGGGAAAGTAGTGTTTCTTGGATAAATTTGGGTGCTCCATTGTTTGGTGAATTGATATTCAGAATTTTAATATCCTCCTGAAGGAGAGATTCCTTAATTAGCATGTAATGACCTTTTTTATCTCCTCTCATGAATTTTAATATGAAGTCTATTTCATCTGATATTAGGATTGCAACTCCCACCTTTTTATGGGGGCTGTTTGCTTGGTAGATTTTGCTCCAGTCTTTAACATTGAAAATGTGTTTGTTTTTATGGGCAAGATGTGACTCCTTAGGGCAGCAGATAGAAGGATCTTGTTTTTTAATCCAACTAGACAGTCTATGTAGCTTAATTGGACAGTTAAGTCCGTTAATGTTAATAGATAGGACTCATAGGTATTTGGGAGTTCCTGCCATGTTATCTACATTCTTGGGGGCTGCGAAAACTGGGTTCTTCCTATGGTTATTGGATTCTCAGTTTGAGTGCAGCTTCTTGGCCTTTATTGTGGTCTTGTTGGTTTTCTATGTGTAGGACATCTTTAAGAATCTTTTGTAGGGCTGGATTGGTGGAGATGTATTTTTTCAATTTTTCTTTGCTATGGAAGTTTTTTATTTGGCCTTCAGTTATGAAGGAGATTTTAGCTGGGTACAGTATTCTTGGTTGATAGTTGTTGGATTTTAGGGCCTGGCATACATCCTTCCAGGCTCTTCTTGCTTTGATTGTCTATGCTGAGAAATCTGAGGTGATTCTGATTGGTTTCCCTTTATAGGTGATTAATCTTTTCTCCTTCACAGTTTAAGGATGTTTTCCTTGGTCTGTATTGATCCTGTGTGGATTATAATGTGATGGTGGGATGTCCTATTCTGGTCTGGTCTATTTGGAGTTCTATAAGCTTCTTGTATTTGAATAGGCCTATCTTTTTGCATGTTTGGGAAGTTCTCTGCTAGGATCCTGTTAAACAAATTTCCTAGACCATTAACTTCTGTTTCTAGGTGCTCCTCTACACCCATTATCCTTAGATTAGGCCTTCTGAGGATGTCTTCCAAGTGTTGGATAGATCTCTCATACTTCTTGGATTTGTCTTAGATGGTTGTGTGTTCTTTCTCTATAATATCTAGGCTGTCTTCAGTCCCCTAGATTCGATCTTCGTCATGGTCTAATCTGCTGTCAAGACTTTCTACTTTGTTTTTTATTTATTTTCCTTCTAATTGGTCAGCTTTGATGGCTTCAAATTCTTTGTTGAAGGTCTTTTAGATCTTGTATGAACTTCTTTACTTCCTTAATTTGGTGTTCAGTGTTTATTCTCAAATCACTTAGTTGAATGGTTGTGGTTTCCTTGGACTCCCATTCTTTCTCTTGGGTTCCATTCAGTATTCCCTTTGTGGTATCCCTGACTTCCTTCAGCTCTTTGTTAATGGATCCAATGAATGCCTTTAGTGATCTTTGTGTATTCTCATCCTGCTCTCTCAATTCCTGTGTTACTCTTTGTTTAGCTTCCTCTCGCTCCCATTCATGCAATTCCTGTAGTTCTCTTTGAGTGTTCTCAGCCTGTTCATGCCATTCCTGCCTTTCTCTTTGAGTATTCTCAAGTTGCTCACGAAAATCCTGTATCAGTTTTTGAGTAGCTTCCTCACGCTCATGATATTCCTTTATAAACCTTTGGATTGCCTCCTTTCTCTCCCTCTCACACTCATACAGAGTCCTTTGTAGGTTTTCAATCTTTTCCTGCATTGACCTATTGTTTGCCTCCTCTCTCTCCCTATCAGGCTCATACAGAGTGCTTTGTATGTTTTCAATCTTTTCATTTATCATGTTTGCCAGCAGTGTTTGTAGAGCTATTTTGGAACTCTCCTCTGGATTATTCATTATCTGTTTTGTCCCCCGATTATCAAGAGTGGGAATTGAGATACCCAGACTTGCCATTTTTCTTGTGTTTTTCGGCTTACTCCGCCCATTTGGGATGAAAATAGCACCAGTTTTATGCTAGAACACTATGTTACGGCAAGCATCAACCAAAGTCTGAATTTGCACAATCAATAGTCTACAGATATAATCTAGTTCAACAGATACATCTATTCAACATCAAACAACTATATATTAATGGGCTACGAACCGCAAAGAAGAATTTGGAAAACCAGAAATTATTAGGGTTAAGGAGAGATGTGGGTAAAAAATAGGAATATAGTGATTTGGGAAGCCATGGGGAGAGTTAACTAAGTTGTAATCTCAAAGCAGGAAAAAGGTTGGATAGGATGAAAGTAGAGAGAGAGAAAAAAAGTATAAGGAGAAAGGGAAAGAAAAGAGACCAGAAAAATAGAATAGTAAAAATTAATAATATTATGCAGAAATGAAAACAATCTATTCAGAGAAGAACGTGAATATAATGAGAAAGGGGAGGGATACAAAGGAGATGTGAAAAACTTAAAAATGCTTAAAATATTATATAGGTATAAAGTGGTAGTACTGCTATTAAGGAATTTAAGTCTCAGAGGTTTTGAATTGAGTAATAAATTTGTGTATTAAGTGTGTACACAATGGGGGATAGGGTCTAATAGTCAATTACAAGTTTATCTGAGGATGTGCAGGACAACAATTAAGTCACATAAAGAACGAAAGAGAAGAAAAGGTGAAAAAGATAAGAAAGGAAGAAAAAAAGATCAGAAGTTCAATAGAGCTAAAAAAAACAAAAAGAAATTTAAAAAAAAAGAAAGAAAAAAGTAAGAAAAATGCACACACACATGTATCCCTAAAATAAAAATTATAAAAGGAATAAAAAGTTACTAGAAAACAATTTTTTTCAAAAGAGGTAAAAATTAAAGATTAAAAAAATTTTAGAAAAGAAAAAAATTTTTTTATAAAAGGTACCAAAAAAAAAAAAAAATAAAGAAGAAGAAGTTGAATAGAAAAAAAAAGTTGTTTTTTTGGGAGGGGTGGGAAAAATCCTGTATCTCCCTTGTGTCCGTAAACAGCCTCTTGTTGGAGTCTCTGTTCTGCTTGTGGTCCTGTGGCTTGGTTGGTTTCTTAGGTTAGTTTGTTGGAATAGGCAGAAAAATGCTATGCTTTACCCAGGATTTTGCAATCCTCCTCCCAGGCTGGTTCAATGGGAGGCGGATCTGCTTTGAGTATCACAAAAGAGGGAGATGGCTTTTTCCTCAAGTTTCGAGATGCTGTGATGAGGCTAGGTTCTGGGTAGAGTTGAGGCCTTTCAACAAACAGTAGC
The DNA here is from genome assembly GCF_024711535.1 of Dipodomys merriami. Lineage (NCBI taxonomy): Eukaryota > Metazoa > Chordata > Mammalia > Rodentia > Heteromyidae > Dipodomys > Dipodomys merriami. Next base: position 32,621,711 of record NW_027204492.1, on the reverse strand, counting down.
TTTTGCTGGGGGCTAGTTTGTGAGAATCTCACAGAGCCCAGCCTGGAGCCATTCTCAGGGTTTCTGTTTACTGAATTTCAGTTGATTGTCATAGCTGCTAAAGGGAGTTGCAACCTCTGGCTTTGATTACCCAGTGAAGAAAGCCACTCTTAGGATTGGCGCCCGAGCTGGGTGACTTTTCCCTGCGTGGAGCTGAGTCTGGCAGGTCAGGTTAAGTTCTTGTGATCTGCTAAATGACTCTATTTTTATTCCAAGGCCTGAGTTGGAGCTAGCAGCTCCGCCGAGCCTTTTCGGTATCCAAGATGGAGATCTCCCGTACTGGGGGGGGGGTGGGAAGGGTGGCCTTCCCTCCTCTGCCCCCTGAGAAGGAGTGAGGACATCAGGCTTCTACTCATGCCGAGTCTTGGTTCCTGGGTCGTCTCTGGTCTGCGAACTGCAGGATGAAAATGTCTGCTCCTTGTCGGTTCTTGCTGGTGTTGAGTAGAATCCACTCGCCCACTGTGTCTCACTCCTTCCTCCAGGACTCTCTGTGATTCAGGTATGGCGTCTGTGGCTGTCGCAGCCACCACTGCCGCCGCAGCCGTGGCAGCTGCTGGCACGAGTTCAGATATGTCTCCTTGCCTGTATTTTCCCTCTCTGGCCTAGTTCTCCTGTGATAGTACACTTGGTGTGATTCTATGGCTTAGGACTGTTCACTGGAACTCTAAAACTGCTTTCTATGCGAGAGCTTGTTTAGCCTCCAGCTTCTCCTCTGCCATCTTCCCAGAACTCACCACTTCTCATATTTTCCAAGTTTAATGAAGGATCGCTTAAAGTCACAAATTATCATGCAATAAATGTTTTATTATTCATTTAATTAATGCATCAAGATAGAATGTGGGCTTAGTAGAATGGAAATGCTATTTGCAAAGGGACATGGGATTAGCTATCAAAATTGATTCATTATTCTCATTAGTTCTAAAGAACATATGTATAAAATTTCAACTCTGTTTTCATTAACATATAAAAGAATTTTACATTGATGTCTTGCAAATGTACCTTGAAGCATTAATATCTACTTGCCCCAATACTTCATGATTTTCTCAAGGTTGTAGACTCCATTCTTTCCTATCTACACAAACAAATCATCTTCTGTGCTGTACTATATCTTTCTTATAGTGAATATAGAATATAGATATTTGGACAGCCCCAAGCATTGTAGGAAACAATCCAAAGAACATGAAGAGAGGTATGGTAAAGCAAGGAAAACTACAGTGCTAGCAGTGGTCACTTGATTATGCTGCAGTATAGGAACAAGGGCAAAGAAAGTCAGGAAAAAAGTTGTAACCAAGTAACTTGGTAACCAGAGCATGAACACCATCTATAGCTATAGTGACAGGAAGAAAGGCCTGGGAAATAATAAAGCAGTTGCAGTAGACTGAGTTATATTTTTGATGTGTGGAAATGAGTGGAAAATGATCATAACATTGTAATGCTTGATTTCAGGAGAAATGACTCTTGCCTTCCTACAGGCACAGAAAAGATTATTTCTAGTTTCACCTCTGTGCCTTTGAACAGAAAAAGTGCAGTAATTAGATACGTTTGAAACTAAAGCTATGTCTGAAAAAAATCACCCACATGCACCCACATTTGAACAAGAAAAAAAAACAATGAAACCAGTTAGGATGATATTGAACACTTCAAAGTGAAAGTGTTTCATTTAAGTCATATATTACACATGTTTGTTTACTAAAAGTGTCTTGAATACTTTCTTGTCAAGTATTGCCTTGTGTCTTATCACACACTTAAGATGCAAACTGAATAACAGGTATTCCTAAGTCAAGAGCTTCTATATATTTTTCATCAAGAAACAGGCAACTCCTTTGTTTTGCCTCATTTCTGTGTTTAAAATCAATCAGGGAAATATAAAGAAAGCAGTATTAGTGGGCTGCAGAAAATGTGGTAAAATTTAAAAGTACTTTAATAAGACACATAGAAGTTTCATTTATTGAAAGAACCCTAATTTTTATTAATTTAGATAGGTTAGAATCAAGACATAATTTTCTGTATACAATAGTCACAATGGCAAAAACTGGATTAGTTGGTTTCTTGATAGGGGCACCATAAATGAACAACACTACAAAACCAAAGTTTTACCTTAGCTATTGCCCTTGCTAGTAAGAAAAAGAAAATTCACAAGTGAATACTAGGCCTCGAAACCTGGGTTTAGGTTGCAACATCCATTAGCTTAATCATGTCAATGTGGTGACTTCAGTTTTTTGTCCATCAGCTAGTCTTTATGTGGGTTTGCAGTAATAATGTATTTCTCACACTTTAAAGAGAAGTAGTGTGATGTGAAATTACCTTCACAATGCATTTTTAAGATGACACTGACTACTAAGCTATCAGCTCAAATTCTTGTTTATGGGAAAAGTAGAAGACTTACCATTTTCTTTGGCAGTTTTCACTGCTATAATTTTATGTGGTAATATCATCTCTAAATGGTAAAATGACACCATGTAACTCTGCTAAGTGAAGGAAATGAAATGCAGGATGAAAACTTTCTACAAGAAAAATGAGTTGAAAGATAAGATGGAAATGTATTCTGGCCAAGTAGAAAGATACTGTAACTGTCTTTTATCTGGTTCATATTCTTCTATTCCTATAAAATATAAGTTGTTGCAACATGTTTGTTTTGGAGATACAGTCCAAATACTTGCATATATAGGGCAGATGTGAAAATGCTTTTATTACTGGATAAGTATTTCTTCAAAGCCTATTAGACATACTGAGTAGAATTCCTTGGAAAATGCTGACAAGATTTCAGAGAGTTGCTTTGCATATCATGTTTACACAAGTTCCATCTCATATACACAGAAAGTAAAAGTTTCAGATTTTCACTTAGAGGTATCAATTCCAATCAACATATTATTGAATCCTTTTTTATAACTTTTATGATGCTTTCTACTTAACTACAGAGTTTGTTTACTTTTATTGTGATTATTGGTTATATTTGGTCTACTCTATTGTCTTAAGTGTTGTTTCCTACAATCAAGTGTTTGACAAAATGAACTGCAGGAAGCTGAAGCATGTCTTGATGGGAGGTGGGTTAAAAGAAGTGGGTTGAATAAATGGAGAGAGGAATGCTGGATAAATACATAATATTCAATGTAAATAAGTGAGAAATGTAACCAGGAAGCAAGGTGAGAGGTGGTGATGATATAGGTAGGGAGAGGAATCATGAAATGACTCATACAAGACACATTATCTATAAAAATAGTCATGTTAGATAAAACAGTTTGTTATTTTTCTCATCCTTTTCTGGTTCTTTTCTTTTGTCTTATTTCCTTTAGTAGAGAGTTTAGAACTCTCTCTATATCTCTATCTACCTGTATAGCTAGAGATATAGATATAACTATATAGATAGATAGATAGATCACTTAGTAAATACATGATTTACAAATATTTTCTTCTCTTTTTAGTTGTGTTTCACTCTGTTGGTATGTCTTTTGGTACATAGAAATTTTGAATTTTTATATGGCCTTACTTATTTTTTTAATGTTTCTTTTTTAGTATCGTATACAAATAATTAAGGCATTTACAGATTTACATTTTTCTCTCAATATGAAATTCCATAAGTTTTGGTGTGAGTCAACACAGTGTTTCACTATGTAGCTTGTACAGGCCTTAATCTTGTAATCCTTCTTAGTTTCCTTGGTACTGTGATTATAGGGGTGTGCTATCATGCCCAACAGATTCTGTTTTCATTTTAATTTATTTTGTTTCATAATTTCTTTATTAACCCATTTTTATTGTAAAGGTCATGTAAGGAGGGGTTACAGTTACATAGGTCAGGTAATGAGTACATTCTTTTTGAAAAGTATCACCCTCCCTCATTTTCTCCCAGATTTTTCCCTCCCCTGACCTTCCTCCACCCAAGTATTATAGTTCATTTCCAACACAATTTCTAGTGAGTATCACTACTGAATCAGTTCACACTTTGTTTAAAAAATACATATACTGTCTATCCCGGGGCTTGAACTTGAGGCTTAACCACTGTCCCTGAGCTTTTTGTCTGGAGGCTAGCACTCTACCACTTGATCCAGCTTCACTTCCAACATTTTTTTGAGTAGTGCATAATTGGAGATGAGCGTCTTATAGACTTTCTTGCCCTGTCTGGCAGATCTCAGCCTCCTGAGCAGTCAGGATTATAGGCATGAGACACCAGTGCCAGATATAAATATATGTTTAAATTTATATATGTGTGAAATTTCCACACTTTTTACTGCTGCTATCTTCTAGCTTCATTCCATTCTTATCAAAGAAAACATTTCATAAGACTTTAAGCTGTGTGTATTTAGTAAGAATTGTTTGGGACTTTAAAATATGTTGTAGCTCTGAGATGTTTTCCATGTATATGTGAGAAAATTTTGTATTTTGTTGTCTGGAATGGAGTGTCACATATACATATGACATTCATATCACTTTCTAAATTACTAGTAGTAATTGACATCTGTTCAAATACCCTGTGGACAACTTGTTTCTCAGGATTTCCTTTTAAGGTGTTTGTCATTCCTTTACTTCTCAAACTGATAGGCACTGTCTTAAGTATGTATGAGTTTAAATATTTTCTGCTACTGGCTTCTTTTTATAAAATTATACCTTTGACAAAGATGAGCTGGATATACCTGAGATCGAACAAATATGAGCTAACAATTGTTGTTTTGCACTGGATCACCAGAGAGGGAGATAATGACACTTTTCGGAGATTAGGGGCTTTGAAAGAACCTTCAACTCTGCTCTGCACCCCCACATACACAAGGGACTGTTGGTTTTTCGACGTTATTACAATTTGCTCATTTTCAAAGCTATTGTATACCTATTATAATGGAGGGGCCTATGAACTGATCTGTTAAAACAGTCACAGAGCCTACTGTCATTCCAGATTATTTCATAGAAAAAAAATGCTTCCTGAATTGCTCCACATCTCTAGTTAATTTCCAGAGTTCTAAAAATGTTGATTGTGAATGGTTTTTCCAATGTTAGTGGTAATTATTATTTTATATATTTATCAGTTATTTTACAAATTAAATTATATATTCCTTACATATTTTATTCCTTTAATGAATGTTATACTACTTTATATCATAAGCACCTTACAAGAATATACTTTTATTTACATGCTCTTGTCTTTTGTTTTGTTATTATCAGCTATTCCTAAATTTATGCCCAGAATTTTATTGTATTTGTTTTATTGTGTTTTTGTTGGGGGGAGGGGTAGGTTATGGGGCCTGAACTCTGAGCTTGGGTACTGTCCCTCAGCTCCTCCGCTCAAGGCTAGTGCTCTACCACTTGAGCCACAGTACCACTTCTTGCTTTGTCTAACAAGCAAATGAAACTCTAATTGGACTCATCCTCATGCTCCAATTCTTTTTCCTAAACAAGTTCATTATTTTTCTTGACTTAACCTCGGTTGAATGGAATGTCACTAAGGCAACATATTGTTGAGTCTTCAGTAACTATTGTAATTGCTTTCCTTTGACATGTTTTAGCTTGTTCTGTCATTTTAAAATTATGAGAATGGAGACATACATTACCAGAATGACTGGAAGTTGGGAGAAATGGCCTGAAGCATCTGTGGTCATATTCAAATATTTCGTTAGAGTTGCCTCTGTCTCCTATATTTCTTCAAATGTTAGTAACAGAATGGAAGTTTGTTAGCAAATATCTTATTGTCTGAGAAAAGTTAGCTGCTCAATTACATGCTTAAGGTCACATGATTAGTACACAATAGAATATAGAATTATTTCTCAATTTAGAAATATAAATGACTACATAAAATTTATTTTAAAATTCCGTTATGATATTTCCCAGAATTTAGTAGTTGACAGACAGCCATGCTAAAATCAGGATTTCTTATATGACATTAAAATACAACCCCTCTGGAAAAACATGGCAAACTCAGGTGCTATGAGTCTTATATATGGCATCATTCAGAACAGTCATGCAGAGAAATCTGATAGAGTGAATTATTAGTACTCATTTTTCCATAATCCATCACCCATGTAGCTTTGCAGTTTATACACAGAAGGGGCTATGTACTTCCCATGCATTAAGCTTGGGCTTGGTCATGTGATTTGTTTTACTCAATGGGATGTAAGTATACTTATGTGTATATAGACATGTAAATGTTGACCAGTTCTAGTTTGATCCTTTTTGCTTGTATAGGCTCCAAATAAGGAAGATATAAAACCCACCAATGGATCTTTCTGGTTAACATCATTGAAACAGGCTAGATTACTGAAATTAATATGTAAAACCAATGTTTACAATCATTATACAACTAGTTATTGTTTTACAGTAGCAAATTGATACAAAACTCAACAAGTATCTATTTATATACTCTTTTCCAATGTGTGTTACATGATATTTAACCTCTTAAGAAGATCATAATTTTAATACATTCAAGGAATTCCATGTATTAAAGTAGCCAAGAAGTTCTACTGAAAATATATCTTATAAAATTTGCTTCAAAACTTTTATTTGTAGAAGTCTGGAAAGAGAAATACTGTTATCTTGAAATACACCCCAAGATAAATAATATCATTGACAAACGGGAAACATTTTAGCCATATTCGTAGTGAAAAAGAAAGATAAAATAATAAAAGAATGTTCTTGCACCAGAAGGAAAAGAGTCTGCAATATTTCCCTCTAGCCTAATAACAATTAAAAGTCAGGAAAACTGAAAAATCAATAACTTTTCTATGATCTGTAAGAGGAATTCGGCGAAAATTGCTGTTTTCTGAGTTAGGGGAACATATGTAAATAGATATAAGCAGAAATTTATAAGCAAAATTAAAACTACTGTAAGCACCAGAACCAAGGCAGTAAAACCCAGACTGATTAACAAATTGATGAAGGTTACAGTGTGGATAATTCTGAGAGTCAAAATTTTATAAGAGGTTCAGTCACCTAGATAAGGCTGAACCCATAGTTTTAGATGCCATGGCCAAACTTTAATAGTTTCCCACATAGCTCAAGCCACCCACCCTTTTACACCAAATGAAGAGACATAATAAAGGAAAAGAAAGGAGATTAATTGTGTGACATGAAAAATATGAGGAAGGCAATACTACAGTTTATCTTTAACCATCTTCAGGGTATAGACATCAGCGATGAGTTCAAACACACAAAGAACTGGGGATAGAAGAGAGGCAGGCAGAGTAACATAGTCCTGCTTAAAATATCACTATTTCAATCTTTTTTTGAGCAATTGAAAAAATTCATTTTCATTGTTTCTCAGGGGTAGTTTTGGTCTGTTATCATAAAGATGTCATCAGTCTATCATTGTTTTTTAAAAATATTTTATTGTGATTTTAGAGGTAATGTACACAGAAGTTTCAATTATATGTCAGGTGCATTTCGTTATGAACAGTGTCACACCTTCCCTCATTTTGTTTTCACTCCTAAACTCCCACAAGTTGTATAGTTCACTATCCACATTGTGTAGTAACACTGCTGTATTTATTCACCCTTCATCCTACATTTCCTGTACCACCTTTACCCTCCCAAAAGCAAATCAACTAACAAACATTACAAAAGGAAACAACAACAAAAACAGTAACAAGAACAAGTTCATTTCATGAAATACTATTTTATATGATCATACTCACATAGCTATGACACCTTTGTAATCCTCTCCTAAGAATATCCTACTTTAGTCTCGTTGTGATTGTCTAGAAACCTGTATAACTTATCATGTCCCAGTGTATATATTTTACCATCTAATTTATTTACTTGGAGAATTTTTTGTCAGTTGTGGAGCCTGAACTTTGGGCTTAGGCACTGTCCCTCAGCTCTTCAGCTCTTCTACCATTTGAGCCACAATGCCACTTCGGGCTTTTTCTGCTTATGTGGTGCTGAAGAATCAAACCCAGGGCCTCATGCATGCAAGGCAAGCACTCTACCACTGAGCCACCTTCCCAGCCCTTACTTGGAGATTTATAGGCACATTCTAGTTACCACAAATGAGGGAATGCATGCAATCTATGCTTTTGGGGGACTGGCTTACTTTTCTGAATATAATTTTTTGCCAAATCCTTCCATTTCCTTAAAAATGCTACACTATCATTCTTTCTGATGGAAGCATAGAATTCCATTGTGAATATTATATCACATTTTCTTGATCCATCCACTGAGGGGCATCAGGTTTGATTCTATGTCTTTCCTAAGCATAAAGTAAGCAATGCTGCAACGAACATAGTTGTGCTGATAGCTTTTGTTTGGCCTTGTTTGTGGTCTGTTTGATAAATGGCCAGGGGTGGAATTGTTAGGTCATAGGGAAGTTCTACAGTTAGTCTTTTTAGAAAATTTCATACTGCTTTCCAGAGTGGTTGGACAAGTTTACATTTCCAGCAACAGTGTAATAGAATTCCCTTTTGGCCACATCTGTGCCAGCATCTGTTACTGTTAGTTTTCTTCATAATGACTATTTTAACTGGGGTAATGGGGATTCTCAATGTTGTTCTGATTTGTTTTACTTTTATAGTCAAAGATGTTGAATACTTCTTCATGTGTTATTAGCCATTCTTGTTTCTTCCTCTGAGAAGTCCCTATTTAAGTCTTTAGTCCATTTATTAATTGAGTTGTGGATTCTTATGAACCTACAGACATATAGCCACTTAATATTTGATGAGTCATAAACTAAACACAGGATGGAAGAAAAACAGCCTCTTTAACAAATGGTGCTGGCGAAATTGGCTGTACACATGTAGTAAACTGAAACTGAATCCAACAGAACCAATTTTCAATGGATCACAGACCTCAATAGAAGACCAGATACCCAGAAAATATTAGAGAAAGTGGTAGGGGAAATTCTAGGGTTCCTAGACATGGCTTGAAAGTTTCTAAGTAGAGATCCAGAATCACACACACAAAAAAAATCAAAGAATCAAACTGAAGAGATTTTGCATGGCAAAAACCATAGTTAGCAAGATCAATAGCAAGCCCACAGAATGGAATAAGATTTTTATCAGTTATGCATCAAAGAATGGCCTCCTATCTAAATTATACTTACAGTTCATAAAATTAAAACTCTCAAAGAATCAGTCTGTAATTATTGAAAGCCAAGTTGATTGCAATACAACTGGAGAGCAAATGACTTAAAGCAAATACAAGGAGAACAGAGACAAGGATGCCTTTTTTCCCCCACTCCTAGATTATTTGAGGGCCCAAGTAAGGAGTTAGTGCTTTTCAGCAAAAGGAGTTTTAAAATAACTGTTATTGGAAGTATTAGACACTTTTATAACTTTTACCTTAAAGAGGTAAACCAGATGTGAACAGTCAGTGTTGGAGAACCAAAGCATTGTGTTTCTGGCAGTGATAGCTAAAACATGTCCATTATAAAATATATCAAAGCATTCTGTTTTCAACCTTCTTTTCTCTCAGGAGACATTATTTAAGCAGAGTCTGCAATTCTAGGGTTTTACCAGTGATTAATGACTTGGGAATAGGGAAATATACAATTTAAGCTCCCTTTAGCCATCAAGTACCCACTAAAGGGAAGAAAATATAAATTGAGAAACACTTATAAATTAACCACTCCAGAGGTCCAGATTCACTGGGACTGGAACCGCATCATAGGAATATAGTAAGTTTTCACTCTTCTACATTACTTTGGTAATTTACAGTACATCACTAAAAGTATGTTTATTTACAATTGTTTTTACTCAATTTATAAATCATATGTGTATATATATATATACATATATATCAAGAAAAAACTAAAAGGCATACTAAAAGTTAAAAACAAATAGAAAAGGCAAGAATCATGAGACTCAGATATAGTAGGATACTGGATTTACCAGACCAGGAATTTAAAATATATAGTTCGTATACCAAAATCTCTGACAGTAAAACGTATTAGCATGCAGAGAGGAAGTTATTCAAAAACAAGTTCAAGAAAAGATAGAGATAAAAAAACTTCACTAAGACAAAGAATATCTTTGACGGACTTATTTTTATGTCAAGTAAAATAGATGTAACTGTAAAAAAAACTTCGTTTGTAAATATCACAGTATGAAAATTTTAAAAGAAAAAGAAAAGGGAAAGGAGTACTGTTAAAAGCCTGAAACAAAATCTCCAAGAACCATGGGGGAAAACTACAAGGAGGATATCTATAAGTGGGTTATAAGAAGGAGAATAAAGAATGAAAGGAACAGAAGAAATATTTGAAGCCATACGGTTGACATTTCCTCCAAATTAATGGCAGACACCAAACCACAGATGTCAGAAGCTGAGAGATCACCACACATGTTAAATGCCAAATTGATATTTCTAGTATATCATATTAAAATTACAGAAAATCAGAGGAAAAAATATTGAAAAGTCCTAAGGGAAAACAGCTTTCTTGTAGAAGAATGAAGAGGAATTACATCTGACTTCCCTTCAGGAGTCACACAAAGCAAGAAGACAGTGCTGTGAAAGTTTCAAAGTGCACAGCAAATTTTACCAGCCTAAGACACTGTTTCCTGCAGTTATGCTTCCAAAGAGAAGTAGTAACAAAGAATTTCCTAAACAAATAAAGATTGATAGAATTTTTTGTCAGGAAATGTGCCTTGTAAGAAATGTTAAAAGAGGCTCAATAGAGAAACTGGTATAAATCAGAACCTCACATATGCATATAAATCAAAAGAGCACATAAAAGAAGAAATAAGTGAAAGCAAGATAAAAATTATTTTTTATTATTTTTAATGATCTATCACATAACTCTTTAAAAAATAATAACTAAGTTTATTTTGCTATTATAAGGCGTTTAAACTACCCATAAACTAATAGACATTGATGTATCATATATATGTGTGTGTGTATATATATATATATATACATATATATATGTATATATATATATATATATATATATATATAGCCAACTCTAGAACAATAACTGAAAGAAGTAAAATGTAACATATACAAATATGGAATCACATAAATTGCTCAATTAAAACTATAAGAGACCAAAGAACAGTAGAAGACAAAAATCAAAACAGTACAAGAACAAGTAAGAATCAGTAACAAATATTATATATATATATATATATATATATATATATATATATATATATATATAACCAGTTATACTAATAGTCATATTGAAGGTCAATAGTCTAAATGCAGCAATTAAGAGATATTTCAAGGTGGATCACAAACCAAGAGTAAGCTGTGCTTGCATCAAAAATGAAAATCTAAAATTAAACCTATTATTACCACACTTCTTTCATTCCATTTCCTGATAAATGAAGGCAAATATTAAATTAGGGAACCAGAGCCAGGTAACAGTGGCTCACACCTGTAATTAAAGCTACTTAGAAGTCTGAGATCTGAAGATCATGGCTCAAAGCCAACCTAAGCAGGAAAGCCTATGAAACTTTTACCTCCAATTAACCTGCAAAAAGCCAAAAGTGCAAACATGGCTGAAGTGTTAGAAGGCTAGCCTTTAAGTTTAAAGCTAAACCCAATGAGAGGACCAGAGTTCAAACCCCAGTACCAGCACACACATGTGCATGAATGCACACACATGCATACACACACACACACAAACACACAAAACCAGGAAGGTAGTCTAATTTATTAAATTAATTTTGCATCCTTTCACTGAGAACCTTGATACATAACCAATAGGCTAAAAACTTATATATAGTATTTCTAGTACTAATAAATATCTCTGACATCTACTTTGAATGTTGTATTTCCAGAATCATAGTTCTCACAGTGAATTATTATCACAATTTCAATAAAATCAAAACTCGGTCTCAAGTTTTTTGTTTGTATGTTTGTTTGTTTTTTTGAGTCCGGTCATGAGGCCTGAACTGTGGGCTTGGGCGCTTTCTCTCAGCTCTTCAGCTCAAGGCTAGCGCTCTACCACTTGAACCACAGCACCACTTCTGACTTTTTTCTTTTTGCTTATGTGGTGCTGAGGAATCTAACCCAGGGCCTCAGGCATGCAAGGCAAGTGCTCTACCTCTGATCCACCTTCCCAGCCCTTTGGTCTCAAGTTTTTATACTAGTTTGTATATTATATCATTCCCACTATCATCAGCAACCTTTTGAAAACACTAGTTTGTCAGATCTCTCTGCTTAATACCATCATCCAAAGGGGTAACAAATCTTACACTACTGTGTGGAGAATATTGAAACTGATTTTTGTATTTATTTTACTTGGTATTTAATTATTTATTTTAAAAGTAATTTATGAGTAAAGAAAAACATTCCTTGAATATCCATATTAATTTTTTTTAAACAGAGTTTGAGATACATAATCAAACTTTGGGAGACTGCTAGCCCTTAAGAAAAAAGTCAAACTGACTTTGTATGATTGCTAGGTCCCTACATATTTCGCTTCTCCTTTTTTTTTCCTTTCTTTAGCAAGCACCATTTTGCTCCAGCAAAGAATGCCTCTTTCTCTAGTCTACTGCTTTAATACCTAAAACTATATTTGCATTTGCCGTGTGATTCTTAGACAATGTCCTTCATGCCACATCCCATTAGAGCACATTCTATGAATTTTGAGATTCTCAATTTCTCTTACTTAAATTTTCCAGCCCAGAATATGACACATGGTAAAACTCTATAGATCTGACTTTATTAGACTAGCACCGTTTTCCCTACTATCTTGTTTTTACGTTAAAACAGTGTAATCTTAGGTCTCTGTAGCCTTTCATGTTCAAAATAACATCCTTGTGCTCATTTGATAACATATAGATTTTCTTGTTTAATTATTATTTAATTGTTCATATTGATAAGGAAAAATATGATTAGTTGATAAAAGTGTACAATATATATATGGATCAAGTCAGAGTAGAAAACATTTGTCTCCTAAACATTTATTTCTTTGACTAATGTATAGTAATTACACATACCTATGGAATGCATGTATACAATGAATAATGACTAAATTAAGTAATTAATATTTTCATTTTGTTGTCACATTTTATGTTGGGATACTTTGAACTCCTCTCCTGCATAGGCCTATTATTATTCATTCTGGGGGCTTTGCTTCAATCATTGCAGACACATGGAGAAGTTTTAGAGACAACTAGGCACTACTTTGTGATTTGTGATGCAGTAACCCTGAAAGGATTTCTTTTGGTCTCGTCACATACTCTACTCATTATCCATTCTCTCTTTTTTTTTTAATTTTATTTTATTTGTGAACATACTGTACAGAGGGGTTACAATTACATGGGCAGGATAATGCGTACATTTCTTACCAAGCATTGCAGCCTCCTCCTTTTGTTTACCCTTCACGTCCCTTCCCAGCCTCCCCCCTCCCCCCAATCCCAATCCTTCTCCTTTCCATTCTCTCTTTACATTAGGGTTTATAAAACAAACATGCGGATCGTTTTATATACATGAAATAAAGATGGGAGTTAAATATGTTGATAATAGGTTTTAAAATCTCATTAAAACAGGACTAACTACCTGAAAATTGAATGAAAACACTGAACTACTTTGACTTACACTTGAATTTCAGGTTGAGGTGATTTTTTCTGATATTCATACAAGTTAATATTCTCATTTAACCTATTTTATTATAATTTTTCTTTTTTTATATTTTTTGTGTACATTTTTTTGTGAAAATACTGTACAGAGGGGTTACAATTACATGGGCAAGATAATGAGTACATTTCTTATCAAGCATTGTAGCCTCCTCCTTTGTTTCCCCATCCCATCCCTTCCCATCCTCCCCCTGTCCCCCCACCCAATGTTCCCCGCTACCTCCCTTCCGCCCCGCACCAAAGTTGTAAAGTTCATTTTTCGACATAACGACTTGTACATCTCATTGTTGCAATGGGTCTACCTGTATACCTATTTAAACGATTTGTTTTTCCCCTTCCCCTCCACGAATGGCATTGCCCCATTTGTTAGGAAATGGAAAGGCTTGGAAAAAATTATATTAAGTGAAGTAAGCTAGGCCCAAAGAAACATAGGTCCCATGGCCTCCCTTATTTGCAATATCTAGTATATGTCTGAGTCAAGCAGAAAAGGTCAGATAAGGTGATGTTAGGGAAATGAACCCTAAGATATGTATTCAAATGTTTTTTTTCTTTCATGCGATTGTTTCTAACACATTTATAAGATTATTTCTTTGTGGCTTTGTATGTCCCTCCCCCACATCATAACCCCTGCTTTCACTGTATTTGATGTTGGTATAATTTTTCTTACAAATTGACAGAAAATATGCATTTCCTTAAAACTTGTTATACACAGTGAAAGTTTAAAATCCTTTTTCAATACTGTCTCATAAGGGTATTTCCTCACTGTAGGTAACTACTACAGAAAATTACATCACCTGTTTTTCATCCACTTGGTAATTTGTAAATAGATTAACTGATTCAACAGTTAGCTATTCAATACTTAATTAGTTTCACATTATGCTGGAGATAAAAAAGTGATTAAAAAAAAAGAACAATAAGGTCTTCAGGTAGTTACAGTGCAGTGAAGAGAACAAAAAAATCAAATGACCAAGCAAGTAATTTCAGGATGCAGTGATTGTCAGAGGAAAAGCAAACACAGGACTGAGATATTGATTAGAAGACATACAGTAGATTTGTCTGGTTTCTGAGAAAAACACAGGAAGATAGAATTAGACATGCTAGATATTAGGGAATGTCTATGAGGATAGAGAGTACTAAAAGATGCTGAGAAATCTCTGGTGATATTACAGTGCAGTTCTATCTTGTGTGGAGAGAGGAAAGTCATAGGTTTCAGCTGATCAGGAGTCCTCAAGATACAGCTCTCTCCCAGAAGAGTCCAATATCTCCCAGGAAGGATCCTGACTTACAACCTTGTTATATCTGGACTTTCTAATAGTGGCAGCCTTGCAGTCAATGCAGTGATGTTTATTTCATAGTGTGCTATGAGAGTCTTCTCAATTTTGTATTCTGCTCTTAGATCTCTAAAAAGAGCATGTTCTTCCCTGCTTTACATAGGAACCCCCAAGAGCTTCCCTGAAGAGATGAAATCTGATCTAAGGCTTTAATGATGGTTCATTACATATATTAATAAAAGCCTATTCTAAGAAAGAAACCAACCACAAACTTTGGATTAGCAAAGAGATGGTTTGACCTGGGATTAGAATGGAAGCATATGCATTGCAAGAACATTTGCTATAACAATAGGTTTCAGTGGAAGAACAAAAACCAGATCAGGCAAAGCTTTCAAAGTTGTAGTAAAAAGAATCCATGGAATTGTTCTAAGCAGTGATCCTTGGTGTCATTTATATTTTGCAAGCATTTCTTTAACTAGTCTGTAAATAATATGTTGAAGAGGCAAGAGAGTGAAGGGTAGGAATGTGGTTAGAACTCTGTGCAATATTACAGGGAAGAGCAGATGTTAGCTTAAACAGTGTGTTACAGGGAGGTTCAAGATCTCTCATAAATACATTGCTTGTTCAATAAGCAACATATTTGAGGACCTTTCAATAGTAGTTATATAGAGCTGTTTTTTAACCTCATCTTTTTAACCAGAACAAAGCATTCCTCATTTGATTCATGCATTTTTCCTATTGGTTGACATTCAAGAAATTGCTTTTACATCCTTATCATGATAGGTATTTGTATATATTCTACTTTGTGAAGATATATAAATAGAATCTCTGTGCATAGTTTAAATTTTAGTAGTTACATTATTCCAAAATTAAACTAATGTAATTTTTCATGTGGAGTATATGAGAAATATTTTCCTCTGTTTACTAACATGATATATTAGCAGTTTTTTAATAATTTTTCAACTGAGGAACAATTTATTTTAGATAGGTGTAATGGAGAAAAATAAATCAATTTGGTTGCATTTAAGGAATATGATAGTAACTACAAATCCTTTCTATTGTCTACACCAGTTTAGTTAAAGCATTATTGTATTATGTATTATGTATCCTATAAATAGTCATATTATGTCTCCACAAATTTCTTTGGCTCAGAGCTACAGACAGTTTTTCACAGATCCGGATGTCAGAAATCTAAAATCGTAATGTTGGTAGGATGACATTCCTTCTAACTCTAGGGAAAAATCTTTTTTATGCTTTAAGTATCTGTTATCAGCATTCCTTGGTATGTTTTGGTTTACAGAAGTATCATTCCAAACTCTACTACTTTACTCACATTGTATTTTCATGTGTATGTATGTGTACAAATTCCCTTACATCTTTCTCTCATTTAAGAATATATGTACCAATTCCCCTAAAAACAGGAACAAGGCAAGATGTCCACTATCTCCATTCCTATTCAATATAGTTATGGAATCCTTAGGCAGAGCAATAAGGCAAGAAAAAGACATTAAAGGGATCCTCATAGGGGAGGAAGAAAGTAAACTATCTCTTTCTGCAGATGACATGATTTTATACCTTAATGATCCCAAAGTCTCTATCCCCAAACCTTTAGAGCTTATAAACCACTTCAGCAAAGTAGTAGGATACAAAATTTACCCACAAAAATCAGTCACCTTTTTGTATACCAACAATGTACAAGCAGAAAGGGAAATCAAAGAAACAACCCCCTTCACAAACTGAAAAAAAAGTATCTAAGAATTAACCTAACCAAAGATGTAAAGGGTCTATTACATGAAAACTATAAAAGCCTTTAAAAAGGAATCATAGAGGATACCAGGAAATGAAAGGATCTCCCATGTTCCTAGACAGGCAGAATTAATATAGTGAAAATGGCCATACTGCCAAAATTGATATACACATTCAATGCAATTCCCATTAAAATTCCAATGATGTACTTTACTAAAATAGAGAAAACAGTCCAAAAGTTCATATGGAACAACAAAAGACCTAGAATAGCCAAACTAATTCAAGACAAAAGAAACAATGCTGGAGGGATCTTGATACCAGATTTCAAGCTCTTCTATAGAGCTATAATAACAAAGACAGCTTGGTACTGTCACAAAAAAGAGACCTGAAGACCAATGGAACAGACTAGAGGACCCAGAAATAAAGCTGCATATGTACAGTCAGTTGATATTTGATGAAGGAGCCAAACACATACAATGGAAGAATCATAACCTCTTCAACTATTGGTGCTGGGAAAACTGGGTGGCCACATGAAGAAAACTAAAAGTGGACCCTAGCCTGTCACCATACACTAACATCAACCCAAAATGGATTAAAGACCTTAACATCAAACCTAATACACTGAAACTACTGCAGGACAGAGTAGGAGAGACACTTGAACTTATAGGAACAGGCAGGAACTTCCTGAACAGAGTCCCAGGGTCACAACAAATTGTAGAAAGTCTTGACAAATGGGACTACCTTCAAATAAAAAGTTTCTGCTCAGAGAAAGAAATAGCAACCAAACTTGAAAGAAAGCCAATTAATTGGGAAAAATATTTACCAGCAAAATATCAGACAAGGGTGTAATATCCATTATATACAGGGAACTCAAGAAACTCAAGAAACAACCCCTCACAAATCTAACAAACCAATCATAAATGGGCAAGGAAACTAAAGAGAGATTTCTCAGAAGAAGAGATAAAAATGGCAAAGAAATGCATGAGGAAATGTTCATCATCCCTGGCTGTAAGGAAATGGAAATAAAGTCAACCCTGAGATACCACCTTACCCCAGTCAGAATGACCCACATCCTAAAGTCAGCCAATGACAAATGCTGGAGGGGATGCAGAGAAAGAGGAACCCTACTGCATTGCTGGTGGGAATGTATACTAATACAACCACTTTGGAAAAAAGTATGGAGGTAGCTCAGAAAGCTAAATATAGACCTCTCCCATGACCCAGCCATACCACTCCTAGGCATCAACTCTGAGCAACAGGATCCAATATACAAAGACACATGCACCTCCATGTTTATTGCAGCACTGTTCACAATAGCCAAGATTTGGAAAGAACCCAGATGCCCCACTATAGATGAGTGGATCCAAAAATTGTGGTACCTATATACAATGGAATATTATGCAGCCATTAGAAAGGACAAAATAATGGCATTTGCAGGGAAATGGATGGATGTAGAGAGCTGCGAGAGGCCGCACCTGGAAGATGGCGCCGGCTTCCGCCCTCCGCCTTCCCGATGGCGAGTGCTCTTGTGGTAAACAACTCCTTATATGGCTAAGGCAAAGAATCTGGCTTGCTTCCGTGCACCTGAACCTATTGGTGGTTCCCACGTGGCGTATCAGGGTTGGCTACCCAGCGGGTACTTAAGGCTGTGGGGAATTCTCCCCGGGGTTGGGGTCAGAAGATTACTCAAAGGTCCTGAATAAACTGCAGAGAGAAGAGTCCGGTGTCGCGTCTTCCTTGCTGGTCGAGGCGGTAGCGACAGATGGAATTAGAGCAGATTATTTTGATTGAAGTAATCCAAGAACAAAGAGACAAACAGCACATGGTCTCCCTGATATGTGGATGCTAAAGCCAAAATACAAGAAGATATGGCAAACAGGACTCAACAAACAAAGAACAGCCATCCGTTTGTCATATCATTGTTAAATGACTCCATGTTCTTGACCACATATATGGTAGATATATGCATGCAATGGAGGGAAACCAGTAAGAAGAACAGAATAAGTGGGAATAGCAAAAGGAAAGAAATGTCAACATCACCTGATGTGGAAAAATAACTTGTATTGTCAGAGCTCATAGAACTCTCAAACTGTATAGACCATGATAATGACAATTTACCTTGTGAAGGGTAAAATATGTTTGTGACTTTAAGTATCACTATTCCACAATACTGTGAAATATGTGAAATTTACATAATCACCTAATCTCAATTAAAGAAAAAAAGTGAGAGAAGGGATGAGTTAGGAGTGATGGGTGACAATGCTGTCAGACACTTTGTACTCATATACTGTTTTGTAGAATGGGAAATTCTTTGTACAACTACTTAAAGACAATAATAATAAAAAAGAATATATATGACTGATTGCATTTAAGGCCCACAGAGATAATCCAGGATAAATTCGTCGTTAATGTTACTTTTGGTTATACATGTTTACAATTGTTCTCTTGCCATTATAGGATAATACTCAAAAATATTGAGAAATGCTCAACCTCTCTAGCCATAAAAGAAATGCAAATCAAAACAACATTGACATACCACCTCACCCCAGTTAGAATGGCTATAGTCAAGAACTCTAATAACAACAGATGCTGGAGGGGATGTGGACAGAAGGGAACCTTACTACATTGTTGGTGGGAGTGTAAACTTGTTCAACCACTTTGGAAAGCAGTATGGAGGTTCCGCAAAAGACTCCACATAGAGCTTCCCTATGACCCAGCTTTCCCACTTTTTGGCATTTACCTAAATGATCACAAACAAGACTATACTAAAGCTACCAGCACAACTATGTTTATTGCAGCATTATTTACCATAGCTAAGATATGGAACCAGCCCAGATGCCCCTCAGTAGATGAATGGATCAAGAAAATGTGGTATATATACACAATGGAATTCTATGCCTCCATCAGAAAGAATGACATTGCCCCACTTGTTAGGAAATGGAAAGACTTGGAAAAACTTATATTAAGTGAAGTAAGCCAGGCCTAAAGAAACATAGGTCCCATGGTTTCCCTTATTTGCAATAAACAGTGTATGTCTGAGTCAAGCAGAAAAGATTAGATAAGTTGATGTTAGGGAAATGAACCCCAAGATAAGTATTCAAATGTTTTCTTTCTTTCATGCAATTGTTTCTAACATATTTATAAGATGATTTCTATGTTTCTTTGTATGTCCCTCCCCCACGGTATAACCCCTGCTTTCACTGTATTTGATGTTGGTATAATTTGTGAAGGGGAAGGGAAAAACAAACCGTTTAAATAGGGATACAGGTGGACCCATTGCAACAATGAGATGTACAAGTCGTTATTTCGAATAACGAACTTTACAACTTGTTGGGGGGGAGGATCAGGTGGGGGGACTGGAGGGTATGGGAAGGGATGGGAAGGGGAAACATAGGAGGAGGCAACAATGCTTGATAAGAAATGTACTCATCTTGCCCATGTAATTGTAACCCCTCTGTGTGGTATTTTCACATTAAAAAATATTAAGACTTAAAATGTGAACATATCTTGGGAGGAAAAATATTGTGAGAAATGAGCTCACCTTTGTCCCCCTGGCAGTATCATGCTATAGAAGGCAGTATTAATAAAGGGAATAGAATACAGCTTTCACAACATTCCTTACTTGCTAATAAATTTTGAGCACTGGGCCATATACTGTTCAACTGAAATTCCTTTTAGTTGTTCATAGCCTTAATCTGTCTTTAGTTGTTTATAGCCTTTACATGTTCACAGCCTTTACCTGCATTCTGCAGAGATGTTAGTATATTTCTTCTATTAATAACTTGCAAAAATCTTCACTGTAATATTTGGGAAACATATTACAAAGTATATAAGCTAACACCTCTGTTAGAGGTAGATGAGTGGGTTGAGACTGTGTGCCATGGAGGAATTTGCATATTTAAGAGCTCATATAAATTTAATTTAATTTTTCTTTGCAGATTTATTTAAGTTAACTAACAGAATGAGCAACAAATTGTTTGACTCTCCTTTTTGATTTGCTCTAGTGTTTGCATATTTTTTGTCTTTTTAGATGATTTTTGAGGTTTATGTTTTCTTTTCATGAGCTTGGTAAATGATTCTGAGTCACCATATATCGAGCACAATGGTAAATGCTTACTAAGTATTCAACACTGAACCCTCTTAGGGAGATATCAGTATATTCTTTTTACTGACTGGTAAGCTGCAACTGAGCTGCTTGCCCCAGATCAAATAGACACTAAGGGCTGGGAAGGTGGCTCAGTGGTAGAATGCTTGCCTTGTATTCATGAGGCTTTGGGTTCAATTCCTCAGCACCACATAAGCAGAAAAAAAGCCAGAAGTGGCGTTGTGGGTCAAGTGATAGAGTGCGAGCCTTGAGCTGAAGAGCTGAGGGTCAGTGCCTAGACGCAGAATTCAGGCCCCATGACCAACAACAACAAAAAAGACACTGAGTAATTGGATTAAATCATGGGTCTAATTGGACGTCCGCCCCGGCTAGGGTTCGCAGATGGCTTCAGTCTGGTGCCTGGAACGTTTGTTTATCCTTTTTGAACGTCAGGCCTCTGCTGCAAACATGCTCCGGCAGATCATCAGTCAGGCCAAGAAGCATCCGAGCTTGATCCCCCTCTTTGTATTTATTGGCGCGGGAGGCACTGGAGCAGCCCTGTATGTGGCATGCCTGGCCCTGTTCAATCCAGATGTCTGTTGGGACAGGAAGAATAACCCAGAACCCTGGAACAAACTGGGTCCCAATGATCAGTACAAGTTCTACTCTGTGAATGTGGACTACAGCAAACTGAAGAAAGAAGGTCCAGCCTTCTAAATTTAAAAAAACCTCACAATAAAGCTGCTTTAAATGAAGGTCTTGCAGAAGCCATCCGCACAATTTTCCACTTCGCTAGAAAATATCTCCTGTAAATGCATGTCATAATTATGTTGATTTGTTGGATTTATTACACTGATTAATAAATCTCAGAAACTTGAAAAAAATCATGGGTCTAATTATAGGCTATTTCATTGAATGTTTTAATTTTAGACATTCTGTTCCTTAAAATTTGATCTTCCCATATTGAATTTATAAAGAAAAATTAAATAAAGAATATTCAGTGTAAACACTGTTAAAGTTAAACTATAAACTATTTGTAGACTCAAACATAACATGGACAGTATAAGTGGACATGGAAGTGGGGCTTAGTGGTGGCTTCAGGAGACACAGAGTAGCACATTGTGAAGAACAAAAGAAGCTGAATATAAATGTAAATCCTACTAGCCATGTTCTTATTCAAAAGAAAAGGAGCAAAAGTACATCTGTACACACATTTACGTATAAGCATTTAAGCAATTCATTTAAACAAAATAATTGTTTATTCAATGGTTTAATTTTAAATTAAAATGATTTCTCATCTGATCCTACAAGCATATTTTGATGACTCAAACAATAATTAAGGAAACACTTTATATATCTATAATTCATGATTTTAAAAGGTAGTGATATTTTTGTATCTTATTTTAGTTAGATTTTAGAATATATTTTGTTTTTAAGTAGGGGAATTTACATAATGAAAGTGAATGTTGCAATAGGTATTTGAGTGTCAGTGTCTACAGCCATCCAGAACAATCTAGGTAACACTGTATGCAGACCATCTGGGCTTACTGCCAGTATGCTGCAAACTAGCTAAGCATGAGTAATCTCTCTGAAGCCTAAATCCTGTGCACCCTGGAATGCCTGTTTTGAAAGAATTCTATTTGCCAATATTTTGGAGCAGGTGCAAAGCCATTCTTGAGTTTCCTGCTGAGGTTTATGCAAATAGCTGGCTTAACTGGACTGAGAACTCAGATTTCCTACTGCCTGAGAGCACTGAGATGCTGGTATAAATATTTCCCTCCCAATTTAGTTAATTCTTGTACAGCTCTTTTTGTTTTTCTTTTGTCCAAATTATACACTGTTATAATCTTGTACATTATGTTTCAAGTAAAAGAAAAAAGAGTATGGTCGCAATTAATAGTGGCTGAGTTGTAAGAGTTCATAAGCTATTTCCTGAAGAGTTATAGTTTCACAAATAAGTTTTGATCCAAGATACATTTGGATGACTATGGAGAATCTCTTTGACTTCCCTTAGCTGTCTATCACAAGCATTTTGTATTGAGTCAAATGAGGAACTGTACATAAGAAGGTAATGAGATACCCAAAGCACCCTATCAAAATGAGATAATATATAAGAATGAGAAAAATGTGAGCAAGATTATTACAGTGAAGAGTTTTAGGAAAATTTGTTAGGTTTGTTGATAACCAACTTGGTATAATGATCAAGGAAAGATGATGATGAGAGCTATATGAGAAAATGAGGAAAGCTAAATGAAGTCTTTCTGTTGACATTGTAGAAGGGTAGACACTACTGGTTGCCCATTCAAAATCCACTTGTGCTTCCTCATTTCTGATAGAGTTCTGATTTTTGTAGTTAAATAATGTGACTTCTTGGCTTCTGTTCCTAGAACTATGAATTGTCATGAGCCAATCATGCCTACTCCAATAATGGACATCCTGAGATTGAGCATGACATGCAATACTAATCAATGAGATCAAAGCACGAAGTCTCCAGGAGAGATTTTTCAATGATTTTCTGTCCTGATTATAAAACATACATAATGAGGAAAACCTTTGTGTCTTTGAACAATATTTTGTTTGCTTCATCTATATTATAGATTTAGAGACAATAAAATTGCAGAGATGCTAACATAAACCCTAAAATTGTTAAGTAAGTGAATTAATTATCCATGAAAACACTCTTATCTATTTTTTGTTGGTCATGGGGTCTGAACTCTGGGCCTGGGCACTGTCCTTCAGCTCATCAGCTCAAGGCTCTACCACTTGAGCCACAGCAACACTTCTGGCTTTTTTTCTACTTATGTGGTGCAAAGGAGTTGAACCCAGGGCCTCATGCATAAAAGGCAAGCACTGTACCACTGAGCCTACTTCCCAGCCCCCAGTTTGTTCTTTTTATGATATGGAATTTCTTTACTGCTTTAGGGAAATAGGAAAAGCACAACTCTTACATTCTTATTTGATAAATTGTTGCAAAAATTAAATTGTTATATATAGATTCACATTACATATATTTCCTATAAAAGGGAATAATTCTAAAATCAAGATATATATGCAATCACATCAATATTTCCCACAATATAAAGTATTGTTATCAAGACAATGATCCTTATCAGGTATCAGAAAGTGACCTAGTCTCCTCCTATCTTATCCATTTTAACTTAGGAAAATATCTTTCCATAGCCCTTGCTATTGATATGAGAAAATTCATCCAGTATAAATTCACATTTTTACTCTTGGAAATTCTTTGTTTCCCCTTCCCATCCCTTCCCATCCTCCCTCTCCCCCCCCCACCCAATCCTCCCCGCTCCCCCTCTCTCCCCCACCACCATACCAAAGTTGTAAAGTTCCTTTTCGACAAAATGACTTGTATATCCCATTGTTGCAATGGGTCCACCTGTATCCCTATTTAAACAATTTGTTTTTCCCCTTCCCCTCCACAAATTATACTGACATCAAATACAGTGAAAGCAGGGGTTATACTGTGGAGGAGGGACATACAAAGCAACAAAGAAATAATCTTATAAATGTGTTAGAAACAATCTCATGAAAGAAAAAAAAACATTTGAATACATATCTTAGGGTTCATTTCCCTAACATCACCTTATCTGATCTTTTCTGCTTGACTCATACATATACTAGATATTGCAAATAAGGGAAACCATGGGACCTATGTTTCTTTGGCCCTGGCTTACTTCACTTAATATAATTTTTTCCAAGTCTTTCCATTTCCTAACAAATGGGGCAATGTCATTCTTTCTGATGGAGGCATAGAATTCCATTGTGTATATATACCACATTTTCTTGATCCATTCATCTACTGAGGGGCATCTGATTTGTTTCCATATCTTATCTATAGTAAATAGTGCTGCAATAAACATAGTCGTGCTGGTAGCTTAATGTGGTCTTGTTTGTAAACATTTGGGTAAATGCCCAAAAGTGGGATTGCTGGGTCATAGGGGAGCTCTATGTGGAGTCTTTTGAGGAACCTCCATACTACTTTCCAAAGTGCTCAAAATGCTCAACCTCCCTAGCCACAAAAGAAATGCAAATTAAAACAACATTGAGATACTTAGCTTTTTATAACCGTTGCTGTTCAACAAAAAGGAAGGCAGGCTGACAAATAATAAGCATATCTTCTCCTTTAAGAAAGGAAATGGCTGGGTGCTGGTTGCTTCTGCCTGTAATCCTAGCTACTCAGGAGTCTGATATCTGAGGACTGAAGGTCAAAGCCAGTCCAAGCAGAAAAAAACACGAGACTCTTATCTACAATAAACTACTCAGAATGTGGGGCTGGCCGGGTGCCGGTGGCTCACACCTGCTACTCAGTAAGCTGAGATCTGAGGATTGCGGTTCAAAGCCAGGCCCGGTAGGAAACTCTGAGAGACTCATCTCCAATAAACCACTAGAAAACCAGAAGTGGCACAGTGGCTCAAGTGGTAGAGCGCTCGCCTTGAGCTGCAGAGCTGAAAGACAGTGCCCAGGCCCAGAGTTCAGACCCCATGACCAAAAAAAAAAAAAAAAAAAAGAAAGAAAGAAAAAGAAAAAATGAAAAAAGAAAGTGGGGCTGTAACTCAAGTGGTAGAGTGCTAATCTTGAGCACAAAGAGGCTCTGGGACAGCGCCAAGGTCCTGAGTACAAGCCAAGGACCAGATACAAAAAGGAAATTTGTACCTTGTAAAAATAAATTGAGAAATAATTAATTCTCAGGAAATCAATGAAGAAATGTTACAGTTATTTAGATTATAAAAAATGAGGTTGCCAATCTTGAGAGCAATCTTGAGACCTAGAAAGTCAATAACACTGTATACCAGAAATTATCTAAAATATAATTAAAATAAAATAGTACTGTAGTAGCAAAAGCAATTTAGAAATTAAGACTACAAAAGACCTTTCTAATGAAAACTTCAAAACAATAATAAAGATATAGAAAATAATATAAATTTTAAATAAATAGTCAGAACTCTTAAAAGAGCTTTTGTAATGGTCATGATGCTTACAAATTGATGTAGAAATTCAAAGAATAATCCTTTAAATTTCTAGATATTTTTAGCAATTGATAAATATAGTATAAAACTCATACAAAAGTCCTTCAACTAATCTTATAAATTAAAACTAATGAGCAAAGTATGTCAAATCTGATAGCTGTAATACCAGCTACAAAGAAAGGAAAAACAAGAGGATTATTACCTTGATATCATCCTGAGCAAAAAAGATAGTGGAAATTCTACCTAAAAATTAAAATCAAAATCAAAGGGCTTGGAATGCTACTACCCACCCTAGCCCTTTGTGTCTCCAGGAACCATTAGGGGATAGAGATCTCAAAAGGAGATTCATATGATGTTTTTGTGTGTGTGTGTGTGTGTGTGTGTGTGTGTGTGTGTGCGCGCGTGCATGCGTGTATCTCTACATGAGTGTGCAATGAAATTAGAAGATGAAGAAAATGGTGTAACTCAGTGGAGCAAAGATTGTAATAGGAATAGTGTTGAGAAAACTGGTTCATTAAAATAAATAAAATAAGCCGAATACCAGTGGTTTATGCAGGTAATTCTAATTACTCAAAGTGGAAATTGAGAGGATCAAGGTTCAAGGACAGCACAGTACAACTTAAGTGAGAGCCTATCTCTACAAATAAACTGAAAATGTATGATAGTTCACACATGTGACTTCCAGCTTCACTGATAGGTAGGAGAACTTCATCTAAGGCTAATCTCAGTGTGTGTGTGTGTGTGTGTGTGTGAGAGAGAGAGAGAGAGAGAGAGAGAGAGAGAGAGACAGAGAGAGAGACAGAGATAGAGAGAGACAGAGACAGAGACAGAGACAGAGAGACAGAGAGAGAGAGACAGAGAGAGAGACAGAGAGAGAGACAGAGAGAGAGAGAAAGAGAGAGGAGAGAGGCACTGGGAGTATGTCTCCTGGAAAACGTGAGGTTCTGTGTTCAAACCCCAGTACCACCAAAAAGGACAACAAAATGGATTTTTTACATAAGAACAAGAAAGATCATCTGAAATACAACCTCAAAAGCATCAAATTAATGATTTACAAATGCCATGTACAAAGTTTAAAGACAATTGAACATAATCACATAATCACATAAAGTATTTGGTTTATCTAGTGATTGTCTATAAACACATAAGAATTATAGGTGAAGATTAAAAAATGTTACAAAACAAAATTAATAATACAAGGATTCCAATGAATCAATAACGATAACATTAAGAAAAATAGTATGACTTATCCTCTGTAGTGTGTTAGGAGAAAAAAATACAACAGAAAATTGTGTCTTAAAAATGACTTCTTTATTGACTAGGACAGTGGAATATATGGCAAGAAAGCAGTCAACACAGGCCTGTTCATAGTATATTTTGGAAGGAAAATATTTTAATATGCAAACTTTTTTTATTCTAAGCCTATACTCATATTTATCTATTTGTCTCCACCTTACTTATTTTTAAAATATCAGTTGTTGTTTTAATTTCTAACCACTATCAGGAAAAATCAAAAACATTGAGAGAGAGCCAGGAGCTGATGGCTCATGACTGTAATCCTAGCTACTCAAGAGGCTGAGATCTGAGGATCCCAGTTCAAAGCCAGCCTGAGCAGGAACATGCATGAGACTCTTATGTCTAATAAACTACTCAGAGAAAACTGGAAGTAGTCCTGTGGATCAGGAGGTAGAACACTAGCCTTGAACACAAAGAGGCTCAGGGACAGTGCCCAGGCCTACTTCAAGCCTTAGGACTCAGGACTGGAAAAAAAAACAGATTGTGAGAGCTGGAAACTGAGGGCTCACACACATAGTCCTAGGCAATCAGGAGACTGAGGCTCAGATGATCATGATTCAAAGCCGGACTAAGCTGATAAAACTGAGATCTTATCTCAAATTAGTCAGCAAAAATCCAGGATGTAGATGTAGCTCAGGCTATGAGCAAAGAAGCCAAATGAAGATCCTGTGTTCCAGCTCTGTTACTCATGTACACACACACACACACACACACACACACACACACACAGAGAGAGAGAGAGAGAGAGAGAGAGAGAGAGACAGAGACAGAGAGAGAGAGAGAGCTCAGTAACCATGTAGGAATATTTTGATCTGTCTTAAACGATTTTTGGTGTTATAATAGAACAATTGAGTCTTGGTAATTAATTATTTGACTCATGAATATGGAGGATGGGAAATCCCAGAGTGTTGCACCAGTATCTTTTTAATATCTGCAAGGGGCCTCAGGCTTCACTACATCATGTCAGACATGAACAATTTTGTTATTCTGGGTCTTTTTCCTTATTCTTATAGAGCCACCAATGCCATCATCTCAAAAGCTCCAACTCCAAGTACTATTAATGTACAAATTAAGGATAAAATTTCTAAAACAAGCAATTATTGAGATGACCTGTAAGCCATACTAGGTATACAGCAAAGTGCTTCCAGCTGTTTCCTCACAGTCTGAATAAAAATCTATTTTAAAGCAATTGTATTCTCACCTAACCATCTCCATCCATCTTGGTCAACATAAATCATAGTCATTTTGATTTACCTATCATACAGATACAGACTTCTAGACAATAAAAAGAATCCAAGATAATATTAATGTGCAGTGGAGTATGGTAACCACTAAATGAGATTATCTCTACACCTGCAGGTTAAATAATATATGATATTTTAATGATGTTCTGAGGTACCCTGTCTTTCAAGTTGTAGATGTGTGATATACAACTCATGGATGGTGGGAAGATTCTTGCAAATTCTATAGCTTATTGTGCAGTATAGTCATGCCACTTAAAGATTTATTTGATTGACAGTATATTTAAAGATCAGAGAATTGAACCACTGAAATTGCTGCTGCTTTCTCCCCTGTTTTTCACTAGCCTGAGTGATAGATTTGCTATTAATCTCCCTATATTGTTCCATTTCCATTAAACCTAAAAAATATTTTGTAAGATGTTTAAAGTTACTCTTCTGTTTCTACTACCTTAATTGCATTGTAATCATGTACAAAATTACCAAGTGTTTCATTCATAATTTTGGAGCTTTTTTTTAAAACCTAGATGATTCATCAAGCAGGCATAAAGAACTCTAAAAAATCATAGCTCATAAGGAAAAAAATAAATCATAGGGTTGACTATGACAGTTTGATTCAAAAGAAATAGGAAGGTTGAAGTAAAGCAACCTTGTTCCTTATTTTAGATCTAGAAAACAGTTCTAAATAAATTCTCAATTGTGCTTGATTCTTGTATTTCACAGGTAAGCTCATTTTTGCATGGTGGAACTTGAAGGAAATAACAGGACTCCGTGTTGGCTGTGTTAATGAGTTTTCTGTTCAGCGTGAAGCAAATCGCATTGGCAGTTCTCATGTTGATCCTTTTCCACAGCAAAGAGCAAACGACAGTGTTTCCAGGGATTTATAGTGATTAGGCTTAAAGGTATATTGGGGGGATTTTATAGTGTTTAAAATAAATTTTGATCCATTAATTGCAATTGTTTGTGGAAAATGCAAGTATTTCATGGTACTTGTGATACATTTATCAGTTGTTTTGTATTTATCAGAGAAGATATTTATAAATTAGAAATAAGGAAACACCAAGGAAGTGAGTATACTGTTTCTGGAGCAATAACTTTCTTAATGCTATGTTGTCCAGAGCCCATGATTTCCTCATTATAAAAGAGCTCATGGAGACAGAATTTTTAAAGGAAACTATTTATGTAAGAGAAAAAAGGTTATTTATAATCCTTTGCAATGTGTTAAGAAGGGTGGATTTTTTGTGATACAAAGTCTCACGATGTAACCCAATCAAGCCTTGAATATTTTATCTTCTTGCCTCAGCCTCAGAGCAGGGATTACAATATACCCAAATTAAAAAGGGCTGATCTTAAGAAATATCTACATTTACTAAGCACGATTTTTCAAAAGCACGGTAAAAAGTAGAAAAAATTAAATTAATATTCATAATGAAAAACAACAAAAATTTGGGGAGAAAAGGCATGCCAGGGGATTTTTATTAGTAGGTCTGCATATACAATATTTTTGTTATCAGCTCATAGATTCAGCAAAATCATAAAAGTTAAGAGAAAAAATAGCTGTGTGCTAGTAGCACATATGTGATACTAACTACACAAGAGTCTGAGATCAAGAAGATTGTGATACAAGGCTATCTCAGGCAGAAAAGTCTGAGAGACTCCAGCTTCAAGCTAACAAAAAGCTGGATTGGAGCTGTGACTTAACTTGAAGTGTGACAGCTGTGAGCATATACCTAAGGAAGCAAATGGTGCAAACAGGAAATGCTGAATTCAAATTTGGCAAATGAAAGAAAAAGAGGGAAAGAGAAAAGAGAGAAAGAAGAGAGAAAGTGGTATCACATAAAATGCAATTAAATGATATTTTGTGCAAATTCTAGTTTTAATACCTGCTTTATACTCTTTGGAGTATATATCTAGGAATAATATTAGGAGATTATATAATTTCATATGAACTTTTGAGAAGCTACCCAACTGTTACTCGTAATAAACACACCATTTTTCATACTACTATTCATGTAACAGATTGCTAATTTCTCTACATCTTCATTATCATGATATTTTGAATGTTTTTAATTTTAGTCACTCTAGTATGAAGAGGTATATTATTGTGGATTTGGTTTGCATTTCTTAGAGGTTAATAATCTTGAATGTCTTTTTACATGTGGTTGAATATTTGTATAACTTCACTAGAAAAATGTATTCAAATTATATGGAATATTTAGAATATATACTATGGAATATATATGCATGGTAATAAATTGATTATTTATATTATTTATAAGTATTTTCAGCCAACTTGTGAGTTATCTTTCCATTAAGGTTTGATTTTTGTAATATCTATGTCCATCCATATTTTAGACACAATAGAAAAAAATCAGCATATTGAAAAATTTACCCAATACATAGTAGAATGTTTTTAGTATTATTGTTTTGCCTTTTTGGGGAGCAAAATTCTGTAATGTACAAATTTGAGTTTTGGGGGAATTATTGCAGGTATGGATTAGTGAGAGGTCCTTAGGTCATTAAAAAGGTGCTCTTTGAAGGAAATTGTGGTACTTGGGTCTCTTTCATTCTTTGCTTCCTGGCTCATGAGGTCAGTGATTTGTTCTGCAGTTAATTCCTGTGATACACTCACAGTAAGCCCAAAGCATGAAGGATGAATGATCTTGGATAGAAACTTAAAGAACCAGAGATAAAACTGTCTTCATTATAAATTAATATAATAGGTATTTTGGTAAAGTGATGGAAACCTAATACCCTGTCTGATTTTGAGAAAGGAATCTAGAACAGGAAAGTACAGAAAAAATAATTGATGATCTGAATAAGGTTGGTACAATTGGGGAGATATTGGTCAAAAGGCTGTAGAAAACATAAGTAATATGAAAAGGCCAGACAGTATGAACCCAATATTTATAGCACTTCAATAACTAAATCTAAAGATTCTGAAGTGGGTTAAAATCCTGAAAAAAAAACTTTGTTTTAATCCCTAGACTGTTAGTGTGAAAGTACTGATCCAATCTGTTTCTACCTGAGCATGGAGAATAATTTAAAAGACTGTAGGTCATTGATAAGACTTCTAACCAACAAATTGACCTCAGATACACAAAGCTGGAGGCATACACACAAGAAATACAGGAAAAAAAGGTAACATGAGTTCTCTAAAAGTCAACAGTTGTGATGAAATCACCAAGAATTCACAAAAAATGATTACAGCAATGATCAATGACATTAAAGAGGACATTAAAGAATACTTGAATTAATTCAAAAAGAATACAGATAAACAGCTGAGTAAGATAGGAAGACAATAACAGGTGTAAAATGAGAATTCAATGAAGATGTAATCCTGAAAAAGAAAGGGAATTGAATTTTGAAAATGAAAAACTCAATAAATCTTATTTAAAACTCAGTTGAATGCCTTACTAATGGACTTCATCTGGTTGAAGTTAGACTATCATGGCTTCAAGAAAAAGTAGATGAGTTAGAACATTGAGGTACATATAAAAAATTAGAAAGTTCAAATGAAATAGGCAAGACCTAAGGGATACTAAGAAATGACATCAGAGTCACAGGCATACAAGAAGAAGAGGACAATGCTCAATAAGGTTTCAGTTGTAGCTACTTTACTCATGTCAAACATACCAGAACTCAGATAGTTCATAAAAAATTGATCTATGTTACAATAAAACTATTTTCAAAAGTAGGATATGGCCTGGTTATGTACCTTGTTTCATGGTTTCATTATTACATCATAGAAAAAAAGATGGCTTCCATGTATCTTACTACCTCCAAATCATCCACACTACCCCAGATTCTTACCCTGTAATTTTGCGCTGTTTGCTAGATCACAACTACCATTAAGAAAATGATTTTTATATTTTAATCAGATATTCCTATTGGATTTAGTACCCAGCACACAATTATGTGACATTGAAGAATATTTTGATTTTTGGCAAAGAGCACTCAATGAAAAAAGCCATTAATTATAAATATACTTAGAATTTCTACTCAGTAAAATTTAATTAACTTTAATTTTAGGAGGTAGTTTAATTTTTTAAGTCCTAAATATGTTTTAGATATGAGGCCCTTGTCCGAAGCATAGCTGGTAAAAATATTTTCCCATTCTGTGTGCTTCTTATTTATCTTGTTGGCTATATCCTTTACTATGCAGAAACTATTCAGTTTGATACCAGCCCATGTATTCAGTCTTTCTTTGATTTTTTTTTTAATTTTTTTGTGGTTCCGGATCTTTACTTAGGAAGTTACAACATGTGCCTAGGAGACCTTGTGTTTCCCCTACCCCTTCCTATAATATTTTCTGGGTATCTGGTTAATCCCCAAATAAACCCTAAAATAAACAACAATCCAATTAATAAATACGCTAAAGACTGAAAAAGAGACTTTCTAAAAACAATAAGAATGGCAAATAGACACATGAAGAAAATATTCAACATTTCTGGCTATAAAAGAAACGCAAATCAAAACAACATTGACATTCCCATCACACCAGTTAGAATGGCCCTTATTTAAAAAAACTAAACTAAAATAACAGATGCTGGTGGGGATGTGGCCAAAAAATACACTACTACACTGCTGGTAGAAATATGATCTTGCTCAACCA
The DNA here is from genome assembly GCF_024711535.1 of Dipodomys merriami. Taxonomy (NCBI): domain Eukaryota; kingdom Metazoa; phylum Chordata; class Mammalia; order Rodentia; family Heteromyidae; genus Dipodomys; species Dipodomys merriami. The sequence goes on along the minus strand of NW_027204492.1, from coordinate 32,588,941 downwards.
CTCTGGAAAGCAGTTTGGGCATTCCTCAAAAGACTAAACATAGAACTACCCTATGACTCAGCAATTCCACTCCTGGGCATTTATCCAAGAAAATACAACAAGGTCACACTAAAGCTATTAGCACAACCATGGTTATTTCAGTATTGTTTACTGTAGCCAAGATAAGAATCAACCCATGGGCTAGGAATGTGGCTTAGTGGTAGAGTGCTTGCCTAGCATGCATAAAGTCCTGGGTTGAATTCCTCAGTACCACATAAACAGAAAAAGCCGGAAGTGGCACTGTGGCTCAAGTAGTAGAGTGCTATCCTTGAGCAAAAGAAGCTTAGGGACAGTGCCCAGGCCTTGAGTTCAAGCCCCAGGTCTGGCAAAAAAAAAAAAAAAAAAAAAAAAGAATCAACCCAGATTCCCTTCAGTGGACAAATGATCCCGATCAAGAAAATGTGGTATATATACACAATGGAATTCTACTCATCCATCAGAAAAAAATAATATTGTACCTTTTGTAAGGAAGTGAAAATACTTGGAAAAAATGTATTAAATGAAGCAAGCCAGACATGACGAAACACAAGCTGCATCATTTCCCTCATTTGTACTAACTAGACTGTGCCTATAAATCTGCAAGTAAACACACTCGATGGTAAAAGACAAAAAAGTACACCGGGACATCAATTATACAGGTCTTTAGACATGGAGGATATTCTTAGGAGTGGATTACAAAGGCTCAATATGCATCTGATCACACAAAATTATATTTATTAAAATGAACTCCAAGAAATGGAAATAGAGGTTTTTTTTCTTATTTCCTTGTTGCTGTTTTTGTGTTTAGTACCTTTTGTCTTGTTTCTAAGTTTATCTGTTTGGGGGATGGTAAGGTGGGTCACAGAAACAGTGGTATGAAGGGTAAAAAAAATGCAGCAGTGATGATACTCACCAGACACTATGCTGAAAATGAACTATACAACTTGTGGTGGGAATGGGATGGAAAAAACTGGGAGAGAGGGAGGGAAAGGATAAAACTGCTCTAAAAGAAATATACTCATTACCAGACATACAACTGTAACCTCTCTGTAATCACCTTTACAATAAATATATATGTATACATACATATATATGTAATAAAGAATTTCCAAGACAGAACATTGAACTTATTATCTGTATGCTGTCAGAAAATGCTATTACCTTACTCTTTTTCTTCAATTAGAAAACAACACTCTGACAGACATAATCCTGTTCTCTAGGAAAGATCTTCCAGCCCATTATTTTCTATGATCAGTAGTTACGTTCTATTCAGTTTGTAAGATATGAATTGACACATGGATTAACATATATGTAAGGTATTGATTAACTTGTGAATTAACATATAAACTTCTTAAGGAATGAGCAGTTTTCTCAACCACTTTAATTCTACAAATGGCTGAGGATCAAATTTTCATTTTAAATTTTAGTAGTCCTAACAGGTAGAAATACAATTCTAACAAAAATTAGTAGACATCTGATGTATTTTATCATAGTTTCCAAAAGTTTTTTTATTTCTCACCTTTAATGCTTTTGGTTGTATCCCTTATTAATGGCCAGTTATCTGAGGGATTCAGCATGAGAGACATGCTCTTAACTTCTTTTGCTGAGTCATTTTATACAAATGGAAAAATTTACTGAAAACAACATTCTTAATTTGTAATTAAAAGTTCCTAAGCCTCTTTGCATAATTTAATAATAGATGAGGAGGTTTTGTCTTAATGATCTGTTACCAAGGACCAGTTTTACTTGGACTTAATATTTCATAGCTTCTTTTACATATTTTCTTCTATTTTTTTCTCTTTTGAGTAGTTATTTCTTCAAGCTATGTAACACTTACTATCTATGATTCTCTTCTTTTGTTGAACTCATTTTTTTCTTGTCAAACATTGCCTAAAGCAACTAACTACTGAAACCAACATTCTACTTTCCAATCTTTTCTCTTTCAAACTGCAAATTCATGAGGTAGATGAACTGCCTTCCAATCTAAGACAAAAGATCAATTTGGCCAATATTTAGTCAATGTATCCACATCTTTTTAGCCTTTGGTAACAGTTTTTCTTCTGCCAAATATTTCTAGATTTCAAAGTTAATACCATTTGTTATGGGAATTGTTGTTATGGAAACAATCTACTCTTGACAACATTGTATCAGTCAAGAAAGACCTATGAGTGCAAAAACTTTCAATTTTCAGTGGCTTATAAGGAAAAAGTACATTTCTCATTCTCACTAGATGTTCATTATGTGTTTATAAAAGTCTCAGTTCTATGAAATTTACAAAGTTTTACACCACCCATAACACTGCTGGTGCCTTCTAAGATCTTGTCAGTTTTCTATATTCTCCCTTCCCTTGCTATAGCAAGCTATTAAATGTTTCACCCCCAGAAATGGCACTTTTATCCACATTTTATTGAAGTGCAAGCCTAGCTTTAAGAAAATAGGGATATACTCTTGTGAGTAGCAAAAGACAGAAACAGATGTATTGGTGAACACCATTAGGATCTGTCAAACAGGAAGGGGCTTTGGAAATCATGTAGTTAAATTTTATCATTTGGAACTTAAAATACCTGATACTAGAAGAGTTGCCTTTTCACACAGATAGATATTTTTAAGAACAAAGACTACAAACTTTCTGTATTCAGTTCCCATGATGGTACCATGTGGTTTTCTCTAAGCTTATGATTCTTTCTAGTTTTATAGCACATGTTACCTTTATAATATGATTGCTCTTGGATTTTTTAAATATATCAATTCATAAAGTAAATATCCAACAGGTGGACCCATTGCAACAATGAGATGTACAAGTCGTTATGTCAAAAACGAACTTTACAACTTTGGTGAGGGGAGGCGAAGGTGGGGAGCGAGGAGGATTGGATGGAGGGGCGGGGAGGATTGGATAGCGGGGCGGGGAGGATGGGAAGGGATGGGAAGGGGAAACAAAGGAGGAGGCTACAGTGCTTGATAAGAAATGTATTCATTATCTTGCCCATGTAATTGTAACCCCTCTGTACAGTATTTTCACAATAAAAAAAATTATAAAAAACCATAAAAAATAAAATAAAATAAATATCCATATTACATGGCAATCATTTGAACTTAATTAAATAAAAAACATTCTATTGTACAAGATACTAACATCTTTTTATTGCTATTGCCTTCTGTTATATACACTGTTATTACGAACCAGTTTGCTAATGTCATTTTCTTTATTTAAATTTTATTTTATTGTAGAGGTGATGTACAGAGGAGTTACAGTTACATAAGTAAGATAATGCTCTTTTTAAAGCATAAATTGTATTGATACATGACAAGTAGAACAAAATTCATCCATTTAACATACACAATTGATAGCTTTTATTATATTCATAGATTTGTGTAACTATTACCACAACCAACTTTAAAATATTTTTGTCAATGCTCCCCTAAAGAAATCCTGCATTATTGAAGCATTAGGGTCTACTCCTACTTCCTCCATTCCTAGAGAATAACTAATTTATTTTTGGTCTCTATGGAATTGCTAATTCTAGATATTTGTGTTCTTTCTTAGTTCACTTTTTCACTTCCTATATAATATTTTCATATAATCAGTGTCAGAAATATATTCCTAATTAAAGCTGAATAATATTTTCTTCCTATAGTACTAGGCATTGGATTCATGGCATCACACTTGAAACACAATCATTCATTGATTGTAGAGGACTTGTGCCACCTTAGTTCATGCAATAGCTAGGTATTTTAAGAACAGTATTATTTTCTTAATTTCTTTTTCAACTTGTTTACTCTTAGTGTATAAAAAGCTACTCATTTTTGCATGTTGATTTTGTATTCTGAAAATGTTTATCAGATCTAAGAGTTTTGAGGAAGTGGCTTTAAGGTATTTACTGGATCATATCATCTGCAAATAGGTATAATTTCATTTCTTTCTTTCTAGTGTGGATCTCTTGGTTTTTTTGTTAAATAAGTTTTTATTAGGAAAATACTGTACACAGGAGTTACAATCACATGAGTACATTTCTTATCAAGCATTGTTGACTCCTCCTTTGTTTTCACCTTATCATCCCTTCCCTCCCATCTCCACAACTACATTCGGTCTCCCCTTCCCTCCCTCCCCCGCCTAAACTGTAAAATTCATTTTTCTACATAGCGTCTTGTACATCTCATTGTTGCAATGGATCAACCTGTATCCCTATTTAAACAATTTGTTTTTTCCCTTCCACTCCCTAAATTACACCTACATCAATACAGTGGAAACAGGGGTTATACCATGAGGGAGGTACAAACAAAGTCTTGTTTCTTTTCCTTGCATTATTATTCTGGTTTAAGAATTCAAGTATAATATTGAATAAGGGTTGTCAGAGCAAATAATCTCATCGCATTTCTTTTTTTAATTATAAGGGTGAGATACAGAAGGGTTACAGTTACATAAGGTAATGAGTACATTTCTTGTTGAACAGTGTTACTCCCCCAATTTCTCTGGCTTTCCCTTCCTCCACCCCCTACCTTCTAAGTTGTAAAGTTCATTTCTAACATAGAGTCTTGTGAGTATCGCTATTGCACTGGGTCACTCTTTGTCCTTTGTCTCACCATTTCCTTATTCCTCTATCCTTCCTTGAATCAGATAAACATATACACAAATCACAAGGTACCAAATTCAGAAACAGTGACAACAGATGATAAAAGAGAAAATACTGTAAAATTTTCCCTGTTTTGTATGTTGTTGACCGTAGGTATATATTGAACTATTTCCTAGTTTCCTCAATGATTTCACCATAAAATGGAGTTGAATATTTTCAGAGGCTTTATCTGTGTTTATTGAGATGATCATGTGATGTTGTCTTTCATTTTGCTTATATGCTATATTATTATATTTTATTCATTTGCATATGTTAAACTATCCTTAGAGTTGAACCAGAGTATTTTGCATAACCTTTTTAATGTGTTGTTTAACTTAGTTTGCATTTTGTTAAATATTTTTGTCTCTATTTGTCTAAGAAAAATACATTCTATAGTCTATAGATGTATATGTGTGTGTGTGTGTGTGTGTGTGTGTGTGTGTGTGTGTGTGTGTGTGTGTGTGTGTGTGTGTGTATGTGTTCTTATCCATGTGGGTATCACAGTAATACTGGCTTTGTTGCATATTTGTTGAGTAGCTTTCTTTATCTTTTCACTTTTTGCCATGGTTTTAGAAGCATTGTTTTTAGCTCTTCAAAGATCTGGTAGAATTCAAAACCTAGGCTTTTCTTTGGAGACTATTATTGCTTCAATCCTATTACTCAGTTAAACTTGTTCATGTAAGTTTAGTAGGTCATGAGCATTAAGAAATCAAGGGCTGGAAATGTGGCTTAGTGGTAGAGTGCTTGCCTCGCATGCATGAAGCCCTAAGTTTGATTCCTCAGTACCAAATACACAGAAAAAGCCAGCAGTGGCAATGTGACTCAAGTGATAGAGCACTAGCCTTGAGCAAAAGAAGCTCAGGGACAGTAGTCAATCCCTGAGTTCCATCCCCAGGACTGGCAAAAAAGAAATCTACTTATTTCTATTGATTTTTTTAGTTGATGGCATATACACTTTCATCAACCCCAAATTTCATTGTCATTTGTTACTATATACAATGCAACAGTGATACAAAACACTAATTTGGAAATGAGCTTTACAACCTGGGAAAGGGGGAATCAGGGGAGAGGGGAAGAGGGAGAAAAATGAGGGAGGGAGTAATAATGTTTAACCCCTGTTTTCACTGTTTTTGATGTATGTATAATTTGGTGAGGGGAAGGGGAAAAAACAAATTGTTTAAATAGGGATACAGGTTGACCCATTATAACAATGAGATGTACAAGACGCTATGTAGAAAAACAAACTTTACAATTTAGTTGGGGATGGAGGGGGGAATGTAGTTGTGGAGATGGGAGAGAAAGGATGGTAGGGGAAAAACAAAGGAGGAGTCAACAATGCTTGATAAGAAATGTACTCATTACCTTGCTCATGTAATTGTAACCCCTATATACAGTATTTTCACAATAAAAAAACTTATTAAAAAAAGAAAAAGAAATGTACTCATTATTTATGCAATTGTAACCCTTCTGTACATCATCTTTACCACAAAATAAAATTAATGTTTTTAAAATTATATGTATATGTATATTTTAAATTATATGTATATTTTAAAATTATATGTATATTTTAAAATTATATAGGCTGGTGTCAAATTATGATCCTCCAGATCTCAGCCTCTCAAGTAGTTATGATTACAGACTTGAACCACCAGCACCAGCCTTCATTTTCTGAGTTTGAGTCTGGCTTATTCCTGTTTTTCTCACACCTTGAAGAACAAATTTAGATTATTTATTTGTGATCTGTATGATGTTTTTAGTGTATGCTACAATTGCTAAAATTTGCCTTTTACCACTTTCTCTGCTATGTCCCCAAGTTTCTGGTGTTTTCATTTTTATTTTATTCTAAAAATTTTATGACCCCTCTCACATCTTTGATGAACTTCTGAATATTTAAATGCATACTATATAATGTTCATAAGCTTGTATATTTCATGACTTTTTCTTGCTATTAGGTTGTCATTTTTTTCTAGTGTGGTTGGTCTGGTAAAATGCAGAACGCAATTTCAGCTTTTTTCAGTTATTAAGTGAATCAATCCAGATGCCCCTATGTGGATGAATGGATCAAGAAAATGACATATATATATATATATATCCAATGGAATATATATATATATATATATATATATATATATATATATATATATATATGCAATGGAAGTCTATGCTTCCATCAGAAAGAATGCTATTGCCCCATTTGTAAGGAAGTGGAAAGATGGGGAAAATTATACTAAATGAAGTAAGCCAGACCTAAAGAAACATAAGCTGCATGGTTTCCTTCATTTGTAATAACTATAATGTGACTATAAATCTGCAAGTAAACACACTGGATAGTAAATGATAAATAATTACATCTGAACATGGTTAATTAAATAGCAATCTAAACATCACACAATGAGACCCAGGAGGATATTATTAGGAAAAGATTGCAAGGGCTCAATACCTATGTGCATAAGATCATATTTAATAATGCTTTTTGAAATGAACTCCAATAAATAGAAGTTTTTTATTGTACTGTTTGGGGTTCTTTTTTTCCTTTTTTTTCTCCTTTCCTTTTTTCTTTAGTTTATTCCCTTCTGTCGCTGTTTTATATTTCTGTGCACTTTGTCTTTTATATAAGTTTATCTGATTTGGAGACTGGAAAGGGAATTGCAGAACTGATGGGCCAAAGGGAGACCAATTCAGAATTGATACTCCTAGACACTATGTTGGAAATGAAGTATACATCTTTGGGGGAAGGGAAGTCAGGAGGAGAAAACAGGGAGAGAATGGGGGCGGGAGTAACATTATTCAAAAGGAAATTCATTCATTACATGACTCGTAAATGTAACTCCTCTGTCTACCACCCTTGTTCTATATTCCAAAATATGTCTATATTGGGGAAAGTTCCATAGGCTCCTGAGGAAAAAAGAAGTCCATCAGATGACTGTTGGTTGAAATGTTCTGTAGATGGCTGTTACATAGATTTTATTTATACTGTTGTTTAATACTAATATTTCTTTATCTTTTTTTTCCTGGATAACTTATCTATTGGTAAGAATGGATTGATGAAGTCATCCATTATTACCATGCCTAGTAGTGGTTGTTTCATGCTATTTAATGTACCTATATTCTGCATATGCATGTTCATAATTTTTGTATCTTTGAGGTGAATTGTTACCTTTATCAATATGTAGTGACATACTCTGTCTCGTCTGAATAATTTTGGTTTAAAGTTTGCTTTGGACTCGCGGTATTTGAAATATCTTTTCCATTCTTTTATTATAATCTTGTGATTGTGTTGGACTCTGAAATGCATTTCTTGCAGGAAACTAAAAATTAGGTCTTGTTTTTTTAATCTGATCCACTTGTATTTGTCTTTTGATTGGGAAATTGGGACCATTAATATTTAAATTCATCATTGGAAAGTTATTAATTTCTGTCAATTTGTTGTTTTGTAGTGTTTCTTTCTAGACTCTTATTTGTTAAGCTACTCATCCAGTAAATTTTATTCTATCCCATAATTTCATGATTCTAGTTATCTTTAGCAAGTTAGAATTCATTTTAATCTCTTATGTAATGTCTTGGTGGCCATGAATTCGTTTATTTTTTTGGGGGGGGGTTCCGGTCGTGGGGCCTGAACTCTGGGCCTGGGCGCTGTCCCTCAGCTCTTCAGCTCAAGGCTAGCGCTCTACCACTTGAGCCACAGCTCCACTTCCAGCTTTTTTTCTTTTTTGCTTATGTGGTGCTGAGGAATCGAACCCAGGGCCTCTGGCATGCAAGGCAATCGCTCTACCACTGAGCCACCTTCCCAGCCCCATTGTTTTTATAGTTCAGAAAGTTTGTTTATCTTTAAAAATAAAGGTTATCTTTGTTGAATACACTAATCTAGCTTGGTTATTTTCTTTTAAAGGTTGAAATACATCTTTTCATATTCTGTTGGATTTTAGAGTTTCTGTTGAGAAGTCTGCTGCTATTTTGATAAGTTTGCTTTTTGTACTTGGTAGTGCTTCTTTCTCACATAGCATTCAATATTCTTCCCTTGTTCTGTACACTTTAAATATCGTGTATAGCATAACATGGAGGGATTTGCTTTTCTGGATTTATATATTTGGTTCTTTAAAAAGCTTTATATATGTGAATTTCAATTTCATTCTGAAGATTTGGCAAATTTTCTACTATTATGTTTTTAAATGCTTTCTATATGCTTACCTTGTACTTCTCCTTCATCTATGGACAAGATTTAAATAATGTCCCAGAAGTCTTGAATATTCCACTTATGATTCCTAATCAGTTTTACTCTTTTTATATTAATCATATAATAACTTCAAGCCTTAATATTTAATTTCCAAAGTGATCCACTCATAATGAGTCTTTTGAAAGCTTTAATGATTCATAGAGTTTTACACCTTTATAAATTTTACTTTTATTTTTGGTTTTCAATCTTTATTAAACTCCTTCATATTCTACATGTCTTTTATATTTTCATATTCTATTGGAATTAATTCAGGTATTTATTCATCCTCTTTTGAATTTTATCTTTTTTTCTATGTCGGTCATGGGGCTTGAACTCTGGGCCTGGGTGCTGTACCTCACGTCTTCAGCTCAAGGCAAGAGCTATACCACTTAAGCCAAAGTGCCACTTCTGGTTTTCTGGTGGTTTATTGGAGATAAGTGTCTCACAGACCTTCCTGCCAGGGCTAGCTTTGAACTGCAATCCTCAGATCTCAGCCTCCTGCATAGCTAGGATTACAGGTGTGAGCCACCGGCACCCAGATATCTATCATTCTTATCACTGTTCTTGTAACTCTGAGATTTCATCCACTCCAATATCATTTGAAGCTGTTCATGAAGTCTTGATTCTGGAGGAATTAATTACATTATCCTTTTTCTCATATTTCTGTATTGGGATTTGAATCTCTCTGAGATCAAATAATTTCCTGGAGGTTGTAATCACAGGTAGTTTTTCAGTTGATGTATTGTCAAAGTTCAGGAAGAACTGAGTGGTAGCAGGGATGACATGCAGTTTCTCATCACTAGAACAGAGGTATATGCCTCCAGTTTAAAAAAATCATCAATTCAAAATCAAATCACGTATTTAAATATAGTAAAAAAATTGAAAACATAACCTGCTCTATCAATAATGTTATACACAACAAGAACTTATAAGCTGCATTGGGAGTTTAGATATTTAAGTTCTATGAATAAAAAGAAGGAGAAAGAAAGAGGAAATAAGAGGATAGAGGTATATTATATGGAATGAAGTTATAGGGAATAATGCTTTGTGAGAATAGAATATAATTCTTGAGAAGATACAGATTGTGATGAGTATACAAAAAGGATAAAAATTTAAGGCCCTGGTTTCGATGCCTCAGCACTCACATAAGCAGAAAAAGCCGGAAGTGGCACTGTGGTTCACGTGGTAGAGAGTAAGTTTGAACTAAAGAGTTGAGGGACAGCACCCAGCCCCAGAAGAGTTCAGGCCTCACGACCGAAAAAAAAAAAAAAAAAAAGTCTTGCAATTTCATTGCTCTCTGCACATTTCCCCAATAAACCTAACTTTCTTTCCTTTCAAAGATGTCAGATCTTTCTCAAATGAATAACTTCCTATGTGCCATTACTTTCCCACTATGTATCCTTCACAGGATTCAATCATTTTCTTTCACATTTAATTGTATCTTAGCATATGCTCCTTGGAGGAAAAAACTAACCCAATAATATTACTTAGCTTGTTTTAAGTCACAAAAATGTGATGTGACATAGATATCTTAATAGGATAAAGGGTGAAAATCATTATTTAAACTCCCATGAATGATTTTGATAAGCTTTTTTTTTAGCATAGACTGAATTTTATTTTTATTTTGATTTCTGGTTCATTTTAAAAAATTCTCTGTTTTAAAAACATGTATTTCTCTTCATCTATTCAAACATTTATAACCCACTAAAATAACTCAGTAGTCCAAAGTAAAGAGATACTGGAAATCTATGGTGACATGACTAACAAATGGGAGGTGTTGCAGACTAAACTCATTGTTTTAACTCCAATAAAATTAACCCTTCATGAGAAAGACCTCTTGTAACATGATAAGAATACTTTTTTTCAATCATTTTCATAAACCACTAATCTATGATGATCTTGAGCTTTGATATATTAAGCCATACTTACTTGAAACGATGTAAACAACTCTTTTTTTGGCCTTTGTCAAATGGTCCTCCTGTCTCACACATCTTAGGCTTCAATGCCCATCTCTAATTTTAGTTTTTCACATTGCAAATGCTCCTTCTTACCTTTTTCCTCGAAATCCTAAAATAGTCTTCCAAATATTTTTGATTCTTTTGTTGGAAGATGATAACAAACATTCAACATTGAAGTTAAGTTCTGAAGGAAGATATTTCATTGTCCCAGTATTTTATTAAAAAATACTAACCACTCTTTACATTATACAAAAAATGTATTAGTTGTTCCTTTTAAAGTTGGTTAAAAGCTTTGGATATACTAACCTGTATATTAGTTTAATGTCCAAATTATTTAAGTTTAACTTTTCCTTTCTATTAGAGGGAATAACATTGTCTAAGGATTAACCAGCTGGTTTTGTAGGTGAATATTTTCACACAAACATTTTTTTGTACAAAATTTCTGGGAGGGATGAATTCTCACATTCCACTATCATCTCACAATCCTCTTTTAGGTGGCATGCAATGTTTTGTTCTTTTTCCTTCATATGATGGGTATTAATATTCACTTGTATGTAAAATTGACATTAAACAAAACTTAGGACATGCAATAATTTTTCTTGGATGTTTAACAAAAAGGATTCCTTGGTTTCCTTCTATTGATTATAGTATCTAGACAAGAACATAAAAAATCCCATTGTCCTATAAATCACAAAACATTTATTGTATACTGGAGAAAAATGTATGAAGACATTGGCTTTTGGTATTTGAATTTTTCCTATTTGTATAATTCATCAAAATTGAGTTGCTTGCTTTTACTTGTACATAACATATGTAATTGAAATCACTTAAGTAAAAACACGAATACAGGAAAACTTATATTCCTTAAATAATTCTTACTCTTTTGGTAAAAATGGCAGTCCATGTCATTGCCCATTTTTGTCACAGAGAGATTGTGAAGCACACATTCTACTGGGAGGATGAGAATGAAATAGGAAAGAGACTGTGAATTTAGAGGAAACAACATATACTCTAAATACAATGATAGTAAGTTGGCACTATAGCCACTAGGTAGAGCACAGTTCTAGTTACTGTGAATATGACAAAATTGTAAGACCACTTGAGAAAAAAATTGACTGTCTTGTTATTTTGCAAAAGTAATTTACCACTCCTCAGGGATTCATACAAACAATATTTAAATGAGTGGTTTCCCACTGTGAGAATTAGATTAAAATGCTTCACTGTATCCAAAATAAAAGGATAGTATAATTAATTTTCTATTAAAAATAATATAGGTTAGCAGTTAAGAATGTGATCTCTTTTAAGTCAGGTTTGGACTCGGGACCTATCTCAGTTACTGAAAAGATGTAGTTTTATTACTATGAAGGCAATATTACTTGCTTTCTAAAGATATTATGAGGAAAAAGGGATGTGATAAATGCAAAGTGAAGGACAGAAGCTAAGTTCTGAAACAATGGTATAATCAAAATAAAGGGAAGGGAGAAATAATTAAAAGTGACTTTGCAAATTAAGTAGTAAATAAAAGAGATATAGTAAGAAAATCACAGTTGCTATGAAAAAATTCTCCACAAGTCATTTCTTCCACTCATCTAGAGAAATTTCTGTTTATTATTAATTGATAACCAAAATAACTGAAAAGACAAGCTTTATATCCAAGACATATAAAGAGTTCAAAACATTAAACAATATAGTAACTCACAATCCAATAAAGTGAATACAGTGTACAAAGAAACTGGTAATTGAAAGGCAGGATAGAGTTAAGGGGGAAAGAGTAGAGTATTGAAGAGAGAAATCTGGAGACAATGAAGTCATAAAATTCAATGCATATTTTACAAAATTAAGAAAATTGAGAGGAAAGTTTGGATTGACAGGGAAGGGGAGAATGATGAAAGGATGCATTATCTTTATAAAATGATTTGTTAAATGGTAACTCCTTTGTGCAACTGCTTAAAGACAATAACAAAACAAGAAATTAAGCAATCCAATTAAACTGGACAAATGAATTAAATAGAGATTTGTCAAAAGAAGTACAAATGCCTAATAATTATATGGGAAAACATTCAGCATATTTGATGATCAGGGAAATGTAAGTGAAAACTACAGTGAGATTCTCTCCAGTCAGAATGATTATCATGAAGAAAACCAACCAACAACAAAGTTCTGATGAGCATATGGGAAAAATGAATCACTCTACACTATTGGTAGAAACGTAAATTTTTTTCCAGCCACAAGGAAGTAGTATTGAGGTTTTTCAAACACTACCAGGTGATCTTGCTCTCCAATATTGGATATACATCTGAAGGAATTGAAGTTAGAATACAAAAAGATACTGATATGCCCAGCTACTGCAAGCTAAGATATATGCAAAGCTAAGATATATAAACCAACTACATGTCTGTCAAAAGATGAATGGATAAATGTCTCTATATGTACACAATGGAGTACTACTGTACTATAAAGAAAAATTCATTGTTGTAATTTGCTGCATAGAGGGTGGAAACTCGAGGGAATTACGCTAAGCAAAATAAGCGAGACAAAGAAAGGGAATTATGACATATTTTCTCTCATATATGGAATTTATAAACAATTGTGTTAGGTAATAAAAGCCAGATGCCAGTGACCCTAGTTACTAAGGAGGCTGAGATCTGAAGTCTAACCATTAGGTGAGCCATCCCAGAGAGCAAAACATGTGAGATTCTATCTCCAGTTAACTGACAAAATGTTAGACTAGAAGCATGTTTCAAGAGGTAAAGTTCAAGCTAAGACAGTCAAGCAGTGTGAAACCTTAAATTCAAGCCCTGGTACCAACAGAGAGAGAGAGGGAGGGAGAGAGAGAGAGAGAGAGAGAGAGAGAGAGAGAGAGAGAGAGAGAGAGAGAGAGAGAGAGAGAGAGAGAGAGAGAGAGAGAGAGAGAGAGAGAGAGAGAGGGAGAGAGAGAGAGAAAGAGAGAGAGACAGAGAGACAGAGAGAGGGAGGGAGGGAGAGAGAGAGAGAGGGAGAGAGAGAGAGAGAGAGAGAGAGAGAGAGAGAGAGAGAGAGAGAGAGAGAGAGAATCATAAAGTAACAGAGGGGTTACTAGAAAGGAGTGTGAAAACAGTGTGAAGTGACATGTTGAGGTAGAAGGATTGGTGGACATGCTTTATCAAGTGTAAATACCACAGTGAGTACATTGATTTGTACAATTAATGTTTCTTTGAGGATATGTTATTGGGGGATTTAATTTTTTAGTGCCAGGTATATTTTAGATATGAGATCCTTGTTCATTGTACAGCTAGTGAAGTCTCACAATCCATGGGCTTTCCAATGATCTTGCTAGCTATGTCCTTTGCCATTCAGAAGCTCTGCAATTTCATGCAACCCCATTTGTCCAACCTATCTTTGATTTGTTGTGTTTCTGGGTCTCTATTAAGAAAATTTTGGCCTGTGATGGAGGGGATGTGGACAGAAGGGAACCCTACTTGCATTGTTGGTGGGAGTGTAAACTTGTTCAACCACTTTGGAAAGTAGTATGGAGGTTCCTCAAAAGACTCCACATAGAGCTTCCCTATGACCCAGCAATCTCACTTTTGGGCATTTACCCGAATGATCACAAACAAGACCATACTAAAGCTACCAGCACAACAATGTTATCGCAGCATTATTTACCATAGCTAAGATATGAAACCAAACCAGATGCCTCTCAGTAGATGAATGGATCAAGAAAATGTGGTATATGTATACAATGGAATTCTATGCCTCTGTTAGAAAAAATGACATTGCCCCATTTGTTAGGAAATGGAAAGACTTGGAAAAATATCTATTAAGTAAAGTAAGCCAGGCCCAGAGAATCATGGGTCCTATGGTTTCCCTTGTTTGCAGCAACTAGTATATTTCTGAGACAAGCAGCAATGTTCAGATAAGTTGGTGTTAGGGAAATGAACCCCAAGGTAAGGACACAATGTTTTCTTTTTCTTGCTTGCTATTATTTCTAACATATTTATAAGATATCTCTTTGTTGCTTTGTATGTCCCTCCCCCACAGTATAACCCATGTTTTCACTGTATTTGATGTTGTTATAATTTATGGAGGGGAAGGGAAAAAACAAATTGTTTAAATAGGGATACGGGTGGACCCATTGCAACAATGAGATGTACAAGACGTTATGTCAAAAAACGAACTTTACAACTTTGGCGTGGGGAGGTGGGGTTTAGGGGGAGGGGGAGCACGGGGCATGGGAGTGGTGGGAGATGGGAAGGGATGGAAAGGGGAAACATAGGAGAAGGCAACAATGCTTAATAAGAAATGTACTCATTACCTTGCTCATGTAATTGTAACCCATTTGTAGGGTATTTTCACAATAAAAAAATGCAAAAAAACAACAACAACAAAAAAAAAAAAACCCCAGACATTGTGACACTACTAATATTCCAAAAGAAGATCTAAAATTGATAATTCTCTTAAACGTGAATGTGAACAAAGTCAAAGCATAACTGCATATTTATTTCCTGCTAATGAGTGTCTAACCACTTTAAATAAACTTTTAACAGTGTTTTAATGAGCTACATCTGCATATATTCTCTGACCTAGTGGTTTTGCTCATAAGAATGTATCCTTGAACAGGGGTTTACAAACTATATTCTTTAAGCCAAGCCACTCATGAATTAAGAAATGTTTTTTTTTCTTTCTCTATGCTTGTAAAGCTGATATAACAACATAGAACCAATGAAGAATATATGACAATGCTCATTTGTGGCCAGAAGATCCTAAAATATTTATTATCTAGCACTCTGCAGAAAAACGTTTGTTGAGCTCTACCATAGAGCAATTTGTGCACATGTGCCCCAAGAGGTATTTACAAGAATATTCAATGTTGCATTATTCATTAAAGTCTTATCTTTGTTTTCATTACCCTTAAAGCAGAGGGTAGGACACTAATTTGAGTTCAGATGATTTATTTGGGAAATGATCTCAGGAAGTACTATTAAAGAAGTGGAAAAAATGTGACAGAGAAAGAGGAAACCAATAAAATCTTCATTACTAAATAGTGGTATTTTGAGAAACTGGAGCCTGCCTGTGTTATAAAGAATTGTATAATGCAAATGCATAATACCTACTTTGAAACTGTCCCTTCAGTGGACTGCTGTCCCTCACTGAGTGAGAAAGCATCCTGGAAGAATGAGAATTAGCTCTCATGCTCTTCAGGACTTCCCTGTTAGCAACTTGGGCTTTTGGAAAACACTAAAAATAAATGAAAAAGTAGCCCTCTAGAACAACTATGAGCAGACAATTAGCTGAAAGTCATCTGTTCTAGCATCCAGCGGGTATTACTGACAGGAGATGCAAGTTCATAAAATCTGATGCCAGCCTCAGGTTGTAGTGTGGGGCATAAACCAGAAAGGCCCCTTATCTACCAATAGAAAATATATTAATGTAAGAATGAAATGTGAGCTCTCTCTCTCTCTCTCTCTCTCTCTCTCTCTCTCTCTCTCTCTCTCTCTCTCTCTCTCTCTCTCTCTCTCTCTCTCATACACACACACACACACACACACACACACACACACACACACACACACATTTGGCCTAGTCAAACAATTTGATATATTGGATTAGTAAAAACTAACCGAGCATAATTGAAAAACAGAGTATGAATCAACCTGGAAAACACTGTTAAAGCAAGAAGGAAGATAGAAATGCACACAATGTGAATACATTTGCCTAAATGCCAAAAATATTCTAGAACTGGTGTTCAGGAGTACATACTTACATGACAAAAACATAAGGAATATCAAGGATATGATATGAGGGAGTTAAATAATGGTTGGCATTAGGGGCAAGGGAAGATTTTCTTGATCAGGATGAACCACAAGGGACTTCTGAAATACTACAATATTCTATTTCTTTAATACCATGGGAGCTGTCCAGCTGTTCCTTGCGTAAACTATTTTATATTTGATACATTGTTTCACACATATAAAAGAAAAGACTCCCTTTGGCTCCATATGCTCCTTCAATTTGCTGCTCATTTTTCCTTTCTGTTAGAGCAAAATTTCTCTTAAGATGTATTGAAAGTTCCTGTTTTTGTATTGTCATGAATTCATTCCAATCAGGTATTCATACACACCACCACCCTAAAAGTATTCTTTTTAAATTGCTGAATATACTGCCAATATCCATATTACTTAGTATTCTCAGTATTTGATAAAGTTGAACTCTCCATTTCCCATAAAGCACTTAATTTGACTTGGATTTAGTACATTTCATACTCAATTATCCTTGTCTTGCATTGTCAGCTAGCTCCATTGCTTGAGTTATTAGGATAAGCCCAGGAACCAACACAAAACCAAAAATGGATCAATCAGATTCTCCTTACCTTTAAGAATAAAAGGCAAATGGATGTATACTTACATAGACAGCAAAATGGACCCTGAGAAATGCATGTATATGGATGAGAATATTAGCATTGTGATGTTATAAAATTTACTTAAGGTGGGGCTGGGAAGGTGTCTCAGTGGTAGAGCACTTGCCTTGCATGCATGAGGCCCTGGGTTCGATTCCCCAGCACCACATAAGCAAAAAGAAAACAAGCCGGAAATGGGAGTTCCGGGAAGATGGCGGAGGAGAAGCTGGAATCTGAACAAGCTCTCGCATAGAAAGCAGTTTTAGAGTTCCAGTGAACAGTCCTAAGCCAGAGAATCACACCAAGTGTGCCATCACAGGACAGAGAGTTAGTCAAGAGAGGGGAAGCCAAGGAAACACATCAGCTACCGCTGCGGCGGCAGGGTGCGGCGGCCACCATCGCCGCGGGGTCATACCTGAGACACAGAGAGTCCGGGACGAAGGAGCCAGACGCAGCGGACAAGCGGATTCTACTCAACACCAACAAAAACCAACAAGGAGCGGAAATCTTCATCCTGCTGTTTGCAGACCAGAGACAACCCAGGATCCAAGACTCGGCGTGAGTACAAGCCTGACATCCTCACTCCTTCTCAGGGAGCAGAGGAGGGAAGGCCACCCCTCCCCCCCCAGCACCAGTGATCTCCATCTTGGATACCGACAAAGCTCGGAGGAGCTGCTAGCTCCAACTCAGGCCTTGGAATAAAACAAGTCATTTAGCAGGTCACAAGAACTTAACAGCGAAGTGACCTGCCAGACTCAGCTCCATCCAGGGAAAAGTCATCCAGCTCAGGCGCCAGCCATCGGAGTGGCTTGCCTCACTGGGTAACCAGAGCCAGAGTCTGCCCCTCCCTCTAGCAGCCACCACAATCAATTGAAAAACAGAAACCCTGAGAATGGCTCCAGGCTGGGCGCTGTGAGCTTTATCACAAAATAGCCCCAGGGAAAAGCTACTGTTTGTTGAAAGGCCTCAACTCTACCCAGAACCTAGCCTCATCACCACATCCCCCTCTTTTGTGATTCTCAAAGCAGATCACCCTCCCAGAAAACTAACCTGGGAGGGGGATCTCAAAATCTTGGGTAAAGCAGAGCATTTTTCTGCCTCTT
Organism: Dipodomys merriami; assembly: GCF_024711535.1. Lineage (NCBI taxonomy): Eukaryota > Metazoa > Chordata > Mammalia > Rodentia > Heteromyidae > Dipodomys > Dipodomys merriami. The sequence goes on along the minus strand of NW_027204492.1, from coordinate 32,570,663 downwards.
CCAACCAACCGACTTAAGAAACCAATCAAGCCACAGGACCTCAAGCTGACCAGAGACTCCAACAAGAGACTGGTTACAGACAAAAGGGACATACAGGATTCTTCCCACCCCTCCCCCCCAAAAAAAAAATCAAAAGACTTTTTTTTTCTTTTTTCTTTTTTTTCTTTCTTTTTTCTTGTTCTTCTTTTCTTTTTTTGTTGTTTTTTGTTTTTTGTTACCTTATAAATATTTTTTTCCCTTCTAAAACTTTTATTAATCTTTAATTTTTGCCTCTTCTGAAAAAAATAATTGTTTTCCAGTAACTGTTTTTTTTCTCATCTTATAATTTTTATTTTAGGAATATGTGAATGAGCATTTTCCTTTCTTTTCTTGTCTTCTTTCTCTTTTTCTTTCTTTCTTAATTATCTTTTTTTTTTGTCTAGCTCTACTGAACTTCTGATCTTTTCTTCTCCCTTTCCAATCCTTAAAGTTTTTCACATCTCCTCTATATCCCTCCCCTTCTCTCAACATATTCACATTCCTCTCTAAATACATTAATTTTTACGTTTCTATTTTTTTTCTGGTCTCTTTTCACTCCCCTTTCCGTCTCTTCTTTTTCTCTCTCTCTCTACTTGCATCCTACCCAACCCATTTCCTGCACTGTGATTAGGACATAGTTAACTCTCCCTGTGCCTCCCCACACCAATCTATTCCTATTTTTTACCCACATCTCTCCCTAATCCTAATAATTTCTGGTTTTCCAAATTCTTTTCTGCGGTTCGAAGTCCTTTAACATAGAGTTGTTTGATGTTGAATAGATGTATCTGTTGAACTAGATTGTATCTGTAGACTATTGACTGTACAAACGCAAACTTTGGTTGATGGTTGCCTTAAGATAGTATTCTAGCACAAAACTGGTGCAATCTTCATCACAAATGGGCCGAGTAAGCCAGAAAAACACAAGAAAAATGGCAAATTCGGGTATCTCAATTCCCAATCTTGATAATCAGGGATTAGAACAGATAAAGAATAATCCAGAGGAGAGTTCCCAAATAGCTCTACAAACATTACTAGCAAACATGATAAATGAGAAGTTTGACAATGTACAAAGGACTCTGTATGAGCGTGATAGGGAGAGAGAGGAGGCATCTCAGAAGTTTATACAGGAATATCATAAGCGTGAGGCAGCTACTCAAAACTGATACAGGATTTGCGCGAACAACTTGGGAATACTAAAAGAGAAAGGGAGGAATGGCGTGAGAAGGCAGAGAACACTCAAAGAGAACTGCAGGAATCCCACGAATGGGAAGAAAGAGAACTGCAGGAATCCCACAGACGGGAGAAAGCTAATCAAAGAGTAATTCAGGAATTGAGAGACCAGGTAGAGAATACACAAAGATCACTAAAGGCATTCATGGAATCCATTAACAAAGAGCTGAAGGAAGTCAGGGAGACCACAAAGGGAATGCTGAATGGAACCCAACAGAAGGAATGGCAGTCCAAAGAAACCATAACCAATCAACTAAGTGATTTGAGAACAAACACTGAACACCAAATTAAGGAAGTAAAGAAATTCATACAAGACCTAAAACAGAGCTTCAACAAAGAACTTGAAGCCATCAAAGCTGACCAATTAGAAGGAAAAGAGATAAAAAACAAAGTAGAGAGTCTTGACAGCAGGTTAGACCATGCAGAAGATCGAATCTCAGGGATTGAAGACAGCCTAGATATTATAGAGAAAGAACATACAACCATCCAAGACAAGTCCAAGAAATATGATAGGACTATCCAACACCTGGAAGACACCATCAGAAGGCCCAATCTAAGGATAATGGGTGTAGAGGAGCACCTAGAAACAGAAGTTAATGGTCTAGGAAATTTGTTTAACAGGATCCTAGCAGAGAACTTCCCAAACATACAAAAAGATAGGCCTATTCAGATACAAGAAGCTTTTAGAACCCCAAATAGACCAGACCAGAATAGGACATCCCACCATCACATTATAATCCACACAGGATCAACCCAGACCAAGGAAAAGATCCTTAAAGCTGTCAAGGAGAAAAGATTAATCACCTATAAAGGGAAACAAATAAGAATCAATTCAGATTTCTCAGCAGAGACAATCAAAGCAAGAAGAGCCTGGAATGACGTATGCCATGCCCTAAAAACAAACAACTATCAACCAAGAATACTGTACCCAGCTAAACTCTCCTTCATAACTGAAGGCCAAATAAAAACCTTCCATAGCAAAGAAAAATTGAAACAATACATCTCCACCAAACCAGCCCTACAAAAGATTCTTAAAGATGTCCTACACATAGAAAACCAACAAGACCGCAACAAAGGCCAAGAAACTGCACCCAACTGAGAATCCAAGAACCTTAGGAAGAACCCAGTTTTCGCAGCCCCCAAGAAGGTGGATAACATGACAGGAACTCCCAAATACCTCTCAGTCCTATCTCTTAACGTGAACGGACTGAACTCTCCAATTAAGCGACATAGACTGTCTAGTTGGATTAAAAAACAAGACCCTTCTATCTGCTGCTCTCAGGAGTCACATCTTGCCCGTAAAAACAAACAAATTTTCAATGTTAAAGGCTGGAACAAAATCTACCAAGCAAACGGCCCTCATAAACAGGCGGGAGTTGCAATCTTAATATCAGATAAAATAGACTTCAAATTAAAATTCATGAGAAGAGATAAAGAAGGTCGCTACATACTAATTAAAGTATCTCTCCTTCAGGAAGATATTACAATTCTAAATATCTATTCGCCCAACAATGGAGCACCCAAATTTATCAAAGAAACACTACTTTCCCTCAAATCCCATATAGATCCAAAGACATTAATTGTTGGGGATTTTAACACACCACTCTCCCCACTAGATAGATCAACTCGGCAAAAACTCAACAGAGAAACCGCAGATCTAAACAGCTGCAAGATCAACTAGACTTAACAGACATTTACCAAACATTTCACCCAGCAGCATCAGAATACACATTCTTCTCAGCAGCACATGGAACGTTTTCTAAAATAGACCACATTTTAGGCCACAAAGCAAACTTGTCTAAATTCAGAAACATTGAAGTTATACCTTGCATTCTCTCTGACCACAAGGGAATAAAATTAGAACTCAACACCAAAAGCCACCAAAAAAAGGCCCGTATCACATGGAGGCTGAACAACACACTGCTGAATCATGAGTGGGTCATGGAAGAGATTAGAAAGGAAATTCAAATTTTCATGCTATTCAACAAAATTGAACACACAAATTACCAGCTCCTCTGGGACACAACAAAAGCAGTACTCAGAGGCAAGTATATAGCTCTGAGCTCCTACATCAACAAATTGGAGAGATCGGACACTAACAATTTAATGACACATCTAAACCTCCTTGAAAAAGAGCAGCAAGATAAACCCCAATCCAGTAGATGGAAAGAAATAATCAAAATTAAATCAGAATTAAATGAATTAGAATCCAAAAAATCTATTAGAAAGAATCAACAAAACCAAGAGTTGGTTCTTCGAAAAACTTAACAAAATTGACAGACCCTTAGCAAACCTTATCAGAAAAAGGAGAGAAGACACCCAAATTAATAAACTCAGAGATGAGAATGGAAACATCACCACGGAAACAACCAAGATTCAGAACATTATAAGGGAATAATTCTCAAAACTTTATGCTAATAAGTTTGAGAACTTGACAGAAATGGACCTTTTCCTAGCAAATATTAACATGCCAAAACTAAACCAAGATGAGTTAAACCAGCTTAACAGGCCCATATCAAGCATTGAAATAGAAACAGCAATAAGAGACCTCCCAGCTAAGCAAAGTCCAGGACCAGATGGTTTTACAGCGGAATTTTACAAGGCCTTCAAAGCAGAGCTCACACCAATACTCCTCCAACTCTTCAATGAAATTGAAAGAGAAAGCTCACTACCGAACACATTCTATGAAGCCATCATAACCCTCATCCCAAAACCAGGCAGGGACTCATCAAAGAAAGAGAACTATAGACCCATTTCTTTGATGAACATTGATGCAAAAGTTCTCAACAAAATTTTGGCCAATCGACTTCAACAATTCATCCAAAAAATCATACACCATGATCAAACAGGATTCATTTCAGGGATGCAAAGCTGGTTCAATATATGCAAATCAATTAATATTATTCATCACATCAACAGGAGCAAGAATAAGAACCACATGGTTATCTCAATAGATGCAGAAAAAGCATTTGACAAGATCCAACACCCCTTTATGATGAAGGTTTTGGAAAAATTAGGAATCCATGGAACATTCCTCAATACAATAAAGGCTGTATATGACAAACCTACAGCCAGCATTATACTCAATGGTGAAAAACTAAAGAATTTCCTCTTAACTCAGGAACAAGACAAGGATGCCCACTCTCTCCACTTCTCTTCAATCTAGTATTAGAATGCCTAGCTACAGCAATAAGACAAGATGCAGACATAAAGGGGATCCAAATAGGGAAAGAAGAAATAAAACTCTCCCTCTTTGCAGATGACATGATCTTGTACTTAAAGAATCCCATAGACTCCACTCCCAAATTACTCAAGCTGATTCAAAACTTTGTCAAAGTAGCAGGTTATAAAATTAACCCCCCAAAATCAATGGCTTTTCTGTATGCCAACAATGAGAAAAGTGTGGCTGAAATTAGGAAAGCAACTCCATTTTAATAGCGGCACAAAAAATAAAATACCTCAGAATTAACTTAACCAAAGAAGTGAAGGACCTCTATGATGAAAACTTTAAAATCTTGAAAAAGGAAATCAACACAGAACTTAAAAAATGGCAAAACCTCCCATGCTCCTGGTTTGGCAAGATTAACTTCGTGAAAATGGCAATACTTCCCAAGGCTATCTACACATTCAACGCAATACCTATCAAAATTCCACCCTCATTCTTCAAGGAAATAGAAGAGGCAATCCAAAAATTCATATGGAACAATAAAAGACCCCGAATAGCAAAAGCGCTCCTCAATGGAAAGAACACTTCTGGTGGAATATCAATACCAAATTTCAAACTCTACTATAAAGCCATAGTAATCAAAACAGCTTGGTATTGGCATAAAAACAGACCTCAGGACCAATGGAATAGAATTGAAAACCCAGAAATGAACCTACAGACCTATAGCCATCTAATCTTCGATAAGGAAGCTAAAACAATAGAATGGAAGAAAGACAGCCTCTTCAGTAAATGGTGCTGGCAAAATTGGTTAACTACATGTAGAAAACTAAAGCTAGATCCTTATATATCACCCTGCACCAGAATCAACTCCAAATGGATCAAAGACGTTGAACTCAAAGCAGACACTCTGAAAACATTACAGGATGGAATAGGAGAAACCCTAGGTCTCCTTGGCTCAGGCCGAAATTTTCTGAATAGAGACCTGGAAACACAACAAATCAAAGAAAGGTTGGACAAATGGGATTGCATAAGATTGCAGAGCTTCTGCAAGGCAAATGACATAGCTAGCAAGATCAATAGAAAGCCCACCGATTGTGAGAAGATCTTTACTAGCCATACAACGGAGAAGGGTCTCATATCTAAAATATACTTGGAACTCAAAAAATTAAACCACCCAACAACAAATCCTCAAACAACTGCCCAATAAATAAGTGGGCGAAAGACTTAAAGAGAAGCTTCTCTGAAGAAGAAAGAAGGATGGCCAATAGACACATTCAGAAATGTTCAACATCCCTAGCCATAAAAGAAATGCAAATCAAAACAACATTGAGATATCACCTCACTCCAGTTAGAATGGCAAAAATCAAGAACTCTAACAACAACAGATGCTGGAGGGGATGTGGACAGAAAGGAACCTTACTTGGTGGGAATGTAAACTTGTTCAACTACTTTGGAAAGCAGTATGGAGGTTCCTCAAAAGACTTCACATAGATCTCCCCTATGATCCAGCAATCCCACTTTTGGGCATTTACCCAAATGTTTACAAACAAGACCACACTAAAGCTACCAGCACAACTATGTTTATTGCAGCATTATTTACCATAGCTAAGATATGGAACCAACCCAGATGCCCCTCAGGAGATGAATGGATCAAGAAAATGTGGTATATATACACAATGGAATTTTATGCCTCCATCAGAAAGAATGACATTTCCCCATTTGTTAGGAAATGGAAAAAATTATATTGAGTGAAGTAAGCCAGGCCCAAAGAAGCATAGGTCCCATGGTTTCCCTTATTTGCAATATCTGGTATAGGTATGAGTCAAGCGGAAAAGGTCAGATAATGTGATGTTAGGAAAATGAACCCTTAAATATGTATTTTAATGTTTTCGTTTCTTTCATGCATGTGTTTCTAACGCATTTACATGATTATTTCTTTGTTGCTTTGTATGTCCCTCCCCCACAGTGTAACCCCCGCTTTTACTATATTTGATGTCAGTATAACATGTGGAGGAGATGGGGACAAACAAGTCGTTTAAGGATTCAGGTGGACCAGTTGCAACAATGAGAAGTACAAACGTCATGTCAAAACCAGCTTTACAATGTCGGTGTGGGGGGGGGTATAATTGGGTGGGGGGAGTGGGGAGGCTGGGAAGGGAGGTGAAGGGTAAACAAAGGAGGAGGCTGCAATGCTTGGTAAAAAATGTATGCATTATCCTGCCCATGTAATTGTAGCCCCTCTGTACAGTATGTTCTCAAATAAAATAAAATTAAATTAAAAAAAAGGCGGAAATGGTGCTGTGGTTCAAGTGGTAGAGCACTAGCCTTGAGCTGAAGACATGAGGGACAGCGCCCAGGCCCAGAGTTCAGGCCCCACGACTGGACCCAAAAAAAAATTACTTAAGCTTACATGAGTTAGATCTGAGATAATGTAAATCTCAATTTTCCAATTGTTTTATTTTATTTTATTTCTTAATAATTTATTTTTTCCCAGAGCTGAGGACCAAACTCATGGCCTTGCACTTGCCAGGCAAGTGTCCTTCACTGAGCTAAATCCCAACCCCAATTCTTCCAATTTTTATCTCTATTATTTTACTTAAATTACACCATTAATTTGCGGAACATTTTCCATTACATTGTGGAGGGATATTTCCATATTTCCATGAAGGAGCATAATCTTACTTTTTTGGTCCCACCACAATCAGTGGAAGCTTGCTTTGTCTATCCAAAATAGTAACCCTCAGTCTATAAGCAAGTAAGCATATAATTTCTCTTGCTCCTTCTCTCTCGCTTCTTCTCTCTCTCTCGACTCACTCTCTCTCTCACTCTGTCACTCATACACTAAACTACAAAGATGAACATGAACACAAACATGCATTCATATGAACATATGTATGGACATATCCACAGATACTGCAAGTTTATATAATTATCTGTGAAAATTAGGAAAAGCTACTCTTGTAAAAGGAAATTGTATAGCCACTGCCACTGCCTGAGAAACTGTCTTAATACTAACAGGGCTCCTAAATATTTTATTGACTATTCCCAGCCCCAGCCTTCTATTCAAGCCAGAGTTCTCTGAGGAAACAACCAGGAGAGCATTGGGAGCTAGATTTCACTGAAGTCAAGCCCCATGCCTTAGGTTAAATGCTTCCATACTTAAATCTCTGTGGAACTTACAGTAAACTCAGCAGGAAAGGTATAAACAGGTCTAGAAGACACTGCCACTGCTCAGCTTGAATCAAACCCATCCTTTCCAAACTGGAGATTCCATCTGGGTTAAGTTCATCAAAGATAGCCTCACTGGCACCTGGAAGAGATCCTACATCCGTGTCCTGACCATTCCCATCATGGTAAAAGTACATGGGATCCATGCCTGGATCCAGCATACACAGCTGAAAACCTTTTTGATTCAGGATGGAAGGCACACGCCACTTCAGATCCTCTGAAGCTAAGACTTTTTCATCACACTGATGTTTCACACTCTCTGTCAACTCCTTCCCTGGATCTTCCTTGTGTGACAACCTTTCTGTGGTATATAAATTTATAAACATTACCCAGTCTGATTTGGAAAAGGTTTGCTGGTTATGTTTAAGTTCAAAGCCTCCTGATCATATGGGTGTCAGTCATACCGAGCCAACTTTAACTGCTGGAAACCCCTTAGGTTGCAGTTGGGATCAGCCCAGGCAGAAACTGAGAGGGAACTCTATGCAGCCTTAGGAGAAACATGTTTTTCTTATGCTGATGAAGCAACTTTAGTGCAGGAGATCTTCTTTTATAAACTTTGTTTAAACTTACTCAATTAAGTTCATGGTCCCAGGATCCTAATACAGCTCTCTAACTGAAGAATCAACTATTTGATTCTATGTTCATAAAACCAGTGGGGAATGAAATAAGGATACTGGTCTAACTGTGCCACCTTGTCAATGTGAAGGATGATAGGAATTGGGTCTACTTGATGCCCTCTTGTCTTCTTGGTAGATGAAGGTGAAGTCCAACCCTCAGGTGATGGACGTGCCTGAATACCTAGAGGCAGGTATGGGGACTTGGACAATAGTTACTGGATTTTTCCAGTCCTGTACCATGAACTTTCTAGATTCTCCAGCCCCCAGTGACCCTGCCCCCTGACTGTGGCCAGCTCAGGGACCATTTTGTACTATGCCTTATGGCTCCTGACTTTCCTCAAATCACAATGCTACCCCTCTTTAGTGATCCATTACAGTTGATCAGGTCTGTTGGGATTGTTTTCCTGCTCTTTCTTTGCTTTACTACCTTCATGGCTCAGTTTCCTAACAGTATTAAGTATTTTTGAGGTTGCAAATTATGGGGGGTACATGAGTCCACCTGCAATCAGTGGCTTTCCAATAAAGACTCCCAATTCGACCTCTCAGAAAAAAGGAAAGAAAGAAAGAGAGAGAGAAAGAAAAAAGGAAGGAAAGAAGGAAGGAAGGAAGGAAGGAAGGAAGGAAGGAAGGAAGGAAGGAAGGAAGGAAGGAAGGAAGGAAAAAAGGAAGGAAGGAAAAAAGGAAGGAAGGAAAAAAGGAAGGAAGGATAAAAGGAAGGAAGGAAAGGAGAGAGAAAGAAAGACAGAGCTACTCTTGAAGAAAACAGAAAGAAGATGATCTCTCAAGTAAATGGTTTGAAGATCAAATTTAATCTTTGAGAAAGGAAAACAGATACACTTTTGTTGGCATTATTCACCACTGTACCAAAGCACATTAGGGATTATAGGCTGTATTTCACCAGACTCTCTCCCTTGCACACATACATACAAGCAATCATTTCCATCAGAATAAACTTTAGTAGCAGTAAAAGATCAGGGCACAGTTAAATGAATAAAGCATTAACAAACTGACTGTTGAATAAGAATAATAGACCCATTTTCTATATGTTAGGAATATCGATATTCTTCTGAACTGAAGAAAGAAAAAAGAGACATTGGTAGTATATCTTCACTTCTGAATCCAGGGGGAAAATGGTAATGTGGATAAAATGAAGGCTTCTTGGAGCATTGAAGAATCAGCATTTTGAACACAGAAACCATAATCGTTAACATGTAAAGATGATGGAAGTGATTGAAATATGACTTTTGTCATGCTTTCTGAGTTGCCTTTTTCAACATGAGGAATATTCTACTTTCTGTAGTTCTACTCTGCTGTAACTATTCTCTGAAGCCCAATAACTAAGTAAAAAGTGAATGCCACTTTGAAATTTCATTTTTTCAGGCAATGCCAATTTTGATGGGAAAGAAACAGCAGAGTAAGCAAAGGACACAGACCAATATACTTTTCTACAACACCATGGTGGCTACTTAGCTTAGTGGACTAGAACACTGAAATAACAGGGTCAATTTATAACCTACCCAGTATTGCTTGCCCCGTGCAAAGCCAGTACACTGGGTTTGGAAATTACAAATATGATTAAAATGTTAGCTTACAAGAAGAAAAGGGTGAGGTGCCAAAAGAGAACAACAAAATGGAGTGGGCATGAAATTTGAATTTAAAGAGATTAAACTTTATTCCTGAACACCAATGTTTTCCAACCTTGAATGGATATCAACAAACTGTCAGGGAACTTGTTAAATGCACTGCTTCCTTCATCTTGGAAATTATGTTTTGAAGTCTTTCAGGTCACTTATTTCTAAGATAGTTTTGAAAAATATTTCCAGGAGCATAAAGGAACTACTGAATAAAAAATCAGGTGAATGGCATAATCACTTATTTGCTTAAAAGACAAACTTCTGGCAAGCAAAAAGTTAGATGTTATTCCACGGGGAATAACAGGAAGCAGCGAGAATTAAAATGGTTCATTCTATGAATTCATTTGTTGGATACTCATATTTCTAGTCAATGTTACAATCAGCTCTGGGACTAACTTACCAATAAATGTTGATGATGAAAGGCAGTGTATGAAAAACTCACTTGTCATTAGTTCTAAGACAATTTTCATACCTGGCAAATAATTTTAACATCAGGAAAGAAAAATGAATATATAAAAAAAGAATGCCATTTTTCATATTGATGTCAAACTCTCTGATGTGGGATGAAAAAACTTAGCCAGACCAAAAGAAACGTAGGCCCCATGGTTTCCCTTATTTGCAATAATTAGTATACATATAATAGAATCTTATTACATGAGCAGAATAGCTAAATAGCTATGTACATATGACCATATAAGATGATGCTAAGCGAAATGAACTTCAAGACATGGACACAAGAGGTTTTTCTTTGTTGTTGTTGCTTTTAATGTACTATATGATTTTTTGTTTCTTTTGTATGTTCTTCCACCTATGGTATAACCCCTGTTGTCACTGTAATTGATTTTGTACCCTGATATTGTATATAGATTTATTTGAATTAGGGAAGGGAATGGGAACAACAGAATGGTGAGACAAGGACAAAGGGGGAAACAATGTAATAGCAATATATACAAGACAATATGTTGGAAATGATCTGTACAATTTGTAGAGGTTGGGGGAAAGAAAAATTAAGAGAAAAATGAGGGAAGGGGTAACAAATTTGACAAGAAATGTACTTATTATCTTACTTATGTAACTATAATCCTACTGTACATAACCTTGACAATAAAAAAGAAAGATGGAAGCCAGGCATCGGTGGCTCATGTCTGTAATCCTAGCTACTGAGGAAGCTGAGATGTGAGGTTCACAGTTCAAAGCCAGCCCAGACAGGAGAGTCTGTGAGACTCTTATCTTCAGTTAACTACCAGAAAACCAGAAGTGGTGTCATGGCTCAAGTGGTAGAGTGTTTGCATTAAGGTGAAGAGCTCAGGGTCAGTGCCCAGGCTTATTATTCAAGCCCCATGACCGAAAATAAAGAAAAGAAAGATGGAAAGAAAGAAATAAGGAAGAAAGAAAGGAGGAGAGAAAGAGTAGGAAGGAAGACAGAAAGACGAAGAAAGGAATAGAGGAAAGAAAGAAAGAGAAGAAAGGAAGGAAGGAAGGAAGGGAGGGAGGGAGGGAGGGAGGAAGGGAGGGAGAGAGGAAGGGAGGGAGAAGGAAAGAAAGGAAGAACGAAAGAAAGGAAGAAAGAAAGAAAGAAAGAAAGAAAGAAAGAAAGAAAGAAAGAAAGAAAGAAAGATAGAAAGAAAGAAAGAAAGAAAGAAAGAAGAAAGGAAAGAAAGAATGCAATGTGCCTTATTCAGAATTTTTAGTAATACCCACACTTTTGGCATGCTGGCTAATCAATCTAACACTTTAGCTATGCTTCCAGCCCCCTTTTAATAACTTGTTTTGAGATAGTGTCTTACTAATTTGGGGGGCTACCTCAAAATTGTGAGCCTTCTTCCTCCATCTCCCATGTAGAAAGAATTACTACATTCAGGCTGTAGTTTCCCTTTCTTTATAAATGTTCTATTCACTATTGGAGTGCCAGTACCTAGAACAGGGCCTTAAACATAGTGGTATTCAGTTACATGTGTTGATAAATAGAAGGGGACATTAAAATGAAAAAAATAAAAACAAATATGAGTGAGAATGAAATATTTTAAAGAGTGAATGATTTATGTGCAACCAAAATCATCCCAGGAAGTCCATTTCCATGTTTCACTCTGCATCCTCTTCTTCCATCCACACAGAAAGGCAGCCGAACTACATCTTAAACCACCCATCATTTTTTTTATTTCATGTCTGAATTTGACTTTTATCAACTCAGCTACCTTATCAACATGATTCCACCTCTAGGAATCTCTAGACAAAATGAACCTCATGTTGCTATGTTTCCAAGTGTCAAGGAATAGTTAAAGTGCAGTTTTAAGAACTCCATCTTCTTGCCTCTTTCTCAGAGCATTTCAGGTGAACTTGGTGCTTTCATCTCAGCAAGTGCCAACCTAAACTGAAATGATGTTCAGGTTTCATTCTTGAAAGGCATGTCTGGTCTTCAATTCTTTTTTAATTTCCCCTTTACTTAACACACAGATATAAAATAAAGGAAGAGAAATTATTCCCTTACAAAAATTGCATGCAGCTCCCTGCATGACCCCATTTTTTTTTGCATTGATTTTTGTAGATTGAGGAAAGATATATAGGTATAGTATAATTCTGTTTATAAAATCCTCTGAGATAGAATTTGGGCCAAAATCGATGTCCACAAATGAGTACTTTGGAAAATGAAAATATTGGCGTAGTTGTTGTTTTGGTATCAATGACACTTAACACCAATTACGTGATTAGAGAGAAAAATCAGCCAATAGAACAAATATATATCAATCTCTCTTTTGCATCACCTATTTATATCTATATCTATACAACTATCTGTCACATCTTTGTCATATTACCATGTATGTATGTATGTATGTGTGTATCAAGCTGCGTCTGTGTATGTATATAAATGCATGAGGAACGCTTGTTATCTGTTCTAATGCAAATACCCACCACAGTGTCTGGCACCAGGCTGGCACTCAACTTTGTTAAATAAGTGAAGGAATCAAAGAGTCAAATTGCTCTCAGAATCATTGAAAGAAACACTGAAATTTTCAATGTCAGTATTTCATTGATGTCATTTTAGACATGAGAAACATGCCTAAAAATAATATGAGAGTTGTTGTTGCTTACATGCTTCTATCCATCTGTATCTGGACCTGTATTTTAAATATTTTCATTTCTATAACAATTTTCAGTATGTTCTTAGTCTGATGAGAGTTTAAAATGCTAGGTGATGGAGTGTTCATGTGAACAGTCCTAGGCTAGAGAATCACACCAAGTGTGCCATCACAGTACAGAGAGTTTGTCCACAGAGGGAAAATCCAGGCAAGGAGAAAGATCTGAGCACTTGCTGGTAGCCACGCCTGTGGTGGCAACGGTGGCAATGGCAGCGGCCATACCTGCCATACCTACAGAGAGAGTCCAGGACAAACACACCAGACACAGCAGGCAAGATGATTCTACTCAACACCAGCAAGAAATCACAAGGAGCAGATGATATCTTCATCCTGCAGATCGCAGACCAGAGACGACCCAGGAACCAAGACTCTGGCATGAGTAGAACACTGACACACGCACTCCTTCTGAAGGAGCAGAAGAGGGAAGGCTGCCCCTCCCCCACCAACAGGGCTCTTTATTGTTGATACTGACAAAGGCGCAGCTGAGCAGCTAGCTCCAACTCAGGCCTTGGAAGAAAACAAAAGAGTCATTTAGCAGGTCACAGGAACCTAACCTGACCTTCCAGGCTCAGCTCCACCCAGGGGAAAGTCATCCAGCCCAGACAGAGTGAGCTCTGACCCCGGAGGAGTGACTTTCTCAACTGGGTAAACAGAGCCAGAGGTTGCCCCTTCCTACAGCAGCCTTGACAATCAGTTGAAATTCAGTAAACATAAACCCTGAGAATGGCTCCAGACTGGGCTCTGTGAGTATCTCAGGAGCTACCCCTCAGGGAATAGCTACTCTTTGCTGAAAGGCCTCAACCCTACCCAGAACCTAGCCTCATCACAGCATCTCCAAACTAGAGGAAATGGCTATCTCCCTCTTTTGTGATACTCAGAGCAGATCTCCATCCAACTGAACTAGCCTGGGAGGAGGATCACAAAATTCTGGGTAAGACAGAGCATTTTTTTTACCTGCTCAAACAAACTGACTCAAGAAACCAATCAAGTCACAGGAAAACCAAACACCATAAGCAGACCAGAGATTCCACCAAGAGACTGATAATGGACACAGGGGAGAGATACAGGATCTTCCCATCCATGTTCCCTCCCTCCAAAAAAATCAAATAACTTATTTGTACCTTGTTTTAATTTTTAAATTTTTTTCAAAATTGTTCTCTATTAATCTTTTTTTGATCATAATTTTCATTTTAGGTGTATATGTGTGTGTCCACTGTTTTTATCTCTTCTGAATTTTGGGCCTTATTTATTTATTTATTTTATTTGTTATTGTAAAGAAAATATACAAAGGGTTACAGTTACATGAGTAAGGTAATGAGTACACTTCTTATTGAGCATTGTTATCCCCTCCATTGTTTTCCCACTACCATCCTTCCCTCCCTACCTTCCCTGAGGTTATTTTTTTTCTAATTGTGATTAAGTGATTACATAATTTCCCAAATTTCACAGTATTGTGGAATAAAGATGCCCATTTAAAGTTACAAGTGCATTCTAACTTTCCTGGAACAAATTGTCTATCACAGTATATAACATATAATGGTGTACACATATACACCATACATGTGATCAGCAGCATGGAGATATTTAGTAGTGGTTCGACCAGATGAGTGGGAGTTCTTTGTTTCTTAAGTCCTGTTAGTTTTTTCGTATCACCTAACATTTTGGATTTAGCATCAACTTATCAGGGAGACCATGTACTGTTTGTTTCTTTGCTCTTTGGACCTTATGTATTACTGCTTCCATTCTTCTTTCTTTTCTTTCGTTCTTTTCTTTCTTTCTTTCTTTCTTTCTTTTTTCTTTCTTTCTTTCTTTGCGTGACTTAATTGCTGTTCTGCTCATCCCCAGATATATACCCATCGTTGAATATTACACCTTATCCTCCTTTGTGTATATATTTAATCCAGAAATTTATTACTCAATTCACAACCTCTTAGGCTTAACTTCTTTAATAGCAGTATATTTATCTTTATACCTATATAATTTTCAAGTAACTACTTTTAAGGATTTTTAGTTTTTACATTTTCATGTCTCCTTTCTATCACTCCACTACTCTCATCCTATCCTTTTCTTCTCTCAATATCATTTCTTTAAACTTACATGATTTTTAAAGTTTTCACTTTTTAAATTTAAATTGTGCTTTTCCATTTTTCCTTGTTTTTTTTAATCTCTCTCCTATCATTCTGTCCAATCCATTTCACTCTCTGAGATTAGGACTTGATTAAATTCACTCTACAATTACCTCTCCACATTCCTCTAATCCTATTTTTCCCCACATTTCTCCCTAAACTTTACAATTTCTGGTTTGCCAAATTCTTCTTTGCTGTTCTTGGCCCATTAATCCATACTTATTCAATGTTGAAGAGATTGTATCTGTTGAACTAAATGGTATTTGCAGCAATTTTGATTGTACAACTACAGAACTCGGGTTGATGCTTGCTTTAAAATAGTGTTCTAGCACAAAACTGGTGTTAATTTCATATCAAATAGGAAGAACAACCTTGAAAAACACAATAAAAATGGCAAGTCCGGGTATCTCAACTACCACTCATGATAATCAGGTGACAAAACACTTAACATATAATCCAGCGAGGACATCCCAAAGAATTCTACAAACACTATTGGTAAACATGGTGAATGAAACTCAAAGAAACAACTGCCCAATAAATAAGTGGGCTAAAGACTTAAAAAGAAACTTCTCTGAAGAAGAAAGAAGGATGGCCAATAGACACATGAAGAAATGCTCAACCTCCCTAGTCATAAAAGAAATGCAAATCAAAACAACATTGAGATACCACCTCACCACAGTTAGAATGGCTATAATCAAGAACTCTAACAAAAAGAGATACTGGAGGAGATGTGGACAGAAAGGAACCTTACTTCATTGTTGGTGGGAGTGTAAACTTGTTCAACCACTTTGGAAAGCAGTATGGAGGTTCCTGAAAAGACTTCACATAGAGCTCCCCTATGACCCAGCAATCCCACTTTTGGGCATTTACCCAAATGTTTACAAACAAGACCACACTAAAGCTACCAGCACAACTATGTTTATTTCAGCATTATTTACCATAGCTAACATATGGAAACAACCCAGATGTCCCTCAGTAGATGAATGGATCAAGAAAATGTGGTATATATATATATATATATATATATATATATATATATATATATATATATATATGAAACACAATGGAATTCTATGACTCCATCAGAAAGAATGACATTGCCCCATTTGTTAGGAAAAGGAAAGACTTGGAAAAAATTATATTAAGTGAAGTAGGCCAAGCCCAAAGAAACATAGGTCCCATGATTTCCCTTATTTGCAATATCTAGTATATGTATGAGTCAAGCAGAAAAGGTCAGATAAGGTGATGTTAGGAAAATGAACCCTTAGATATGTATTTAAATGTTTTTTTTTTCTTTCATGCATTTGTTTCTAACGCATTTATAAGATTATTTCTTTGTTGCTTTATATGTCCCTCCCCCACAATATAACCCCTGCTTTCACTATATTTGATGTCGGTATAATTTGTGGAGGAGATGGGGAAAAACAGGTAGTTTAAGGATACAGGTGGACCTGTTGCAACAATGAGAAGTACAAGTTGTCAGGTCGAAAAGGAACTTTACAATGTTGGTGCGGGGAGAGGGGGAGGATTGGGGGGGCTGAGGGGGGAGGCTGGGAAGGGATGTGAAGGGTAAACAAAGGAGGAGGCTGCAATGCTTGATAAGAAATGTATGCATTATTTTGCCCATGTAATTGTAACCCCTCTGTACAGTATGTTCATAAAAAATAAAAATTAAAATAAAAAAAACAAATTGGAGAGATCTGAAACCAACCATTTAATGACACATCCAATCCTCCTTGAAAAAGAGCAGCAAGATAAACTCCAATCCAGTAGACAGAAAGAAATAATTAAAATTAAATCAGAAATAAATGAATTAGAATCCAAAAAAATTATAGAAAGAATCAACAAAACAAAGAGTTGGATCTTCGAAAAAATTAAAAAAATTTACAGACCCTTGGCAAATCTTATCAGAAAAAGAAGAGACCACACCCAAATAAATAAACTCAGAGATGAGAATGGAAACATCACCAGGGAAACAACCAAGATTCAGAACATTATAAGTGAATACTTCTCAAAACTTTATGCTAGGGCTGGGAAGGTGGCTCAGTGGTAGAGCACTTGCCTTGCATGCCTGAGGCCCTGGGTTCGATTCCTCAGCACCACATAAGCAAAAAGAAAAAAGCCGGAAGTGGCGCTGTGGCTCAAGCGGAAGAGCGCTAGCCCTGGCCTGAAGAGCTGAGGGACAGCGCCCTGGCCCAGAGTTCAGGCCCTACGACCGGACCCAAAAAAAAAAACTTTATGCTAATAAGTTTGAAAACTTGACAGAAATGGACCTTTTCCTAGCAAATATTGACATGCCAAAACTAAACCAAGATGAGTTAAACCAGCTTAACAGGCCCATATCAAGCATTGAAATAGAAACAGCAATAAGAGACCTCCCAGCTAAGAAAAGTCCAGTACCAGGAGGTTTTTCAACGCAATTTTACAAGGCCTTCAAAGCAGAGCTCACACCAATACTCCTCCAACTCTTCAATGAAATTGAAAGAGAAAGTTCACTACCAAACACATTCTATGAAGCCATCATAACCATCATCCCAAAACCAAGCAGGGACTCATCAAAAAAAGAGAACTATAGACCCATTTCTTTGATGAACATTGATGCAAAACTTCTCAACAAAATTTTTGCCAATAGACTTCAACAATTCATCCAAAAAATCGTACACCACGGTCAAACAGGATTCATTTCAGGGATGCAAAGCTGGTTCAATATATGCAAATCAATTAATATTATTCATCACATCAACAGAAGCAAGGATAAGAAACACATGGTTATCTCAATAGATGCAGAAAAAGCATTCGACAAGATCCAACACCCCTTTATGATGAAGGTTTTGGAAAAATTAGGAATCCATGGAACATTCCTCAATACAATAAAGGCTGTATATGACAAACCTACAACCAGCATTATACTCAATGGTGAAAAACTAAAGCCATTTCCTCTTAACTCAGGAACAAGACAAGGATGTCCACTCTCTCCACTTCTCTTCAATCTAGTATTAGATTGCCTAGATAAAGCAATAAGACAAGATGCAAACATAAAGGGGATCTAAATAGAGAAAGAAGAAATAAAACTCTCCCTCTTTGCAGATGACATGATCTTGTATTTAAAAATCCCATAGACTCCACTCCCAAATTATTCAAGCTGATTCAAAACTTTGGCAAAGTAGCAGGGTATAAAATTAAACTCCCAAAAGCAATGGCTTTTCTGTATGCCAACGATGAGAAAAGTGTATCTGAAATTAGGAAATAACTCCATTTGTAATAGCCCCACAAAAAATAAAATACCTAAGAATTAACTTAACCAAAGAAGTGAAGGACCTCTATGAAGAAAGCATTAAAAACTTGAAAAAGGAAATCAAAACAGAACTTAGAAAATGGGAAAAACTCCCATGCTCCTGGATTGGAAAGATTAACATCATGAAAATGGCAATACTTCCCAGGGCTCTCTACAAATTCAATGTGATACCTACAAAAGTTCCAACCTAATTCTTCAAGGAAATAGAAGAGGCAATCCAAAAATTCATATGGAACAATAAAAGACCCTGAATAGCAAAAATGTTCCTCAATGGAAAGAACACTGCTGGAGGAATATCAATACCAAATTTCAAACTCTACTATAAAGCCATAGTAATCAAAACAGCTTGGTACTGGCACAAGAACAGACCTCAGGACCAATGGAATAGAATTGAAAACCCAGAAATGAACCTACATACCTATAGCCATCTAATCTTTGATAAGGGAGCTAAAAAAATAGAACAGAAAATAGATAGCCTCTTCAGTAAGTGCTGCTGGCAAAACTGGTCAATCACTTGTAGAAAACTAAAGCTAGATCCTTGAATATCACCAAGTACCCGAATCAATTCCAAATGTATCACAGACTTCGGAGTCAAAGCAGACAGTCTGAAAACATTACAGGATGAATAGGAGAAACTCTAGGTCTCCTTTGCACAGGACGAAATTTTCTTTAAAGAGACTCAGAAACACAATAAATCAAAGAAAGGCTGGACAAATGGGATTGCATGAAATTGCAGAGCTTCTGCATGGCAAAGGACATAGCTAGCAAGATCAATAGAAAGCCCACAGAGTGTGAGAAGATCTTCACTAGCCATACAACGAACAAGCATCTCATCTCTAAAATATACTTTGAACAAAAAATTAAATCATCCAACAACAAATTCTCAACAACACAACTGCTCAATAAATAAGTGGGCTAAAGACTTAAGGATAAACCTCTCTGAAAAGGAAACAAGAATGGCCAGTGGACACATGAAGAAATCCTTATCCTCTCCAGCCATAAAAGAAATGCAAATCAAAAACAATATTGAGATACCACCTCACCCCAGTTAGAATGGCTTTAATCAAGAACTCTAATAACAATAGATGCTGGAGGGGATGTGGACAGAAAGGAACCTTACTGCATTGTTGGTGGGAGTGTAAACTTGTTCAACCACTCCGGAAAGTAGTATGGAGGTTCCTTAAAAAACTCCACATAGAGCTCCCCTATGACCCAGCAATCCCACTTTTGGGCATTTACTCAAATGATCACAAACAAGACCATACTAAAGCTACCAGCACAACCATGTTTATTGCAGCATTATTTACCATAGCTAAGATATTGAACCAAGTCAGATGCCCCTCAGTAGATGAATGGATCAAGAAAATAAGGTATGTATACACAGTAGCATTCTTTGCCTTCATCAAAATGAATGACATTGCCCCATTTGTTAGGAAATGGAAAGACTTGGAAAAAATTCTATTAAGTGAAGTAAGCCAGGCCCAAAGAAACATAGGTCCCATGGTTTTCCTTATTTGCAGTAACTAGTATATGTCTGAGACAAGCAGAAACAGTCAGATAAGTTGATGTCAGGTGAAATGAACCCCAAGGTAAGGACTCAAATGTTTTTTCTTTCTTGTTATTATTTCTACCATATTTATAAAATGATTTCTTTGTTGCTGTGTATATCCCTCCCCCACGGTTTAACCCCTGTTTTCACTGGGTTTGATGTTGGAATAATTTGTGGAAGGGAAGGGAAAAAACAAATTGTTTAAAGAGGGATACAGGTGGACCCATTACAAAAATGAGATATATAAGATGTTATGTCGAAAAATGAACTTTACAACCTTGGTGGGGGGAGGGAAGTGGGAAGGGATGTGAAGGGGAAACAAAGGAGGAGGCAACAATGCTTCATAAGAAATGTACTCATTACCTTGCCCATGTAATTGTAACCCCTCTCTACATTATTTTGACAATTAAAAAACTTTGTAGGTAATGGAAAAATATTTCTTGGTATTATAAGAAAATGATTGATAGTTTAAAGTACTGGTTATATCTGAAAGGGTTCCAAATCAATCATATTGTAACTGCAAGTGCTTATCATTTTTGTTACATGCATTTTCTGCTGTCAATATTGTTTGCAAATCTTGGAACATCAAATGAGAAGGCAATTTGTTAATTAACTTGTGGATAAGAATCAATTGGATATAATTTTTAAGAATGACTTGTTCATCATTTTTAGAAAAATAAAATGAATAGATATTATCTAACAACTATTAGTCAAGAACTTATATATACATAATATTGAAATTCAATGTGTAAAGTAAAAACATTTAAATTATGTATATTTAACAGTCTATATGATATACACACTCTCTATAAATATGCAAATAAAATTATAAAGCTCTAAGACCATAATGAAAAGCATTAACTTGTTATCTACTAAGTAATAGACAAAGAAATTCTAGTCAATTAAAAAAATAACATAGCCAGGGATTCATATCTTAGAACAACCAGAATTTTCTCCACATAACCGCAAATTGCCTTTAAGATTATTATCCCTAGGATGATTGAAGTCTGTTTCCATTTTCTGCTTAAATGTATAACGCACTTCTGAGGGAAAAAAAGAAAAAAATTAGAACCCTAATCTTTTCTCTTCATCATATATTCATATGTAGCCCTTGTAAAATCTTATTTGATCTTGAATTGTCCATGCAGTAAGCTGATTTCCTCAAGGGAACAGACGAAATGCATTGACTTATTGACTCAATAAAAGTGACTTTAATTCTTATGACATGTAGTTGTTAAACTGCTTTATAGTTTTAGTCAGCCAAACCATCCATTGGCACAGAAAGTTATTTTCCAATTTAGAAATATTTCTGCTCTTTAACTTCATCCTTAATAAGTTGATGTTAGGCGAAATGAACCCCAAGATAAGTATTCAAATGTTTTTTTTTTTCACGCAATTGTTTCTAACATATTTAAAAGATGATTTCTTTGTTGCTTTGTATGTCCCTTCCCCCCGGTAAAACCCATGCTTTCACTGTATTTTAGTATAATTTGTGGAGGGGAAGGGAAAAAAATCGTTTAAATAAGGATACAAGTGGACCCATTGCAACAGTGATGTACAAGTCGTTATGTTGACTTAACTTTGGCGGGGACAGAAAGGGGAGTGGTCTGGAGGAGGTGAGGAGGGGTGAGAGATGGGAAGGGATAGGAACGGGAAACAAAGGAGGAGGCAACAATGCTTGATAAGAACTGTACTCATCTGTGTTGGTTCCAGATCTTAGCTATGGTAAATAATGCTGCAATAAACATAGTTGTGCTGGTAGCTTTAATGTGGTCTTCTTTGTAAACATTTGGGTAAATGCCCAAAAGTGGGACTGCTGGGTCATAGAGGAGCTCTATGTGGAGTCTTTTGAGGAACCTCCATACTACTTTCCAAAGTGGTTGAACAAGTTTACACTCCCACCAACAATGAAGTAAAGTTCACTTCTGTCCACATCCCCTCCAGCATCTGTTGTTGTTAGAGTTCTTGATTTTTGCCATTCTAACTGGGGTGAGGTGGTATCTCAATGTTGTTTTGATTTGCATTTCTTTTATGGCTAGGGAGGTTGAGCATTTCTTCATGTGTCTATTGGCCATCCTTCTTTCTTCTTCAGAGAAGTTTCTCTTTAAGTCTTTGGCCCACTTATTTATTGGGCACTTGTTTCTTTGAGGATTTGTTGTTGGGGGATTTAATTTTTTGAGTTCCAAGCAGAAGCCCCTCAGTAGATGAATGGATCAAGAAAATGTGGTATATATACACAATGGAATTCTATGCCTCCATCAGAAAGAATGACATTGCCCCATTTGTTAGGAAATGGAAAACTTGGTAAAGTTTATATTAAGTGAAGTAAGCCATGCCCAAAGTACATAGGTCCCATGATTTCCCTTATTTTCAATATCTAGTATATGTATGAGTCAAGCAGAAAAGGTCAGATGAGGTGATGTTAGGAAAATGAACCCTAAGATATGTATTTTAAATGTTTTTTTTCTTTCAAGCATTTGTTTCTAACGCAATTATAAGATTATCTCTTTGTTGCTTTGTATATCCGTCCCCCACAGTATAACCCCTGCTTTCACTGTATTTGATGTCGCTATAATTTGTGGAGGGGAAGGGGAAAAACAAGTCGTTTAAATAAGGATACAGGTGGACCTGTTGCAACAATGAGAAGTACAAGTTGTCATGTCAAAAACGAACTTTACAACTTGGGGGGGGGTATGATTGGGGGGGAGGGAGGATGGGAAAAGATGGGAAGGGTAAACAAAGGAGGAGGCTACAATGCTTGATAAGAAATGTATTCACTCTTGCCCATGTAATTGTAACCCCTCTGTACAGTATTTTCACAATAAAAAAAATTTTTTAAAAAGAAATGTATTCATTATCAACAAAGGAGGAGGCTACAATGCTTGATAAGAAATGTACTCATTATCTTGCCCATGTAATTGTAACCCCGCTGTACAGTATTTTCACCATAAAAATTTAAAAAAGAAATGTACTCATTATCTTGTCCATGTAATTGTAACCCCTACAATAATAATAAAAAATCATTAAATGGGAAATAGATAAACTGTGATGACTCAGTATTTGCAATTATAATTCATAAGATAAATGGCTTCCACATCTTCCTCAAAAAGCTTTTCCTAAACAATTTCTTATGATATTTTAAAGGATCTTGTTATAATCTATTTTATTTTTCATAGGAAATATCATATTTTGTTTTGGTGCTTATTTTTTTAGCACCTTTTTCTCATTAGGATGTAAGAACTTAAATCATAATTGTTTTCAATCCTACTCTCAAAAATGTAGCATATCATAATTAAAATCCACATGAAAGGATGTATTAATTGAGCATTACAGATATTAGAAACATTTTCTCACTAGAAAAATGCAGTGTTTAATAGGCAACTGGTTTTGTAGATTTGTACAAGTCACATTATCTAACAAGGCATAATAGGGATTATTTTGTAGTATTTGAGGACTTGTAGATCCATTATTCTTGAATCCTGTGGTGAGATTTTCATTGTACTGTATCACTATATCATTTTCAATCTATCTTCCAAATAAGATATTAGTCGGAAGATCCTGGAATGGTGCTTAGAGAAACTTTTCCAGGGAATTGTAATAGTTCAACTTGCTTGTACATATGGAGCACTTTCAATATTTACAAAAACTTTTGTGTCATTAGCTGAATAACAAAATTGTCTTAGGGCAGTGTATATCAACTCAAAAAATTGTTGCTTATTAATTTTGCATGTGAACCTATTCAGAGCATTGAAAACATGAAAACCTTATTATCATTAAAAACAGTAATAATAGGATAGTCTGAGATGATCATGTAAATAATGAAAGTAATACTTCATAAGATGCTTTGTTTTTCACAATATTTAGGGATGTTTTTACTCATTGGAGGCAGCAATCTTATGAAACTAATACAATGTTTTATTACTCTCATTTTGTTGCAAAATTAAGTGTTATAACCCCCACTACTTAGCAGCAAAATTTCCAATCTGGTTTTTAATCTAATGCAGTGCTTTGTTTGTAGTAGTTTATCTTTGGAAAAGTTAACTGCAGATATTTATCTGAGTAGCTTGGCATTGTAGAACAGTCAGAGATAAGCATTTTATTCTTTTAGAAGTCAGGAGAGTTGAGAAAAGTCAAAATGTATGTCTTAGAAAAAGCTTAAATACAAACCGCTAGTTACACTCAATTATCAAGGCTTCTCTCTAAAACCAATACTTCAACTTCTTATTCTTCTGAATACTTTAGTAGTTCTCTTAAAGTTCGGTTGAAAACATCTTATCTTATAGCAAATGGAGATATGAAAGTAGAATAGAAAACAACAAAGTAGAAAAGAGGAAAGAGTAACTTAGAAAGGTGCAAAAACAGTCGTTTAGACTGAAAGTGTCTGTACATTACAGTTTAAAACATAATGCTTATTTCATAAGGTATACTATTTTGAGCTAGAGAACATTAAAAACATTAATTCTACAACATTCCTATAAGCTAAGAGGATTTTATGGTAACATAGCAATATGGGTTCATTAAACCAGGTCCATTTCTCTGAATAGTCTGAAATATCCAAGAGAAACTTTTCCAGCGGTTTTACCCAAAGCTAGAATAATATGTTCATTTTTCTGAGTTTCAAAGAAATGCAAGCTCTAGATCTGAGTGTTGTTTTCAATAGCATCTACATAAATGTATCTCTTTGCCTCATTGTGATTCCTGTATGTGCATTTTCACTTTTTAAAAAAAATTCAAATTTCATTCAACTAAAATGCACAACTAAAAGGAAGTTTAAAAATGTCATTTCCTTGAGTCAAAAGTTACAAGGCTTGGTTCAAGTTGACTGTGGCAAGAATAGTGTGAACCAGCAGAAAAGTTGTTTGATTCAATTGTTTTCAAGATCATTCTTAGAAAGAATGAAGGCACCGATCTTTAAGCCAGAATAAATGGAACTAAGAAGTCTGAAGCACTCTGTCAAAATTGCTTAGAATACCATCTCTATAGGAAAGCTTTCTGTGGTACAAAGTGAACAATGTGGGGAATTGTGGGACACAACAAAATGAACTGCAAGGAATACATACAAGTGTAAAGGTAGAGGCCAAAAGAAATCCAAGCCCTGTTTCTTTTTTCTCATTGGTTTTCAAGGAAAGGGGAATTATTATAGCTTACAGACGGGAAGATATAAGGGAAAATTTCCTAAGAGCAAGCTGTTTAATGGACCAGTTTAAGAATTCTGTTACTTAGGAGCTTGACACTGTGCCATATTTTCAGTGCAAGAGGTATCTACTGAGTAGCAGACATTGTATTTAGGGTATATAAAGTTTAGGTTAGGAACAAAGTGAACTTAAGATGAGGCAAAGAGAATAGTGACCTGTGCGCAATCCCTGTGGATTGGAGAAAGTAGGCAGACAGAAACAGATAATAAAATAGTTTTCTTGCTGAGAATTATACAATATCAATAGCACAACTATCAAGAGCTCACCATCCTCCAGATGTGATGTCAGGGTCCCACACATTTAAACCCTTTCAATCTTACAGCATTGTGAAGTGGGTCTTAATATACTATTAAAATATACTCATTTTTATAAATGAGGGGACTGAGACTCAAAAAGCTAAGAAACAAACTCCAGAATCTGACCTAAGAACACTAGCTCCAAATTTCATGGGCTTTATCTTCCAGGGTTTATTAGTATGCAATTACATATTATATAAACAGGATATATCATAAACATTAAAAAGAATTCAGAAAGGAGTGCCATTTGAAAACAGCAGGAACTAAATGCCCAAAGTAGAGAAGGGAAATATAAAAATGATAGCTAATGTGGTCCACCCAACTCAATTCCTCACTGCAGAGCACAATTCATAGAGAGAAGAAATTTTGGTAATTTCAAGGAAATGGGGTCTTGTGAAGAACCTTCATCCAGAGCAGTAGAAGAGGTGACTAATAACAGTATCAGGCCACAGCATAGGCAATAGAAAGAAGGAATCAGTATAGTAGAAAGACAGTCCAAGTGGTCATAGAACTACAGCTTAATTTATAATATTCAAATATTTACTTAAATGTATTTAAAACATCCTATGCATGCAAAAAACAAATACAAATTTATAAGAAAGGAGAACTGAAACTTATTTAAGCAATGGCTATAAACTTCATGTAAATCTTATTTTACCACAAGTATGTTTCATATATTAAATTGTTAAATATTTTATATTATTCTTTCAAGAATATATTTTAACAGAAGGTAAACTAATTATAACTAAATATGAACTCTATGTCTTTTTTTAATAGTCGAACATTTCAGCAAATATAGCCAAACTTACAATTTTTCTGTCTGATCAAAGGTAGACCCTCAACAACAAGGCAAATTGCTTGAATCAAAATAATCAGACTCTAAACTAATGGTAAATAGCATTTAGCTAAATTGCTGGAAAGCTACAAAGCTAGTTTTTTTCTCTCTTGTGTGCCAGTCTTTTCCTAAATTTCAAATAAGCAAAATTGATGTTTTTCCAACATTTCAAATCTCACTTCTTTCTCTCTTTTCCTGATTTCTTCTTCCTTTTACTTTATCCTAAGATTGTCCAACAGTGACTCGTTTAGCATAATTGCTTATCCACTCTAATAGTGGCAGAATGTTAAATGCTCTCCATAGACAAGTAAATAACTCATGACACCTCCTATCATCAAATAATTTAAAATTTTAAGGGATTGAGACATAATATCAAATTATATTATGAGAGAATTATTTTAAAAATTTAGATCTAGAGGGCTGGGAAGGTGGCTCAGTGGTAGAGTGCTTGCCTTGCATGCCTGAGGCCCTGGGTTCAATTCCTCAGCATCACATAAGAAAAACGAAAAAAGCCAGAAGTGCTGCTGTGGCTCAAGTGGTAGAGTGCTAGCCTTGAGCTGAAGAGCTGAAGGACAGCGCCCAGGCCCAGAGTTCAGGCCCCACAACCGGACCAAAAAAAGAAAGAAAGAAAGAAAGAAAGAAATTTAGATATAGAAATAGCAGTAGCAGTTAGGGAAGAGATCTGAAGTTATAAAACTAGATAAGTTCAGAACTCACAAGACCAATATCCTTTCTTGGCAGCAACATATGCTTTAGATACTTAACTTTTCCTGTTACCTACAAAAATTATCTGGAGCTACATTTCATTTATAAAACTTGATCTTCTCTAGAGATAATATAATAAACAAATTAAAATCAAGGCTGGCAATTGCTTTATGTAAAATCCTTATTTAATGAGACATTCTAGTATTGCCAGGGACCCATTACTCTCAACATCTTCAATTGACTTAAAAGAAAAAAAGCCACTTTTATAATGATAATGATCAGAGTTAAGTAGATTAATTCACGCTCATTTTTTATTATTTTTCAATACTCAAAAGGAATCACTTCGAAACAAGTCGTTTAAATAAGGATACAGGTGGACCCGTTGCAACAATGAGAAGTACAAGTTGTCATGTCCAAGACGAACTTTACAACTTTGGTGAGGGGGGAGGATTGAGTGGGAGGGGCGAGGAGGGGGGGAGATGGGAAGGAATGGGAAGGGGAAACAAAGGAGGAGGCTACAATGCTTGATAAGAAATGTACTCATTATCTTGCCCATGTAATTGTAACCCCTCTGTACAGTATTTTCACAATAAAAAATAAATAAAAATTAAAAAAATTTTAAAAGGAATCACTTTAAGGGAAGCATGTGTATATTAGAACTAACATCTCAGCCAGGAGCAGATATCCCAAGTCTTCCCTGAACCAATTACCTTTTTTTTTTTTTTTTTTCTGATCATTGAACTGTGGGCCTGGGTGCTGTCTTTGAGCGCTTCATCTCAAGGCAAGTCCTCTACCACTTGAACACAGCACCACTTCTGGTTTTCTGGTGGTTAATTGGAGGTAAGAATTTCATGGATATTCCTGCTGGGCTGGCTTTGAACCATGATCCTCAGATCTCAGCATCCTTAGTAGCTAGGATTCCGTGAATGAGTCACTGGCACCCCACTTAACAATTACATTTTTGAATGTATCAGAACCCATTCATTAGGAAAGACTCTCATAGAATTTTATGAAGATTTTAGTGTTATGTGTAAATTTGAATATTTTCTCTCAAAAGTTAGTAGAGGGAGGGGCCACGATAGCAAAGGAACAGGAGGGAAACACCACAGCTCTCTCCAACCAAATAAAGAATTTGGTTTCAACACTCCATTTCTCCAGGAGAATGACAAGAACAGAAAAGGGATTACTCAGAGATACAGGAAGTGAAAAAAGAAGAAAAGGGAAAAACTTCAGAACCTACACAAAGATGATAAAGCAGGAAGACCCTCCCCCGTCCCTTGCTGGTGGAGGGGCTCCAACCTGAGCCGCTCAAGTGGCCCAGCTCAGTACCCACCAGGAACCAGAGAGCCACAAGTGTCCCAAGGCTCCTGGAAGACTCCCAAGAGCCAGTGCTGACCCAGAGAATATAAACAGAAAACTCAGAATGCAGAACCTGCACGAAGACACAACCCCTCTCCGTGGCATGGTGCCTTTGCCCCAGCCCATAGAATCAGCCCAGCCCAGCGCAGCCTGTGGTGGTAGCGGTGGTGATTGTGAAGGACTCCAGACTTGTAGCGCCAGGCCTCTCGGTACTGGCAGTGAACAACCCCAGACTCCTGGCACAGCTCCTCTCTGCTCCAGCCCAAAGAAGCAGCCTAGCACAGCCAAGGGCAGCAGCCTCAGCCACAACAGGAATGGCAAAGGACCCCAGACTCGCTGCACTGTGCCTATCTGCTCCAGCCCTCTGAAGCAGCCCAATGCAATCTGAGGCAGTATCCATGGCCACGGCAGCATCAGGAGCGGCGGTGAACAACCCCAGACTTGTAGCGTGGAACCTCTCCGCACTGGCCTGCAGAAGCAGCCCAGTCATGGGCACCAACATGCATCACTGGACAAGCCTGCAGAAGCATCCCAGCCCAGCCCAGCCAGGGGCGGCGGCAGCAGTGGTGGCTGCAGATATCCTAGTCTGGCAGCAGAGCACCTCTCTGCTCTGGCCTGTAGAAACAGCACAGCCCATGTTGGAGGTGAAGGGGGTCAGTGGCGGAAGCAGTAGGGGTGGCAAAAGACCCCAGACTTGCAACACAGTACCTCTCTGATCTGGCCTGAGAAAGTGGTAGCAGCAACAGCAGCAAACGACCCCGTACTCACGGTGCAGAGGCTCACTGCTCTGCCCCACGGAAGCGGCACAGCCTGGGGCAGTGGCAGCGGCAACGGCAACAAGAGACACCAGTCTCCTAGAGCAACAACTCTCTGTTCCATCCCGCAGAAAATATACAGCCTGTGGTGGGGGCAGCAGCAGCAATGAACCCCAGACCATCAGTGCCAACCCGGATAGCATAAACAGTGGCAAAGACTGTGAAACACAGACCCAACTTGCACCACCACCCAGCATAGCCCACAATCATCTCAAGGAACGTGGAGCTCGGTGGTGACCAGCAATCTACAGTGCACAAAAACAGTGAACTGCCACAGCACCGCTGGAAAGCTCCCAACAAGTACCAGAATAAGTTGGTACCACACAGTGGATGCCCACCTACCTCAACTCCCCCAGCCACAGGAGACCAGCACCTGTGGTAACTCCCTAGAACTTGACTTGGACCCCCACCATCACCAGGGCTGCAGGTCCTATGGAAGCTGGGAGCTGTGCAAGTGCACCAGAAACCAGCAGGCACACCTAACCTGCCAGGCTTGACCAAGAGTGCCCCTGGGAGGGAATGTGAGCAGTCTAGGCTACTGGTCCTTGACTAAAGGTGGGAATTGCCTTGGATAGCCAGTAGGCAGGAACCTGAACTATCTTAACCACTTGTTCCTGACTGGAACTGAGTGCACACCTTAGCAGAGGTTTGAGTGTGTCTTACCACAGTCTTACAAGAGTAAGCCCAAAGGGGTCAGGCCAGCAGTTAGAAAGAATCCCGTCTGCAACAGAACTCAGACAAGGTAAAGTACTCTCAACCAGTCCAAGGCCAAGAGCATACTACATCAATTGATCCAAGAACAAATCCAGAACCAACCAAAGGTAGCCACCTACTGACAAAAACAGTCAGAGTCTGGAATTGGTCTCCAATAATCCCTGAATCCACATGTGAAAATCACAGCAAAAAATTACAAGATTCATCAACAACCAAAGTAGTAAACCAGACTCAAAGACCAGCAACTATACAGGGGAGAATGCCAGTGGAAGTGAAAAAGAAATGGAAGACAAACACTACATCCAAGAGATGATAGAGGCAATGACTCAAGAATTAAAGCAAGAAACAGATCATAAATTTTAAGAACAAAGGAACAAGCTATCAAAATAGATCCAGGTTTTCAAACAAGAAATGCACAGAGAAATAGATGCAGTACACACCTCGCTAAAAGGTGGGATTAATATACTAAGAAATGATGCAGAAATTATAAATGATTCAGTTAGTTCCATGCAAAATTCAATTTCCTCCATGCAAACCACAATGCAAGCCACAGTTAATAGAGTGAAAGAAAAGGAATATAAAACATCAGATGCTGAAGACAAAATGCAGACACTGAAAAAAAGTTAAAGATTTGGGGAAAACACTCAACATATGCCAAAGGAAAGTCCAAGAATGAGCAGACTGTGCCAAGAAATTTAACTTTTATGTAATTGGGGTGGACGAAGGAGAGCAATACCAGAATAAAAGAATGCAACACTTACTCAATAAGATCATTACCAAAAACTTCCCCAGTCATAAAAGAGAAAATCATACCTATGTAGCAGAGGCTTACAGAACACCTAAGAAGCAAGATCTCAGAAGGAACACTGCTAGGCACATTATGGTAAAAATGCTAGATTTAGCAATAAAGAAAGAATCTTGCACACAGAGAAAGCAAAAAGGAGTTATATTACAATGGAAAAAAATTGAATCACTGCAGATCTCCCCACACAGACACTGAATGCAAGGAAATCCTCAGAAAGTACACTCTAAGCCCTGAGAACCAATAGCTGCCAGCCCAGACTAGTATATCCAGCAAAGCTAGCATTCATATTCAATGGAGAAACAAAAATTTTTAATAGTAAAAAACTAAATGAATTCATAAGCTATAAGCCAGCATTAATAAGAATATTAACAGGGGGAATACAGTCTGAAGAAAACAGTCAAGATCAGGGATACATATCAACAATATATAGTTAGAAGACCAACTTAGTAAACACAGGAGGAAAGGAAAGAAGAAAAACTAAGGAAAGGGGCTGGGAAAGTGGCTCAGTGGTAGAGCACTTGACTTGCATGCATGAGGTCGTGGGTTCGATTCCTCAGCACCACATAAGCAAAATGAATAAAAGCCAAAAGTGGCACTGTTACTCAAGTGTTAGAGCTCTAGCCTAGAGCTGAAGAGCTGTGGGACAGCACCCAGGCCCAGAGTTCAGGTCCCACGACTGGACCCAAAAAAAAATCTAAGAAAAGTAGGAAAATGACAGGAAGAACAATATAATAATCATAAACATTAATGGACTCAATTACCAATAAAAAGAAAAAGAACTGCAGATTGGATCAGAAAACAAGATCTATCAATTTGATGTCTTCAAGAGAGCCACCTCACAGCCAAAGATAAAAGCAAACTCTGGGTGAAAGGATGGAGGAAGATCTACCGTGCAAATGTCCCCAGCAAGAAGGCAGAAGCTGCCATCCTGATATCTGATAAAAATAAATTTTACATTAAAATCAAAGAAGTTCACTACATATTAATGTAGGGAACAATCCAAGAAGAGGATATCACAATTGTCAATGGCCCCAAAATCACTGTATCCAAATATATTAAGCAAATACTCCCAGATTTACAGGAAAAGATGGATCCAAATGCAGTAGTACTAGGAAACTAATACTCCACTCTCACCAAAGGACAGGTCTACCAACCAAACAATTGGCAAACACGTCTCCAAAATAAATGATGCCATATCTCAAGCAGACTTAATATACATATACTGAGTTTTCCACTGAACAACAACCTAGTACACATTCTTCTCAGCAGCTCATGAAACATTTTCTAAAATAGATCATATCTTAGCTCATACAAGGAATTTAAGCAAATACAAGAGGATTGATATAATTGCTTGTATTCTATCTAACCGTAGTGGAATCAAACTAGATCTAAATAACAAGGCAAACAGTAGAAAAAACTCAAACACATGGAAATTAAGCAGCGCATTGTGGAGCAATACCTTTGTCAGAAGAAATCAAGAGGTACGTACAATTCAATGAAAATAAAGACAGATCACAAAGAAAACAATAGGACACAACAAAAACAGTCCTGAAGGGCAATTTTATTGCTCTCAGTGCATCCATCAGGAAACACAGACAGACCAAGTAAACAATATCATAATGCTACTAAAACTACTAGAGAAACAAGAAAAAGATGAACCAAAGTTGCTAGATGGAGTGAGATAACCAAAATAAGAGCTGAAATCAACAAGATAGAGACTAATAAAACTATAAACAAAATTAATAAAACAAAAGGTGTTTTTAAAAAATCAATAAATTAATGGACCACTGGCATGATTAACTAAAGAAAAAGAAGAGAGGAGACCAAAATCAATAATATCAGGGATGCCACAGGAAAAACTACAACAAACATCCAAGACATCCAAACAATTATAAAGAAAAATTTCCAGACTCTGTACTCACTAAGGAAGGAAAAACTAGCAGAAATGGATAAATTTCTAGACAAATACAAATTGCTCAAACTGAACTAAGAATAAATACATCAATTAAATATGCCAATAACCTACATGAAATAGAGGAAGCAATCAAAAGCCTTCCAGCAAAAGCCCAGGACCAGATGGATTCACTACAGAATTCTATTAGATGTTTAAAAAGGAACTAATATCCATACTCCTCAAGCTCTTCAGTGAAGTAGAAACAGAGGGAGCAATCCCAAACTCATTCTATGAAGCCAATATCATACTCATCACCAAACCAAGCAAAGACCCAACAAAAATGAGAACTACAGACCAATCTCTTTGATGAACACAGATGCAAAACTCCTCAATAAAATTCTAGCCAACAGAATCCAGAAACATATTTTAAAAACCATACATTACAACCAAGTAGGCTTCATCTCAGAGATGCAGGGAGGTTTTAACATATGTAAGTCAATTAATGTAATCCATCACATCAACAGGTCCAAGGTCAATAACCACATGATTATCTCCATTGATGCGGAAAAAGCTTTTGATAAAATACAGCACTCATTCATGTTAAAAGATCTGGAAAAAATAAAAATAGAAGGAACATTCCTTAAAACAATAAGTCTTATACTTAATGCGGAAAATTTTCAACTAAAAACAGGAACAAGACAAGGATGCCTTCTCTCTCCACTCCTCTTCAATATAGTTCTGGAATCCTTTGCCAGAGCGATAAGACCAAAAAAAAAAAAAAAAAAAAAAGACAACAAACGGAATCCTCATAGGGGAGGAAGAAGTTTAACTGTTTTTGCAGATGACATGATTTTATATTTTAGTGATCCCAAAATCTCCATCCCCAAACTCTAAGAACTTACAAAGCACTTTAGCAAAGTAGCAGAATACAAAATTAGCCCACAAAAAGCAGTCACCAACAATGTACAAGCAGAAACGGAAATCAAGGAAACAACTTCATTCACAATAACCTCAAAAAAAAGTATCTAGGAATTAACCTACCCAGAGATGTAAGGGATCTATTTCATGAAAACAATAAAAGCCTAAAAAAGGAATCATAGAGGATACCAGGAAATAGGCAGGATTAGTATTGTAAAAATTGCCATACTGCCAAAATTGATATACACATTCAATGCAATTCTCATTAAAATTCCAATGATGTACTTTACTAAAATAGAGAAAACAGTCCAAAAATTCTTATGGAACAACAAAATACCTATAATAGCCAAACTAATTCTAGACAAAAGAAAGAATGGAGGGACCACGATAACGGATTTCAAGCTCTACTACAGAGCCATAATAACAAAGACAGCTTGGTTCTGTCACAAACAGAGACCCGAAGACCAATGGAAAAGACTAGAAGACCCAGAAATAAAGCCGCATATGTACAGTCAGTTGATATTTGACAAAGGAGCCAAAGACATATAGTGGAAGAATCATAGCCTCTTCAACTACTGGTGCTGGGAAAACTGGGTGGCCATGTGCAGAAAACTAAAATTGGACTCTAGCCTGTCACCATACACTAACACCAACTCAAAATGGATTAAAGACCTTAACATCAAACCTGATACTCTGAAACTACCACAGGAAAGAGTAGGAGAGACATTTGAACTTATAGGCACAGGCAGGAACTTCCTGAACAGAGTCCCAGGGTCACAACAAATTGTAGAGAGTCTTGATAAATGGGACTATCTTAAAAAGTTTCTGCACAGATAAAGAAATAGCAACCAAACTAGAAAGAAACCCAACTAATTGGGAAAAATACTTACCAGCAAAATATCAGACAAGGGTCTAATATCCATTATATAGAGGCAACCCAAGAAACTAACCCTTCACAAATCTAACAAACCAATTATGAAATGGGCAAGGGAGCTTCTCAGAAGAAGAGAAAAAAAGCAAAGAAACACATGAGGAAATGTTCATCATCCTTGACTGTAAAGGAAATGCAAATAAAAACAACACTGAGATACCACCTTACCCCAGTCAGAATGGTCCTCATTCTAAAGTCAGCCAAAGACAAATGCTGGTGGGGATACTGCATTGCTGGTAACATTGTATACTGCTACAACCACTTTGGAAAGCAGTCTGGAGGTACTTCAGAAAGCTAAATATACACCTTCCCTAAGACCCAGCCATACCATTCCTAGGCATCTACCCTGAACAACAGGAATGAGTATACAAGGACACATGTGCCTCCATGTTTATTGCAGCACTGTTCACAATAGCCAAAATGTGAGAACAACCCAGATGCCCCACTACGGATGAGTGGTTCCAAAAATTGTGGTACCTATATACAATGCAATATTATGCAGCTATTAAAAAGGAAAAAATAATGGCATTTGCAGTGAAATGGATGGAATTAGAGAGAATTGTTTTGAGCTAGTTAAGCCAAGAACAAAGAGACAAAGGGCACATGGTGTCCCTGATATGTGGATGCTAAAGCCAAAATGCAAGGAGATATGACAAAGTAAACAGGACTCAAGAAACAAAGGACAGCCACTCATTTGTCATATCATTGCTAAATGACTTCATGTTCTTGACCATATATATAATATATATATATATATATATATATATATATGTATATATGCATGCAATGGAGGGAAGCCAGGAGGAGGACACAAAATAAGTAGGAATGAAACAACATACAACAAAGGGGCGTAGAAGCTATACTGGACATAGAAGAAAAAGAACTAAGCAACACAAAGACAACAATGGGAAGGGAGGAATGAGAGGGAAAGAGAGAACAGCTTACACTAAGCAAAAGGAAAGAAATGTAAAGATCACCTGAAGTGGAAGAAATAATTGTATTGTCAAAGCTCATAGAATTCACAAACATTATAGACTATGATAATGACAATTTGCCTTATGAAGTTTAAAATATGTTTGTGACTTTAGTTATCACTATTCCAAAATGCTGTGAAATATGTGAAATTTATGTGGTCACCTAATCTCAATTTTTTAAAAAACGTGAGAGAAGGGATGGGTTAGGAGTGACTGGTGACAATGTTGTCAGACACCTTGTATTCATACACTGTTTTGTAGAATAGGAACTTCTTTGTACAACTAAACATAATAACAACAATAATAATAATAGATGTTTAAAAAAGTTAGTAGCTTACACGTAAATTCAGTCAGTACATGGATTGCATAAATCACATTTTCAAATAGTTTGACTTCATTGTTATTTACTCAACAATTGCAGTATTCATTTTTAAGGGCACAAGTTACATTCAACAGGATAAACGATGTTCTGGGACATAAGAAAAATCTTCCTAAACTTAAAAGAGTTGAAATCACTGAGTGTATTCTCTGACTGAGAACAAATTATATTAGACATCAGTAAAATATTTAGGAAAATTTTGCATATTTGAGAATTAAGTATTAGTCTTCTCAGATAATGGTTAACTGAAGGAATTCAAAGGAGAAAATAGACAAAATATCTCATAGTGAGTAAAGTGATTGAAATACCAAATACAAAACTTATGAAATATAATTAAAGCAATACTTACAAAAAATATATAGTTTTCAAAATCTATATTAGAAAGGACATTCCCTGAATGCCTAAGCAGGCTTACCATCAATTCTGGTAAATAAAGTTTATCAAAACACAATCATCTAGGAAAAAAACAGAATCATCCATAATTCTTTATAGTATTCCTGTGATATGATAGTAGAGCTGAGTAGCCACAAAACATACCATAAGCTTTAAAATTCTAAAATATTTACTACATGGTTCTTCACAGAAAACTTTGTAGATGCCTGAGCTACTTTAATAAACTAAAGAAGATGAACATCAATTCAAACTAAATAGACTAAAGGAACAAAAGTAAAATTAACCGAGGACTAAGTCAAATACCAAAAAGAACAAAGAAAATTATCTTTAGGACAGAGATTTTTGAGTAATCACCTCTAGAAAATTAATCCTTACAAGGTACAAGGGGCTACAATTCAAGAAAACTTCTTGGGAAACACATGAAATAATGTCCACAGAGCAATAATGGAGCCTCTTCTATGTATATATGCAGAGGCAGGCATATAAGGAAAATATATTGTAATTATCTAAGGATAATATATTGTAGTAGGGTTTGTTTTATTCTGGAATGCAAGATTGTCTTTATCTTTGAAAAACAATTAATGCAAATCATCATGTGATGTTATAGAAAGTCAACATTTGTCCCTGAAAAAAAATCTTTCAGAAAATTAACTTCTCTTTAATAAATAACATTTAAAGATAATATAATAGTATAAATAATGATGAATTTATAAAGACCTCTTTCCCTTGAACAATGGAAAAACCACTCAAATATATGTTATATAACATTGTCTGGAGATCCTGATCATTGTATTGAAATGACTGAAAGAAAAAAATCAAGAGAAAAAAATCAAAATCAATAAAAACAAATAAGACAAACTACTGATATGTCATGTGAATATTTGTGTAGATAATTCTAAGAAATCAGCCAACATGGTAAGAATAAATTGATTTAGGATGATAGAAGGACACAATGTCAATATATAACTATAAAATTAAATAGAAAACCATTCAAAAATATAAACAAGAACCTTAAGTATTGATTGGAGAAATGCATGTACAATCTTTATCCTAAAATTGACAAAATATCAATAATAAAATTATAGAAGATGTTAATAAATATAATTACACAACTTTTTAAATATATATTTTTATTTTAAAGATAATGTATGGAGGGTTACAGTTACGTGAGTAAGGTAATGAGTCCATTTCCTATCGAGCATTGTTACCCCCTCCTTTGTTTTTCCCCTACTATCTCTTTCCTCCCCACCTCCATGATTCCTCCTTCTCCCCCCAACTACACAACTTATGTATTGATTGAAAGTCTTACTAATAATAAGATACAAATTCTTTCATCTAGCCCTTCTACACAATTTAAAATCGCTAATTTTAGAATGCATACATGTAGAAATTTTTATTTCCAATGAAACAAGAACATCAAAATAAATTTTCGTAAAGAAAATACAACTAAATTTGTGTGGAATTACTTAAGGACCACCTTTATCCATTAAGACAATTAACTACATCTGGAGTTGATATGATGGGCTCTAAAAATTCTGGACCCATACTATACAAAAATCACAGTTTCCAAAATTGCAATTTGTAAGTTATTGTAGTTTTTTAATTACACTTTTACTTCTCCTTTATGTCATTCTTTTTTCTATGAAGTAGAATATCTTACATACTAAGTAACTAAGTTATTCTGAGAAATCTTTTTGACTC
Source organism: Dipodomys merriami (assembly GCF_024711535.1). Taxonomy (NCBI): domain Eukaryota; kingdom Metazoa; phylum Chordata; class Mammalia; order Rodentia; family Heteromyidae; genus Dipodomys; species Dipodomys merriami. Next base: position 32,532,749 of record NW_027204492.1, on the reverse strand, counting down.
TTACTGTTTTGTTTTAAGGGAAAGTATTGCATCTCGATTACATATTAAGTAGGAGAAATAGATGGATTGGCCATTCCAGCACAGAAGATACTGAATATGAAGCTGGATAGAAATGTGTAAGAAAACTACTGAAAATGTTTGAGAAAAGTGTCATCTCTTTCCCAATTATGTTAAAGTTTAATCCATGACATTGTGAGATGGGAAATTGAATCCAAAACAATGAAACATTCTGAAAATCCTTTCTACTTATCACTCTTTCTAAAATCCCACTCATCTGCATAACTGCTCAGAAAGTGGAGCTGAGTTAGATTAGGATTGCTTCCAGTTTACTTTTATCCACTACTATCTGAATCTTTTCAAGTGCAAGGTAAATTGAGAACATACAGGAAACAAAATGAAAAAGTGTCATAGGATTCTTTTAATTCTATTTACTATTGAGAAACAAGTAATTTTTAATAAGCATATTTTTATCTTCTGACATTTACATAATGACTTCTAGGTCAATATCATGTTTGAAATGTTTTAGAAGACAAAATGAACTTTGTAACCTTACTATCTAAATCTGACAGAGATGAATGCATACGGTGAGATAAAACACAACAAACTAAATATTTAATTATACTGTATTTGGGTTAACCTTTCCAACTCTTTGATTTAGAATAGACTGGAAGTTCACTGCCTAAATGTTCCCCAGTGTAATCTTGTTTCATTTAATTTTATTCATACTGCTTGCTGCTGAGTAAATAAAGCAGATATATGAATTTATGCATTTTGATAAATGTCTCTCTAAATTTTTTAAAAAGATTTGGAAACCTGCAACAATTATTCAGTTATTCCCTATAAGAACATCAATGGAATAGTAATTACTGAATTTTTTAAAACATTTTTAGGCTACAATTTAATGTTCTGGAAGAATAAAGTTAGTGACACTATTAGAATCACAGCAATATTTTCACTAAATACAATGCTTTCCCTGACTAGAAAAAAATAATGAAGTACATTAAAAATTTTAATACAAAGGAGGTTTGGACAGATTTGTAGAAAAGATAAATTTGAACAAAATATATGCATATATGAAGATATTACAATGAAACCATTTTGTGTAATTAGTATACACTAATGACAGTTCTTATATCCTAATTTATGTAAGTTTTATATCTCTATAAAATTTATTATAAAATATGTATGCTATATAATTATTTACTTTTTACTTCTTAGAATACTATAAATTACATTCCAAAAATGTTTAGTGATAATTTGGAAACTTACTGAGTCTTGGCAGAGCACATCAGTTGTCCCAACTATAACAGAGGCTAAAAACATAGCATGGGAATGTGAAGTCAGTCTGGGAAAGATAGGTAGACCATATCTCAGAAAATTATGGAAGGGAAGAAGGAAAGAAGGGAGAGAGGAAAGAAAGTAAGCAAAGATGGGAGAAGGAAAAAGATGGAAGGAAGTAAAAAAGGACAGAAAGGAGACATAGAAGAAAAGAGAGAAGAATGAAGGAAGGAAGGGAGGAAGAAAGAAAGAAAGAAAGAAAGAAAGAAAGAAAGAAAGAAAGAAAGAAAGAAAGAAAGAGAGAGAGAGAGAGAGAGAGAAAGAGAGAGAAAGAGAGAAAGAAAAGGAAGGAAGAAAGGAAAGAAGGAAAGAAAGAAAGAAAGAAAGAAAGAAAGAAATAGAGATAGAGAAAGAAAAAGAAAGAAAAGGAAGGAAGGAAGGAAGGAAAGAAAGAAAGAAAGAAAGAAAAAGAAAGAAAGAAAGGGAAGGAAGGAGAGAGAAAAGAAAAAAGTAAGAAAGAAAAAAGAAAGGAAATAAAAAGGAGAGGAGAGCAGAAGGAAGGAAAAACAGAATAATAGAGTATGAATTTGTTGTTACCATTTAGGTTTTTTTTTTAGTTGGACATATTGTGTTTACTGTGTGCTATTGTACAAACAATTTTGGGAGGTAAAATTATGTTTTTTTTATAATGTGATAGCTATTCCCAAATTGCCTACTACAGAAATAGTACCAAGTTTATATTACTTTTCAGATGTATAGGTTCAATTCTTTTTCTTGATATTTTAGTCAAAAATCAGTTCTATCAGTCTTTGTCTAATTTTTAGGCAAAACATATCTCATTTAGATTGGCATTTTATATTTAATAATTTCTTTCATATTGCAAATAATTTTCCAAGTCTTTCCATTTCCTAACAAATGGGGAAATGTCATTCTTTCTGATGGAGGCATAGAATTCCATTGTGTATATATACCACATTTTCTTGATCCATTCATCCACTGAGGGGCATCTGGGTTGGTTCCAGATCTTAGCTATGGCAAATAATGCTGCAATAAACATAGTTGTGCTGGTAGCTTTAGTGTGTTCTTGTTTGTAAACATTTGGGTAAATGCCCAAAAGTGGGACTGCTGGGTCATAGAGGAGCTCTATGTGGAGTCTTTTGAGGAACCTCCATACTACTTTCCAAAGTGGTTGAACAAGTTTACACTCCCACCAACAATGAAGTAAGGTTCCCTTCTGTCCACATCCCCTCCACCATCTGTTGTTATTAGAGTTCTTGATTTTTGCCATTCTAACTGGGGTGAGGTGGTATCTCAATGTTGTTTTGATTTGCATTTCTTTTATGGCTAGGGAGGTTGAGCATTTCTTCATGTGTCTATTGGCCATCCTTCTTTCTTCTTCAGAGAAGTTTCTCTTTAAGTCTTTAGCCCACTTATTTATTGGGCAGTTGTTTCTTTGAGGATTTGTTGTTGGGGGATTTAATTTTTTGAGTTCCAAGCAGATGCCCCTCAGTAGATGAATGGATCAAGAAAATGTGGTATATATACACAATGGAATTCTATGCCTCCATCAGAAAGAATGACATTGCCCCATTTGTTAGGAAATGGAAAGACTTGGTAAAATTTATATTAAGTGAAGTAAGCCATGCCCAAAGAACATAGGTCCCATGATTTCCCTTATTTTCAATATCTAGTATATGTATGAGTCAAGTAGAAAAGGTCAGATAAGGTGATGTTAGGAAAATGAACCCTAAGATATGTATTTTAAATGTTTTTTTTCTTTCAAGCATTTGTTTCTAACGCAATTATAAGATTATTTCTTTGTTGTTTTGTATGTCCCTCCCCCACAGTATAACTCCTGCTTTCACTGTATTTGATGTCAGTATAATTTGTGGAAGGGAAGGGGAAAAACAAGTCGTTTAAATAAGGATACAGGTGGACCTGTTACAACAATGAGAAGTACAAGTTGCCATGTCAAAAATGAACTTTACAACTTGGGGGGGAGGATTTGATGGGGGAGGATGGAGGATGGGAAGGGATGGGAAGGGTAAACAAAGGAGGAGTCTACAATGCTTGATAAGAAATGTACTCACTATCTTGCCCATGTAATTGTAACCCTTCTGTGCAGTATTTTCACAATAAAAAAGTAAATTTCAAAAAAAATAATTTCTTTCATAAGTTGAGTAATTCTATACATTTATTAAAATAGTTGTCTTAGAATTACCTATTGTGTACCTTGACGTTTTTCTTATCTACAATGTTATGAATTTCTCATTAATTTTAAAGAAACATTTTTTTTCACTTTCAATGTTTTATTTCTGCTATAGATCAATAGGATATCTTGTATATGTGCTTATGTAGAAGGATTCTTTGGATCCCTTCAGGCTGACACTCTGCAGGAGGAAGAGTAGACCACAGTGCACGAGAATAATCTTACAGGTTCCATCAATGAGCTCCCTGCAGCTTTCTGATGCAGTGACAGCTTCAGTCTGGACAAGACTGAGGCAGAGGACAAAAGCAATCGGGGCCTGGACCAGTTTGCCCTTGCAAGGTAAGCAACCTCTGGCAGGAATGAGTTGTGACAGCATGTTAGTGTGCACAGCACATGGTGCAACCCTCACACAAACATAATTGCAGTGCAGACCTATACTGCTGGGGCCTCCGAACAAAGGAGCCCACACCCCTCACTGACAATCCTCCTACCCAGTAAGGGCCTTAGTGAAACCAAGAAAGGACAGCCATATAGGCATTTATAAAGCAACTTGAAAAGCCAGAAAGAAGTGCCTGGAGACATGGTTCAGGCCTTATAAGCTTTGAAGATAGGGAACATTTTGGAATTGAGTTCTTTCCATTTTGAGTTAAAGACACAAACAAGAGACTCTTCCTGGGCACCAGTGACTCACTCCTGAGGATCTCCAGCCCAAGCAGAAAAGTCCATGAGATTCTTATCCCCAATAAACGACCCAGAAAAATCCAAAAGTGGCACTGTGGCTCAAGTGGTAAAGCACAAGCCTTGAGCACAAAGAGGCTCAGAGACAGCACCCAAACCCCTAAGTTCAAACCCCAGGATTGACAAACAAAAAAAAAAAAAAGAAGAAGTATACCTATGGCTCAAGTCCCAGGACTAGCACATTAAAGAAAAGCCAGAGACTTTTACCTGTATTTAAACACCAAAAGCTGGAAGTGGAGGTATGAGCAAAAAAGCAAAGGGACAGCACCAAGGCAAAGGTCAAACTTCAGTGCTGGCAGGAATAAACACACACAAGAAAATGCCCTTGACACACTAAATGCTAATTTTTGAGACAAAGTCTCACTACATAACTCAAACTGGCCTTAAACTCAAGATCCTGCTTCCTTAGCCTTCTGAGTGCTAGGATTACAGGCATGCATCACCATGTCTGACAATATTAATTTTCTCTTTTTTTGTGTGTAAAAATACCGTGCAGAGGGGTTACAATTACAATTACAAATGTAATGAGTACATTTCTTATCAGGCATTGTTGCCTCCTCCTTTGTTTCCCCTTACATCCCGTCCCATTCCCACACCCCCCCACACCCCCAACCCCGCCCCCGCCCCCCGTGCAAAAGTTGTAAAGTTCATTTTTCAACTTAACATCTTGTACATCTCATTGTTGCAATGGGTACACATTCCCCTCCACAAATTATGCCTACATCAAATACAGTGGAAACAGGGGATATACTGTGGGAGAGGGACATACAAAGCAACAAATAAATATCTTATAAATATGTTAGAAACAATACCAAGAAAGAAAAATCATTTGAGTCCTTATCTTGTGGTTCATTTCAAATAACATCAACTTATCTGACCTTTTCTGCTTGTCTCAGACATATACTAGTAACTGCAAATAAGGGAAACCATGGGACCTATGTTTCCTTGGGCCTGGCTTACTTCACTTAATATAATTTTTTTCAAGTCTTTCCATTTCCTAACAAATGGGACAATGTCATTCTTTCTGGTGAAGGCATAGAATTCCATTGTATGTATGTATGTATGTATGTATGTGTGTGTGTGTGTGTGTGTGTGTGTGTGTGTGTGTGTGTGTGTGTGTGTGTGTGTGTGTGTGTGTGTGTGTATCACATTTTCTTGATCCATTCATCTACTGAGGGGCATCTGGGATGGTTCCATATCTTAGCTGTGGTAAATAATACTGCAATACACATAGTTGTGCTGGTAAGAATTAGTAAGGTCTTGTTTGTGATCATTTGGGTAAATGCCAAGAGGTGGGATAGCTGTATCAATGTGGAGTCTATGTGGAGTCTTTTGAGGAACCTTCATACTAGTCATACTAATCATACAAGTGATTGAACAAGTTTACACTCCCACCAACAATGCAGTAGGGTTCCCTTTTGTCTAACTCCCCTCCACCATCTGTTGTTATTAGAGTTCATCATTATAGCCATTCTAACTGGGGTGAGGTGGTATCTCAATGTTGTTTGGATTTGTGTTTCCTTTGCCATTCAGAAGCTCTGCAATTTCATGCAATCCCATTTGTCCAACATTTGATTTGTTGTGTTCTGGGTATCTATTAGGAAATTTTCCACCTTGCCTAGGAAACCTAGGGTTTCTCCTCTTCTATCCTGTAATGTTTTCAGAGTGTCTGTTTCGATTCCGAGGTCTTTGAACCATTTCGAGTTCATACTGGTGCAGGGTGATATATAAGGATCTAGCTTAAGTTTTCTGCAAGTAATTAATTAGTTTTGCCAGCACAATTTACTGAAGAAGCTATCTTTCTTCCATTCTATTTTTTTTCAGCTCTCTTATCGAAGATTAGATGGTTATACATCCGTGGGTTCGTTTCTGGGTTTTCAATTCTATTCCCTTGATCCTGAGGTTGGCTCTTGTGCCAGTACCAAGATGTTTTGATTACTGTGGCTTTCTAAAAGAGTTTGAAATTGGTATTGATATTCCTCCAGCACTGTTCTTTCTGCTGAGGATCATTTTTGCTTTCAGGGTCTTTTATTGTTCAATATGAAGTTTTGGATTGCCTCTTCTATTTCCTTGAAGAATGGGGGGGGCATATTGATAGGTATTGCATTGAATTTGTAGATAGTCTTGGGAAGTATTGCCATTTTCATGATGTTGATCCTTCCAATCCCGGAGCATGGGAGGTTTTTCCACTTTCTAAATTCTATTTTGATTTCATTTTTCAGAATTTTAAAGTTTTCCTCATAGAGATCCTTCACTACTTTGTTTAAAAGTGAATTTCTAAGTATTTTATTTTTTGTGGGGCTACTATGAATGGAATTGCTTTCCTGATTTCAGCCACGCTTTTCTCATTGTTGGCATATGAGAAGCCATTGATTTTTGAGAGTTAATTTTGTACCCTGCTACTTTGCCAAAGTTTTGAATCAGCTTGAGAAATTTGGGAATGGAGTCTGTGGGATTCTTTGAATACAAGATCATGTCATCTGCAAAGAGGAAGAGTTTTACTTCATCTTTCCCAATTTGGATCCCTTTTATGTTTGCATCTTCTTTATTGCTGTAGCTAGGCATTCTAATACTAAACTACAGAGAAGTGGAGAGAGTGGACATCCTTGTCTCATTGCTGATTTAAGAGAAAATGTCTTTAGGTTTTCACCATTAAGTATAATGCTGGCTGTAGGTTTGTCATATGCAGTCCTTATTGTATTAAGGAATGTTCTCGGAATTCCTAATTTTTCCAGAACCTGCATCATAAGGGGTGTTGGATCTTCTCAAATGTTTTATCTGCATCTTGCGATAACCATGTGGTTCTTATCTTTTTGATATGATGAATTATGTTAATTGATTTGCATATATTGAAGCAGCTTTGCATCCCTGAAATGAAATGTTTGATTGTGCTGTATGACTTTTGTAATAAATTGTTGTAGTCCATTGGCCAAAATTTTGTTGAGAAGTTTTGCATCAATGTTTATCAAAGAAATGGGTCTATAGTTCTCTTTCTTTGATGAGTCCCTGCCTGGTTTTGACATGAGGGTTATGATGGCTTCATAGAATGAGTTTGGTAGTGAACTTTCTCTTTCAATTGCATTGAAGAGTTGGAGGAGTATTGGTGTGAGCTCTGCTTTGAAGGCCTTGTAGAAGTCAGCTATAAATCCACCTGGTCCGGGGTTTTATTGGATGGGAGGTCTCTTATTGCTGTTTCCATTTCAATGATTGATATGAGCCTGTTAAGATGGTTTAACTCATCTTGGTTTAGTTTCAGCATGTCGAGATTTGCTAGGAAAAAGTCCATTTCTGCCAAGTTCTCAAACTTATTAGCATAAAGATTTGAGAAGTATTCCCTTATAATGTTCTGAATTTTGGTTGTTTCTGTGGTGATGTTTCCATTCTCATCTCTGAGTTTATTTATTTGGGTGTGTTCTCTTCTTTTTCTGATAAGATTTGCTAAGGATCTGTTCATTTTGTTCATTTTTTTTGAAGAACCAACTCTTTGTCTTGTTGATTCTTTCTATGGTGTTTTTGGATTCTAATTTGTTTGATTCTAATTATAATTATTTCTTTTCACCTATTGGATTGGATTTTAGCTTGCTGCTCTTTTTGAAGGAGTTTCAGGTGTCTCATTAAATTTTTGGTTTCAGATCTCTCCAATTTCTTGATGTAGGAACTCAGAGCTATAAACTTGCCTCTGAGTACTGCCTTTGCTGTCCCAGAGGAGCTGGTAATTTATGTGTTCATTTTTGTTGAATATCATGAACATTTGAATTTCCATTCTAATCTCTTCTATGAACCACTGGTGATTCAACAGTGTGTTGTTGAGCCTCCATGTGTTACAGGTCTTTCTTTGGTGGCTTTTGGTATTGAGTTCTAATTTTATTCCCTTGTAGTCTGAGACAATGCAAGGTATAACTTCAATGTTTCTGAATTTGGACAAGTTTGCTGTGTGACTTAAAATATGGTGTATTTTGGAAAATGTTGCATGTGCTGTTGAGAAAACTGTGTATTCTAATGTTGCTGGGTGAAATATTCACTATATGTATATTAAATCTAGTTGATTTTGCAGTTGTTTAGATCTGCAGTTTCTCTGTAGAGTTTTTGCCGAGTTGATCTATCTAGTGGGCATAGTAGTGTTTTAAAGTCCCAAACAATAAATGTCTTTGGATCTATGTGGTATTTGAGGGAAAGTAGTGTTTCTTGGATCAATTTGGGTGCACCGCTGTTTGGTGAATAGATATTTAGAGTTGTAATATCCCCTTGAAGAAGAGATCCCTTAATTAGTATGTAGCGAACTTTATCTCTTCTCACTAATTTTAATTTGAAGTCAATTTTATCTGATATTAGGATTGCAAATCCCGCCTGTTTATGGGGGCCATTTGCTTGGTCGATTTTGTCCCAGCCTTTCACTTTCAAAATGTGTATGTTTTTTTGGGCAAGGTATGACCCTGTATGCAACAGATAGAAGGATCCTGCTTTTGAATCCAACTAGACAGTCTATGTAGCTTATTTGGAGTGTTAAGTCCATTAATGTTGATTTAGGACTGAGAGGTGTTTGGAAGTGCATACCATGCCATCCACCTTCTTGGGGGCTGGGGCAACGGTTCTTCCTATGGTTCTTGGATTCTCAATTAGGGTGTGGTGGCTTTTATTGTGGTCTTGTTGGTTTTGTTTGTGTAGGACATCTTTCAGTATCTTTTGTAGGGTTGGTTTTGTGGAGATAAATTGCTTCAGTTTTTCTTTGCTATGGAAGTTTTCTATTTGACCTTCATTTATGAAGGAGAGTTTAGCTGAGTACAGTATTCTTGCTTGATAGTTGTTTGTCTTTAGGGCATGGCATACATCGTTCCAGGCTCTTCTTGCTTTGATTGTCTCTGCTGAGAAATCTGAGGTGATTCTAATTGGTTTCCCTTTATAAGGGATTGATCTTTTCTCCTTGACAGCTTTAAGGATCTTTTCCTTGGTCTGAATTGATGCTGTGCAGATTATAATGTGACAGCTGGATGTCCTGTTCTGGTCTGGTCTATTTGGGGTTCTAAAAGCTTCTTGTATCTGAATAGGCCTATCTTTTTGCATGTTTGGGAAGTTCTCTGCTAGGATTCTGTTAAATTTCCTAGACTATTAACTTCTGTCTCTAGGTACTCCTCTACACCCATTATCCTCAGATTAGGCCTTCTGATGGTGTCTTCCAAATGTTGAATAGATGTATCATATTTCTTGGATTTGTCTTGGATAGTTGTATGTTCTTTCTCTATAATATCTAGGCTATCTTCAGTCCCTGAAACTCGATCTTCTGCATGGTCTAACCTCCTGTCAAGACTTTCTTCTTTGTTTTTTATTTCTTTTCCTTCTACTTGGTAGGCTTCGATGGCTTCAAATTCTTTGTTTTAGATCTTGTATGAACTTCTTTACTTCCTTAATTTGGTGTTCAGTGTTTATTCTCAAATCACTCAGTTGATTGGTTATGGTTTCCTTGGACTCCCATTCCTTCTGTTGGGTTCTATTCAGCATTCCCTTTGTGATCTCCCTTAATTCTTTCAGCTGTCTGTTTATGGATTCCATGAATGCCTCTACTGATCTTTGTCTAGTCTCATCCTGCTCTAGGAATTCCTGTATCACTCTTTGATTAGCTTTCTCATGTTCACGCACTTCCTGTAGTTGTCTTTGACAGTTCTCAGCCTGCTCATGCAATTCCTTTATTTATCTTTGACTGTTCTCAACCTACTCATGTAATTCCAGGATTAATCTTTGAGTAGCTTCTTCATGCTCATGAGATTTCTGTATTCGTCCTTCGTTTGCTTCCTCTTGCTTCCTATGGTGCTCACAATGATTTTTTTTGCAGGTTTTCAATCTTTTCATTCACCATGTTTACCAGTAGTGTTTGTAGAATATTTTGGGAAGTCTTCTCTGGATTATACGTTAAGTGTTTTGTCACCTGATTATCATGAGTGGTAGTTGAGATACCCAGACTTGCCATTTTTATTGTTTTTCCAGATTGTTCTGCCCATTTGGTATGAAAGTAACACCAGTTTTGTGCTAGAATACTATTTTAAGGCAAGTATCAACCAGAGTCCTGTAGTTACATAATCAAAATGGCTGCAGATACAATCTAGTTCAACAGATACAATCTGTTCAACATCAAACAGCTATGGATTAATGTGCTAAGAACAGCAAAGAATTTTGCTACCCTGAAATTGTTAGGTTTAGGGAGAAATGTGGTGGAAAATAGGATTAGAGGAATGTGGAGAGGTTACAGGGGAGTGAATTTATCCAAGTCGTAATCTCAGAGAGGGAAATGGATTGGACAGAATGATAGGCGAGAGATTTTTTAAAAAAGAAAAGAAAAAATGGAAAAACACAAATTTATATTTAAAAAGTGAAAATTTTAAAATCATGTAAGTTTAAAGAAATGATATTGAGAGAAGAAAAGGATAGGATGAGAGGAGTGGAGGGATAGAAAGGAGACATGAAAATGTAAAAACTAAAAATCCTTAAAAGTAGTTACTTGAAAATTATATAGGTATAAAGATAAATATACTGCTATTAAAGAAGTTAAGCCTAAGAGGTTGTGAATTGAGTAATAACTTTCTGGATTAAGTATGCACACATGTGGGTAAGGCCTAATATTCAACAATGGGTATATATCTGGGGATTAGCAGAATAGCAATTAAGTCGCACAAAAAAGGAAGAAAGAAAAAATATGAAAAGAATAAATAAAAAGTACCAAAAGGTCAGAAGAGATTTAGAAAGATTTTTAAAAAAGCACACATGCACATGTACACCTAAAATAAAAATTATGAAAGAAAAAAAGATTAATAGTAAACAATTTTTAAAAATTTAAAAAGTACAAAAAAAAAGTTCTTCACGTTTTTGGGTGGTAGAATTGGTGGGGGGAATGGGAAGATCCTTTATCTCCCCTGTGTCCATAATCAGTCTCTTGGTGGAATCTCTGGTCTGCTTGTGGGGTTTGGTTTTCCTGTGGCTTGATTGGTTTCTTAAGTCACTTTGTTTGAGCAGACAGAAAAATGCTCTGCCTTACCCAGAATTTTGTGATCCTCCTCCTATGCTAATTCAGTGGGAGGGAGATCTGCTTTGAGTATTACAAAAGAGGGAGATGGCCGTTTCCTCTAGTTTCCGAGATGCTGTGATGAGGCTAGGTTCTTGGTAGGATTGAGGCCTTTCAGAAAATAGTAGCTTTTCCCTGAGCGGCTAGGTCCTGAACACTCACATAGCCCAGCCTGGAGCCATTCTCAGGGTTTATGTTTACTGAAATTCAATTGTTTGCTGTGGGGAGGGGCAACCTCTGGCTCTGTTTACCCAGTTGAGAAAGTCACTCCTCCGGTTTCAGAGCCCCTCTGCCTGCCTCTGCCTAGCTTGGGTGACATTCCCCTGGGTGGAGCTGAGCATGGCAGGTCAGGTTAGGTTCCTGTGACATGCTAAATGACTGGTTTTCTTCCAAGACCTGAGTTGGAGCTAGATGATCAGCTGCACCTTTGTCAGTATCAAAGATGGAGAGCTCCAGTGGTGGGGGAGGGGTGGCCTTCCCTCCTCTGCTCCCTGAGAAGGAGTAAGGATGTCAGGGTTCTACTCACACCAGAGTCTTGGTTCCTGGGCCCTCTCTGGTCTGCCATGTGCAGGATGAAGTTATCTGCTCCTTGTCAGTTTTTGCTGGTGTTGAGTAGAATGTACTTGCCTGCCATGTCTGGTGCCTTTGTCCTGGACTCTCCCTGTAGGTATGGAGGCTATATGGCCACTGCCACTGCCACTGCAGCTGTGGCTACCAGCAAGTGCTCAGATCTGTCTCCTCGCCTGGATTTTCCCTGTCTGTCCAAACTCTCTGTACTGTGAGGGTACACTTGGTGTGATTCTCTAGCCTAGGACTGTTCACTGTAACACTAAAACTGCTTTCTATCAAGAGCTTGTTTAGCTGCTCACTTCTCATCTGCCATCTTCTTCCCATCCCCAAGAAACTTTTTGTATTACATATTACTTCATATTCCTTTTGAATGGGGTATAATATCTAGGCATAATTACTGGTAAGTAAATAAACCTGCTATAAACTATAAAAACGTTGATAGACAAATAATTTTAATGCTTTTGAATGAAATTTCTCATAACATTGTAGATAATTCTACAATGGAAATACACCATATATTCATTTCTACTTTATATTAGAAAATCTACTATGTCCTATTATATTTTTCTGTTTAAACATTTGCAGAAATCTGATGAGATGAGTATTTTGATTGTCTATTTTTATAAATGGTGAAATAATGAAATAACTTAGGCAATTTGCTTAAGGATAAACAACAAAAAGTAGAAATGTTATTATCCAATCCATGATTAGGACCTCCATTATTTCTTGTTATAGAAGATAATCAGTGAACATTTCTGGAAAAACTGAAGGGAAATAAGACATATTGTCAAGTAGATCAGCTTATCTGTAAGTTAACATTTGCCAACACAATGAATCAACTATGAGATGGGAAGGAGCTGCACAATTGTTAAATTCCTCCATCTAATCTACCAAGTATTGTGAAAGGACAACCAGGAGAAATAACACACATTAACAGTTTCCACTTTGCCAGTTTTATTGAGGCTATAATTGGAAAATAAAAATTGGAATATGTTGTGGTACTGGAATATGCTGTGGTACATAATACATAAATACATTATAAAATGAATGATTAGCACAGTCTAATTTACATATGCACTACATTTTTGAAGTAAGCAAATTTAAGGTAAGCACTCAGTAAATTTCAAGTAGGCAATGCAGTATGCATAGCTGTAGTTACCATGATAACCATAATTTGACTTAGCATGATGCTTTTTAATAGTTGAAAAAATGCTCCAATGCATTCTTCATCCATCAATCCACATGTCCAAAACTAAACTAAAAAAAAGCCAAATAGGTAACCTTTGATTTTATTTCCTTCATACCAGAAGATGGCTAAATAATGTATTTTTAATTTTTAAAGAAATCACATATAATAATTTTATGTTACAACATTGCAGTAATACAATATTTTGAATTTGATTATATTCTTGCATTCAGAATATTTTATACTATCAAAGACTTCCATCTTCTTTAGATTATTTCTGTTGTAACTAGAAAAATGCTATTTAGAATTTCATTAATATATTTTATATTATTTTTGAAATTTTAATTGTTAAGGTAATATACAGAGGGTTTATAATTACATAGGTCAGGTAATGAGTACATTTCTCTGGGAACACTGACACCCTTGCGTCATTTTCTCCCTGGTTTTTCCTCTTGGGTTTACACAATTTGTATAGTTCATTTCCAATTTAATGTCTAGTATCACTGCTGAATTACTTCACCCTTGCCCTATCATTTCTGTGCTTCCTCCTCCCCTCCCCAAATCAGGTAAACTTACATAAAAGACAAAAGATACAGAAGGAAAAAAATGACAATAAGGGGGAAAACAGAAGAAAAAGTGAACTGCGAACACTACGATTAAAAAAAACTTGTCAATTTATAGACACATTCTAATTACTACAAATGAGGGAAAACATGTTTCTGACTTACTTCATTTTGGTATAATTTCTACCAAGTCTTTCCACACCTTATCAATAGGACGATGCCATTCTTTCTGATGGAAGGATAGAATTCCATTGTGTATATATCCCACATTTTCTTGATCCATCCATCCACTAAGGGGCATCTGGGTTTATTTCATATATTGGTCATGGTAAACAATGCTGCAATGAACATGGTTGTGTTGATGGCTTTAGTGTGGACTGGTTTGTGGTCAATTGTATGAATGCTGAGGACTGGATTGGTGAGTCATAGGAAAGCTCTACATTTAGTATTTTGAGGAACCTCCATATTGCTTTCCAGAGTTGTTAAACAAGTTTACATTCCCAGCAACAGTGTAATAGTATTCTCTTTGGGCCACATCCTTGCTAGCATGTTACTTTTAATTTTCTTGATAATGACAATTTTAACTGTGGTGAGGTAGAATATCAATGTTGTATTCATTTTCATTCCTTTTATTGCCAGAGATGAACATTTCTTCACGTTTCTATTGGCCATTTTTACTTCTGAGAAGGTCTCTCTTTAAATCTCAGCTGATTTATTAATTGGGTTCTTGTTTATTTGAGGATTTGTTTGGGGGGATTGTTAAATTTTTGAGCTCTAAGTGTATTTTAGATATGATGCCCTTGTCTGATGCATAGCTAGTAAAAAATCTTCTCCCAATCTGTGAGCTTTGTATTTATCTTGCTAACTATTAAAGCAGATTTAAAGAAATGGAACAAACTTCCATGCTCCTGGATAGAAATGATTAACATTGTGAAAAATGCAATGTTGCCCAAAAGTATCTATAAATTCAATTCAATACACATTAAAATCCCGACAACATTCTTCAGTGATATAGAAGAAGCAATGCAAATATTCATATGGAATAATTAAAAAAACTCCAAATAGCAAAACAATCCTTAGCAGGAAAAAGAGTGTGGGAAGAATGCCAATACTAAACTTCAAACTCTATTTCAAAGCTGTAGTAACAAAAACAGTTTCGTACTGATACAAGAACAGGCCTGAGGACGAATGGAATAGAATAGAAGACCAGAAGTAAACTCACTCCTATAGCCACATAATACTTGATAAGCAAGTCAGAAACACAGCATGGAAGAAAGACATCTTTTTCAACAAATGGCGATAGCAGAATTGGCTTTATAAGTGCAGAAAACTGAAGCTAGATCCTTATATATCACCCTGCACCAGAATCAATTCCAAATGGTTCAAAGACCTCAATGTTGGATCTATAAAATATTACAGGAAAAGATATGGGAAACACTTGGGCTCCTTGACACAGGCTGAAACTTAAGACCCCAAATCACAACCAATCTAAGAAAGACTGTATCAATGGGATTTCATCAAACTGAAGAGTTTCTGCAATGAACACAACTAGCGAGATAAATAGAATTTCTTGTAAAACAAACAACACTAATAAACTCCCACAGCTTTTTTTAAATCTAGAAGAGTTTTAACTTTCCTTCATTTCAATAGGACAGGCTTGTCACATATAGGATTCTTCGGTGAGCGTTTTCTTTGTTCTGTCACTTTTGACATATGCTTTTACTCTTTCCTAGTCAACTTTTCTGCTGTGAAGTTTGCTAATAGCTTTGATAGATCCTTCAAGCCCAGTAAAAAAATTACTTTGTTGCTTTCAAAGTTTCTGAGTTTCAAAAACTTGATAATAATATGCCTTAGAGAGTCTGGGGGAAGATGGCAGAGGAGAAGCTGAAATTGAACCTCTGGGACTGAAGACAGCTTAGACATTATAAAGAAAGAAAAGACAAGTATTCAAAACAAATCCAAGAAACATGCTAGATCTATAAAATATATAGACTACATCAGAAAGCCTAATTTAAGGCTAATGGGTATAGAGGAGGGCCTAGATACAGAAATGAAAGGTCTAGGTAATTTATTTTAACAGGAGCCTAGTTGAGATCATCCCAACCATGTACAAAGATAGGCCCATTTAGATACAAGAAGCCTTTAGAACCCCAAGTCAACCAGGCCAGCACATGACATCCCACTGTCACATTGTAATCCACACAGAATCAATAGAAACCAAGGAAAGGATACTTAAAGTTGTCTGGGAGAAAAGATCAATCACCTATACAGTGAAACCAATCAGGATAACCAGATTTCTCAGCAAAGCCCATGTAAGAAAGAACTTGGAATGATATATGCTGTGCCCTAATGAGAAACAACTATCAACCAAGAATACTGTACCCAGCTAAACTCTACTTCATAATGGAGGGACAAATAAAAAACTTGCACAGCAAAGAAAAATTAAAGTAATATATCTCCACCAAACCAGCCCTACAAAAGACACTTAAAGATGTCCAACACATAGAAAAACAAAAAGAGCACGATAAAGGCCAAGAAACAGAGAATCAAAGAATCATAGGAAGAACCCAGTTGGCACAGCCCCCAAGAAGGTGGATAACATGGCAAGAACTACCAAACACCTCTCAGTCCTAACTCTCAATGTTAATGGACTTTACTCTCCAATTATGCAACATCGATTATTTAATTGGATCAACAAGCAAGATCCTGCTAACTGCTGCCTTCAAGAGACACAAATTGCCCACAAAAAAGAATATATATTAAAGGTGAAAGACTGGAATAAAATCTACTAAGCAAACAGCCCCATAAACAGGCAGGAGTTGCAATCCTAATATCACATAAAATAGACTTCAAATTAAAATTAGCAAGAAGAGATAAAGAAGGTTATTACATACTAATTAAGGGATCTCCCCTTCAGGAGGATATTACAATTCTAAATATCTATTAACCAAATAACAGAACACCTAAATTTATCCAAGAAACACCACTTTCCCTAAAATCTCACACTGATTCATAGACATTGATTGTTGGGGACTTAAACAGACCACTATCCCCACTGGATAGGTCAACCTGGCAAAATCTCAACAGAGAAACCTCAGATCTAAAGAACTGCATAGACCAACTACTAAAATTCTATTGACCTAATGGCTCATTGTAATGGTTCGATGTAAATCACTGTAGTCTGTGACTATAAGAATTGTATATTTTTTTATGATTTGTTTCTCTTTGTAGTATTTCTGATTTTGTTCAGGTATTCTTTTACTGACGTCATTCAGTAATCTCTGTGTTCTCTTGTACTTCACTGTGCTCCTTTAAGAAGATTATTTTGAATTTTTTTCATACTGTTCACAGATCTTCAATCCTCTAGAATCTGGAGTATGTTTCTTTTGTTTCTTTAGTGTTACTTTACTTCTGTGCTTATTCATAATTCTTGTATTGCTGTGATGGTATCTCCATACTTGTATTAGTAGTCACCTCTTCTAGTCTTTGGAAGGAAAGTCATTTGGAAGGAAAGCCTCTGAGTTTCCAAGTGAGATGACTCATAGGGTCAGGAAAAAGCATGATGTTGAAGTCTTCATATATTTGGACTCAGTGTCTGGATAGTGAGTGGGGAAACATTGTGCCTAGGGCCACATAGGAAAGGCTGGGTACTAATGTTATGGTGGCTGGCCAGGAAACTGAGTTCTTTAGAATAAAGCAGCATCTTTCCAATGATATAACTGGCATGGCAAATAGGATCACTGAGTTGGGCCTGCCAAATATGTCTATGAGGACAGGTTTAAGTCTCCAGAAAGATATCTGGTGACTGTGTCCAAGAAAGTTGGATTGGTGGATGGTTTTGTAAGAGCCATCTGTCAATGGGTAAATTTGGAGGTTAAGTCTATGTGTGGAAGTCTAGAAAGTCAGGTGTTATATTGGCCAACCTGGGAACCAGGGCTGTGGATGGCACCCTAGAATTAAAGCAACCTTGGTTCACTGGGCCAGCCTAAAGTCTTGAACTGAAGGATGTTTCCTGCATTTGGAGATCACAGGGGATAGCCTGGTACTGGATGTCTTTGATCACATTGTATACTCATTTAACTCTTCATCCCCTATGAGAAAGATATTTCTCCTCATTTATGCTGCTCAAGCTTAGGGAGGTATGATGTCATGAATGTGAAGCTGCCCCTCCCATCTTCTTCAATGTATCTTTTCTTACTTCTATGTTCCACACAGTTGCTGTAGTCCTCAGCTCTTGTGAGGGTATTTTGCTGTGTGTATAGTTGTTCTAATTGAATTCTTTTCCAACATTTGCTATCATTACTCCTGAAATTGCCCATTTAGAAAAGTCACATCAACTGTGTTTAGAACAGTTTGCAGGAGATTCTGAATACATTACAGTTCAAAACTGTTCATTTGGGTTACCCACTATATGATCTCCTGAATAAGTAGTTAAATATTTGTAAGTACAGATGTGTTTATTCTTCTAACAAATCTTCTCATTAATTTTATCATAAAGAGGAAGAGTCATGCCAAGTATTCTACACAGCCAAAAATAGTCTATAGTTTTCATACTAAGTTATCATTAAATTGGTAAGCTATTGTATTCCTAGCCTCATAAATGAAAGAGGTTTACCTTTACTTTTGAACAATTGCCATACTTTCTTTCTGACTCATACAAATTATATAAACATAAGATCCATCTGAAGTCATTTCTTTCTTGTGTTTCTTCCAAATGAAAAGCTTACATGCTGCATGGGTGGAGAGACTATGTGCAACTTATTCTTCCCTTCTCTATTTATCATTTGATATTGTGAATCATATTCATCTTCTCTTCAAATAGCAATATCAACTCTTTTAATCAGTTTTGCATGCAGTTTGTAGTATTTCAGAGAAGGGCACTAAATATAACATAAACCTTAAGGTGGTTCTGGCCTTGATGATGAAAGATTATATATGCAGGCATAGATACACTCACAACAGATACAATTAGGAAAACATAGGTTGTCAATGAGAGATATGACAGAGATGTGGTTTTCTCCAATGCAGTAATACTGAAGCCATTTTCAAGATAAGCCATCTGTATCCATCTTTTCTGAATAACTAGTGCCCTGTAAAACTGGCATATTTTATAATGAGTGGGCACAATGCCATACAAACATATGGACAAAAAATGTAGATAAGCCGAAGATGTGTAACAAGTAATTTGTTTAGTAAATCTGAACTTTTGCCAGAATTTCCAAAATAATTGCTTTCTACTAGTTTACATTTCTAAGTCAAAAGTGGCAGTATAAATGTATTTTCTATGCATGCCAGTTTTAAAAAGAATTAGGAAAAAATTCTAAGATCACATAGAAGAAACTTTTGTCTTATGTTTTCTTCAATTTTTGTACATGATGCTTTATACACTTCTATGAATGTTTAAAACTCCAATTTTAGTATATTATTTAGGTAAAATTATCTCCCTACTTATTCAACCACAAGCTGCAAAGGGGTATGTGCTTTTACAAAACTATCAATATTGAAATTTTAATTACATTTGATAAAATTTCACAGAAATTCATCCAACAAGATGGGTGGCTGAGTTTGGTAATGCATGCCTGTAATTCTGACTAGACAGGAGCCACAGATAGAATACAGAATCAGAGTCAGGCCCCAGGCAAAAATGTAAGCTACTAACGGAAAAATAATTAAATTTAAATAGGGCTTGAAGAACAGCTCAAGTGGTAGAGAGTCTGTTTAGTAAATGTGAACAAAATAAGTAAATGAAACAAATATTTATCTCTACCATTAACCAGACATTTTGATTCATTTGGTACAAGTGGGAGAGAATATATTATTTTTTGGAAACTTTATAGTTCATACACTCAGACTATTATAACACACACTGAAGAATATTGACAAGAAAGATGAATTGCAATCATTTTACCAAAAGTGTTTATTTGGCATTTCTAATTGGCTTTTCATAACAAATAATATTTTGTTGTGTTCTTAGAATTTTTTTCTGCTTTTCTTATGAGTCTGATAGAAATTGAAGCTGAGAAAATGAGTTTTATTCTTGGCCTGCATGCATGCACACACAAAACCTCAATTTAATTAATTTCTTCTTTAGAGAAATCACAATTTGTCTTTTCTGGTCTTTCTGACTTCAAACAAATGGTTTATACCAAAGTGTTTACTCTTTAATTTATTAGAATTAATAATAAAAATGATTCACAGACATTTTTATGTAGTTTGTATAAAGATAGAAGGGTTAGAATCTG
The DNA here is from genome assembly GCF_024711535.1 of Dipodomys merriami. Taxonomy (NCBI): domain Eukaryota; kingdom Metazoa; phylum Chordata; class Mammalia; order Rodentia; family Heteromyidae; genus Dipodomys; species Dipodomys merriami. The sequence continues at coordinate 32,512,912 of NW_027204492.1, read as the reverse complement.
ATCCTAGGCTTTCTAGAGCATGAATAGAATGTGAGATCCTCAGTAGGCATTGAATTTGCATACAGCACAGAGAAGAAATGGAGCACATAAAAATTATGGTTTAGGTACATATTTAAAATAGTTTTAGATCACAAATCTTTAAAACATAGTAATTATAAATTTCTAAGATACATTATAGTTCTCCACAATAGAAGTATCTAAGATATGTATATATTGATGCATCAATAACAAGAAAGGAATAATATAAATGCTCATGGCAATTTGACTGCTAAATGATTATTTGCTTATATATTTTATTAATAGCCTATTTTGTTCTGTGTCTTTCTGAGTCTTCTATACTAACTCAGAAGGTTTTTTTGTTTTTTGTTTTTCTTTTTTTTAATTCAACATGTACCTCTTCAACTTCCAATTGCATCTGAGGGAAGTCTTTGAAAAATGAAAATTTGGCAAAGGATAATGCATTTTTCACTTCTGAAACTAGAGAAATTAAATATGATAAAATTCTCTTTTTAGTAGACTGGTCAGAGAGAATTTTTTATAGGACAAGATAGCCTTAGCAGTTTTCATTCTTAAGCAAATCAGAAAAGGGATTTCTAACACAAACATCCTGGCTCCTCTTTGTACTTTACATTCCTTTCCTAATTGCTAGCACAAACTTATCAAATGAACTCAAGTGCTCTGAATGGACCCCCAAAAAAGGGTTGAAATGTCCTTATCACACAAACTGCAAAAGATCAGTTAATTCAATGGAATGTATAAATGGCTATGAAGGCCTATAATGCACCAATCTGGGAGAACCCAGCAATCTCAATCTTCAAGACCCCTATAGTATCTGTTAGTGTACGTTTTCAATAAGGGATGCTGGCAGGGATGTGGCCAAAATGAAATCCTACTAAACTGTTGGTGGGAATGTAAACTTGTTCAACCACTCTGGAAAGCAGTATGGAGGTTCCGCAAAATACTAAACATAGAGCTTCCCTATGACCCAACAGTCCCACTCCTAGGCATTTATACAATTGACCACAAACCAGGCCTCACAAAAACCATGTCCATTGCAGCATTGTTTACCATAACCAAGATATGGAATCAACCCAGATACCCCTCAATGGATGAATGGATCAAGAAAATGGGTGATATATACACAATGGAATTCTATGCTTCCATCAGAAAGAATATCATTGTCCCATTCATAAGGCATGGAAATGCTTGGTAAAAATTATAATAAAATGAATTAAGCCAGACCCAAAGAAACATATCTGTATGTTTTCCCTCATTTGTAGTCATTAGAATGTGCCTATAAATTGACAAGTAAGCCCAATGGATAGCAAAAGACAAAAAATTACACTTGGGCATGATAAATTAAACAAGACTCAACATTCACACAGTGAGACCAAAGAAAGATATTCTTAGAAGACGATCGAAAGGGTTAAATAGCATAAGACCATATGAAATTATTCTTACTGAAATTAACTCCAAAAAATGGAAACAGTAGGTTTTATATTGCAGTTTATAGTTCATTTTTTCCTTTTTTTCTCCATTTAGTCGTTGTTTCTTATTTCTATACCTTGAATTATTTCTGTCTTGTCTGTAAGTTTACCTGATCAGGGTAAAGACAGGGAAGCACAGAAATTGTGGGACAAAGGGTGAACTAATTTAGCGGTGATACTCACTAGACATTATGTTGGAAATAAACTTTAGAACTTGGGGTTTGGGGGATTTGAGAAGGAAACTGGGAGAAAATGAGGGAGGGGGTGATGCTGTTCCAAAAGAAATGTACTTATTACCTGACTTATGTAACTCGAACCCCTCTGCACATCACTTTTACAATAAAAAAATTCCAAAGACCCCTATAGTTCACATTCTCATTTTTCTGCCTCTCAAAGTGATAGTAGGAAGCAGCTGGTGCTAACTCTGAAGTGGAAAACCACAACTAAGAAAAAAATCCCTGGAGCCCGGCGCTGGTGGCTCACGCCTGTAATCCTGGCTACTCAGGAGGCTGAGATCTGAGGATCACGGTTCAAAGCCAGCCTGAGCAAGAAAGATCGTGAGACTCCTATCTCCAATAAACCAGTAGAAAACCAGAAGTGGCGCTGTAGCTCCAGTGGTAGAGCGCTCACCTTAAGCTGAAGAGCTGAGGGACAGCACCCAAGCCCAGTTCAAGCCTCATGACTGACCAAAAAACAAAAAGAAAAAAAAGTCCCTGGAATAAAAGTGAACTCAACAGCTTCATGAAACCATTCTATTTTCCTCTTTATCCAGAGTCAATGAGCTGTGAATGGCCAATACCTAAATATTGCATTTTCTCCTGGCAGGTCCACCAAAGTTTAATTTCAGATTCTAGGGGTTCCACATATCAGGTCCATTTACTTTCCCCTATATACCAAATAAACAGATACCCTCAAGGGCACAGAAACAAAATTATCACATACCCCAGCATGCCTGGGAAAAGGCAGCAATTTAGCTCATTTTGAACTACCTTCCTCTCCTCTCCATTTGGCACACTGAATTCTTTACAACAGAGTTTTCAAGTATAAATTGCTTCCTATTGTCTCCCATTTTCAGGATCCTATCTTTACTATTCTCCTTCTTGTCATTCAACCTTTCTAGAATGACACATTCCTGTCACCATTTTTACTATAACCAAATTTCATAGCTGGGTTATCTAGTCTCAAAACCTATACTTCCTTTTCTCCTAATTACTCCCAAACCCACTACTCCTGTTTTCAACATGTGTATGAGATTTCTTGTATAAAAGTCACCTAGAAATTCTTTGCTATATATCTAATGTACACTCCTCTGTATTTCCCTTAATTCTCTATGGCATTAATTAATGCTAATCATTCCATTCTTTTTATATTGTCTCCTTTAAATCTTGTATCATTCAGTTTTCCTAGTTTTTCTCCTTCAGCCAATTACTTTCCTTCAGAGACTTATTTCCTTTCCATCTTCTAAATCTTATTATTTTCAAAACTTTCCCCTAAGCCTTATTTTTCCTCTGCACATTCCCTCTGAGCTCTTGCACCCACTTTCCCAACTTCAATATTCCAACAATGCCAAAATCTTAACACTAGCTTGCATCATGGGTCTAGATTATAGAATCAAATGTACATCTCAGTAGGTCATATGCACTTACTCCCTGCAGAGGTATATAACATCTAACAGGGTATAAATTAATGCTCTAATCCTTCCTATTTTGTTCTTCTATTGAAATGCACTGAAAACTGTTTTAGACCACTTGGTAACCCCTACAGGAAACTTGGCTTCTTAGGCTTCCTTAATTTTTTCCCACTATAATTCACTAAGTAGTCACCTTTCTGTTTAATATCTATACACCTATTACTTTCTTCTCTCATTGCCACTAGCATCATTTATGTTGTTTCAGCCTCAATTATCCCAGGAATCTTCCCCCCCACACACACACACAACCACCCTTGTACATAACATTTTCCCCTGTTAGACAGATCAATACTTTACATCACTATTTCAGTAAAGCCATTTTGTGTACATTTGTCTTGCCATGCTAGCTCTCATCTATGAGGCCTTTGGTTAGTCCCAATCCTTGCAACACTAATAACCATTATCTCCATTTCTGTTCTAGTTAATACTTTTTCACTCTTCACAGCTCACATTTGCTAGGAAGGCTTTTCTGAATCTCAAAGTATTAGTTCAGATTGTTTCCTCACATTCTCTTATGGTATTTACCTGATTTGTGACACAATGAAATAATACTTTTCCATTCAACTTCTCTTAGATGACATACATGATTTTCCTCTGTTTCTCTTGTCTCTTGACTCACTATCATCATGTCAGCATTATGTTCTAGCCATTCCTGTTTATTCATTTCCTGCATTACAAGAATCCCACCAATACTTGAGTCTTTGCAGATTCTTTTCTTATGGATATAATAACCCCAAACCTAATTCACTTAATTTACTTCTATTTAATTACATAGATGTGTGCATTAGTTTCTCAGACAATCCCTAATTACTCAAACTGTCAGAGTGGCACTGTTCATCCTGTTTTATCTTCAGTGCATTTATTTACTGTTACATATATCTATAAATTATTTGATTAATGTCTATATGCTCCACAAAACTTTAAGCTCCAAAAAAATCTCTAGTACCCATCATGTAAATTGGTTAATTATTGAATAAGTTAAAATATGCTGTGTCTGAAGAAACTTTATTTTAAATAAGTAAATATTCTCAAGCAAGAAAATGCTAAACTTCCAATCAAGCACAAATACTTTCATGCAGATAAATATATCACTCTGGAAAAAATGTACACAATCCTGAATGAGTATACACAGGCCAGAGACATTTTAATACAAACAAAGAATAAGGGAAGAGAATCCAGGTCATAGATGTTTTGCTTGGATAGGTTCCACATAAAAGACCAAAATCCTTTGCTCATTTGTAAAGTGAGGATCATGATGGTACATATCTCACAGGGTAGCTGTAGAGATTAATCAGTACTTAGCATAATACATGTAATTAAGCAAGCAATCAGTAAGTGTTATGCGCTCAAATTCTCAGAATGATTATTAATCATAGCGAGTTGAGCAGCATTATGGAATCAGACACTCAAGGTAAATTTTAAAAAAGCTCATAAGTATAACAGAATGTGGGGTGAAACCTCTAGCAACTGAATTTGGGCCTCCCTTTGATGGCACAAGCAAATGCTTCACCCTGGGTCTCAAAAATGTTGTACTTCCAGACTTAGCTAAATAGAAATATAGTTTAATCAAAACAAAGTAAACACGATGTTTTTATTTATTATTCATAGGGTTCTTAAGCTCTCTCTTCTTCCTGCTTTCCCTTCCTCTCCTTCCTCCCTTCCTGCTTCCCTCTCTATTTTTCACTCTCTCATTCTATCTCTCTCACATACTCACTACATTTTATAATTTTTAAGTTTTAAAGATTTTTACTAGCATACATTACTTTTATGGAGAAGATCACTGTGACATTTCCATACATACACATAATATACTCTGATGAAACTTATCGTCCCTTCCAATTCCTTAAAACAATTCAACTAGTTTAATTGTTCCATTTTCATATATACATAACATGTACCCTGACCATGTTCACCCTCATTCACTCTCTCCATTCCAACCCCAACAGTGCCTTTTTAGTTTGCTGTCATCTGTTTTAGAGTATACTAGTTGTAGGAAGGGATTTCACAATGGTATTTTACTAACATTAGCACACACACACATACACACACACTCATATTGTAATCTTTAATAATTCCTTATATTGATCTTTCCCTTTCTCCTACCCCTAATGTTCAACAGCTATCAGTGAATTTTCTTAAGTCAAATCCATACATAGATGCAGTGTGTTGTAATATAATCTATTCTCCATAATCCTCTTTCTTTCTTTCTCCTCCCCTTTGTTCTTAGTCACATAACTATAATCAAGTTCAATATATGAATGTATGCATACAATATTGTGTGTGTTTATACATATATATGTATGCATGCATACACATAGTTTTAAAGATTAGATTCTGAAAATTAACAAAAATATGTAGTGTTTGTCTTTTTCATCTTGATTTATATGTTCAAAATGACGATTCCCTGCTCCAAACATTTTCTTGAAAATAATATAAATTTAGTTTTCTTAATGGTTGAGTAATAACTTATGACATGTATGCATCATATTTTCTTTAGCAGTTCATCAGTTGTTGGGCACCTTGGCTGTTCCTATTAATTGGCTATTGTGTTCCCTCCCCCTCCCTTTTTTTCTGTGACCTAACTGAAAATCATAGAGTGCCCACAGAGCTGGGATCTAGACTGGAACCTTGAACATGACTAGTTACTGATATGGTTTTTGGATTGTTGCTCAAAACACTGAATAAACTTAGCCCTTAGACAAAAATCCCTTAAAAACTGTTGAAGTAGGCAGAACATCTCTTTCACAATTCATTATAAGTCCATGTAAATTATGAAAATTGTTAAGAGTTAAGTTGATTAAATGATTTGGACTATCACTCCTGCACTTAGTGCTTCTTTATTTGGAGTCCACACTAGACTCATCTTGGCTTATTTTTAACAGTTTTTGATGGAACTTCCTCTGCCACACATATTGGGATGAATGCTTAAATGGAATGAAATAATCCTCAGTTTTCAGCAGGGAACAGATAGAGGAAAAATCAAGGACAAAGTTTCCATATTAAAATAGGCTTTGAAGATGTTAAGAAGTTTATAGTTATACTCAATACAGTTATTCTTTGTTAGTGATTTCATTTTTATATAATAAGGTCCAGCAGTTGAAATTATTCTCAGTCCCCCCCACCCCGCCTTCGGTCATGGGGCTTTGAACTCTGGGCCTTTGAACTCTGTCCCTCAGCTCATCAGCTCAAAGCTAGTGCTCTACCACTTGAGCCATAGCACCAGTTCTGGTTTTCTGAGTGGCTTACTGGAGATAAGAGTCTCACCGACTTTCCTGCCTGGGCTGGCTTTAAACCGCGATCCTCAAATCTCAGCTTCTTGAGTAGCTAGGATTACAAGCGTGAGCCACTGGTTCCTGGCTCCTAAAATTATTCTAATGAATGCCTGACACCATACAGATATATATGTATGTGTATATATACTCCATGTTTATAAAAATGCCATGCCTTAAATTGGGTACAGTGGAATATGCCTGTAATCCTAGCTACTCAGGAGGCTGAGATCTGAGGATCATGGTTTGAAGGCAGACTGGCCAGGAAGGTCCAGGAGACTCTTAGCTCCAATAAAGTACTCAGAAAAAGCCAGAAATGGAGCTGTGGTCCAACTGGAAGAGCACTAGCCTTGAGGATAAAAAGGCTCGGGGATAGCACCCAGGCCCTGTGTTCAATCACCAGTACCAGCAAAAAAAAAAAAGAAAGAAAGAAAGAAATACCATTTTGCTTTTCACTGATTATAACTTACAGAGTACACAGAAATATGCATACCATTCCTTTGAACAGAATTCTGCTTTAAGTTACCTTAAGGATACTATCATCAACAGATCATTAATGGTCTTTTGCTATTTTAAACCATGTTGTAGAACATTACTATCAACCACATCTCGTCACACTTTTGTGACTATAATCAAATAAAAGCTTCAAGCAATAGATTTTCTGGGTCCAAAGTTACATATTTGTTTGAATTTTCAATGCATTTAGTAGTTTCTTTTTAAAAGAATGTTTAGTGATGAATAATTTTGGAATACACATTTCAACATATTTTGAATTGGTGGTAGGAAGACATCCGTATTTTTCTTTTTATAGAATTTTTCCTTTTAATGATTTGCAAATTTATACAAATGATATGTGTAACTAGCTACAGAGAAATGGTTGAAGCTTAAGAGTGCTTGATAATTCTGCTGTTATTGAGACTACTGCACTAGCTCTAACTCATCCACTTTTTAATAATTTCTTCATTCTTCCTGAGCCTTGTGAGTTTAATGACAAAATTCTTGACAAATCTAAGCATCAGTGTACTTCTTAATTATTTTACTTATTTTTGAGAGAATGTTCCTTTACCTCAACCATTCCATTTATGTGTTTATTCACCTCCAAAAATATTACAATATCCTCTGTCTTTAGAAAAAGTCTTATGTACAATTTGTATGAATCATAGTCCCAAAGATCATTTGATCATATTGGGATGAATTGAAAACACATAGAATCTTAGCAAATTTATATAATTCTACACAAGAGTAAATGACTGTAATTTTGTAATCACATAATCTATTTAAGTAAAAGTTATCTCAGACTGCCTTCAGGGAGAAAAAAGTAACATTTGCAAGAGGACACATTAAAGGTCTAGAACTGATATTGAAGCAATCATCTAACAAGAACTTAGTCTTATTAAGCAAAAAAGTTAACATTCTTCTATGATTTGAATGTGTCTCCTACAAAACTCTGGGGTTGCCAATATGATATTGAAGGTGTAAATAGGCCATGAAGGATCTATGCTAGATAAAGGGATCAAAGTCCTTTTAAAAGATGCTCTATGAGGCATTTGGGAAACTAGCCATTCTACCTTCTGCCATGTGAGAACACAAGGCTCCTCTCCTGTAAAGGATGAAGATGTAAGCTTGGATGCAGAGTGCCACACTTACCATACCCGATGAACTTCCTCATTGCCACAATTATGAGAAAATTGATCTTCTTATTTTATAAAGTACCACACTTCAGATTTTCTGTTACAACACCACATAGGGATTCTAAGCCATCTTGTCTCTTTCCACAATATTAAAGTTCTTTATCCTAATATAAATTAAGAACATTGTATTTGGGGGTAATAACATTGGGGGTAATAGCATTGTTGAGTGATCTCTCTCAGTCCACCATCCCTTTGATACAGCTTATTCTAAATGAACTTGGATACATTTTGAAAAACAATCCTATCAATCTCTACTGAGTATCACAATCTCTACTGAGTATCATTGATAGTATGTGCTTTATACAAGCGTGTGTTTGTGTCTGTGTGTGTGTGAAAAACAAACTCTGAAGATGATCTTTCAACTGGATGAGGTATGGTCTCAACTGGATGCTTAATTCTGCAATTTCCTACTTTAACCACTAGATGGCAAATGTGCAATAGTAAGCCAAAATGCTTTGTGGGTTCCAGAACCCAGAAAGAATTCTAAGAGGTGTTAAGATTAAGACAAATGAAGTAAAAACTGACATTTTAAAAAGACATAATAAAATGACAGTATCAGGATGCTGAGTGGTAAACTGAATGTAACCAAGTACATATATGATGAAGACACCCATGGCAATTTGTTAATATATTTTTAAGGAAATAGAGTTAGATTGCTTGAAAAAAATCTACTTCCATTTCAAAATCAAAAAATGTGGTTAGTGGTTCTGAACAAATAAAAAATTATGCATAGATCTCAAATGGATAATGGAGTTCCTCTTGGAAACATTTCCAGATTTATGTTATGAAATGCTACTTATCCTAATTTATTCCAATGATCAAAGATTTCCCAAGATTTAAACAATGTATATGGTACATTTTATTTATTCTTTATATATTTTGTTTAAGTAGTTGTACAAAGAGTCGGCATTTAACAAAACAGTTTCTGAATAGAGTGCATCTTGATCAATGTCAGTCCTTTCAACATTCTCACTTATCCCTCCCAACCCACCCCTGACCTCACTTTCCTTAATTTTTGACATTATATATGGCATATGTTTTCTATTTAATAAAATTAATTTATGCATGCAATGCATCTTGATCTGTCATCCCTTCAACATTTACATTCCTCTTCAGCTTACCCATTGCCTTATTTTTCTTAATTTTGCTGTATATACAATGAAGTCTTGACTGCATTGTTCCTCATTCCCTTGATTTATCCCCTCCTCTTCCCTTGCCTACCCTTTTTTCTGGTACTTATTTTGTTGGGCTTTGATTTGGCCTTTTTAAAGAATTATGCTATAAGAGCTCTCCATAAAGTGTATTATATTTCAGTTAATTTATTTTTAAGCACTTGCTTACCACCCAGTGCGTTTACTTATAGATTTATAGTCACATTCTTCCTATCACAAGTGAGGGAAACTATGCAACCTTTCTTTCTCTGGGTCTGGCTTACTTAATACAATTTTTCCAAATCTTTCATTTCCTTACAAATGAGTAAATAAGTCTTTTGAATGGATGAGTAAAATTCCATTAGATAGATAGATAGATAGATAGATAGATAGATAGATAGATAGATAGATAGATAGATAGATAATATTTCTTGATTCATTCATCCATTGAAGGGCATCTGGGGTGATTCCATAACTTGCTATGGTAGATAGTGCCACAATGAAAATGGTTGTACTTGTGGCTTTACTATATGTTTGTTTGTGCTCTATTCAATAAATGTTCCAGAGTGGAATTGCGGGGTCATAAGGTAGTTCAATGCCCAGTTTTTTGAGGATCTTCATAAGGCTTTTCAGAGTGGTTAAACAAGCTTACATTCCCCTGTGATAGTTATTACAAAGCCATCACAATGGAAATAGGCCTGACATGGAAATAGAACAACAATAGGCCTGAGGACCAGTGGAACAGAATACAAAACCCAGGAAGGAACCCACAGACCTATAGCCATCTAATAAGGAAACCAAAAACATAGGCTGCAATAAAGTTACATTCTTCAACAAATGATGCTGGCAAAACTGGATATCCACATGCAGAAACCTAAAACTAGAACCTTATATATCACCTTGTATTAGCACCAATTCAAAATGGATCAAAGACCTCAATAGGAAGGTTGGGTGGGGGGGTGAGGAGAGGATGGGATCGGAAGGGGAAACAAAGGAGGAGGCAACAATGCTTGATAAGAAATGTACTCATTATCTTGCCCATGTAATTGTAACCCCTCTGTACAGTATTTTCACAATAATAATAATAATAATAATAATAATAATAAAGAAACCATGAAACAATTATAGGAAGAGGTAAGGGAAACACTAAGGCTCCTAGGCACAGATCAAAACTTTCTATATAAGGATCCAAAAAGACAACAAATCAAAGAAAGACTTGATAAATAGGATTGCATGAAACATAAAATTTTTTGCATACTAAAGGATATAGTTAAAGAGCTGAAAAGGAAGTACACAAAATGGGAGAAGATTTTTGCCAGCTATACAACAAACAAAGGCCTAATATTCATAATATACTTAGTGCTCAAAAATATAATCCTCAAAGTAACAAATACCTAAATAAATGAGCTCATGGCTTAAAGAGAGACTTCTCAGAAGAGGAAGTAAAAAACACCAGCAGACACATGTTCAACATTTAAGACCATAAATGAAAATCAAAGAACACTGAGATTACACCTCACCCCAGTCAGAATGGTCGGGTTGGCTTTGAACCATGATCCTCAGATCTCAGCTTCCTGAGTAGTTAGGATTAAAGACATGAGCCACTGGTGTCCAGTAATAAAATGGAAAAAAAAGTGGAAAAGGATAGGATCAAAGTATGATGATTTTTTGTCATAATTCATTTTTTGGCTTAAAAATCTGGAAAGAAAGAAAGAAATGGCATCCTGAAATGATTTATTTGCTTTTATTCAAATTAACCTAATCCCTTCCTCTTTTCAAGAATAGTCCAGACCAATGAGAGTAGATTTTTAGAAAAATCTGAATGAAAATACAGTAATGAAATATCACCACTCTGAATTATTGTTTTACATTATTACTATTTTTCTTCATTTTTCCTTTTTTATTGTGAAAATACTGTACAGAGGGGTTACAATTACATGGGCAAGATGAGTACATTTCTTATCAAGCATTGTAGCCTCCTCCTTTGTTTCCCCTTCCCATTACATTATTACGTTTTGAAGATAAGTATAAAATTATATTTATTTCCCTCACTTTGTCTTCTTTTTTATTTTCATTCATGAATGTATTTGAAATGCCTAGAGATAGTGAGGTATTGTGCTAGGTACAAGTACAGTAGTGAGTGAAATAGACATAGAATAATAATAATGATAAATAAACACATAATCATATAATTTCAGATAAAAGGAAGGTATTCATGTATCTTTTAAAAAAGAATTATAGGTAATGTATTCCAAATTAAAAAAATTGTTTTATGCATTTTAGAGTTCTAAGCAACTAGTATTTGTATTCATACTGATTAGGTAGGTTTATGAAGCTAATGTTAGTTATTCAATGTAGTCAATACAGTGTAAACAATTTTTCCTTAAAATTTTCTATGAAATTTTTCTAACTCTCATAAACCTTTAATGAGTAGCCACAACTTTCTTGAATAATAAGGAAATCCTAAAGTTACTCATTCAAAGAACTACAGATCTTCAATGTGCTCACAATTATAAAATAGCTGCTATTAAAACCTTACGTTTTTTATAAAGTGTTTAGAGGCAAAATCTAATACTACTTAATTTAATGTGACTATAAAACTTGACATGACCTGAAGTGAGAGTGCTTATGGCTTTTACATAGTGCATCCAGTATATCTTAAGTTTGTCTCCAAAGATATTTTCATATTTAATTAAACAGTACTGTCCCAGAACTGATGGAGGACTTGGAAAATATGTGTGTATCTGTACTTCATAAATATAAATTATGAGAAACATCTCTCTTTGAAAGTGTCAGATAAGCAATTAAACGCTTAAATTAAAGTTATTTTAGTAGTTCTACTTGAATTCTCTTATTTAATCCTCATACCTCTCAAGTCATAGCACACTAGGATTAGCTACCATATATTGACCTGAAATTAAGTAGTTTTGGCAGCAATGAGATTTGAATGCAGGACCTCACAATTATTAAGCTGGTGCTTTACCACTTGAGCCATATCTCCACCCTAATTTTTATTAGGTCATCCAGATCTTAGATTCCTGAGATCGAGTTCTTATAATGCTTTGTCAGTTTATTGCTGTTGGCACTAAAAGATAAGATCACAGGTAAAGGTCTAATTTAGCAACATGAGACTGAGAAAGCTAGAGAAATCCATTTGTATATTGTAATAAACAAATGGATTTACTTTTAATCAAGTTGAGAGTAAAATTTGAGTTAGTATTGAAATATGTTTTCAATATATACTTTTGAGGAAATATTCTAAATGAAATGAGTTATTCCATGTCAGGGAGGAAAATATGTAGCGAGATAGGACTGCCTTGCTGAGTTAAAATACAAAGAAATATTAAAATTGTGGAGATTTGTTGAAAAGACCTGAGAAGAAGCCTGAAGAAGACAATTTGTACATCAAAAATAATAATGATATCAACAGGCTGAAATGCATTAAATATTAAAAAATCCACTAGTATAGAGTTATATTAAAAGGTATAAGGGGATTCATCATCGTAAAATTTTTAGGTAATGAAGTGAATGATAAAATTTGAAAAACAATATCCCACAAATACAATAATATAATTTCTTTAGTCGAAAATATATATTATCAACAAGCAAATGCTTGACATAATACTAATTATAAAGGAGAAAAAGATTTCTATAAGAGAAATCTCTCCAAACCACATTATCTAAGTATTTGAAATTAAAATTACCAGTAACGTGATAAAATTACCTCATTAAGTACTGTACTATGGAAGACAAACATCATATATGTGCAGTTTATATCACAAATGCAAACCTTAAAAGTAAGCATAATGAAATAATCATGCTAGTTCAAACTGATAGACTTGCAGAACAGGTAGAGTAGGCTAAGAAAAATAATGAAAAAGAAACAAAAATAGAAAATTATTAGGTAACTATTTTAGGTTAGAAAAATTAAACAGTTAAAAGAAATAACCATAATTCAATATATTTGAATGGATAGATAGAAGATAGATATAGATAGATAGGTAGAAAAAGAGAGAGACAGGGGGAGAAGAGGTAGAGGGAGAGAGAGGGAGACAAAGAGAACTTTTGTGTGTGTGTCCTTTTTTATTAACTAGCAGATCTATTCCAGGACAGGTGAAAGCCCTAAACTTTCTCTGAAGAGTTGAAGCCAAGGTGCTAGGCTTGTGACTCAAGTTGTAGAGCAGTTGCACAGAGAGCACAAAGTCCTTAGTTCCAATTCAGTATTCCAAAAAGTGAAAAATAATATATCTAGGTATAAAAGTATGTGATATTTCATTATATCATGTTTGTAACATTTGTGTAAGTTCAAAACTTTTTAAGATAAAAAGTTGTAGAGAGGAAATATAGGTAGGTGCTTAACAGATGGCATATTACAAGGAAATCAAACCCCAGGCTGCATTCTGCCACACTTAAAAACATTAACGATCAGGAGTTCCTGGAAGATGGTGGAGGAGAAGCTGGAGGCTACACAAGCTCTCGCATAGAAAACAGTTTTAGTGTTGCAGTGAACAGTCCTAAGCCAGAGAATCACACCAAGTGTGGCATCACAGTATAGAGAGTTAGGCCAGAGAGGGAAAATCCAGGCAAGGAGACAGATCTGAGCACTTGCCAGCAGCCACCACTGCACTGAAACACAGAGTCTGGGACGAAGGAGCTAGACCCGTCGGGCGAGTGGATTCTACTCAACACCAGCAAGAACCGACAAGGAGCAGACATCTTCATCCTGCAGTTCACAGACCAGAGATGACCCAGGAACCAGGACTCATCTTGAGTAGAAGCATGAAGTCCTTACTCCTCCTCAGGGAGCAGAGGAGAGAAAGCCACCCCTCCCCCCCACACACACTACCAGAGATTTCCATCTTTGATATGGACAAAGGCCTGGATGAGCAGCTAGGTCCAACTCAGGCCTTGGAAGAAAACTAGAGTCATTTAGCAGGTCACAAAAACCTAACCTGACCTGCCAGACTCAGCTCCACCCAGGGAAAAGTCACCCAGCTCAGGCTGCCAGCCCCAGGAGTGGCTTTCTTCACTGGGTAAACTGAGCCAGAGGCGGCCCCTCCCTTTTCGCAGCCTGAACAATCAATTGACATTAGGTAAACATAAACCCTGAGAATGGATCCAGGCTGGCTCTGTGAGTTTCTCACAAGCTAGCAACTCAGGGAAAAGCTATTGTTTGCTGAAAGGCCTCAACTCTACCCAAAACCTAGCCTCATCACAGCACCTCCAAACTGGAAGAAAAAGCCATCTCCCTTTTTTGTGATTCCCAAAGCAGATCTCCCTCCCATTGAACTAGCCTGGGAGGAGGATCACAAAATCCTGGTTACAGCAGAGCATTTTTCTGCCTGCTCAAACAAACTCATGTAAGAAATCAACCAAGCCACAGGAAAATCAAACACCACAAGCAGACCAGAGACTCCAACAAGAGACTGGTTACAGACACAAGGGAGATATAGGATCTTCCCATCCCCCCAAAAAAAAAAATCAAAGAAGTTTTTTTTTGTACCTTTTATAAAAAATTTTTGTTCTAAAACTTTTTTTAATTTTTAATTTTTAACTTTTTAAAAAATTGTTTTCTAGTAACTTTTTTTTCTATTATAATTTTTATTTTAGGGGTATATGTGTGTGTGTTTTTCAATTTTTTACTTTTTTTAAATTTAATTTTATTTAATTTGTGAACATACTGTACAGAGGAGTTACAATTACTTGGGCAGGATAATGCGTACATTTCTTACCAAGCATTGCAGCCTCCTCCTTTGTTTACCCTTCACATCCCTTCCTCCCCCCTCCCCCCAATCCCAATCCTTCTCCGTCCTCTCCCTCCCCCCCCCACCGCACCAACATTGTAAAGCTCATTTTGGACATGACAACTTGTACTTCTCATTGTTGCAACAGGTCCACCTGTATCCTTAAACAACTGGTTTTTCCCCATCTCCTCCACAAGTTATACTGACATCAAATATAGTGAAAGCAGGGGTTATACTGTGGGGGAGGGACATACAAAGCAACAAAGAGATAATCTTATAAATGCGTTAGAAACACATGCATGAAAGAAAAAAACATTAAAATACATATCTAAGGGTTCATTTTCCTGACATCACATTATCTGACCTTTTCTGCTTGACTCATACATCTACTAGATATTACAAATAAGGGAAACCATGGGACCTATGTTTCTTTGGGCCTGGCTTACTTCACTTAATATAATTTTTTCCAAGTTTTTCCATTTCCTAACAAATGGGGCAATGTCATTCTTTCTGATGGAGGCATAGAATTCCATTGTGTACATATAGCACATTTTTTTGATCCATTCATCTACTGAGGGGCATCTGGGTTGGTTCCATATCTTAGCAATGGTAAATAATGCTGAATAAACATAGTTGTGCTGGTAGCTTTAGTGTGGTCTTGTTTGTAAACATTTGGGTAAATGCCCAAAAGTGGGATTGCTGGGTCACAGGGGAGTTCTATGTGAAGTCTTTTGAGGAACCTCCATACTGCTTTCCAAAGTGGTTGAACAAGTTTACATTCACACCAACAATGAAGTAAGGTTCCTTTCTGTCCACATCCCCTCCAGCATCTGTTGTTGTTAGAGTTCTTGATTTTTGCCATTCTAACTGGAGTGAGGTGATATCTCATTGTTGTTTTGATTTGCATTTCTTTTATGGCTAGGGATGTTGAACATTTCTTCATGTGTCTATTGGCCATCCTTCTTTTTTCTTAAGAGAAGTTTCTCTTTAAGTCTTTCACCCACTTATTTATTGGGCAGTTGTTTCTTTGAGGATTTGTTGTTGGGGGGTTTAATGTTTTGAGTTCCAAGTATATTTTAGATATGAGACCCTTGTCTGTTGTATGGCTAGTAAAGATCTTCTCCCAATCCGTGGGCTTTCTATTGATCTTGCTAGCTATGTCATTTGCCCTGCAGAAGCTCTGCAACTTTATGCAATCCCATTTGTCCAACCTTTCTTTGATTTGTTGTGTTTCCGGGTCTCTATTCAGAAAGTTTCGGCCTGAGCCAAGGAGACCTAGGGTTTCTCCTATTCCATCCTGTAATGTTTTCAGAGTGTCTGCTTTGAGTTCAAGGTCTTTCATCCATTTGGAGTTGATTCTTATAATTTTTATTTCAGGGGTATACGTATGTGTGTTTTTCAATGTTTTTCTTTTTAAAAATTTTGTGTTTTTTTTTTGTTTTTTGTTTAGCTCTACTGAACTTTTGATCTTTTTTTCTTTCTTTCTCATTCTTTTCGCCTTTTCTTCCCTTTTGTTCTTCTTTGTGTGACTTAATTGCTGTTCTACATATCCTCACATATACCCGTAGTCGATTATTGGAACTTATCCCCAATTGTTTACACACTTAATCCAGAAATTTCTTACTCAATTCAAAACCTCTTAGACTTAAATTCCTTAATAGCATTACTACTTCTTTAAACCTATATAATATTTTAAGCATTTTTATTTTTAAGTTTTTCACATCTCCTTTCTATCACTCCCCTTCTCTCATTATATACATGTTCTTCTCTGAACATTTCGTTTTCAAATTTGCATAATTATTAAGCATTGCACTTTTTAATTTTTAAATTTTGCTTTTCTATTTTTTTGTCTCTTTTTTCTTTTTCTCTTTCTTCTTTTATTGTCTATCTCTACTTTCATTCTATCCAACCGATTTCCCGCTTTGAGATTAGGACTTAGTTAACTCTCCCTGTGCCTTCCCACATTCCTTTCTTCCTAGTTTTACCCACATCTCTCCCTAAAACTAATAATTGAAGGTTTGCCAAATTCTTCTTTGCGGTTCGTAGGCCATTAATATATAGTTGTTTGATGTTGAATAGATATATCTGTTCATCCAGATTGTATCTGCAGACTTTTGACTGTGCAACTATAGACTTTGGTTGATGCTTGCCTTAAAATAGTGTGCTAGCAAAAAGCTGGTGTTACTTTCATCCCAAATGGTCAGAGTAAGCCGAGAAAAACACAAGGAAAATGGCAAGTCCAGTTATCTCAACTCCCACTCATGATAATCAGGGGATAGAAGATATAATGAATAATCAAGAGAAGAGTTCCCAAATAGCTCTATGAACACTGCTGGCAAACATGGTAAATGAGAAGATTGAAAACATACAAAGGACTCTGTTTGAGCGTGATAGGGAGAGAGAGGAGGCAAACCAAAGGTTAATACAGGAAAAGATTGAAAACCTAATAAGGACTCTGTATAAGCGTGATAGGGAGAGAGAGGAAGCAAACCAAAGGTTAATACAGGAATATCATGAGCATCAGGAAGCTACTCAAAAATTTATACAGGAATTACGTGAGCAGCTTGAGATCACTCAAAGAGAAAGGCAGGAATGGCATGAGCAGGCTGAGAAAACTCAAAGAGAACTACAGGAATAGGGTGAATGTGAGGAAGCAAAGCAAAGAGAAATACAGGAATTGAGAGAGCAGGATGAGAATACACAAAGATCACTAAAGACATTCATGGAATCCATTAAAAAAGAGCTGAAGGAAGTCAGGGAGACCTCAAAGGGAATGCTGATTGGAACCCAACAGAAGGAATGGGAATCCAAGGAAACCATAATCAATCAACTAAGTGATTTGAGAATAAACACTGAAAAACAAATTAAGGAAGTAAAGAGGTCCATACAAGATCTAAAACAAAGCTTCAACAAAGAATTTGAAGCCATCAAAGCTGACCAAATAGAAGGAAAAGAAATATAAAAACAAAGTAGAAAGTCTTGACAGCAGGTTACACCATGCAGAAGATCGAATCTCGGGGATTGAAGACAGCCTAGATATTATAGAGAGAGAACATACAACCATCCATGACAAGTCCAAGAAATATGATAGGTCTATCCAACACTTGGAAGACACCATCAGAAGGCCTAATCTGAGGATAATGGGTATAGAAGAACACCTAGAAACAGAAGTTAATGGTCTAGGAAATTTGTTTAACAGGATCCTAGCAGAGAACTTCGCAAACATGCAAAAAGATAGGCCTATTCAGATACAAGAAGCTTTTAGAACTCCAAATAGACCAGACGAGAATAAGATATTCCACCATCCCATTATAATCCACACAGGATCAATTCAGACCAAGGAAAAGATCCTTAAAGCTGTCAGGGGAAAAGATCAATCACCTATAAAGGAAAACCAATTAGAATCACCTCAGATTTCTCAGCAGAGACAATCAAAGCAAGAAGAGCCTGGAATGATGTATGCCACGCCTTAAGACAAACAACTATCAACCAAGAATACTTTACCCAGCTAAACTCTTCTCTATAACCGAAGGTCAAATAAAAACCTTCCATAGCAAAGAAAAATTGAAACAATATATCTCCACCATCCCTACAAAAGATCCTTAAAGTTGTCCTACACATAGAAAACCAACAAAACCACAATAAAGGTCAAGAAACCACACCCAAACTGAGAATCCAAGAACCATAGGAAGAACCCAGTAGCTGCAGCCCCCAAGAAGGTGGATTAAATGGTAGGAAAGTACCTCCTATTTGTCTTTATACTTACAATACAATATTCCATTGTATTTGCCACTTGAAGTAAAGTCCACTTTACTACTGATATTTATTGATAATGAACTATTAAAAGATAAATAAATGGTATTTCAATTAACTTCATTTTTAGTATTATCAATTTCAGACTTCAATGCATGTTTTATCATTTAATTTTACAAGTAAAATATGCTTCTATATTAATTATATTTTAATTGAAAACAATAAGTTTCTTATTACGCAAAATTTCTAGAGGAAGAAGACTATATTACCCATACACTCATCTATTTCCCAAGAATAATATTGCCCAATAAATAAGCGGGCTAAAGACTTAAAGAGAAACTTCTCTGAAGAGGAAAGAAGGATGGCCAATAGACACATGAAGAAATGCTCAACCTATCTAGCCATAAAAGAAATGCAAATCAAAACAACATTGAGATACCACCTCACCCCAGTTAGAATGGCAAAAATCAAGAACTCTAACAACAACAGATGCTGGAGGGGATGTGGAGGGGAACCTTACTTCATTGTTGGTGGGAGTGTCAACTTGTTCAACCACTTTGGAAAGCAGTACGGAGGATCCTCAAAATACTCAAGATAGAGCTCCCCTATGACCCAGCAATCCCATTTTTGGGCATTTTCCCAAATGTTCACAAACAGACCATACTAAAGCTACCAGCACGACTATGTTTATTGCAGCATTATTTACTATAGCTAAGATATGGAGCCAATCCAGATACCCCTCAGTAGATGAATGGATCAAGAAAATGTGATATATATACACAATGGAATTCTATGCCTCCATCAGAAAGAATGACATTGCCCCATTTGTTAGGAAATGGAAAGATTTGGAAAAATTATATTAAGTGAAGTAAGCCAAGCCCAAAGAAACATAGGTCCCATGTTTTCCCTTTTTTGCAATATCTAGTATATGTCTGAGTCAAGCAGAAAAGGTCAGATAAGCTGATGTTAGGGAAATGAACCCTAAAATATGTATTCATATGTAGTTTTTTCTTTCATGTGATTATTTCTAACACATTTATAAGATTATTCCTTTGTTGCTTTGTATATCCCTCCCCCACAGTATAACCCCTGCTTTCACTGTATTTGATGTAGGTATAATTTGTGGAGGGGAAGGGGAAAAACAAATCTTTTAAATAGGGATACAGGTTGCAACAATGAGATGTACAAGTCATTATGTCTAAAACGAACTTTACAACTTTGGTGTGTGGGGGAGGATTGGGTGTGTGTGGGGGGGAGGATGGGAAGGGATGAGGAGTGGAAACAAAGGAGGATACTACAATGCTTGACAAGAAATGTACTCATTATCTTGCCCATGTAATTGTAACCCCTCTGTACAGTATTTTCACAATAAGGAAAGAAATCGGAGACAATTTTATATAAAAAAACATTAACTATCAGTTAAAAATTCACACAACCTTGTATTTTGTGTTCTTCTCCATTTTTCCTTAGATTTGACTTAGCATGAATGTTTTATCCAGAAATTGATGCACCAGTAGTCTGATGTTAGGATCCACAAATCTTGTAATTATATAAGAGAATATATTCCTATATTAAGAACAGGAACAGGTTATGCAGGGTTATCATTAATCCAGTGTCTTGAGTATTTTGTGCTTCCTACATCTTTGTATAGAATAAACAGGTTGATATGCAACTTTCTAATTCAACCACAAAATTTGAATTATTCTGGTTTCTGGAATTAAAATCTATTTTACACAATAATTTTTAAAAACCTTCTTCGTCACATCTAGATAGAATTTAAAGAGTATATAGTATGTCCTAATTACTACCACAGAGATGGGGATCTCTGAACAGGAGTACTCTGAATGTTAGCTAACTGTACGTAGACTATACATTGATATTGACCCATAACAATAACTCTATCCCATTTGAAATGTTTTAAAATAAAATTCAGGTAAATAATGTAAGCATGTTATCTTCCTGTACATGAATAATTACATACTTTAAAAAGATATGGCTGAACTTGGCTGTTCATTTATTCATGACTTTGCTCATTTATTCATGAATTCATTCATTATTTAACACATATTTAATGAGTAGTTATTATGTAGTATATATTGTGTTATGTGCTTAAAATGTATAAATAGTAAGCAAGCACAGTACTTCTCATCAAACTAAGGGCAGACAGTAAGAGTTACAATGTGTTAACTACTGGAAAGAGTCAAGGATTTTTTCTGGTTCTTAAAGGATAGAATATTAGTAAACTGGTGGACAGGAGAAGGAAAAGCATTTATGGAAAAAGAACTTTTGTGTGAACATACATTTTAAAAACGCAGAATGTAGAAAATTCAATGAATGACTAATAGATTGATGCCATTACAACATACACTACATAAAAATGTAAATTAGAAAGAAAAATAAGGGGAAATTGTCATGCCCTATTTTCAATTATTTGTATTTGATAATTTCCTTAACCCCAAGGTTCTTCAAACTTGTTTATAAAAATCATTTGGCAGTTGGATAAAATTCAGATTCCTATGCCCTGCCAATGGAAATTATGCTTAAGAAGCCTGGAATATGGCTTTTGCAAATACTATTCTTAAATAGGGTCCCTACAGTTGGGGAGATTATAATGAACGGGTCTGGGAATGGCATTTTATGCCAAGTTTAATTGAATATTTTCTGCTTTGTTTACTGGGCTTACATAAGATTTTTTTTCATTTGGGAAACAGGAGTTTGCTCATGTTCTTTCTTTTATTTCATTTTGTTCCTGAAAATTATTCATTAAGGCATTATAAAGGGAATGTTATGTACAAATACAAGTTTTACAGATATAATTACAAGATGAATGATATTTTGGATATGTATGAAAAGAAGCTGAGGGCCAACATAAAAACTCTGTATAATAGATAAGCTAAAACATAATAAGGCATTCAGTTGACTCTCATCAATGAGGATGATGAAGGGACAGATTTGTGCCATGTTTAGAAGAGAGAATAGATGGAGTTGGTTTGGATCATAAAACAAATGGGAAAGAAAAAATATTCTGATATGCTTTCTGGGATTTTATTTTTGTTGACTAAGTGGACAATAAACACATTAACTGATAAAAGAAGAACAGGGGACACTTACATGTTTAGAATGATTGCACAATCATTCTGTGTCCTGTATGACCTTAGAACTATGGCTTTCAAATAGTACCATAAATTTCAAGCTGTTTTTATTCTTACCACTTTCTAATACAGTTTGAAAGTTGGTATTGATATTCCTCCAGCACTAGTCTTCCTGCTGAGGATTGTTTTTGCTATTTGCAGTCTTCTATTATTCTATATGAATTTTTGGATTGCTTCTATATAATTGAAAGATGTTGCTCGGATTTTGCTGGGATTTCACTGAATTTGGAGATAGTTTTTGGCAGTATTAGATTTTCACAATGTTAATCCTTCCAATCCAGGAGCACATGTGGTTTTTCTATTTCTTTAAATCTGCTTTAATATTCTTTTTCAGGTTTTTAAGTTTTTATTATAAATTTTCTTCACATTTTGTTTAATTCCTAGGGTTTTTAGGCTATTACAATTGGAACTGCTTTCTTGATTTCAACCTCAATCTTCTCATTGTTGGCATACAGAAAAGCTACTGATTTTAGCAGGTTGATTTTATACCCTGCTAATTTTATACCCTGCTTAAGTAACTTGGGAGAGGAATCTGTGGGGTTCTTTAAATACAGAATCATGGCATCTGCAAAGAGGGAGAATTTAACTTCTTTCCTTGTTTGGGTCCCCTTTAGGTTTGTTGCTTGCATATTTGCTCTAGCTAAGAACTCCAATACTATATGGAAGAGAGTGGACATTTTTGTCTCATTCATTTTAAAGGTTATAATTTTAACTTTTTACAATTAACTATGGTACTCACTGTACATTTGTCATATACAGTCTATTATATAGAGGAATGTTCCATGGATTCCAAGCTTCTCCAGCACTTTCATCATACACGGTTGTTGGGTCTTTTCAAACGCTTTTTCTCCATCTATCAAGATGATCATGTAATTGTTCTTGCTCCTATTGATGTGTTGAATTACATTAATTGAGTTGTATATATTGTACCAGCTTTGCATCCCCAGAATGATTCCAGTTTGATCATATTGTATGATATTATTTTGTTAGTTATTGAATTCTTTTGTCCAGAATTTTATTGAGAAGTTGTTTTTGTTTTCATCAGTATTCATGAAAGAGGTCTTTAGTTCTCTTTCTTTGATGAGTCCCTATCTGCTTTTGTTATGAAGGTTATGTTGGCTTCATAGAATGAATTTGGTAGTAATCTTTCCCTTTCCATTTCATTGAAGTGTTTGAGGCATGTTGAAGTGAATTCTCCACTTTAAACCTTATACAGTATGAATGTAAATCCATCTTGTTCTTCGCTTTTCTTGGATGGAAGGACTTTTATTGTCATTTCTATTTCACTAGTTGTTATGAGTTTTCTTAGTTGGTTTCATTTCGGTATATCAATATTTGCTTAGAATTCTTTTATTACCTCCAGAATCTAGAATTTGTTGGCATAAATGTTTGCAAAGTATTCAGAAGGTTCTGCTCCTATTTTCATCTCTAATTTTATTTATTTGGGTATGTTCTCTTCTTTTTTTATCAAATTTCTTAAGGGTCTGTCAATTTTGTGAATTTTTTAAAAAGAACTATGTTTTATTGCTTTTTTTTGGTTTCTAATTCATTTATTTCTGATTTAATTTTGATTATTTGTTTCCATCTACTGGTTTGGGGTTTGGCTTGTTCCTCTTTTTCAAGGAACTTAAGATACATCATTAAATTGTTGATTACAGATTTCTATAATTTGTTCATGTAGGCACTCAGATCTACAAATTTTCCTTTTAGTACTGCCTTTGCTGTGTCCAAGACCACAATAAAAACTAGCAGCACAACCATGTTCATTGCAGCATTGTTTACCATAGCTAAGATATGGAATCAACCCAGATGACCCTCAGTGGAAAAATAGATCAAGAAAATGTCATATATATGCACAATGGAATTCTATGCTTCCATCAGAAAGAATGGAATTGCCCAATTCATAAGGAACTGGAATGACTTGCAAAAAATTATGTTAAATGAAGTAAGCTACACCAAAGGTAGCATAGGCTGCATGGTTTCCCTTGTTTATAATAATTTTAATATGCTTATTAATCTACAGGTAAATCTAATGGATAATGAAAAACAAATAATTTTACTTGGGCATGAGTAATTAAACAGCACTCTAATCATTTGCATAGTGAGAACAAAGAAGGATATTTTTACAAGAGGAACACAAGGGGTCACTAGCTATGTGCATATGATCATATAAAAGATGCTTATTGAAATGAACTCTAAGAAATAGAAACAAGAGGTTTTTTATTGTGATGTTTGCAGGTCATTTTTCCTTTTTTGTTTGCTTTGTTCCATTTTGCCATTTTTTTTATTTCTCAATTCTTAATAATCTATATGTTTTATCTGATTTGGGGAGAGATTGAGGAAGTACAGAAACAGTGAGACACACTTTGTGGAGTCTTTTGAGGAACCTCCATACTACTTTCCAAAGTGGTTGAACAAGTTTACACTCCCACCAACAATGCAGTAGAGTTCCCTTCTGTCCACATCCCCCACAGCATATGTTGTTATTAGAGTTTTTGATTATAGCCATTCTAACTGGGGTGAGGTGGTATCTCAATGTTGTTTTTATTTGCATTTCTTTTATGGCTGGGGAGGTTGAGCATTTCTTCATATGTTTATTGGCCATTCTCTCCTCTTCAGAGAAGTTTCTCTTTAAGTCTTCAGCCCACTTATTTATTGGGCAGTTGTTTCTTTGAAGATTTGTTGTTGGGGGATTTAATTTTTTGAGTTCCAGGTATATTTTAGATATGAGACCCTTGTCTGTTGTATGGCTAGTGAAGAGTTCCCCTATGACCCAGCAATCCCACTTTTGGGCGTTTACCCAAATGATCGCAAATAAGACCATACTAAAGCTACCAGCACAACTATGTTTATTGCAGCATTATTTACCATAGCTAAGATATGGAACCAACCCAGACGCCCTTCAGTAGATGAAGGGATCAAGAAAATGTGTTATATATACACAGTGGAATTCTATGCCTCCATCAGAAAGGATGACATTGCCCCATTTGTTAGGAAATGGGAAGTCTTAGAAAAAAATTACATGAAGGGAAGTAAGCCAGGCCCAAAGAAACATAGGTCCCATGGTTTCCCTTATATGCAATAACTAGTATATGTCTGAGACGAGCAGAATATGTCAGATAAGTTGATGTTAGGCGAAATGAACCCCAACATAAGAACTCAAATGAGTTTTTTCTTTCTTGTTATTGTTTCTAACATATTTATATTTTTTGGTGCTTTGTATGTCCCTCCCCCATGGTATAGCCCCTGTTTTCATTGTATTTGATGTTGGTATAATTTGTGGAAGGGAAGGGAAAAAACAAATTGTTTAAATAAGGATACAGGTGGACCCATTGAAACATTGAAATATTCAAGACATTATGTCGAAAAATGAACTTTACAACTTTGGCCCTGGATGTGTGTGGGGGGGACAGGAGGGGGAATGGGAAGGGATGGGAAGGGGAAACAAAGGCAAGGCAACAATGCTTAATAAGAAATGTACTCATTACCTTGCTCATGTAATTGTAACCCCTCTGTACGGTATTTTCACAATTAAAAAAAAAACAGTGGGACAAAGTGTTAATCAATTCAGCAGTTATACTCACTAGATTCTATGTTAGAAACAAACTATATAACTTTGGGGTTGAGTATTCTAGAGGGAAAAAACTGGGAGAAAATTAGAGAGGGGTGACACTGTTCAAAAATAAATGTACTCATTACATGACTTACATAACTGTAAGCCCTCAATACATCAACTTTACAATAAAATTTAAAATAAAAAATAAATTTCAACAAATATGAATGTTTTTCTGAGGTGAGAGACTATGGAAGTTCTAATGTACCATTTTACTTCAATTAATTTTTGACAAAGAGGCAAAATTGATCCAATGGAGAAATGAAAGGTATGTCACCAAATGCTGTTGGGAAAATTGAACATTCACATATTAATCAATGCACCTTGAATTTCACTTTATACAAAGATTAGCTGAAAATTCGTGAAACAGATTAAGCCAAGATAAATAGAAATATGTTCATATAAAAACTTTCACATGGTCATTTGCATGTTACATTAGATTAGGAAGTGAACAGAAGAGAAAACAAACAATGGAACAACAATTAAAAGGCTTGATCTACTGATCTACAAAATACTATGAATTTCAGACATGGTATTCTAAGTGACAGAATCCACTTTCAAGAGTTTTTTATGGAACTTTATATGGTGTTTTGAAAGAGTAAAACTATAAAAACAGAAAGGAGATCAATAGTATCTAATTTTTAGGAGCAAAAAAAAGTTTTGACTATGAAGTTGTGTAATAAAATTCGTAAGGTATATAGTAATTATTGGGATGTTCATAAAAACACATTGGTATTATTAAACTCAGAACTTCATCAAGAAAGATTAGTTTTTAGATCATATTACTTTAAAATTTTAGATAATTAAAGCAATTATTACAAATTTTAACTGCAATGTTATACTAATTAATAATAACAAAATTTGTTGTTTCAGCAAAATTAATATTTTTCTTGTACATTGAAATTTTGTACATTAATTTATTCTCAAGTGGCTGGAAGAGAAAGATGAGAAGATGTTTGGAGCAAATTAAAATCTTGGGTTTAGCAATATGTTCATATTAAAAATACAAAGCAAATTAATTTCCTTTTTTATTTTAAATTTAAAATGGCCAAGGGATTTTCCTCCCTGGATTCTGGGGTACACAGTTACCAGACAGATGCAACTCTATTTCTCTCATTCTGGACAATGGCAAAATACCAGAAGATTATCTAGTATGGCATTACAGAATTCAGAGTCTTCAAGAGAACTAGATGTATGCAGCATAATTTACTTTTACTTATTTACTAATGTACTTACAGTGCTTGAGATTAGGCATTTTAGTGAGGCGCTCTAGCATTGAGATACATCCCTTTCTTAATTCAATTTTCTAAAGTAGTAAACAACTTTTAACCATTTTATAATGAATATAGTAAGAATTGAAATTGACACATATTAAATTAGAAATTTGGTTAAATAGAAGTTCATATCCATAAAATTCATAGTGGATTTTCACTCTGACTGATTCTATGAATGTTGGTAAATGTTTCTTAAATTAATGTTGGGACTCAGACATTATAATGCAATATAATGAAGAGGAAGAAAGGTATTATGTAACAATAAAATGTAAATCCATGTCCCTATTCCCATAAATTGTGATTTTATACTTCTGAAAGAGGGTATATGCTGAGGGCCTAGGAAACTAATGTTTCAGAAAGAATTTTCTATGAATCTGATAGACACACTCAGAACATAATTGCCAATTTCATAAGGTAAAGGATTATTTATAATAAGAATTATACAAGAATGCTTAGAAGAAAAAAAGTCTCTCATTGAAATGTTAAGATTAATTTTATGTATTATTCCTACAAAAAATATTCTGGTTGTATAATTTTTAAAGATGTAAGGGTACTGTTTTGTGTACCTTCATAATGGAATTTTAAAATTTAAATTTTATTTTATTGTAAAGATGCTGTACAGAGAGGTTACAGTTACATGAGTAAGGCAATGAGTACACTACTTCTCGATCATTGTTACCCCTTCCCTTGTTGTTGTCCCACTATCCCTTCCCTCCCTCACCTCCACACTGTTCCCCCCCACCCCATCCCCTTGTCCCCACCATAAATTATAAAGTTCACTTCAATATATTGTCCTGTGGGTATCTGTGTTGCAATGGGTCATCCTGTGTCCTTGTTTCAGCTTTTTGTTATCTCCTTCCATTCCCCAGATTAGACAAATGTATATAAAATATGTGGGGTAGCAAAATAACGTGCAGTGACAACAGGGGATATGCCATAGTACAAATAACATACAAAGGAAACAACAAAAAATAAAATTATAGCTTTAGTGTGGTCGTGCTTGTGAACATTTGGGTAAATGCCCAAAAGTGGGATTGCTGAGTCATAGGGGAGCTCTATATGGAGTCTTTTGAGGAACCTCCATACTGCTTTCCAAAGTGTTTGAACAAGTTTACACTCCCACCAACAATGCAGTAAGGTTCCCTTCTGTCCACATCCCCTCCAGCATATGTTGTTATTAGGGTTCTTGATTCTACCCATTCTAACTGGGGTGAGGTGGTATCTCAATGTTGTTTTGATTTGCATTGCTTTTATGGCTAGGGAGGTTGAGCAATTCTTCATGTGTCTATTGGCCATCCTTCTTTCCTCTTCAGAGAATTTTCTCTTTAAGACTTTAGCCCACTTATTTATTGGGCAGTTGTTTCTTTGAAGATTTGTTGTTGGGGGATTTAATTTTTTGAGTTCCAGGTATATTTTAGACGTGAAACCCTTGTCCGTTGTATGGCTAGTGAAGATCTTCTCCCACTCTGTGGGCTTTCTATTGATCTTGCTAGCTATGTCCTTTGCCATGCAGAAGCTCTGCAATTTCATGCAATCCCATTTGTCCAACCTTTCTTTGATTTGTTGTGTTTCTGGGTCTCTATTAAGAAAGTTTTGTCCTATGCCAAGGAGCCCTAGAGTTTCTCCTATTTCTTCCTGTAATGTTGTCTGGGTGCCTGCTTTGACTTCGAGGTCTTTGATTCATTTGGATTTGATTCTGGTACAGGGTGATATATGAGGATCTAGTTTTAATTTTCTACAGGTGTTTAACCAATTTTGCCAGCACAATTTACTAAAAAGACTTTCTTCCATTCTATTTTTTAGCTCCCTTGTCGAAGATTACATTGTTTTAGGTCTGTGGGTTCATTTCTGGGTCTTTGGTTCTATTCCATTGCTCTTCAGGTCTGTTCATGTGCCAGTACCAAGGAATTTTGATGATTATGGCTTTGTAGTAGTTTGAAATTTGCTATTGATATTTCTTTTTTTGGGGGGGTGTCCGGTCGTGGGGCCTGAACTCTGGGCCTGGGTGCTGTCCCTCAGCTCTTCAGCTCAAGGCTAGTGCTCTTCCACTTGAGCCACAGTGCCACTTCCGGCTTTTTTCTTTTTGCTTATATTGTGCTGAGTAATCGAACCCAGGGCCTCAGTCATGCAAGGCAAGCGCTCTACCACTGAGCCACCTTCCCAGACCATGCTATTGATATTTCTCCAGCACTGTTCTTTCTACTAAGTATTATTTTTGATATTCGGGGTCTTTTATTGTTCCATATAAATATTTGGATTGCTTCTTCTGTTTCATTGAAGAATGACGGAATATTGATGGGTATTGCATTGAATTTGTAGATAGTCTTTGGCAGTATTGCCATTTTCACAATATTAATTCTCCTAATCCAGGAGCATGGGAGGTTTTTCCACTTCCTTTATTCTGCTTTAATTTCCTTTTTCAGGTTTTTAAAGTTTTCATCATAGAGGTCATTCACTTCTTTGTTTAATTTCTAGGTATTTTATTTTCAGATGTGCTCTTCTCATTATTGGTATACAGGAAAGTCATTGATTGTTGAGGATTAATTTTATGCCTTGCTACTTTGCCAAAGTTTCAAATCAGCTTAAGTAACTTGGGAGTGGAGTCCATGGGGTGCTTTAAATACAACATCATGTCACTGCAAAAAGTAGAATTTTACTTCATCTTTCCGGATTTGGATCCCCTTTATGTTTGCATCTTGTCTTCTTGCTCTATTTGGGTATTCTAATACTAAACTGAAGGAGAGTGGAGAGAGTGGACATCCTTGTCTTGTTCCTGATTTTAGAGGAAATGGCTTTAGTTCTTCGCCATTAAGTATAATGCTGGTTGTAGGTTTCTCATATACTGACTTTATTGTATTGAGGAATGTTCCATGGATTCCTAGTTTTCCTAGAGCCTTCATCAAAAAGGGATGTTGGATCTTGTCAAATGATTTTTCTGTATGCATTGAAATAATAATGTGGTTCTTATCCTTACTCTTTTTGATGTGATGTATTATATTAATTGATTTGTGTAATCAACCAGCTTTGCACCCCTGGAATGAATCCTGTTTGATCATGGTGTATGATTTTTGATGAATTGTTGAAATTGATTGGCCAAAATTTTGTTGAGAAATTTCTATAGTTCTTCCTATAATTCTTTTTCTTTGATAAGTCCCTATTTGTTTTTGGGATAAGGGTTATGATGATTTCATAGAGAGTTGAGTATTGAATTTTCATTTCCAATTTCATTGAAGAGTTGGAGCAGTATGGTGTTAGTTCTGCTTTGAAGGCCTTTTAGAATTCAACAGTGAACCCATCCAGTCTTGGCCTTTTCTTGAATGGGAGATCTCTTATTGCTGCTTCTAACTTGATGCTTTATATGTGTCTGTTAAGTTGGTTTGACTCATATTAGTTTAGTTTGGACATATCAATATTTGCTAGAAATTCTTCCATTTCCTCCAGATTCTCAAACTTATTAGTATAAAGGTTTGAGAAATATTCCCTTATAATGTTCTGTATCTTGTTTTATTTTGTGGTGATGTTTCCATTTTCATTTCTGAGTTTGTATATTTGAGTGTATTCTCTTCTTTTTCTATTAAGATTTGCTAATGGTCTGCCATTTTTGTTTATTTTTTTCAAAGACCCAAATCTTTGTTTTCTTGATTCTTTCTATGGATTTTTTGGACTTGAATTCATTTAATTCTTGTTTAATTTTAATTTTTAAATTAATAAATTAATAAAATTTAATTATTATTCAGTCTACTGGATTGGGCTTCAGTTAGTTGCTCTTTTTCAAGGAGCTTCAGGTACATCAATAAATTGTTAGTTTGAGATCACTCCAATTTGTTGATATAAGAACTCAGAAGTATGAATTGTCCACTAAGTACTGACTTTGCCATGTCCCACAAGATTTGGTAATTTGTATGTTCATTTTTGTTAAATACATTAACATTTGAATTTCCTTTCTTATCTCTTCCATGACCCATTCATGGTTTAACAGTGTGTTGTTCAGCCTTCATGTTTTATAGGATTTTCTTTGGTGGCATTTGGTGTTGAGTTCTAGTTTTATTCACTTGTGGCCTGAGTGATTGCAGAACATAATTTCAATGTTTCTGAATTTGGACAGATTTGCTTTATAACCCGAAATGTGGTCTATTGTGGAAAATGGTCCATGTGCTGCTGAGAAAAATGTGTATTCTGATGCTGCTGAGTGAAATATTCAGTAGATGTCTGTTAAATCTAGTTGATCTATGCAGTTTTTAGATCTGTGGAAAGTGGTGTGATAAAGTCACCAACAATCAATGTCTTTGGATCTATGTGTGATTTTAGGGAAATTAATGTTTCTTGGATAAATTTGGGTGCTCAGTTATTTGGTGAATAGATATCTAGAATTGTTACAGCCTCCTGTAAGAGAGATTCTTTTATTAGTATGTAGTGTGCATCTTTATCACTTCTCACTAATTTTAATTTAAATCTATTTTATCTGATATTAGGATTGCTACTCCAGCCTATTTGTAGGGGCCATTTGCTTGGTAGACTTTTTTCTAGCCTTTCATTTTCAGAATATGTTTGTTTCTGTGGGGAAGTTGTGTCTCTTGAAGATAGCAGAAAGATGAGTCCTGTTTGTTTTTTTTCTCATCCAACTAGAGATTCTATGTCATTTGATTGGATATTTAAGTCCATTAATATTGAGAATTAGGAGTGAGAGGTGTTTGGAAGTTCCTGTGATATTATCTACCTTTTTGGGGCTGTGTCACCTAGGTTCTGCCCAAGGTTATCTGATTCTTTGTTTGGGGGCTGTTTCTCTACCCTCATCATGTTCTCGTTGGTTCTGTATATTTAGGAAATCTTTAAATATCTTTTGTAGTGCTTGTTTGGTAGAGACATATTGTTTAAGTTTTTCTTTGTTGTGGAAGGTTTTTATTTGTCCTTCTGTTATGAAGGAGAGTTTAGCTGTGCACAATATTCTTGGTTAATAATAGTTTGTCTTTAGGGCATGGTATACTTCATTCCAGGCTCTTCTTGCTTTCATGGTCTCTGCTGAGAAATCTGAAGTTATTCTGCTTGATTTCTCTTAAAAGATTGATCTTTTCTCCCTGATAGCTTTGAGGATCCTTTCCTTGGTTTCTATTGATCCTGTGAGGATTACAGTGTGGCAGTGGAATGTCCTGTTCTGGTCTGGTCTATTTGGGGTCCTAATGGCTTATTGTATCTGAATTACCCTATATTTTTGCATATTTGGAAAGCTTCCTGCTAACATCCTATGAAATAAATTTCCTACACCTTTGGCTTCTGTTTCTAGCCCCCCTCTATACTCATTATCCTTAAATTAGGCCTTCTGATGAGGTCTTCTATATACTGAATAGATCTATCATGTTTCTTGAATTCGTTTTGAATACTTGTTTGTTCTTTCTCTATAATGTGTAGGCTGTCTTCAATCCTAGAGATTCAGCAGTCTGCATGGTCTAGCCTACCATCAAGACTTTCTACTTTGTTTTTTTATTCCCCTTCCTTCTGATTGCTCAGTTTTAAAGGCTTCAATTTTATTTATTGAAGCTTTGTTTTAGATCTTGTATGAATTTCTTTGACTCCTTGATTTAGTTTTCTGTGTTCACTCTCAAATCCCTTATTTGAGTGGCTATACATTCAATAGACTCCCTTTTTTGTTGGAATTCATTCAGCTTTCTGGTTGTGGATTCCATGAATTCCTCTATTAATTTTTGTTTGCCTCAGCGTGGTCATGGATAGCCTTATGTAGGCTTTCAATCTCTTTTTTCAGCATGTTTACCAGTAGTGTTTGTAAAGCATTTTGAGAGGTATCCTCTGCATTTTTTATTAACTGCTCTATTGACTGTTTATGCTGGATGGGAGGTAAAATTCCTTGACTTGTCATTTTGCTTGTGCTTCTTTTGCTTGTTCTGCCCATTTGGGAGTGATAGCAAATCAAATTTCCCTCTAGAACCCAAGTACAAACCCAGAGTGTTGTCGTTGCACAGACTTTGGAGGTTTCATAATAAATAATGTGCATTTTCACTCTATCACATCATTTTTTGGAGGGACTGTATATCCAATTACATACCAGAACACAATTCTAAGATAAGCACTTACCCAGAACCCTGTAGTTGCACAGATTTAGGGAGTTTACAATCAATGATGGGTATTTTCACTCTATCTCACCTTTTTGGGAGTGTGATTATATCCTATCTAATATATCCTATACCCAGAACACACATCTAAGAACACTACCACTTACCCAGTTTTAACACAGACTTTGGGTGTTTGCAATTGACACTGGGAGTTTCCACAGTATATCACCCTTTGGGGGAGATTATGTTAATTACACAGTAAAGCACAATTCTAAGTCCCTACTCAGAGCCCTGTAGTTACACAGGAATTGGAGGTTCACACTCAAAGTGGGTATTTTCACTCTATTTCTCCTTTTTTGAATTGAAAATATCTCCATTTCCCCACCAGAACACAATTTTATGGCAAGCCCTTCAGTTGCACAGACTTTGAGGTTCTCAGTCAATCAAAGATAGGTGTTTTCCCTATAACTCTCATTTTTTGGCGATGAAAGTATATCCAGTCACTGACCACAACACAATTTTAAGATAAGCACCAACTCAGAACTTTGCAGTTGTGTAGACTTTGGATGTGTATAAATCCAAATAGGTATTTCACTCTCTCTCTCCTCTATTGGATATGTAAGTAAGCCCAATACCACCACTGAGCACAGTTTTAAGACAAAAATCCACACCCGGGCAGTACCTTTGCACTGATCTTAGAGGTTCTCAATCGTAGATAAGTATTCACTTATTTACCTCTGCTTATGTTAGTCAATGGAGGGGTATTATATTTCAGAAGTGGGGATTATAACAGTTGTAATCAGTGCATAGCTTTGTTCTGAGGTTTAAGATGGTTTGGGCTGAAAGGATAACACCTTGAGCCACTTTGGCATGGTCTCACTTACTGCAGATATAGTCTAGCTCAAGATTTCACTCTTGGGGATCAACAGAGTAAAGAAAACAAAGAAGGAATAAAGGAGTAGAAATAATTGTAAATGGGTAAGGTGTAGTTAGGGGAAAGATTAAGATATACAATGAAATATAGGAGGAGAAAAATCAGATAATAAGGATGTAGCAAAGGAAAGGAACACAAGGAGGGGAGTTTGAACTAACTTCTAAGCAAGAAGAAAAATTAAAACAAAAAAAAACAAAAAAAGACAATAAAAACACAAACAAACATGACAGAAGAAAAAATACATAAGAAATGAAAAATTAGAACAAGTATGTATGTATGTTGTAGTAATATTAAAATTAAGAATAGCAATATTGTGCAGTAGGGAACTGAATAATCAATCTATGCTCTGAATTAAGTCTATACACAGTTATGGCAGAAGCTTATTGGTCACTGTAGGATGTGTATCTAGTTGTGAACAGAACAGAAATGAGGAAGGAAAAAACCCAACAGGATTGTTGCAAAAAGAAAAAAACAAGAAAACAAAAATACATTAAAAAACTGACATAAAAAAAGGTAATAGAGAGATGAACTAGTTGCAAAAAATAAAAAGAGAAGAAGCAAAAAAAAATTATAGAAGTGAAAAAAAGAAAGAAAAAATGTATAATTGGGGGGGAGGAGGAAAAAAACTATCTTCTATTTATTTAGGGACTCTTTATGTCTTCCCTAAATCAGCCTTCCACTCCCTTGATGGAGTCTTTGATCTGCTTGTAAGTGGTTGGTTTTCCTGGTTGCTTGGTTGGTTTCTCAAATCAGCTTGTTTTGGTGTGCAGCAAAAAGTTCTGCTTTACAGTCTTGAGGACTTTGCAACCTTCTTCCCAGAATAAAGATCACGATCTGCTTTTTTTTTCCCCCTCTGTACTGCTGTGATGAGGTGGCTGGAGACTGTAGTTTGTTGCTGCTGGGACTGAGCTTGAGTGTGGTTGGGGTTTGGGTTTGTCTGGAGTCAATGGCTTTTCCCAAAGTGGGGAGACACTTTGGGCCACTAACCTGTAACCTTTCTCAGCTTTTGTAGACTGTCCTGTTTATTCACTATTTTAATGAATTTTAGTGAGATTCCTGCGTTGGGCTGAGCTGCCAGTTTGGGTGAGGTATTGGTGGAATTTCTTTACTGCTGGCAGGGTTCTTGGATGTCTCTTTGGTCTCACTGGTAGTGAAGGTTAATCCGCCTTGGATGTGAGGAGTTCTGGGCAGGGCAGCCTTCCCCTGGGTGAAGCTGACTCTCACAGGTCCAGTTGCTTGCCCTGAAGAAAAATGTTGCTGCCTGTTGCTTTTGTTTCCTGAGTTGTTTGCTCGCTGTTATGGTAGAGTATATGCCAGTATCCAATATGGCGTGGTTCTCCAGTGGAGGAGGAGGTGTGCTGCTTTTCCTGAACTGTTCTGTGGGAAGGAGTGGGGATACTCACTGTTTCCCTTGGCTTTTTGGCCCATTCTCATCTACGCCAATGGTCAGCAAGAGGTGGAATTCCACTCCTGATTATCCAGTCAAAGCTGGAATTGGGAAAAGAGATGTGGCCCTCTGTCTCTGGCCATTTGCTTCAGTCTTTCCTGCCGGTTTCATGTCAGCTCCTGGCAGCTGTGGCAACCTCTTGTGCTCAAATCTGTCTTCTGGTTCAAACTTCCTTAATTTTTCCTCACTAGTCAGAACTCTGTACTATTACAGCCCACATGGTGTGATTTTCCAGTAGTGGATTATTCCCTAAACTGTGAAAAACGATTTCTTGCAGAGAGCTCATATATAGCCCAGCTAGATCTCCACCAACTTCCTCCGGTCTTCTGATATTGGAACTCTTAACAAGATTAAATATCTATATATCCCTTGCTAAATCCATTGATACGATTAATTTGATCATGTTCTTCTTTTTTATAGAATTCTCTTTTCTATATCATCACTTCTTTATTATTTTCTAACCATTGATGTTTTATTGTAATCAATTGATTATTGATTACTGTTTAATATCATAGCAATAGGTTTTGCTAAGAGATAAAATTAAAATACATTTAGTTTTAAAGCTATAATTGGCTTATATTTGCAATTTTAGAACTATGTATCACCACATTGTGTAATGCAATGAATGTTCCCATGAGAGATAGGCAGAGTAGGTTATCTTTAAAGGCACAAAAATACTGACAAATATAAATAAGAAATCACAAATTTGTCAGGAAGTTTCTTTTGTAAAAAATTTTATTATCAAGTGATTTCTTTATAGAGTTAAAATAGAGAAGACTTATTAGGTTAACTCAGGTTGACTGGAATATTCTAGATTTTTTTTAGAAAACTGGACTGTTCAAGGTTCAGTTTAATTATGTGACACTAAGCATCAGTCACTCCATTCTTGTTTGAATTGGTCTGCTGGGAATTAGTGCAGGAGGATAATCGGAAACAAGTTGTTCCTAGAAACTCTGGTTAACAGTCTATCTTGACATTTGGACAGTTGTATGATATCATTTCACTCATTTATCTTTGTCACCTTTCCTTGTGTGTACATAGGGCAATACATAATTTCTGACATCTTTTCCAGTCGAAGATTCTGAGGTTCCCTCAAAATTTGTCATTCAAAATACTACTGTATAGTTATAAAAGTGTAGTATTTATTTAGGAAACTATTCTTTTCAAGCTCACAGAAACAATAATCTACACTCTAAAATATTCCAAGTAACATAAGAATTCAAGTCATATGTCTCATAAAACCTCATAAACTTTTATGTACAAATTTATATAAAATTCCCATTTCTCTCATAAAACTTACTTGTTGGCCCTAACAAATCTTTTTAAGAAGCAACCAAGTGAGAAATAATACAATGTTGGTATAAGTCTGCCCCAAAGATAAGCCATTTATTAATTTTCTTTAAAACAAATAATAGAAATTCTTTCTGTTATCAGCAAGTGCTTATTGGAGCACAGGATCTGAGATATGGTGTAAGAGCTATCAATTATGCCTGTAGGAGATTATTATGGTCTTGAAGATGTAGCAGACAATTCCCTGAAGATGTTGTCCCAAAATCTTAATATAGTTACAAATGTAAGAAAGTGTTGTTACTATCATGAAATTCTGTAGAAAAAAAAACATTTTTTGAATCTATAAACTCACCAGTAGTATTATTAAAAATTGTGCTAATCACATTTAACAATGTCAGGCTAAGAAAGATTCAGAGAAATTTTAAGTACAAGAGTTTAAGTTAATACATCCATCACTCCCTAGCCATAAAAGAAATGCAAATCAAAACAACATTGTGATACCACCTCACTCCAGTTAGAATGGCAAAAATCAAGAACTCTAACAACAACAGATGCTGGAGGGGATGTGGAAAGAAGGGAACCTTACTTCATTGTTGGTGGGAATGTAAACTTGTTCAACCACTTTGGAAAGTAGTATGGAGGTTCCTCAAAAGACTTCACATAGAGCTCCCCTATGACCCAGCAATCCCACTTTTGGGCATTTACCCAAATGTTTACAAACAAGACCACACTAAAGCTACCTGCACATCTATGTTTATTGCAGCATTATTTACCATAGCTAAGATATGGAACCAACCCAGATGCCCCTCAGGAGATGAATGGATCAAGAAAATGTGGTATATATACACAATGGAATTCTATGCCTCCATCAGAAAGAATGACATTGCCTCATTTGTTAGGAAATGGAAAAACTTGGAAAAAATTATATTAAGTGAAGTAAGCCAGGCCCAAAGAAACATAGGTCCCATGGTTTCCCTTATTTGCAATATCTAGTATATGTATGACTCAAGCGGAAAAGGTCAGATAATGTGATGTTAGGAAAATGAACCCTTAGATATGTATTTTAATGTTTTTTTTCTTTCATGCATTTGTTTCTAACTCATTTATAAGATTATTTCTTTGTTGCTTTGTATGTCCCTCCCCCACAGTATAACCCCTGCTTTCACTATATTTGATGTCAGTATAACTTGTGGAGGAGATGGGGAAAAACAAGTCGTTTAAGAATACAGGTGGACCTGTTGCATCAATAAGAAGTACAAGTTGTCATGTCGAAAACGAGTTTACAACGTTGGTGTGGGGGGGAGGGGGGAGGATTGGGAGGGGGGAGGGGAGGGAGGCTGGGAAGGGATGTGAAGGGTAAACAAAGGAGGAGGCTGCAATGCTTGATAAGAAATGTACGCATTATCCTGCCCATGTAATTATAACCCCTCTGTACAGCATGTTCACAAAAAAATAAAATAAAATAAAATAAAATATGATAAAAAAGACATCCATCACTATTAGACTAAAATAAATTTGACTTTTCCGAGATGATGGTTGAGAGAAGAGAAATACATTTTTGAGATCAATACAAATATAAGGTCTATCAAAGAAGAATACCTAAAACATGAAAGAATCATAATAGACAATATTCATTCCATTAAATTTAGTTAATTTTGCCATTTGTTTTTTCCAAAAATCTTAAGAAGTCTTAACCATTATAACTATTACAGAGCTAAAGCACAGACATATTAAAGCAAATTGTTTGAAGGCCAGAGTGTAACACAGAAATTCTGTTTCTAGAACCTTTTTATTTAAACACAATGAATATCAATAAGTGATAAATTACCCATTATTTATTTACTCAACATGAATTTTGATCATAGGTACTGACAACTGTGCTTAGCATTGTAAATATAGGAATAAAGAAAGCATAGATGGGAAGAAAACTACACAAAAGGTCAAAATAGCTTGAAATATGCTATGATAAAGGAGATAATGAGGCTTGTTCTTAAAGTTGATAGTAGTTCTGTAATACTGGGACAAAATGAACATACAGTGAGAAGAAAGAGGAGTGGTTTTTCCACAACCTTCATCATAAAGGGGTGTTGGATCTTGTCAAATGCTTTTTCTGCATCTATTGAGATAACCATGTGGTTCTTCTCCTTGCTCCTGTTGATGTGATGAATTATATTAATTGATTTGCGTATATTGAACCAGCTTTGCAACCTGGAAATGAATCCTGTTTGATCATGGTGTGTAATTTTTTGGATGAATTGTTGAAGTCGATTGGCCAAAATTTTGTTGAGAAGTTTTACATCAATGTTCATCAATGAAATGGGTCTATAGTTCTCTTTCTTTGATGAGTCCTTGCCTGGTTTTGGGATGAGGCTTATGATGGCTTCATAGAATGAGTTCGGTAGTGAACTTTCTCTTTCAATTTCATTGAAGAGTTGGAAGAGTATTGATGTGAGTTCTGCTTTGAAGGCCTTGTAGAATTTCGCTGTAAATCCATCTGTACCTGGACTTTTCTTACATGGGAGGTCTTTTATTGCTATTTCTAGTTTGATGACTGATATGGGTCTGTTAAGTTGGTTTATCTCATTTTGGTTTACTTTCAGCATGTTGATATTTGCTGAGAAAATGTCCATTTCTTCCAGATTCTCAAACTTATTAGTATAAAGGTTTAAGACGTATTCCCTTATAATGTGCTAAATCTTTGTTGTTTCTTTGGTGATGCTTCAATTCTCATCTCTGAGTTTATTTATTTGGGTGTGTTCTCTTCTTTTTCTGATAAGATTTGCTAAAGGTCTGTCAATTTTTTCAGAGAACCAACTCTTTGTTTTGTTGACTCTTTTTATGTTTTTTTAAAATTCTAATTCATTCAATGCTGATTTAATTTCAATTATTTGTTTCTGACTACTGGATTGGGGTTTAGCTTCCTGCTCTTTTTCAAGGAGTTTCAGATGTCTCATTACATTGTTGGTTTCAAGTCTCTCCAATTTGTTGATGTAGGAAATTCATAGCTATAAATTTGTCTCTGAATACTGCTTTTGCTGTGTCCCAGAGGAGCTGGTAATTTGTATGTTCTTTTTTGTTGAATATCATGAACATTTGAATTTCCTTTCTAATCCCTTCCATGATTCATTTGTGGTTCAACAGTGTGTTGTTCATCCTCCATGTGTTACAGGACTTTCTTTGATGCCTTTTGGTTTTGAGCTCTTATTTTATTGCCTTGTGGTCTTAGAGAATGCAGGGCATAATTTCAATGTTTTTGAATTTGGACAAGTTTGCTTTGTGATCTAAAATGTGGTCCATTTTGGAAAAAATTCCGTGTGCTCCTGAGAACATGTATTCTGATGCTGCTGGATGAAATATTTGGTAGATGTCTGTTAAATCTAGTTGATCTATGCAGTTATTTAGATCTACAGTTTCTCTGTTGAGTTTTTACCGAGTTTATCTATCTAGTAGGGATAGTGGTATGTTAATGTCCAAGGAATGATCCAAAAATTAATGTCTTTGGATCTATGTGAGATGTGAGGGAAAGTACTCTTGGTTCATCCATTGTTTGGTGAATAGATACTTAAAATTGTAATATCCTCCTGAAAGAGAGATCCATTTATTAGTATGTAGCTACTTCTTTATATCTTCTCACTAATTTTAATTTGAAATCTATTTTATCTGATATTGGATTGCAACTCCCAGCTGTTTGGGCTGGCCATTTGCTTGGTAGATTTTATTCCAGCCTTTCACTTTAAGAATATGTTTGTTTTTATGGGCAAGGTGTGACTCTTGAAGGCAGCAGATAGAAGGATCTTGCTTTTTAATCCAATAGACAGTCGGTCGCTTAATTGGAGAGTTAAGTCCATTAATATTGAGAGTTAGTACTGATAGGTGTTTGGTAGTTCCTGCCATGTTATCCACCTTCTTGGAGGCTGTGACAACTGGGTTCTTCCGATGGTTCTTGGATTCTCATTTTGGGTGTGTTTTCTTGGCCTTTAGTGTGCTCTTGTTGGTTTTCTTTTTTTCAGTTTCTTTTCTTTTAATAAGTTTTTTTATTGTAAAAATACTGTACAGAGGGAATCCAGTTCGGTGAGCAAAGTAATGAGCATATTTCCTGTCAAGCATTGTTGCCTCCTTTGTTTTTCCCCTACAATCCCTTCTCCGTTTGGGTATAGTTTCTTGGCCTTTATTGTGCTCTTGTTGGTTTTCTATTTGTAGGATATCTTTAAGTATCTTTTGTAGGGCTTGTTTGTTGGAGGTTGTTTTTCTTTGCTATGGAAGGTTTTTATTTGACCTTCGGTTATGAAGGAGAGTTTAGCTGGGTAGAGTATTCTTGGTTGATTGTTGTTTGTTTTTAGGGCATGGCATACATAATTCCAGGCTCTTCTTGCTTTAATTGTCTCTGCTGAGAAATCTGAGGTTATTCTTATTGGTTTCCCTTTATAGGTGATTGAAAGCTTTACTTGGTCTGAATTGAGCCTGTGTGGCTTATAGTGTGACAGTTAGATGTCCTGTTTTGGTCTGGTCTATTTGGAGTTCTAAAGGCTTCTTGTATCTGAATGGGGCTACTTTTTGCATGTTTGGAAAGTTCTCTTGTAGGATCCTGTTAAACAAATTTCCTAGACCATTAACTTCTGTCTCTCGGTGCTCCTCTACACCCATTATCCTCAAATTAGGCCTTCTGATGGTGTCTTCTAAATGTTGAATAGATGTATCCTATTTCTTGGATTTGTCCTGGCTAGTTGTTGGTTCTTTCTTTATAATATTTAGGTTGTCTTCAATCCATGAGATTTGATTTTCTGCATGGTCTAACCTCCTGTCAAATCTTTCTACTTTGGTTTTTATTTCTTTTCCTTCTAATTGGTAGGCCTTGATGACTTCAAATCGTTTGTTGGAGCTTTGTTTTAGATCTTGCATGGACTTCTTTACTTCCTTAAATCGGATTACAATGTTGATTCTCAAATCTTTTGGTGGATTGGTTATGGTTTCAGTGGATTCCCTTTCCCTGTGATGGTCTCCATTCAGCATTCCTTTTGTGATCTCCCTGGATTCCTTCAGCTGTCTGTGTATGGATTGCATGAATGCCTCCATTGATCTCTGTGTATTCTCATCCCACTCATGCAACTCCTGTATTACTCCTTGATTATCTTCCTCATGCTCACACAATTCCTGTGTTACTCTTTGTTTATTCTCAGTCTGATCACACAATTCTTACATTAATCTTTGATTAGCTTCCTCATGCTCACGAGAATCCTGTATTAATTTTGGTTTAGCCTCATCATGCTCACAAAGATCCTGTATTAATCTTTGTTTAGCCTCTTCTTGCTTCCTATCATATTCACACTGACTATTTTGCAAGCTTTCAGTATTTTCATTCACCATGTTTACTAGTAGTGTTTTTAGAGCTTTATGGGAAATCTCCTCTGGATTTTTTCTTTTTTTCCCACACTTGGGGTCTAAACTCTGGGCATGGGTGCTGTCCCTCAGCTCTTCAGCTCAAGGCTAGTGCTCTACCACTTGAGCCACAGAGCCACTTCTAGCTTTTTCTAATCATGTGGTGCTGAGGAATAAACCCAGGGCCTCATGCATGCAAGCCAAACACTCTAACCCTGAGCCACCTTCCCAGCTCCATCTCTTCTAGATTATTCATTAAGTATTTTGTCACCTGATTGTCATGAGTGTGAGTTGACGTACCTGGACTTGTAATTTTTTTGTGTTTCTCTGGCTTGTTCTGCCAATCTGGTATGAAAGTATCACAAATTTTGCACAAGAACCCTATATTAAGGCAAGCATCAATCAGAGTCCTGTAGTTGCACATATTGTTTGACACAGTCAAAACGGCTGCAGATGCAGTATAGTTCAACAGATACAATCTAATTCAACGTCAAACAACTATAGATGAATGGGCTAAGAACATCAGAAAGGGATTCAGCAGACAAGAAATTAATAGGTTTTGGGAGAATTGTGGGGAAAAATAGGATTAGAGGAACGTGGAGAGTTAAAAGGAAAGAGTGAATTTAATCAAGCCTTATAGAGGAAATGGATAGAACAGAATGAAATGAAGAGAGATAAATAAGAAAAAAATGAAAAAACAAAAATTTAAATTAGAAAAGAAACACTTAAAAATTATGTAAGTATAAAGAAATAATACTGATAGAAGGACAGAACGGGAGGAGGACAGCTATAAAAAGGGAAAAATTAAAAATAGAAAAATATTAAAATTGGAATACTTAAAAAATTATATAAGTATAAAGAAATAATACTATTATTAAAGGAGTTAAGACTAAGAGGTTATGAATTCAGTAACCAATTTTTTGGGGGGGAGTCGGTCGTGGGGCCTGAACTCTGGGCCTGGGTGCTGTCCCTCAGCTCTTTAGCTCAAGGCTAGCGCTCTAACACTTGAGCCACAGTGCCACTTCTGGCTTGTCTTTTTGCTTATGTGGTGCTGAGGAATCGAACCCAGGGCCTTGAGCATGCAAGGCAAGCGCTCTACCACTGAGCCACCTTCCCAGCCCCTGAGTAACCAATTTTTGAATTAAGTGTGCACACTATGAAGGATAAGGTCTAATAATTGAAGACGGGTATGTATCTGGGGATTAGTAGAACAGCAATTACGTCATGTAAATAAAAAAGGACCAAAAGTTTAAAAGAGATTTAAAAAAATACACACACAGTCCTAAAATAAAAATTAGGAAACAAAAAAATAGCAAACCAATTTTTCAACAATTAAAAAAATTAGGTAAAAAAAAGACTTCTTTGATTTTTTTGCGGCGGGGGGGGGGAGGGGTGTATGGTGTATCTCCCCTGTGTCCATAATCAGTCTCTTGGTGGAGTCTCTGGTTTTCTTGTGGTGTTCGACTTTCCTGTGGAGTGATTGGTTTCTTAAGTCAGTTTGTTTGAACAGGCAGAAAGAAGTTCTGCCTTACCCAGGAGTTTGTGATCCTCTTCCCAGGCTAGTTCAGTCAGAGGGAGATCTGTTTTGATTATCACAAAATAGGGAGAATGCTTTTTCCTCTAGTTTGGAATTGTTATGATGAGGCTAGGTTGTGGGTAGGGTTGAAGCCTATAAGCAATCAGTAGCTTTTCCCTGAGGGGCTAGCTCCTGAGCACTCACAGAGCCCATCTTGGAGCCATTCTCAGGATTTACGTTTACTACGTTTCAACTGTTTTTCTTTTGCTCCTCCTGTTTCTGAGTCTGCCTGGCTTAGGGTGCAGTGGGAAGAGGCAGCCTCTGGCTCTCTTTACCCAGCAAAAATGTCACTCCTCCAGAGGCATAGCTCCCATTGCCTGGGAAGGGCAACTTTCCCCTA
Organism: Dipodomys merriami; assembly: GCF_024711535.1. Lineage (NCBI taxonomy): Eukaryota > Metazoa > Chordata > Mammalia > Rodentia > Heteromyidae > Dipodomys > Dipodomys merriami. The sequence goes on along the minus strand of NW_027204492.1, from coordinate 32,469,060 downwards.
TGAGTAAGTGAGCAGGGCAAGTCAGGTTCCTGTGACTTGTTGAATGGCCCCTATTGTTTTTTTTTTCCCCTAAGGCCTGAGTTGGAGCTAGCTGTTCCACCAGGCCTTTATCAGTATCAAAGATGGAGTTCTTCTCCAGTGGTGGGGGAAGGGTTTCCTTCCCACTGCTTCTCCATGAGAAAGAGTGAGGATGTCTTGGGGGTACTCACACAAGTCTCTTGGTTTCTGGGCAGTCCAGGTCTGCAATCATCAGGATGAAGATTTGTGCTCCTTGTCAGTTCTTGCTGGTGGTGAGTAAAATCCGCTTGCTCACCGCATCTGGCGCCTTTGTCCCAGGCTCTTTCTGTTGATATGATGACCTTGGCAACAGCTGCTATTGTGGCTTTGGACACCAGCAAGTGCTCTGATCTGTCTCCTTCAGCAAGCTGCCTGGATTTTTCCTCTCTGACCAAATACTGTACTGTGATGGCACACTTGGTGTGATTCTCTAGCCTAGGACTGTTTACTGGAACACAAACTGCTTTCTGTGCAAGAGCTTGTTTAGCCTCCAGCTTCTTCTCTGCAATCTTCCTCCAGACCCGCTCATATTTGCATTTAAGAATGATTACCAATGCTGTTGCTTGGACAAGTGTTTGAGAAGGGATGAAGAAAAAGGAATAAAATCAGTAACTAAGATACTGACATCATCCAATGAGTAATGGAAGTATCTATTAATAACACGGGGGTAGATTAAAATATGAAGAATAGATGGAAATGACAGGATTTGATAATTATGGAGATGTGGGTGACATAATCCTGGGGTATTTATTTCTTCCAAAAAAAACCCCAGAGGTGGTGTGTGTGTGTGTGTGTGTGTGTGTGTGTGTGTGTGTGTGTGTGTGTGTGTGTGTGTGTGTTGTGAGCCAGATGGAAAGGTAGAAAAGAATACTTCAGGAACTTACATGTCAGTTATATGCAATGAGCAAGTCTACAAATAGATTTGATCTCAAAAGAGAATTTTGCTACTGATAAAATGTTTGGAATCATTAGCATATGATTTAACATGGTTGTGTTTTCTCAAGGAGAATGCAGGTTGAGACCTATTCTTTTAGGACAATGGTTTCCAAACATTACTAAATCTCTTAATTACTGTTGCCTTACTTATGTGACTCTAACCTCTCTGTGAAACATCTTTACAATAAAATTTTTGAAAACACCTCAAATAGTACCCCATAAGTGTGCATAATTTTGTGTCAATTAAGAATAAATTTTAAACAATGAAAAAAAAGAAAAATGTCAATTTTATTTAGTTCTTCTGAGGCAGAACACAGAAATTTGTTATTCAATTTTTAACATGTACAGCTTTATTGGATGCACTATGGTGATTCAATGCCTGTATATAGGGGATATTCAAATCAATGCATGTATATAGGGGATATTCAAATCAAGGTAATCAGTATTTTCACCTCTTTAACCATGAATCTTTGCTACATGGTCAGAATTTTGTTCTCTTCCAGGCATTTTGAAATTGAAAAGAAATTGTTTTAACTAATTGTTACCTTACTATGTTTCTGTTACCAGAACTGATTCCTCTATTCTGTGCTTTTTTCCTGTCCTCCTTTCCTTTCTCAGTATCTAGTGAACACTATTCTATTCCATGCTAAAAAGTTGAATGATTGATGATGTGGAAGAGAACATCTTTCTGTCTCTGTTTCAGTTAACATCAAGGCCACATTTTCAACCATGTGGCAGTAAATGACAGGGCTTCATTCATTTTGATGGTTTATTAACAAGGAAGCTTCATTTTAATGATATCATAAGTGACAATATTTAGGGGAATCACAAAGCACAATTTGACAAATATAAAATAAAAGGTATTATGTGTATTATAGTTTGAATGTTAAATGTGCCTCCCAAGAGCTCAGTGTTAAATCTCAATCCCTGGGGAACACTGTTGGGTGTTGCTGTGGAACTTTAGGAGAAACTCTATAAGAAATCCTAAGTTCTTTATGAATTTGATGTTGAAAGGTTTTATGAGACTCTGGTTCCTTCCTGTTTCTCTTTTTTACTTCCTTATCATGAGATAAACAGTTGGTTTTGCCATCTGTTCCCCACCATTGACATTAGGTATGCTCACCAGAAGCCCAAAGGGATAAACCCATCTGATCTTGAACTGGAAACTAAAATTGTGAGCCACAATAAACCATTTCCCTCTACAGTCAAATCATCTCAAGTATTTCGCTATAGTGATGCAATTCTAACACAATATATAAAAGAATAAAGACTCACTAACTATAGTGAATGAGAAATAGTTTGCCTTCTTATGTTTGTATTGTCTTGCCTGGGTTTTTTAAAAACCACAGAAATGTTATGAATGACTTATATTTAGAATTTTATCTAACCATTACGATAAAATGTAATTTGAATTGCTATTGTAGAATTAATACCTGTGATTCTTTCTTGATACCAAGTAATTAAATTCAGAAGTACTCATTGTTGGGGCAGATAGGCTGTATAAAAGTCTATATGAATGTAAATTACAGTTTTCTCAGATTGTGACATTGCAAAAGCAACAAGACAATCCTCTCTACTGATAAAACTATTTTATAAATCTGCTTCCAAGTAACTGTGACTTTTGTCAAACTAATTAAAATTTAAACAAAGCCATAATACAAAGATTTTGTGTAACTTTGATGCACACTGAATTAATCAAACATTATAATATTTGTATTTTATTTAAAAAATTAGTGCTACAGTAAGGAGGTATGTTTCAATATCACTTGGCAATCTTGCCTACACACAGTGCTTTATTGTTTCTGTTGCACTTGAAGTTCTCTGTGCACAATAAATACAACAAGAGAAAATATAGGCCTAAATTTGTCTGTGTAATTACCTGGTTGAGATATATATATATATATATATATATATATATGTATATACATATATATAATATAGATATAAAGCTTACAAGAGATATTCACTACATCAGCTTGTTTCATTTTTAAAATTTGTCTTCTGAAACTATTTTTTCTTGTGTTTTATAGATATGAAATTCTTCTGTCTCAACATTCCTTTGATTCATCTTTGTTATATTTCCTGACTAATAGGCTTTTATAGGAGGAGCTTTGAAAAATATGCTAAGAAAAACTACAATTTTACATTAAGAATATACATAGACGATTACAAAGATAACACATTGAAACATCTTTTTGAAGGATTTGCCACACTAAGAATTTGCTAATAGTTTATTCTGCTAGATGGATCAGGCCATGTAGAAAATAAATCTGGGAGGAGAAAAAGCAGTATGTGTTTTATCCATTTACTACACATCATTTTGCTTATACATTTTCTACTGCATTAGTTTTAATGTGTGTTCTGTTGTATTCCTCTTAATAAAATTACATAAGGAAATTACTTTTTTTTAAAAAGGAAATTTGCTCTTTGAACAACTTAAAAATTAACATAATCATGGTGCTTTAGTGAAGCTTTCAGGGCTAGCTGAATTAGATAATTATTTGTTTGAACTAACTTATAACAAAAGAATAAATGAACTAAGGAATGAAGATCTGACTGACAGATCAGAGTGGAACTGAGTTGAAAAGGAATTACGTAGATGGTGAGGGAAAGAACCCTATGTTCCCAGAGACACCGTTGTGTTCAGAACAGAAACTTGTATTGGATTGGTATGCTCTCATTCTCTAGGACCAGGAAAAAGAAATACAAATATCCATTCAACAGGATAAATAGACATGTAACTTAGGAAACACAAAAAGGTGCCATTGGGGCCTGAAATCACTTGGATAATGCCACTGATAGGATAGAGGATGAGAATAAATAGCTCATTTTTTTGCTGACAAAAAAACCAGTTTGTATAACTTATATACATGTGGACATTGAAAGACATAAAATGTCCATAATTATAAAACAATTATAAAACAGCAAATAAGTGAGTGAATGTATTTTAACAGAGTTTTTCAGAGGTAAAGAAATGAAGGTAGGAATGGGTTAAAGTGAGCAAGCTTTCTTCCAGCAAAGATTTGAATTACATATTTTAATAAAACCTAATGGCAATCATGTTGACATATGTTTTATTTCAAAATATTTATAAAGCAATATTATTTCATTACAGTCTTTAAAATTTGGAACTAAAGAGACTAAAAAACCTTTACAAGGATTTTTAGAAAAACATAGCATGAGTAATAAAATATTAGAAAGTCTGATTTATCAAAATTAATTACATTAGTATACCACTGGAGGAAAAAAGGGTTATATTATCAGATGACAGTAAAATTCTGTGACAAACATATGAATATTATCCTACATCATAGTTTAATTTTTTAATGTTAGAAATATGTGGAATAACTCCTAATTTGATTAAAAAATATCCTAAGCATCAAATAAATAATAACTTACCAAAGAACCATTACTGCTCCCAGAAAGTAAAAATAAAATGAAGATATGAACCAGATGATATTAAAATATAATATTCTTTCTGGGCACTGATGGCTCATATTGTATGCCTACACAGGAGGTTGATATCTAAGACTTGTGGTTCAAAGCCAGTCCCACAAGAACTCTTATTTCAAATTAACCAGAAAAAAAGCCAAAAGAGGGGCTATGGCCCACCAATAGAGCACTAGCTTTAAGTAAAGAAACTAGGAACTGAAATAAAACCTCAGAACCAGCACATAAAATAATAAATAAATAAATAAATAAATAAGAGGTAATATGCTGGAGATTCTTGTCAACATAAGGTTAAAGAAAGAAAGAGGGGGTATAAGCATTAATTATCCTTAGTGTACATAACACATCTAAACAAAAAAGAACCTTAAATTTTGTGACAGTGCCCAAATTAAGTGTGAAAAATTAAGAAATTTCCTATATATCAAGACTAAACACATAAAATTCATAATATAAAATAAATTGTCCTCCATATTAAACATACACATAAGTAAAGTACCTAATATAACCTCATTGCATCGAAGACTCATAACAAAGACCCAATAATTTTAAAGAGCATAGATTTAAAATATTTGTTTATTTGTATTTGAAATTAAAAATTACAAAGGATTCAAGAGGTTGAGGTCCACAAGACTGTACTGGGAAGCCAGTCTGGAAAGAAAAATCCCATGAAACTCAGTCTCATAAATAACCCGCAAAAAGCTAGGCTGGGTATTACTTAAGTGGTAGAGTTCAATCTATGAACAGGCAAATGGACCAGTGTGTACAAGTTCCTGAATTCAAGTCTCAATACCAGATCCAAAAAAGGAAAAGAAAAATGTTAGACCTCCATATCTCTTTTAATAACATATAGCCAAATAAATTCCAGGAAGAATACTAAACAAATGTTTGAAAACAATTGTAAAGACACCAGATACATTAGTGAATAATTATATGTTAAAAGGTTAAGTAGCTTCTGAAAATATGACTTTAAAAGTAAAAACCACTAAGAAAAGGACTGAAATATTGCATTATAAAAAGATGTTAAGCAGATGTACTCTGTATGTGAAAAAAAGCAAATAAGGATAGAAATACAATGACTAAATGGGAAATACTTGCATATAACAAGACAGTTATAAGTAGTATAGAATACATATAAAATCCATTATTCTGCTATAAATGTAAGGGGGGAAAGGTGGGGAAATGTGCAAAGGATTTGGAAGACAATCTAAAGACTCAAAGATAAAACTGGTAAAAATTGTTTTGTTCTATTATTAATAAAAGAAATGAAATGAGAATGAAACAGGTACTATCTCTTGAACTGCTGCCTGGGGTTTTCTTCTTATGGAACAGATAAAAAAAATAGCTAGGTTTATTGACTGAGTTCTACAACTAGAAATTCATCTCATATAGATAAATTCATTAAAAAGGGCAGTGTAAGTAATGCACAAAAGTCCAGTCTAAGATATTCAGATACTTATACTGTAGTATTTTAGTAGATAAAAAAGATAATTGCTTTCATCAATGTTCTGTAACTAAATAAACCATATATAACCTATGTCTGGTGGTACTACTAATTTTTTCTACATACATACCTGTTTTCAAGTTCAACTTTATGAAAGTTTAAAAATATAAAGTAAAATTTATATATTTTAAATGAGCATTTTAATAAATTGAGAAGTTGTTGCTACAGTTATGTAACTATCATAACAATTAAAATGCAGAACATTTCTACCAAGGGAAGAAATTCCCTTTTGCCATTCCCTTGTCAGTTTTCCTTGTGTACATTTAGGACATATTAATTTTGATCTTCCTCTTATTTATATACATTAGATTTGTCCTTTTAAAATTTCTTCTCAATTAAATTATGATTTTTAAGTTTTATATGTTTGGATGTTTTTACTTAGCATACTTATTTTGAAACATACTTATGAATTGTTTTGATCTTTGTGCAAGTAGCAAGTAGCATTCTATTGCCTGAATATATCAATTTTAATCCACTTACACAATAATATTCCATTATATGGACAGAGCATTATTTCTTCATTCACATACTGATGGAAATAGAGCTGCCTCTAAGTAAAGCTACCATGATCAGTCATGTATTAACCTTTGATGCGTATTTTTTTCTTTCTCTTGGATAGATAACTAGGAGTGAGATTGTTGAATCAGTGTCTTTGCTTTTATAAGAAACTATCAGTTCTTAAGTGGATGTACCACTTTTTGCATTCCTGTGCACAATTAATGAGATTTTTTCCTTGCTTATATTGTTTTTAAAAGTTACTAGTTTACACTCTGTAGAGTTAGCGCTGCTTGTGTTTTTTTTCTTTAAAATTTATGATATTGAAAATCTTTTCATGTGCAGATTTGCTATTTGCATATATTACTGGGTGAAATGTCTAATTAATTTTTTTCCATTTTAATTGGGGGTCCTTTTTCTATTTTTGAACTTTATTGTATATTTTTATTCTGTAGGTAAAGCAATTTGTCATACATAGATCTATTTTCCCTTAGGATATAGCATGATACTAAGAGTGTCCTCCAAAAAGCAAACATATTTTAATTTTCATGATGTTCTATTTATTTTCGAGGTGGGATTGTACTGGTGTTTTGAACCTATGCTGGCTGGGTAAATGCTCAACTGCTGAGCCAAACCTTCAGCCCAATTCCAGTTACTTGATGTACCCTTTTGTTATTCAAGCATCTTGTGTTTCATTACAGAAACTTTTGCCTAACCCAAGGAATATTTCTAGTTTTGTTTGCTTATAGATAGATTGATAGATAGTTAACCATAGCTCCAGTGTGTAAACCTAAGATTCATATTATGTTGACTTTAATAAGTTTTAAGGCCTGTTTTTCTATACAAAATCATATGGTAAATATTTAAGCTTTATATTTTACATGATTTTTATTTCACCTACTCAGCTTTGCCAATGTAGTCTAAAAGAGCTATACACAATATTTAAATACTCATTATTATGTTCCAATAGAAATTTATTTTTTAAAATATAATCATCAAGCCTTAATTTGCTTCTTACAGATATGAGTCAAATTTATTTATCATCTATTCTTTTTTCCAATTTGAATAACCATTCTCACCATTATTCTTGAAAATATAGTGTTCTCTATAGGATTGCAGTTACCATATAATTCTATATGATGAAGTATGTTAGTTAGTGACAAAAGGGAGTGAAATACCTACATACACTACAAAGATTAAAAATATGGTTAGTGAAAGAAGAAAGCACAAAAAAATCATTTGTTTTATAAATCCATCAATTTATATTTAAAGAATAGGCAAGCACATAAAATTTCTAGATGAGCTTTGGGGAAAACGAAAAATGATAATTGATATCAGATTTCCTTTTGTGGTGTTAGAATGTTCTGGAATTATACAAAATTAGCTTGTGAGCATGGACCTACAATCTTGTAGCAAACTAAAACTTACTGAAAGTACATTTTTTATTTTTTTTCTCCTTTGGGTCACACTATATTCTCATAAAAAATAGATCTGAGGTTATCGAGATGGTTTCTAATTAAAACACCTTAGCTGTTTCTGGATGCATACCCCTGCAATTTAGTTTCTCTAAAAATTCATTTTTAAAAATATAAACCACTTGTATCAAAAGAGATTAAGAAGGCAATGTTTAAGATTAAAAATATCAAAACCATAACCTTCTCTTATGTATACATATACTTGCAAATACATATAATTGCAAATTATGTATGCAAAGAAAAAAAACACTTCATAATGAGTCCTTGAGTTCTGACTTTACTATGCTGGAAAAATAAACTATTAGGATATATCTTGGTATCTTATGCATAACAGTAATTTCAGTTATTAAGTGAATAAATAATTGAACAAATCTGAATTGGCTGTATAAGTGTAACAAGTATGATGAACAAGAGGTAAGTTTTTTTTTAATATTTAGTTAATGATTAAACATGTATTTTTTAAATTTAATAGGGTTTTAGGATCCAAGCTTAACTGAAAAAGTCTCCTAATAGAACAGATAGAAATGAACAACTAGAGACAAAAAGATTCTAGATTGTGTATGACACTAAATATCACACTTAAAAGGTGGTTTTTAGGTACTAGGGACTGGGAGGCTGATTAAGTAAAGATAAAGTAATTACTCATTAAGTAAAATACTTGATGTGTAGAAATTCATCATTTGTGAATGCAATAGGTAGATATATGGATGTTACTCTTTACACACACTTGCTTTTTCACCTGTACTAATACCCTTCAATAACATTATGCAAATAAGACACATTCAGGGAAACGTTTAGTTCTTGAAAATAGTGACAATTCATACACTGTATATAGCTCAAGCCATTTACAGCCCATGTATTTCATACATTCGTTTCATAGAAAAGTATGCTCAAATTTTAAATAATAGTTATTTTCTGTATGGGTACCTATATGTATACAAAAACACAAGCATGGATGTTATTCAAAACATAGCATGCCAGAATATAGACCCATTAGACCCAGTCAAATTTTGAATGAGCAACAGACCAACGAAGAAACTCTGTACTGCAAATATGAAAATAATCTGATGCCATTGTCACGGCTAATAGTATTGTTATATAAATAGTATGCTGAGAAAGCAGGCAATAAGAGATATCCTGTATACTAACTCATTAGAATCAGTAATATATGAATAGTGAAAACATGTGATATCTCCAAATGCATCTAATTCCCCACATCAAGTTGGAACAAATAATTTCTTCCTCTACTAAACTCATAGATCACTTCATGCTTACTCTTTTTAAATAGTACATGTGGTGGGATTTTTTTATTTTACCAAAAATACAACATTCTATTAAACACTGAATGTCCATTAAATACTGACTTGGACATGTATAAAATGATAAAAGATAAATCCACCATGTAATAATTACGAAGGATTCAATGTAGTCTGTAAAGTGCAGAGATAATAAATGTTTGTTAAACATCAAAATTATGTAATTATGATTTAAGGTTATCAATGATATTGAGGATGAGTAAATGGTATAGCCTAAATATGTGTATCCCCTTCAAAATCATATATGAATATTCTAATGCCCAAGAGAATCTGGCATGGGCTTTTGAAGGTAATTAAGGCCATGAAATTATAAATGGGACTATTGTCCTTATAAAAGAGATTTAAGAGATCTCCTATCCTTCCATTGGATGAGGGAGTAGACCCTCACATGACACTCAATGTGCTGCTAAAATGACCTTGGATTTCCAAAACTCTAGAACCAGAAAAACTAAATTTTTGCTTACCTATACCACCCAGATTATTGTATTTTTGTCCCCTAGCAGCACTGACAGACTAAAGTATGAAACATTCTTTATTCTTTTAATATTTACTCTTCTTCAGGAAAAACATAAAATCTTAAGAAATTAAATTCTTCATATTACTTATATGTATTAAAACCCGGGAGAGAATATTGGCGAAAGGCCCTTTGTTAGAGCAAAGTTGTCACTTTCATGGCTTTATCATATGAGGATTAATCACCTGAGTTTTCTTCTAACTACACAAGATATAAGGGTATCACAATTGTATTCAATGGATGAAATTCCATCAATTCTTCTGATACACTCAGACACCTTCACATGTAATAACTTTCATGTTCACCACTCACTATATACATTGTGCCACTCTCCTTTTCACTATATACCAATCACATAGGCCTTTCTACTTGTTTTGTCCAAATTAAAATAGCATAGACCCACTCAACAATGTTTGCTCATAGTTTTCTATTTGCCTAAATACTGTCTCATATTATTTATCTTTCTGGTCCCTATTCATCTTTCCAGTTTAAGTTACTTCTCATGATGGGCATGGTGGTGTGTGCCTGCAATTTCAGCACTCAGGAGGCCAAGGTAAGAAAGCTGAGCATTCCAGGAAACTCTCTAGATAAGATCATTTTGATAAAAAGATTATTTTTATCATCTAAATTAGAGCACATAATTTATCTCCTTCATTCCACCTAGTTCTTTCCTTTCCAGGATGTATTTATATTTTTATTTGCATATTCATTTATTTGTCTTTATCCATCACTAGATTGTAGTGTCTATTAAGGTAGAAAATATTTTAATTAATTTATTAATTAATATGTTTCCCAGGCTGGTCTCAAACTCCTGGAGTCAATTCACCCTTCTGAGTCAGCATTCCATGTATCTGGGAATATAGATTTGTGTCACCATGCTTGGCAAAAATAGTTAAGCCAGGCAATAGAGGCTCTCACTTGTAATCCTAGCTACTCAGAAGGCTGAGATCTGAGGATCATGGGTCAAAGCCAGCCTAGGTAAGAAAGTACTTGAAACTCTTATCTGTAATTAAGCATCAAAAACCAGAAGGATAGCTGTGGCTCAAGTGATACAACACTAGCCTGGAGCACAAAAAGCTCAAGGACAGCACCCAGGCCCAGAGTTTTTGTCCCAGGATTGGTCAAAACAAAATACTTCCCTAAGATTGCATAAAACTACAGAGCTTCAGTATGGCAAAGGAAATAGTTGCGATTGATAAGGCAATATATATTGTACATTGTTGAAATATATGCTAATGTTTAGTGTTTACCTTAGTAAAATAGACATTTATTTGTCATAGTAACCATTTTAATTATAAATTCAGTAACAATAGATACTTTTATAATGTTGTACAACTGCAACTGTCACTCAATTGGAGAATGTTTTCTTTTAGAAAAAGCAAAACTCCACACACATTAAACAGTAACTCTCATTCCCTGGAAAACACCAGTATACATACTTCCTCTATAGAATGCCTATTGGAAATGCTTATAATAAGCAAATTTGTACCATAATTTATGTCTGACTTATTTTAAGTAACATAATGTCTCCAAGGTTCATTCAGGTTACAGTATATGTCAAAAATCCCTTCCTTTTGAAGACAGAATAGTATTCCAGTGTATGCATAAAAGACAATTTGTTTATCCAGTCATGTATTTGTATGTATTTTTATTGTTCCCATTTTTGTTTGTTGTGAGTAGTACTGCTAGGGACATAGATGTAAAAACATTTGTTAGACTCTTTGCTTTTAATTTGGGGGACATAGACCCAAAGAGAAACTGCTGTTTTGAAAAATAGATTCTCTGTTTTCCACAGTAGCCACCTCATTTTTTATTTCTATCAGTAGGGAACAAGAATCGAATTTCTTCATATCCTTGTATCATTAAAAAAATAGGTATCCTAATGGATATAACATACTATCTCATTCTGGTTTCGGTTTTCATTTGCCAAATGATTAGTCATGTTGACTAAACTTTTCTGTGTTTATTGGCGATTTGTCTATTTTGTACATATTTTAAATCATGTTTTTAGTTTTTCTATTTTGGAGATGTAGGAGTTATTAATTATTTTAAATTTAACCTCTTATCATATATGATTATAAATATATTTTCCATTGTATGAAATGACTTTTTCATCTACAGTTAGTGTTGGATGCAAGTGTGATTTTATTCGAAATGTTTGGCACTGCTTGCTTGATTTTCACAGTCAGTTTTCTATTTGAAACCCTGGACATTACTCTTTCCCAACTGCAAATGTATTGGCTCTATCAAAAAGGAAAGAAAATCTTATTTTATTAGAGAGAGAATACTTGTGTACATCCTTTGTTATATTTTCATGTATTTTGAAAAATATATGATTGTGTTCTCCATCTAAAGTCACCAAAGCAAAGTTTAAAATATGGACCTATCTCTTTCTGGTAACCACTTATGCCTGAAAAAGGGAGATTAAATTAGACACAATCTGACTATAGATTAAATTGCTACTTCATTAACCACATTGATGCTCCATTTTGTTTTCTATGTATCTTAAATTCCTCAATTAAAATGAATTCTATTAGTGTACAATTCTATTAGTGTACAAATGCCTTTTGTGGAACCATAGAGTTTGGTGGACTGGGAAACATAAAGTCTGTGGGAGCTACAACAGGACGCAGGGGTGATGAATGGACAGTGTGTATGAAGAATGCCTGATGTCAGTGGAAAACTGCTGGTTGTGTGATTGTCTTATCTTGTATCCCAGTAAACACAAGACTTAGAGTGTTTCACTTTTCCATAGTAATCCTCTCAAAAGACAGAATAAGTTCTTTTCTGTTCTTTCCTCGCTTCTTCTCCATATCTTACTAACTGCTCCTTGGGAGTGTGCCCTTTTGTCTGTTACCAAAACCCACCTCTATTAAACCCCCGTACAATTTGATCCCTTAAAAGTGAGAGGAGGGAAATATTCCTTCAATTTAATCATGTTTGTTCATTAGATTTGTTACTTGCCTCCCAGGAAGATTTTAATTATTCTATATGAATATCATTTCATGAGTAATCCTTTTACTGTCATCACAGTGTCTGCTGTAAAGAACTGACACCCTTTCTTTGTGTAATTTGTGTTTATCTTGACAAACTGTACCTACTTACCAAGATTTAGTTCTAATGTTATTCTGCAATGACTAAGGGTCATCTAGTCTCTGGGATGCTACAATACTATTATTTTATATGGTTTTTGTCACTTAATTATATCTCTTATTTCCCTGTTTGACTTTGAGCTCCTACAGGGCCAGATCCATGCCTTATTTATAGGCAACACCTAGCCAAAATCAAATGGATGAGGGAAATAAATACACAATATTGCTAATGATTGTAAACAAATATTGCTAATATTATGAGGATTCACAAAGGCTTGATTCTTGAATAATTTGAATTTAACTAGCTAGAAGATATTCCTCAAATACTGAAACAATATACTCAAGTTTATGAGTCTTTGCAAGGTCTTGGAATGTGATACTTAAAATTATAATTTGTAAACTTCTTTTAATATTTTATGGCTATTGTTTTGGCAGTACTCAGATTTTGAAAAGCCTTCCTACTTGCTATGCAAGTGATCTACCATTGAGCTAAGCCTCCAGACATTTTCTGTTCTTGCTATTTGGAGATAGGTTCATGCTTGTTGCCAGGATATGTGCCTGAACTTTGATCCATCTATTTTATACTTACTGTCAAAGCTGGAGTATTATGCATGCACCACTATGCCTTGCTATACTTTTTGAGATAAAGACTGATGGATTTTGGGGGGAAGGTGAGGAGGACTGAATTATCCTCAAACTGTGATTCCTCAGATCGCAGCCTCCCAAGAAGCTAGTACCAGAAGTATGAGCCAGCAATTCCTTACACCTTTATGGACTTATTTTTGTTTTGGTTTAATTTTTAAATTTTATTGTCAAGGTGATGTACAGAAGGGTTACAATTAAATAATTAAGGTAATGAGTACATTTCCTCCCTTGTTTTTCTCCTACTTTCCCTCCCTCCAATTCCTATGCACAAGTTGCAAAGTTCATTTACAACATATTGTCTTCTATCACTGTTGCATTGGTTCACCCTTTGTCATTTGTTTCACCAATTTGTTGTTTCCCTTACTTTCCCCAAATCAGATAAAAATATATAAACACAAAGTACTAAAATCAAATTCAGTGACAACAGGGGATTAAACCATAGGGAAAAAGAAATAACTTCACATAGTACATTAAAAACAACAAAGAAAAATCTCTTGTGCCCATATTTTGGAGTTCACTTTGTTTAGCATCATCTTATATGGTCATATATGTATCCATATATGTAGCTATTGAGCTATTGTGATCCTCTCCTGGGACTATGGTAGACACATACTAATTATTACAAATGAGGAAAACCTTGGAGTCTATGTTTCTGTGTGTCTGGCTTACTTCACTTAATACAATTTTTTTCCAAGTCTTTCCATTTCCTAACAAATGGGGCAGAGGCATAGAATTCCAGTGTGTGTGTGTGTGTGTGTGTGTGTGTGTGTGTGTGTGTGTGTGTGTGTGTGTGTGTGTGTGTGTGTGTGTGTGTGTGTGTGTGTGTGTGTGCATGCGTGTGTGTATGACATTTTCTTGATGCATTCATCTACTGAGGGGCATCTGGCTTGATTTCATATCTTAGCTATGGTGAATAATGCTGCGATAAGCATAGTTGTGCTGGTATCTTTAGTATGGCCTTGCTTGTGGTCATTTGGGTAAATGCCCAGCAAACAACAGAAGTTGGGCACTGATACCTCAGTTAGTCAGAAGGCTGAGATCTGAGGGTGGAAATTTGAAGCCAGCCCAAGAAGGAAAATATGTAACACTCTTATCTCCAATAAACTACTCAGAAAAAGCTGGAAGTGGTGCTGTGGCTCAGGTGGTAGGGCACTAGCCTTGAGCACAAACAAGCTCAGGGATAGTGCTGAGGTCCTGAGTTCCAGCCGCAGGTCTGGTAAAAAGAAAAGTAAAGAAAACTATTGAATTTATCTAGTCTATTGTTACAGTAGAAAAAATCAGAAATAAGGGGTAGAAAGTCTTGAAGACAAAGTCTCATCTCAGAAAAACATAAAAGTAGAAGAAAAGGTACAACATATTACAGACATTGTCTACTGGATGTTTATATCCCCAGATAAAGGATTTATTTAGGAAACAAAAAAGAGTGAGAGATTTTACATAGGTTTTCCATAAAAGCCAAATTATTAAAATTCTGTTGGTATTTCTATGATAATTACCTAGAAATTGCAATTTTATGGAAAACATTTCTGAAAAATATTGGCTATCCTTATACTACTCAATTATATCTTGTAGACGTAGCCCTGAAATTTGAATTTGATAGAGCAAATACACATTACCTTTCTAAGGCTATAGGAAAAAAGGGAATACCCTATCAACATAATACCACAAATTAACATAAAGCAGTTTTCTTCTTTAAAATGTGGCATAAGAAATTAAAAACACTTGCAATGCCACTTATGAGAAGTTGTAGAACTTATGGACCATGAATTTTTTTTACAAATGAAATAAATAAATGCCTTTAGAAAATAATTTGAAGATCATTTAATGCCCTGCTTATCATCAGAGCAATGTTACATCTTGACATTAAATTACAAATCATTGTGCTAAGTATATTTTATATATTTCCCATTCAACTTCTTTTGAAAGACAGCCCTACTTTGGTGCCTAAATAACAAGAGTTTAGCAGTTAAATTCTCTCACTATAGGGCTGGATGGGGCAGGGGCTTAATTAAGCATGACCCATATGTGGTCATTCATAGATTTGCCAATGATCCATGGGCCCTGACAGAAAAGAATAAGAACATTTTAATCAATTAACTGGTTTGGAATGATACAATGGAAATACCATGAAAGAGAATAAGGGACTAAGAAGGAGAAGAAATTATGGTAAGATAGCACATCTATGTATAGAAGTTAGGTACTTATGTAAAGTATTAATGTTAAAGTAATCAAAATGATGTCAAATATTACATATTTATCCATTGGAAAACATTAACTGATATGTCATTGCAACAAATGTGTTATGGTTTTAACAATTATACTTGTTTTATACTCATATACAAATTCAGAGATTCATTTCCAAAGTTGATTCAGAAACTCTGTAATGTCATCAAATATCTAAACTTATTTCAGGTTTGTTGCTTGTTTATAGTAAATTTACACAGGGACCTTGCTACCTTTTCGCCTGAGATAGTTTTGAACAGTGATCCTCCTAATTTCCGCCTCCCCAGTAGCTGGAATTACATGTACCACCATGCCAAAACTAATGTTCTCACCTTATTAACATGAAATTGAAAATGTTCTAAAAAATAACAAATGCTGGCAATGCTATTAAGAACTATAACCTGTTTGCCAAGAATGATTTACTGACAAACTAGTTTTTTTCAAGTTACCAATATTATATTGGAATGATGTCATAAATTCTTACATAATAGTAAGAGTAAATTATTATCTCTCTCATGTGTGATTAATGGGTTTTTGGTGACGTTGTGACCATATTTGAGTATGATTAAATAACTTTGTAAATAATCACCAATTTGGAAATACTTCTCCCCTTTGACACAATCATTTACAATTTACCTGAAAAATAAAGCTGTAAATTTTTATATTAGCCATATGCTTAAAATATGGTAACTCTGGAAGAGACTTCAAATATTAACTAGTTCATAAAATTCCTAATAAAACTTCATGAATCCCAACTACCACCATCAGTTGGGGGGGTTCATTTAATATTGCCTCCATCATAAAAATTGTATTTGTATGTAAATTATGCATTTTTCTGAAAAGAACCATAAACCCTTTAAATCCTTGAATGTAGAGATGAAAAAAACTTGCTCTCAGAATTTATTTTCCAAGATCACAAAATGAGCTGCTGAAAAAGCCTCCACTAGAATCTAAGAAAACAGTCATTCATTAATACCTGCTGTCTCAAACACATGCACTCTTGTTTTTCCTGGTCTGTATTAAATCCATGGCTGTAATTTTAGTTTCAATCTTTTGGTTAGTTTGGGAAATTTTGAGTTATACTAATAAGTACAAATTATTATAAACACTTTGGAAAACTGGTTATATTTACTAAAAATTATCATATATTTTGCTTATGACACAGAGATTGCACTCCAAAGTATATTTCAATAGAATGTATATACATATTGAGCAGAGGATATGAATGCTTATTGGACAGTCTTCATTGTAGTCTCAAGCTGGAAGTTGTCAAAATACCAACCAATATTGGAATGGACAAATAAACTACAATATGTTCACATCACACAAATGCTGTAGATGCATCTTACAGACATAATTTGATTAATAAAATAAAATACAGAAGAGATGGGAAACAGGAATGAGAATACCTTGTGGAGTTTTAGTATTGATCTATTGGATAACTAGGTAGTAACAAGCCAGATTTGTTCAGCTTGTTAAATTTCAGCAAGCCATAAATTTTTGATTGGACCTTTTTCTGTATGCTATTATTTTAAAATCACATAAACCATAAAATACATAATCACAAATTATATAATAAAATAAAGCCATAAAATACATAATTTTAAAAAATACATGAAGCCAATTTGATGATACTATTGTGGATACCATCACTTCCAAATATGATATGATTAGAGAAATAAGTATAAACTAGCATTGTATATTGAGTAAAGTGAAACTATGTGCATTATGTGGTAAGCACTGAGACTGACTCAGTCTTCTCATGTATAAAACACTAAAGTATTGTTTTCTAAGTGACCTGAAGTTTTTTTAAACCATTTTCCTCACAGTAGTATTTTTGAAGGAACTCTAACGTGTTAGTTGTTATTAAAGTGATAGACTAAAATGTAACAAGGTCTAATGAGTTTGAGAAATGTTGCATATTCAAAATGAAATACATGTCTTTGCTGTGATTTTCTAGAAGCTTTTATTATGATAATGAATTAACAAGAGGGAATATAGTGAATGAAGCATCTCTCCAAATAATTTGCGTAATATTTCAGGAAATATACTTCTTCAAAATGTGTTCTTGAGAAAAAGTACTAAATAGAAATGGAATCCTTTGGATTATGCTTGTTTCTCAATCATTCTTTGTGAGATAATAACAAGTGAAGAAATATTATTCTTTTAAACATATCAGTTTAACAGATCATGTAACACATAGAATTAATAATCATGTGATGATATGAGTGTATTTCTCTTCATATGTGTATGAAAATTACTTTTATTTTGGCAACCACCATACCAGCAAGAAACAGATATGTACCACATTTAAAAGTAAATATATTATTTGATTAATACATGATTTACTCTTCATGTTTCTGACCATGAAACATTTTTTTGTATTAATTCTTCAATATTTCAAAAAATATTATAACATTTATCACCTTATGTAACCCAAAGAAAGCAACTGAAAATAGCAGTGTGCAAATTACCTTACTTTGCTTCTCGGGAAGATATTATTCATAATCCAAATACTTAAATTTAATTAATTAATTTATTTATTAAATTGTTTAATTTATTTTTGTTTTACAATTTAATCTAATTATTAATTAATTTATTTATTTATTTTAATGGCTGTAGTATTTATTTTGTATTTAATTTATGTAATTTAATTTTTTATACTGTCCATTAATTAATTAATTAATTTTATTTGTTTTTTTATTTATCTATTTATTTTATAATATCCATCTTAGGCAATTCATAATAATTTAAACAAAGTACATCTTATTTTTTATTTATTATTTGTGTTTTGCTTTATTTTAATTTATTTTATTATTATTGTGAAAATACCATACAGAGGGTTTATAATTACATGGGCAAGGTAATAACTATATTTCTTATCAAGCATTGTTGGCAGGAGCATGGGAGTTTTTGCCATTTTCTAAGTTCTGTTTTGATTTCCTTTTTCAAGTTTTTAAAGTTTTCATCATAGAGGTCCTTCACTTCTTTGGTTAAGTTAATTCTTAGGTATTTTATTTTTTGTGGGGCTATTAGAAATGGAGTTGCTTTCCTAATTTCAGCCACACTTTTCTCATTGTTAGCATACAGAAAAGCCATTGATTTTTGAGGGTCAATTTTATACCCTGCTACTTTGCCAAAGTTTTGAATCAGCTTGAGTAATTTGGGAGTAGAGTTTATGGGATTCTTTAAATACAAGATCATGTCATCTGCAAAGAGGGAGAGTTTTATTTCTTCTTTCCCTATTTGGATCCCATTTATATTTGCATCTTGTCTTATTGCTGTAGCTATGCATTCTAATACTAGAATGAAGAGAAGTGGAGAGAGTGGACATCCTTGGCTTGTTCCTGAGTTAAGAGGAAATGGCTTTAGTTTTTCACCATTAAGTATAATGCTGGCTGTAGGTTTGTCACATACTGCCTTTATTGTATTGAGGAATGTTCCATGGATTCCCAATTTTTCCAAAACTTTCATCATAAAGGGGTGTTGGATCTTGTCGAATGCTTTTTCTGCATCTATTGAGATAACCATGTGGTTCTTATCCTTGCTCCTGTTGATGTGATGAATACTATTAATTGATTTGCGTATATTGAACCAGCTTTGCATCCCTGAAATGAATCCTGTTTGATCATGGTATATAATTTTTTGGATGAATTGTTGAAGTAGATTGGCGAAAATTTTACTCCCATGCTCCTGGATTGGAAAGATTAACATCGTGAAAATGGTAATACTTCCCAAGGCTATCTACAAATTCAACGCGATACCTATCAAAATTCCAACCTCATTCTTCAAGGAAATAGAAGAGGCAATCCAAAAATTCATATGGAACAATAAAATACCCCGAATAGCAAAAAGTTCCTCAACAGAAAGAACACTGCTGGAGGAATATCAATACCAAATTTCAAACTACTATAAAGCCATAGTAATCAAAACAGCTTGGTACTGGCACAAGAACAGACCTCAGGACCAATGGAATAGAATTGAAAACTCAGAAATGAACTTACAGACCTATACCCATCTAATCTTTGATAAGGGAGCTAAAAAAATAGAATGGAAGAAAGACAGCCTCTTCAGTAAATGGTGCTGGCAAAATTGGTTAACTACTTGTAGAAAACTAAAGCTAGATCCTTATATATCACCCTGCACCAGAATCAACTCCAAATGGATCAAAGACCTCGGAGTCAAAGCAGACACTGAAAATACTACAGGATGGAATAGGAGAAACCCTAGGTCTCCTTGGCGCAGGGCAAAATTTTCTTAATAGAGACCCGGAAACACAACAAATCAAAGAAAGGTTGGACAAATGGGATTGCATGAAGTTGCAGAGCTTCTGCATGGCAAAGGACATAGCTAGTAAGAAAAATAGAAAGCCTACCGATTGGGAGAAGACCTTCACTAGCCATACAATGGACAAGGATCTCATATCTAAAATATACTTGGAACTCAAAAAGTTAAATCCCCCAACAACAAATCCTCAAAGAAACAACTGCCCAATAAATAAGTGGGCTAAAGACTTAAAGAGAAACTTCTCTGAGAAGAAAGAAGGATGGCCAATAGACACATGAAGAAATGGTCAACCTCCCTAGCCATAAAAGAAAATCAAAACAACATTGAGATACAACCTCACCCCAGTTAGAATGGCAAAAATCAAGAACTCTAATAACAACAGATGCTGAAGGGGATGTGGAGAGTTCTTGATTTTTGCCATTCTAACTGGGGTGAGGTGGTATCTCAATGTTGTTTTGATTTGCATTTCTTTTATGGCTAGATAAGTTGAGCATTTCTTCATGTGTCTATTGGCTATCCTTCTTTCCTCTTCAGAGAAGTTTCTCTTTAAGTCTTTAACCCACTTATTTAATGGGCAATATTATTCTTGGGAAATAGATGAGTGTATGGGTAATATAGTCTTCTTCCTCTAGAAATTTTGCGTAATAAGAAACTTATTGTTTTCAATTAAAATATAATTAATATAGAAAAATATTTTACTTGTAAAATTAAATGATAAAACATGCATTGAAGTCTGAAATTGATAATACTAAAAATGAAGTTAATTGAAATACCATTTATTTATCTTTTAATAGTTCATTATCAATAAATATCAGTAGTAAAATGGACTTTACTTCAAGTGGCAAATACAATGGAATATTGTATTGTAAGTATAAAGACAAATAAGAGGTACTTTCACCCCTGGATGTTCATGAAAATTTTCCTGACCAATGTGGCCAACATTTATCAGAATTTGCTTTGTAATTATCATTGGTGTATACACGTTGATCATGACTCACCTCAGAAAAATGTCAGGTTGCATCATCTCCAAATTGTTCAATCACTCTTCTTTTTCACTCCTCTTTTGTTGATTCAAGAAATCTTGCTCTGTTTGTCAAACTTCATTTGCAGAGAGTTTTCCTTTGTAGTCATAAACCAATTTATTGATTTAGTGGTCTGAGTATTAAGCTAGAACTTTTTGTTTATTGTGTGCTTTTTTTTGGCAGTCTTGGGGCTTGAACTCTGGGCCTGAGCACTATCCCTCAGCTCTTCAGCTCAGGGCTAGCACTTTACCACTAAACCACAGCACCACTCCCAGGTTTTTGGTGGTTTATTTGAGATAAGAGTCCCAGGGACCTTCCTGCCTGGGCTGGTTTTGAAACGTGATGGTCAGATCTCAGCTTCTTGAGCAGCTAGGATTACAGGCGTGAGCCACCTGTGCCCTGCTGTGTGCTTTTCTTGATTAAATTTAATATGTAATCTTTAACAGAAAAGTCATTATCATGGCACTAATAAATGTTCAATCATTTAGTCCACGTATGTCTCTCTTGTAGAAGTTTTAGGAGTCTACAGATAGATTTCTTTAATTTTATTGTTAGGGTGATGTACAGGGGTTACATTTCCATAATTTTTCTTTTGTGAAAATAATGTATAGAGGGGTTACCATTACATAGACAAGATAATGAGTATATTTCTTATCAAACATTGTTTCATCCTCCTTTTTCCCCTTCCCATGCCTTCCCATCCCCCCACTCCTAACCCCCACCCCCCCACCCTCCTTCCGTGCCACCCCGCCAAAATTGTAAAGTTTGTTTTTCAACGTAACAACTTGTACATCTCATTGTTGTAATGGGTCCACTGTTACTCCCTCCCTCAATTTTCTCCCACTTTCCTTACCACCCCACCCCCTATGTCCTCTGCCAAGTTGGAAAGTTCTATTCGAACATATTGTCTTGTGAGCATCGTTGTTGCATTGGTTCACCCTTTGTCCTTTGTCTCACCTTTTTGTTGTTCCCCTTTTTTTCCCTAATTCAGATAAACATATATACAATACACAGGAAAGCGCAATCAAATACAGTGACAAGGACAAACCATAGGGGGAAAAAACAAAAGATAAAACAACAACAAAGAAAACCCTCTTGTTCCATATCTTGGAAAACTATGCAATTAAAAGAGATCAACAAAGAAATAATTGGCTTCACAGCACACTAGTAAAGCCTACCTCTTGTTAATATAGCATCAGGAAATTCTCCAACTTGCAGGGAAATATTTTATATCTTGTACCTAAAGTGATTTGGTGCATTGTTGGAAAGCAGTGTTTTGTATTTTCTAACAAATATTATTTTCACTTAATCTGCCTTTTCCCCATGAGGCACATGGCAGTTTCTTTTTCTTCTTTTTTTTTTATTGTGAAAATACTGTACAGAGGGGTTGCAATTACATGGGCAAGATAATGAGTACATTTCTTATCAAGCATTGTAGCTTCCTCGTTGTTTCCCTTTCCCATCCCTTCCCATCCTCCCCTGCCTCCCCACCCAATCCTCCCCCCCCCCCCCGACCAAAGTTGTTTAAGTTCGTTTTCGACATAATGACTTGTACATCTCATTGTTGCAGTGGGTCCTCCTGTATCCCTATTTAAACGATTTGTTTTTTCTCTTCCCCTCCACAAATTATACCGACATCAAATACAGTAAAAGCAGGGGTTATACCGTGGGAGAGGAACATACAAAGCAACAAACAATCTTATAAATGTGTTAGAAACAATTGCATGAAAGAAAAAACATTTGAATACATATCTTAGGGTTCATTTCCCTAACATCAACTTATCTGACCTTTTCTGCTTGACTCAGACATATACTAGTTATTGCAAGTAAGGGAAATCATGGGACCTATGTTTCTTTGGGCCTGGCTTACTTCACTTAATATAATTTTTTCCAAGTCTTTCCATTTCCTAACAAATGTGGCAATGTCATTCTTTCTGATGGAGGCATACATGGCAGTTTCTTATGCTAACCAGAAGAACAAGGACAAAACTAATAATCTCTGTGAAGGTCATTGACAAGAGCATAGCCAAAAACAGCTATCCCTTGCTCTTTGGAATCTGGTGCCTGAATCTCAAGAATTTACAACCAAAAGGAAAAGAAAAAATATAAAACTACAGTGTTTCAAAAATTAAATTCTGATCAGTGGCTTGGAAACACATTTATATTTATTCTTCAGCTTTTCTTTCTCTTACATCTTCAGAAGTTACATAACTGCCTAAGATATAAAAGCACTGGGACAAAGTAAGTTGGAAATAGGTGGAGATAATTTGAAACTCGGATGGAATTCAAATCAGCAGGTCCTAATGACTGGTGACTAAGAATTCTACAACCAATGGTGCATGTTATTATAAAGCTCTTTGCTGCTATTTGAGGAAGTTGTTTGGAACAGACATGAGAAAAGTCTGAAATAGATCTCAGTGTCCAATTTTACTAAAAGGATGATCTTTGAAAAGTGTAGATCTGTTAGCTAAACTTCAGTCCCTGGGATGAGAGTAAAAAAACAATCCTTATTCTATCAATTTGAAAATGCGCACAGGAGCACAAAATGCTGAATAATGAATAACAGTGCTTTGGGAAGAGCATTGTATTTCTCTCTGTACCAAACTGATAACATTTATAGAAAGGAAAAATCGTATGGTTGTAAATAGTACTTCAATGTTTCCATCTTGTCTTAATTTTTTCATGTTCTGTACAGTCTTTGGAGTAATTAGTTATGGTGTTATTTCACAGATGCTGGGAAAATTATATTTTTCTCTAAAAGAAGATATTAATATTATATTTCTTTGTCTTAAGGCTTCTTATTTTTCATTTACTTTTGGCTGTACTAATATTGAACTCAGAGCATTATTTCTGCTAGGAAAGTGTTAGACCACTTGAGCCACACCCACAGTATTTTTTGCTTCAACTATCTCATGTTTTTGCCCAGGTTTGGACTCCCAAATTGCTAGGATTAAAGACATGAGCCACCGATTCCCAACATGGCTTAAGACTTTTTCATGCTACTGAGGTGCCATGTATTTGGAGAACATTACTAAATAATTCAGAGCCTATTACTACAGTTATGAAAATTTGAATTTTCAAAATTTCTGAATATATTACTGTAGCAGGAGTATTGTTTGGATCTATAAGCTCATTGTTAAAAAGTGACTCTCCAGCCCATGATGCTTTGACATGTGATGGAATCATTAACAGATAATGCCTGATGTGAGGAATTTAAACCACATGGGCAAGACTTTAAATGGAATATTGGGACCTCAGCCCATTCCTCCTCTCCCTCTTCCTTTCCCTCTCCCTTCTTCCCTCCGTTCCTCTCTCTTTCTATTTTTCTTTTTTTCTCTTTCTATTTTTCTCTCTCTACTCTCTCTCTGTCTCTCTCTCTGTGTCTCTCTCTGTGTCTGTCTCTGTCTCTGTCTGTCTCTCTCACTCTTTCTCTCTCTCTGCTTCCAATGTGAGCAACTTTACACTATGATGGGCTCCTTTCATGATGTACTGTCTATGCATAGCCCCCAAAGCAGCAGGGAAAACCGAAACTGTAAACTTCCTAAAGTGGAAGGCACAATAAAATTGTCTTCTTTTTAAGTTCATTCTTGCTACAGTGATAAAAAACTGACTGACAAAATAGGCAGCAGTCAAGGTAATATTTCAAGCTGATACACTAAATACAAAAAGTTCACTAAAGAAAAATAGAGCATTGGGGCTGTGAAGTTGACTCAGTGGTAGAGTGCTTGCCTTACATGCACGAGTCCTTGGGTGGGATTCCTCAGCACGACATAAGCAGAAAAAGCCAGAAGTGGCGCTGTGACTCAAGTGGTAGGGCAGTAGCTTGAGCTGAAGAGCTGAGGGACAGCACCCAGGCCCAGAGTTCAGCCCCCACGACCTACAAAAAGAAAAAAAGAAAAACTATAGCATCATACAAATACTGTAACAAAAGCACAAGTATATGAAAGTACAAATTATGTAAAACAGTGGCTTGAAATGAAGAAGATAATGATCTACTTCCTCTAACTCATTAATTATGGGTATCTTCTTTCATGAAAGTTCAGAACAGCCTTCTCTACTATTCCCAATCCAGTTCCCACAATGGTGCATACATACAACTAGGTTTCTTCTTCAGTATGTACAACTTCAAAGTCTTAGACATGCTTGCAATTGTCATACACACTTCTTTGGCCTTTGTACTACAAAAATCTGTTTGATTATCAATAACCTTCCATAAAATGAGTTCCTTGAAATTAGGCACAACGCTATTTGTTGCTTATCTCTCATCTAGAACATAGCTCAGTATACATTAAGAAGGTAATTACTATTGAGAACTAAAGGAAACCTGATGGCTCTAGCAGTGCCAAAGACATTTCCTCCTTCATTACAACTTTATAACAGCAATTTTCCAACAAATTCCTCCCAAGACACTCCAACTGACAAATAAAAATAATGAGTCTAAGATCTTAACATAACAAATTTATGAAATCATTTGTAATTACTTGCATGCATTCCAATTTCTGCAGCTTTATTTTTTACCTTTTTTTTTACATCCCACCATATGTTATCTTCATGAGATTTCTGCTCCTCTTAAATATGCTCTGTTTTGTATAGTCTCTGAAATTCTGCACCTGCTGCTAGAGTGGACTCTTTTTTTCACTCTTGCTTCTTCCTTCTTGCTTTATCCCTGCCACTTTCATGATTGGGCTAACTCCCACATGGCTATCAAATCTTGTTTACCACAACATTATGGATAATTCTTTTCTTGACAATTCATTTCCCAGCTCCTACTCTGTCATGCTTTTGGTGTCCCTTGCTCTGTGATCCAGAGCATACTGCACTTCTCTCCTAAGGAGTTCTTCTGAATTCCTAAAGAAAAGCCATGGCGTCTTGTATAGTGCTTTATAAACTACGCATAGTGAAGAGTTTGGCACAAAATTAGCTCATTTTAAGCACTAGAAAATGGATTGAGGGGGTGGGGGGAGGATGGGAAGGGATGGGAAGGGAAAACAAAGGAGGAGGCTACAATGCTTGATAAGAAATGTACTCATTATCTTGCCCAGGTAATTGTAACTCCTTCTGTACAGTATTTTCACAATAAAAAATAAATAAAATTTTAAAAAATAAAATGGATTGAATGGATGAAATAGAAGAGTTTATTAAAAATGCTTTATGAATTAGTTAAATATAGTTAAGCTAAGAAAGTGAATGTTATCTTACAAGCTAGTATATACCCTGTATTTTTATATAGTAGCCCATCAAGTTATTCTAACAGTACTATAAAATAAATTACTATTATTATCACAATTTTTCAAATGAGGAAATAGAGAAATAAACTTATTTTTTAATTTAATTTTATTTTTTATTGTGAAAATACTGTACAGAGGGGTTACAATTACATGGGCAAGATAATGAGTATATTTCTTATCAAGCGTTGTAGCCTCCTCCTTTGTTCCCCCTTCCCATCCCTTCCCATCTTCCTCCCCCGTACCCCACCCAATCCTCCCTGCACCCCCTGCCCCGCACCAAAATTGTAAAGTTCATTTTCGATATAACGATTTGTACACTCATTGTTGCAATGGGTCCACCTGTATCCCTATTTAAACGATTTGTTTGTCCCCTTCCCCTCCACAAATTATACTGACATCAAATACAGTGAAAGCAGGGGTTATACTGTGGGAGAGGGACATACAAAGCAACAAAGAAATAATCTTATAAATGTGTTAGAAACAATCCCATGAAAAAAAAAACATTTGAATACATATCTTAGGGTTCATTTCCCTAACATCACCTTATCTGACCTTTTCTTCTTGACTTAGACATATACTAGATATTGCAAATAAGGGAAACCATGAGACCTATGTTTCTTTGGGCCTAGCTTACTTCACTCAATATAATTTTTTCCAAGCCTTTCCATTTCGTAACAAATGGGCAATGCCATTCTTTAGAGAAAGAAATTTATATAATCAGTGTAAGTTTACAAAGAAAATATTCTTAATTACTGTGCAGCTTCATGAAAAATGAATCAGACTGTGAGAAGAAAAGATAGAAAATACTACAGATGGGAAAGAAGGACATGAGTTGAAAACCACATAATAATTAGGAGAATAATTTAACCAATGTGATTTAACCAAAATGTTTGCATTGGGAAGTAGTAAGAGATGGACCTAAATAGATAAATCAATATATTTTGGATAGTACAGAACATCAAAATGTGAACAAGAGGAGCTGAACACAGTATGTCTTTGAGTAAATGAATAATTTGATAAAGTAACTTTGGGAAGGTAAATACACAGAATATATCCAATTAACAAGAACAGGTGAAGCTACCTGGCAGCTGAGGCTTCAGACCATTACTTTTGACAATTTCACAATTTCCAAGGCTTAGCTCTATACTGACAAGTATACAGATCTATGTGTCACCAAAATTATAGGATTCATAAGTGAATAATACAAACATGATCAGTCAGTAACTATTTTTCACACCCAACACTATCTCAAGTATGGTATTGTATTATATATTGAAGAACACTGACAAAAGACAGACATGGAACTATCTCCATAGAGTATAGTAGGATAGATATAAGCTGAGTAAAGTGATATGTGTTATAATACTGGGAAACTAGGTGAATAGTGGGAAAAGAAATGAAAGTCCCATGCTGTCTTACCAAGTCAAGGATGATTTTACAAAGAACCAGTATGATTTTACAAAGAACTAATGCATAAACAAAAGTTTATTCAATGAGGAACTACACATTACCATAACTGTTGAAAGGAATAAAGCTTTTAACTGATCAGTTCATATTATTTTATTTATTGATTTAAAAAAAAACTCTTCTCAGATTTTCTCTTCCCATAGACTAACAGACTAAGTGAATTGGCCCTTAAAATCCTATCGACTAAAATTGGTAGGCTAATTTTTCTAATTCACTAATGAGAAAATAAAAAATACACAGTTGAAATAAGAAAAAAATCATGGAAAGTATGTCACTAAACACAGTTTTCTAAGCACTGCAAAAAAATCTTGTTCATGAAGGCTATCTTCCAAACATTACAAACTTTCACTTCAATTTTCATGACCTTATAGGGTTTTAGAGATAAACCACAGATCTCAGGAGCTTCCCAAGTAATAAAGAATAATAGGATAGTCACATACAGCCTGGATTAGAAATACCATGAAGTAAAATATGTCATTTTAAAGTTGAAACTCTAGATCATATTTCTGTGGATTGCTGGATAAATAACACTAAACTAATGATCCTGCAGATAATGTTTATAAACTCATACAATAGAGGAATGTAAATCAATATACAAGATGATCAGGGTTTTGCCCAAAAGAGTATACTATTTGCCTATAACCTGTAAACATCATCCCGCATATATTATCTCTAGATTGCAAATAGAACATATAACACAATAGACAGTGTGTTATACTAGAAAGTGTTTTACGCTTTTGCTGAGAAAGTGGATAGATGTAGAGCTATTGAGAAGTTGAGGGAAGGAATGCATATGAAAGAAATTATTATCCCAACTTTGCAGAATTCTGATATAGTCCAGTTTAAAATTGTCACTAGGTAGTTATAATGTGCTTATTTGCTACATAGACTGAAGCATTACAACCATAGCATTGAGCCAGTAAAGAATCTCAAGTATATTTCCCACTCTAGACTTGAAAATAAAAATAAGAATAGAAACAGTTCTGGTATTTTGTAATGCCCATACCTAACCAATAAGTGAAGAAGCATTTGGGACTTTCCAGCATCAATTTTTTTTCAGTCAAGTCTACATTTTCTTCTAAATTGCCTAAACAAAAGAACAGTTTTCTCACCTGGGTGAATTTCCTTCCTCCCCTTCTCTAATACAGTACTGATTCACATCTACTCAGGTTGGAATATCTAATTCACAGTGTTTATATTGAGTTTGTACTTTTCTGATTTCACTGAGTTTTCTCATATTTTACACTTTGTAGTACTTCTTTAAAGAGTTTGGACTGATGTTATTATCTCCATTCTACAGATGAAGAAAACAATATTCTCTAGTGCCAATGTGACTTCACCAATGTCATGTAATTAAGAGGCAAGTTATAAATGCCACCCAATCTCCTGACTCCCTATGTCATATAATGGCTGGCTGTTGAGAAATAATACTTCTTTTCTCTTATATGATTTTTCTCTAAGTACATTTGTTGGATATATTAATCAAACTGTATTATGTTGTATTTGCGTTTATAACATGATGTTATTGAAATTTTTTGGAACATTGTGCTACAAATCATACTGCAACAAGTATACTCTAGTTCTTATTCAAAATGATACTGCTTAAAAAGAATGCTATGCTAAATGAATCCCCAATATTCACATATTCATAACATAAAGAGCAATATCATAAGTACAACTTCTTATAATAGCAGAATATTTTGCAATGTGCTAACTGAATAAAAAGTTTCAATTTTATTTTATTTAACAACCATGTATTTCCTCATGATAACCTTACCAATACAATTTTAATATCAAAATTCCTAATATCAATTCTGCTACTCTCAGGTAGACTGAAATGGAAATACTGTTTTGAGTAGTTCTTTTTGAGGGGGGCTAAATAAATTTCATATAACATTCTATCTTTCCTTATGTCTTACTCAAGTATTTTAAGCTACATTCTTGAATCATTTCCTATTACTTTGGTGGTCAGAAAAAAAAACCTCTTATTTTTAAAACTCCTTTAAAAAGTTTTGAGCCATAAGGCCATCTCTAGAATTTTTCAGAAAATTATTTCATTTTGTTATAATCACCAAGCATAAAATAATGCACTGAAAAGTTTGTAGATTTTAAGTAACATAATTGCTATAATTCTATGTATCATGATTCATTAAATGTTTGATATGTTTTTATGCTAATCTAATCAGATCATCTTAGAAAAATTCAGGCCCAGAAATTCTTAATGATGTACTTTGAAACAAATGCACTCGGAAATATACAATAATAGATTGGGCATACTTCTTTCCACAATTTGAGTCCCTAATTCCCCACTATATCTTGAGGACATGTGATTTGGATACCCTGAGACATATAAATAAAATAGTCCCATATTCCTTCAACATTGAATTTGAATTTAATTTCTGAAACTGAACACTTACATTAAAGCCCCTCTGCAGTACCACTGAAACAAATACTAATCTTGAGAATCCCAGAAATGTCTGGAGTACAGAATGTAGTATTATTATTATTATTATTATTATTATTATTATTATTATTATTATTATTATTATAAGAAGAAGAAGAAGAAGAAGGAGGAGGAGGAGGAGGAGGAGGAGGAGGAGGAGGAGGAGGAGGAGGAGGAGGAGGAGAAGGAGAAGGAGAAGAAGAAGAAGAAGAAGAAGAAGAAGAAGAAGAAGAAGAAGAAGAAGAAGAAGAAGGAGGAGGAGGAGGAGGAGGAGGAGGAGGAGGAGGAGCTGAGGAGGGGGATCAGGAAAAGGAGGAGGTATAAGAATTATAAAAACAATAGTTTCTTTGGCTGACAAAATATTTTTTACCTTTTGTTATATATCTGAGTTTTTATTAGTTTGGTTTTGATAATTTTCTTTTTGATCAAATGCCCATATATTTAATTACTATTCTAGTGCAGTTGAAGTTATTTTAAAATTTGATTGGGACATATGGTGCTCTTATATGAGAGAAATATAGACACAGTTCATGGTCGATTTTAAAAAGTCAAGAGATTCCTCTCAGATACATTTGGTAAGCAACTATAAAACAAAATATAAGTTTGAACTACAGTGGGTAGAGGAAAATGGAAGAGGAGAAGCTGGGGGCTAAACAAGCTCTTGCATAGAAAACAGTTTTAGTGTTACAGTGAAGACCAAGGCTGGAGAGTCACACCAAGTGTGCCATCATAATAGAGAGTTTGGCCAGAAAGGAAAAATTCAGGTAGCTTAGTTAAGGAGAAAGATTTGAGCACTCACTGGTGTCCATGGCAGCATCAGCTGTCATATCAGCAGAGAGAACCTGGGACAAAGGTGCCAGAGACATTGTGGGAGTGAATTCTGCTAATGGCCAGTAAGAACTGACAAGGAACAGAAATCTTCATCCTGCTGACCACAGACAGTCCAGACTACGGACAGCCCAGAAAACAAGGGAAAGGAGTGAGTATACCACAAGACATCCTCAATCCTTTTCACAGAGCAGTGGTTGACAGTAGGAGCCATGCAACAGGTCAAAGAAACCTGACCTGAGGGGTTCAGCTCCATCCAGAGGAAAGTTGCCCTTCCCAAGCAGAGGGAGTTCCAGCCATAGAGGAGTGATTTTCTTCACTGGATAAACACTGCAGAATAGGCAACGGACCTTGCTGCACGAGGGTAAAAGAAAAACAATTGGAAAGTCAAAACATAAATCCTGAGAATGGCTCCAGGCTGGAC
This sequence comes from Dipodomys merriami, assembly GCF_024711535.1. Classification (NCBI taxonomy): domain Eukaryota; kingdom Metazoa; phylum Chordata; class Mammalia; order Rodentia; family Heteromyidae; genus Dipodomys; species Dipodomys merriami. Next base: position 32,437,657 of record NW_027204492.1, on the reverse strand, counting down.
TGTGTGAGTGTCTCAGGAGCTAGCTCCTCAAGGAAAAGTTACTGATCGCTGACAGGCCTCAACCCTACACACAACTTAGATACATCACAGCAACTTCAAGCTAAAGGAAACATCCATCTCCCTCTTTTGTGATACTCAAAGCAGATCTCTCTCCCACTGAACTAGCCTGAGAGGAGCATCATAAAGACCCTGGAAAGGCAGAACTTTGTTCTGCTTACTCAAATAAACTGATTTAAGAAACCAGTCAAGCCACAAGAAAACCAAACACCACAAGCACACCAGGGACTCCACCAAGAGACTGGTTACACAGGGAAGACACAAGATCCCCCTCCAAAAAAAATCTTTTTTCTACCTAAATATTTTTTTTAATTCTTAAAAATTGTTTTGTTTTTCATCATTTTTATTTTAGTTTTTTAAACTATTTTTTACTCTTTTCCCTTTCAGTCTTTTTTTTGCTTTACTTAATTGCTGTTCTGTTCATCCCCAGATATATACCTGTCTTCAATTGTTAGACCTCATCCTTCATTGTGTGCATACTTTATTCAGATTTTGATTGCTCAACTCACAAACTCTCAGCCTTAACTCCTTTAATTTAGTATTATTTCTTTATATTTATATAATTTTAAGTGCTTTATTTTTAAATTTTTTATTTTTCAATTTTCTTTTTTCTTTATCTCTCTTATCCTTTTCTTCTATCCTTTTCCACTATCTGAATATATGTCTTCCCTCTCTCTCTTTCTCTCCATGCATTCCTCTAATCTTATTTCCTCCTCACAATGCTCACTAAACCTATTAATTTCTGGTCTGCCGACTCCTTATTTGATTTTCTTAGTCCTACTTGTTTGTTGTTGAACTAGATTGCATCTGTACTAATTTTGACTGCATCAAAAATCTGTGCAACTACTGAGCTCTGGTTGATGCTTGCCTTAAAATAGTATTCTAGCATGAAATTGGGTTTGCTTTCATATCCAAATCGGCAGAACAAGCCAGAGAAACACAAGAAAAATGGCAGGTCAAGGTATATCAACTCCTACTCAGGATAACCAGACAACAGAGCAGATGATGAATAATCAAGAGAAGAGTTGCCAAAATGTTCTACAAACACTACCGGTATACATGCTGAATGAAAACATTGAAAGCCTGCAAAGGTGTGAGCATAATAGAAAAATGTGTGAGTGTGATGAGACTAACCAAATTCCTGTGTTAGGAATTTGGTGAACATAAGGAGGCTAATCAAAGATTAATTGAAGAATTGGATGAGCAGGATGAAAATAAACAAAGATTAATAGAGGCACTCATGGAATCCACAAACAGAAAACTAGAGGAATCTATGGAGGCCACAAAGGGAATGCTGAATGAAACCCAACATAAGAAAAGGGAGTCCAATGAAACTATAGCCAATCAACTAAGGGATTTGAGAATGAACACTGAAAACCAGATTAAGTAGATAAAGGAGTTCAAACAAGATCTAAAACAAAGTTCCAATGAAGAATTTGAAGCCATAATATCTGACCAATTAGAGGGAAAGTAAATAAGAAACAAAGTAGAAAGTCTTGACAGTAAAAATCGTCCAGAACCCGGAAACAAAACAAATCAAAGAAAGGTTGGACAAATGGGAATGCATAAAGTTACAGAGCTTCTGCAGGGCAAATGACATAGCTAGCAAGATCAATAGAAAGCCCACCGATTGGGAGAAGATCTTTACTAGCCATAAAACGGACAAGGGTCTCATATCTAAAATATACTTGGAACTCAAAAAATTAAACCCCCCAACAACAAATCCTCAAAGAAACAACTGCCCAATAAATAAGTGGGCGAAAGACTTAAAGAGAAGCTTCTCTGAAGAAGAAAGAAGGATGGCCAATAGACACATGAAGAAATGTTCAACATCCCTAGCCATAAAAGAAATGCAAATCAAAACAACATTGAGATATCACCTCACTCCAGTTAGAACGGCAAAATCAAGAACTCTAACAACAACAGATGCTGGAGGGGATGTGGACAGAAAGGAACTTTACTTCATTGTTGGTGTGAATGTAAACTTGTTCAACCACTTTGGAAAGCAGTATGGAGGTTCCTCAAAAGACTTCACATAGAGCTCCCCTATGACCCAGCAATCCCACTTTTGGGCATTTACCCAAATGTTTACAAACAAGACCACACTAAAGCTACCAGCACAACTATGTTTATTGCAGCATTATTTACCATAGCTAAGATATGGAACCAACCCAGATGCCCCTCAGTAGATGAATGGATCAAGAAAATGTGGTATATATACACAATGGAATTCTATGCCTCCATCAGAAAGAATGACATTGCCCCATTTGTTAGGAAATGGAAAAACTTGGGAAAAAAATTATATTAAGTGAAGTAAGCCAGGCCCAAAGAAACATAGGTCCCATGGTTTCCCTTATTTGTAATATCCAGTAGATGTATGAGTCAAGCGCAAAAGGTCAGATAATGTGATGTCAGGAAAACGAACCCTTAGATATGTATTTTAATGTTTTTTTTCTTTCATGCATGTGTTTCTAACGCATTTATAAGATTATCTCTTTGTTGCTTTGTATGTCCCTCCCCCACAGTATAACCCCTGCTTTCACTATATTTGATGTCAGTATAACTTGTGGAGGAGATGGGGAAAAACCAGTTGTTTAAGGATACAGGTGGACCCGTTGCAACAATGAGAAGTACAAGTTGTCATGTCCTAAACGAACTTTACAACGTCGGTGCGGGGGGGGGGGGGGGGGGGAAGGAGAAGGATTGGTATGGGGGGGAGGGGGGAGGCTGGGAAGGGATGTGAAGGGTAAACTAAGGAGGAGGCTGCAATGCTTGGTAAGAAATGTACGCATTATCCTGACCATGTAATTGTAACTCCTCTGTACAGTATGTTCACAAATAAAATTAAAAAAAAAAATCTCACTGACTTTCCTGCCTGGGCTGGCTTTGAACCATGATCCTAAGATCTCAGCCTCCTGAGTAGCTAAGATTACAGGCATGAGCCACCGGCACCCGGCTGAAATATTTCTCTATTTTTATGATGGAACAAAACTGGTATATGTACCACAATTTCTCTTAACTATTCACTCATCACTAGTAATATTGTTTGCTTTTGAGCCTTATGTGTATGTGTGTGTTTTCTGAGACAAATATAGGAAAGTTTTTTCATTGAAAAAAAAAATCATCCGGAAGATCTAATCTCTGGGATTGAAGATAGCTTAGACATTACAGAGATAGAACAGACAAATATTCAAGATAAATCCAAGAAATAGGATAGATTAATTCAACATTTAGTAGACACCATCAGAAGGCTTAATTAAAGGCTAATGGGTGAAGAGGAGGGCCTAGAGACAGAAGTTAAAGGTCTAGGAAATTTATTTAAGAGATTCATAGCAGAGAACTTCCCAAACACGCAAAAAGATAACCACAGTCAGTTACAAGAATCCTTAAGGACCCCAAATAGACCAAACCAGACCAGACCATGACATCCCACCCTCACATTTTAATCCACACTATCAATTGAGACAAAGAAAAGGATCCTTAAAGCTTTCAGGGAGAAAAGATCCATCACCTTTAAAGAGAAATGAATCAGAATAACTTCAGATTTCTCAGCAGAGACAATGAAAGCAAGAAGAGCCTGGAATGGTGTATGCCATGCCCTAAAGACAAACAACTATGAAAATACTGAAATAAGGATACAGGTTGACCCAATTTATCAATGAGATGTACAAGACACTATGTTGAAAACCAACTTTACAACTTGCCGGGGCGAGGGGGTGGGGGAGGCGGTGGAAGAATCGGTGAAGTGGGGAGGAGAGGGATGGTAAGGGAAAAACTAAGGAGTTGTTAACAATGCTCAATAGGTAATATACTCATTTCCTTATTCATGTAACTGTAACCCCTCTGTACAGTATCTTTATAATTAAAAATATGTTTAATTAAAAATGTAAACTATGCAATAACTTTCTCAGCTAGAGGCCATACAATAGTTGGAAGTTTATATGTTTTCTCACTGTTTCATATGTTTTTGCATCTATTTACCTAAAAGAGACTGCCCTACTCTCCCATCTGTTGGGAAAGTTTATTCAAAAGTGAAATAGGTATTTATGTCCAAAGTAAGTTGATCACTACTTGATTTGTTGTAATAAATGTTTTACTATTAACAACCTCCAAATAGAGCTTATGTAAAAAAATGTGGCTTTAGTAATTATCTTTCAGTGTTTGAGATTGACAAGAAGAAGATCACAAGTCAAGAACTAGCCTCTGGTTCATCTTCCATCCAAAGAAATATGCCTATAAGGAGGCTTATCTTAGTCAAATCAATCTTCACTTCCTGAGCTCAACAAGAAATTTATTCAATTCCTTACTCATGTAACTGTAACCCCTATGTACAGCATCTTTACAATAAATAAAAATTTATGAAACCAGTTCCCATAAGGTGTTGGCAACTAGTAAATCTAAAATTCAAAGTTTTGAAATAATCAATGGTTAGTGCTATGGTTAGGTTTATGGTGAGGGCTAGTGTGAGGGTGAGGTCTAACATATTTAGTGATGTAATTTAGCTCTAGTGGGATATGGTTTTATGTTTCTCAGTAATTCTAGTGAGTAGTTACATTATTGCTAGCTAAGCCAGTATCTAGGAATGATACCATGAATATTCATGCCCATCTGGGTGCCCAACCATCATGACATGAAGAATGCCGACCAAGATTATTTTGCTCAGCACTAGACATCTAGATATAGATATAGAGATAGAGATAGAGATAGAGAAATAGATATAGAGATACAGATATGGGCATAGGTATCTATATACAGGTATAGGTATAAATAGACAAATATAGATATAGATATGGATACATATAGATGACAGAGGCATAACATAAGTCAGTGAACAAAAGGTTCTCTTTCACCTTATAACTTGATAGAAATTTTCCAAATTTGAAAAGAATTTTAAATTTAGAGTGAAAAAAGAACTTAGTCAGTTTAAGGAAATTTCTTGGAGCAGCCCTCCTAAAGATGAGAAATGTCTAAATGAAAGGTAGCATGATAGTAACACATTGAACAGCATTAAAAGAAATTTAGAAAGAATTATTTTCATTATTTGAAATAATCAGAAATGACATTTGTGATTATCCTTCCAACAAAAGAAATTTGTCTAAATTCCCTCAAGAATCTGAAATAAAAACAAAACGATGCTGGTGTTGGGGTTTGTAGTCAGGGCTTCACATTTACCAGGAAGACTTTATACCACTTGAACCACTTTTCCAGCCTTTTTGTATTATTTTTCAGATAGGATCTCACTTTATGTCTGGATTTGCCTGTGCAGTGATCTACTTATTTGTGTTTTTCTTTATGGCTAGAATAACAAGCATGAACCTCAATGCCCAGCGATAGATTGAGAAGGAGTCTCATGAATTTTATGCCTGAATCAAAACTTGATCTTCACCTTCCAAGCAGAATTACAGGCTTGAGCTACCACTCCTCTCTTCATATGGAGTTTTAAGATATCCATCTACATCAACTAAAAAGGAAATAATTTTAAGTCTATAATCACAGATATCAAATTCTTATGTGTCCTAAAAGATCCTAGTGAAAAAATTATCCCAGAAGATAACTTTGATTATACCTTTGTCAATATCTAAAGGAGGAAATATTTGCAAATAAAATTATTCATAGTAAGACTCTTGAATTTTAGGTAGAAAAGTTTGTTTCAGGTTCCATGCACTCATATACCAAGACTTACAGACTATATTTTAATGTTTGAAGAAATTACAGTAAAACAAATTTTGTTATTCAGCTCTATGATACTCAAGAAAAGGACTACATATTATGTATCATTGGAAGTTCTATCATGGATGAAATTTTCTTCTAGGATGGAAGGGCTTTCTTCCTGTATATCCTAGAGCTAAGTAACAGTATTAGTAAACTAAGTTAAAAAAGACCTTTTTCACTGTGATACTTTTTTGTTGTTTCTTTATTTGATGCAATTCAAAAGACAAGCTATTTAGCATACTCAAAATACTGTTAAAATACCATTAGCATTTTGAATGTCTTTAAAAATTTCATGCAGTCTGATGGCATGTGTATGGGATGATAACGAAGTAAAGGAATGAATAATGTCTTTATATTCGTAGGTGGTATTTCTCCTGTGACAACAACAGGTGTGAAGATAGTCAAAGAATCATTTTATTCAAGAGGGCAGAAGATCTTGATGTAGCATTTCAGAAACAAAATTATAACTGGATTTTCTCCAATGTTGTGTCAGGTACGAGATATATAGTATGACAGCTTAGTTGACAATGGTCAATTTTTTATTTTGTAAGAAGAATTCTCATTGATTGTAAGAGTAAACTTTATATATTATGCCAGTTACAAAACAGGGAATGGGTAGGATTGAAAACTTTAATACTTGAGTTTACACAAACTACAATTTCCTTACCCATTCATGCATGGACAAGGATTTAAATTGTTTCCACATATTAGATATTGTGAATAATATTATAGTGAGCATGGGAACATAGTTATCTGGACTACGCTATTTTTATTTCATCCAGAATATACAGCCAGAAATGAGGTTGCTGGATCAGAATGGTAGTTCTATTTTTAATTTTTTGGAAAACATCAATACAGTTTTCAATTATGATTGTAACAATTTAAATTCCTAGTAAGTGCACAAAGGTTCCCTACTCCCCAAAACCTTGCCACCACTTGTTCTATCTTAACTTTTTTATAGCCAATAACTATTGTAACAGGTATGCTGTCATGTCAATTTGTGATTTAGATTTTCATTTTCCTCAAGATTAGTCAAATTGAGCATTTATTCATATAAGTATTGGGTATTTTCATGTATTTTTAAGAAATATTTGAGCCTTAAAAAAGAGGAAATATTACCTTGTGGCAAGATAGATGAAATGTACCTGGGACACATTATGGTAAGTGAAATAAGCTATGCACTGGATGAAGAACAAATAGAAATATATATACAACAATTTTTAGTGGTAAGTGAAATTGACAGATTTCAAAAGATATAAACATACATTTATATAAAATTAACAAATCTAGAGATATAACAGCATGAAGACTACTAGTGTTAATAATACTATATTGCATGTTAGAACTTCCTTGATAAAGTAAATTTCAGATTTCTTGTCAATAAATAAAATTCACCTACATAAACAAAAGAATATTTAAATTTATTCCACTCTAGTAATCACTACATTCATTTATATGTATATATATACATATGTCAATATATATCATGTTATGTACCATTTCAAAAGCTACCATTTTAAATATTTTAACTTTCAAGGTAAATTTAAAGTGTCATATTCAAAATAAATGAATCTGAAAAGAAGGGAAGATAATTTAATATTTCTTGCTATGGAATCAGTGTAGCTGTTTTACCAGTTTAACTTTTAGAAAACAAAGTCTAAAGGAAATGGTAAGATTCAACCAACTAGATGATATAAAGGAAAATTCCCTTACTCTGACATCATAGCATACAAATACAAATACACTGTCAAACCTAAAGGTTTTAAGACAAGAAAATGTTATAAAAAGATACCTTAAGAAATAAGTGCAATCATCTTTTTTAGGCAAAAGTGCTATTTCTTAAACAATTATGGGTAATTTTTTAAATGAGAGAAAAGAATATGAACAAATGCCTGCAACCATTTTACTTACATGGGATGGCATATGCTGCTCTTCTCCCATTTCCTGTCATTTTTTCCTGTCATTTTTTTTATTCTACTGGTTAAATGTTACAATAATAGAAAGTATCTTCTCACCAAATCTTGTTTTAATGACACTATAGGATATAGAAATGGATATCATGATTATTTGCAGGGCTTTGTGCTTCAAGGAATTATTTAGTTCTGATTACACAATCTTGATGACTATACTTTTTCATCATGCAATGGAGAATTTATTATATCCTATTTATCCATTGTGATAGAATATTTGCTGATCCAATTTGCAAATACTGCATGTGACAGTGAATTTCCTTTTCACTTTGTCTTTCTTTCCTGTTTTATAACCTACTGTCTACCACTCCTTTTTAAATACATTTTTATTGTGAAAATAGTGTACAGAGGGGGTACATTACATGAGCAAGGTATCCCTCCCACCTCCTCAAGTATACCCCCCAACCCCCCATCCCCGCCTAAATTGTAAAGTTCGTTTTTCAACATAATGTCTTATACATCTCATTGTTGCAATGGGTCAATCTGTATCCCTATTTACACATTTTATTGTTTCCCTTCCCCTCCCCAAATTATACCAACATCAAATACACTGACTGAATACAGAGGTTATACCATGGGGAGGGACACACAAAGCAACAAAAAAAAATCACATGGTACCTTATAAATATGTTAGAAACAATAGTAAATAAGAAAAAAAACCATTTGTTTCCCTATCTTGGGGTTCATTTCACTTAACATCATCTTATCTGATCTTTTCTGCTTGTCTCAGACATATACTTGTTATATTGCAAATAAGGGAAACCATGGGACCTATGTTTCTTTGGGCTTGGCTTACTTCACTTAATATAATTTTTTCCAAGTCTTTCCATTTCCTAACAAATGGGGCAATGCCATTCTTTCTGATGGAGGCATAGAATTCCATTGTGTATATATACACCACATTTTCTTGATCCATTTGTCTACTGAGGGGCATCTGGGTTGGTTCCATATCTTAGCTATGGTGAACAAAAGCTGCAATAAACAGTTGACCTGGAACAGTCAAAGAGAAAGACGGGAATTGTGTGAGCAGACTGAGAACAGTCAAAGAGAAACAGGAATTTCATGAGCAGGCTGAGAACAGTCAAAGAGAAATACAGGAATTGCATGAGCATTAGGAAGCTAATCAAAGAGGAATATAGGAATTGCGTGAGTGGGATGATAATAGACAAAGATCAATACAGTCATTCATAGAATCCATAAACAGACAGCTGAAGGAATCCAGGAAGACCACAAAGGGAATGCTGAATGGAGCCCGTCAGAAGGAAATGGAGTCCAAGGAAACCATAACCAATCAACTAAGTGATTTGAGAATAAACACTGAACACCAAATTAAGGAAGTAAAGAAGTTCATACAAGATCTAAAACAAAACTCCAACAAAGAATTTGAAGCCATCAAAGCCGACCAATTAGAAGGAAAGAAAATAAAAAACAAAGTAGAAAGTCTTGACAGTAGGTTAGACCATGCATAAGATCGAATATCGGGGATTGAAGACAGCCTAGATATTGTAGAGCAAGAACATACAACTATCCAAGACAAATCCAAGAAATATGATAGATCTATTCAACATTTGGAAGGCCTAATCTGAGGATAATAAATGATTTTTTTACACTAGCTTTATTCAATCTGGAGACTTTAATCAATAGTAAGCAATGAGTGAAAGTAAGTAACTTTAAATAATACATGAGAGGCCTGAAAATTCCATAAGATATTAAAAAGACATTATTCTCTGGGGGATGGTGGCTCATGCCTGTAATCCTAGCCACTCAAGAGGCTGAGATCTGAGGATCAAAGTTCAAAACCAGTCCAGGCAGGAAAGCCCTTGCTACTCCAATCTCCAATAAACTACCAAAAAGCCAAAAGTAGAGTTATGACTCTAAGAGTGCTAGTCTTCAGCAAAAAAGTATCAGATACAGGGCTTAGAATGTGGCTTAATGGTAGAGTGCCTGCCTAGCATGTGTGAAGCCCTGGGTTAGATTCCTCAGTACCACAGAAACAGAAAAAGCTGGAAGTGGCACTGTGGCTCAAGTGGTAGAATGCTAGCCTTGAGCAAAAGAAGCTCAGGGATATTGCCAAGGCTCTGAGTTCAAGCCCCAGGACAGGCAAAAAAATCAGATACAGTGCCTAGGCCTTGAGTTCAAGCCCCCGTTTCAGCACAAAATATAAAGGACAATATCAGTTTGTGCATATATGTGTATAAACCTGTATGTATTTTCATATACGTTTATAATTAAGACCTAACTTCCACTTGTGAGAAAAATAATGTGCCCTTTTTCTCTCTGAGCCTGACTTACTTGAAAAGGACCCCCAATGCAGGGACAGCTCTGAACAACTAATGAACAGTTTAACAAAATAAATAGAAGCTAAAACATGTTTTGTAGGTCATAAATTATACAGACCTCTAGGTACTCACAAATTCTTAGGAGGGGATCCAAAGGCACAATAGCTGTGTGCATTTGACTATACAAAAAATATTTATTGAAATGAAATCCAGTAAGTGGAAACAAGAGGTTTCCTTTTCTTTGTTACTGGTTTTTTTTCTTGTATGTTCATTTATTTGTCTTTGGGAGAGCAAGAGGGCACGTGGTAGGACAAAAGGGGAACAAAGGCAGTAGTGGTACTCAGTAGACCCTGTTCAAAATGAACTATACAACTGGTGGATGGGGGCAGAAAGGAAAAAAAAACTGAGCATGAGAGAATGGGTGACACTGTCAACAAAAGAAATATACTCTTTACCTTGACTTAGGTAACTGCAACACCCTCTGAATATCAACTTTACAACTAAATGGAAAAAAATAAACCTTATGGAACTCTTAAAAACATGTTTTGTTGGTGGGGAGAGAAGTCAAAGAACAGGAGCAGATAAGTGAATGAGGGCTAATGCAGTCACTGCATCCAATGTAAATTATATAATTGAGGGTATGGATGAGTTTAGAAAAGACAAAGGAAAACACTGGAAAGGGTGATAGTGATCAAAATGGGTTGACTTCTTAATATCACTATTGACTTGAAAGCCCTTGATACAATTACTTGAAATAAAAATTAGAACATTATCTTTTTTCCTTCTGCCTTATTTCTAACTATGGGGCACATTTTTTAACAATGCCCATCACATGCAAATCTTGGGCACACTGTTTTCTAACTGTTCAAAAATATTTTCTAATAAATCATTTGGACCAATAAAGTAGGTATGAGAAAGATTACTAGGATTCAATTCTCCACAACTCTAATTGTCTAGGAGTTTAGAACTGGTTAAAGATCTTATTCAATAGTTTATAAACTTGTTAATTTATTTATGTCTTTTTTTGTCATGGGGCTTGAATTCAGAGCCTGTGCACTGCTCCTGAGCTCTTTTATTCAAGGCTAGTGCTCTCATATTTTGAACCACAGCACCACTTCAAGTTTTTGTGGTGTTTAACTGGAGATAAGAATATCATGGGCCTTTCTTCCCAGGCTGGCTTTGAACTATGATCCTCAGATCTCAGCTTCCTGAGTAGTTTGATTACAAGTGTGAGCCACCAGCACTGTGCTATTTATGTGTTTAGTGTAAACAACCTTTCATATTTACTTCTCCTTCAAACAAGTTAAGTTTGGAAGCTGAACACAGGTTTGTCTGATTGACAATCATCAAATCTTTCTCTTTTCCCCTCTACCTTCTGGAGGACCTCTAGCCATATTGTTATATGGAATCCTGACTATTTTGAACACTTCATAAACACCTAGACCCAACTGCTCTCCAACTGTAAGAAACACTGCAGCTATGGCTGCTGCTGACATAGAAATCTTCTGCTTTAGGAATATTTGATCCAGTCAAACTGCTCTAAGTCTATAGCAGCTTCTGAAAACTTCAATTCAGCCATGATCTCCACATGAGTCTGTCTGCAGGTGCTCTAGAAACTCCCACCACTGACTGTTGGAAACTATGTAATAGGTAATAGCAGTTCTCATCTAGGTCGCAGACAAGGAATGAATACCTCCCCTACTGACTCTACAAAAAGCTTGTAGTTGACAAAAAAGTTATACCTATGCTAGGATTAGAGTTGTTGTTTATGAAAGCTCTGACTAGTGGAAATGGAAACTGTGTGACTGGTGGAATTACAATGTTGAACAAGCTAAATTCTTTCCCTGACTATGTAAGCAGACTGCTACTCCTTGGTAGTTACTTTGCAAGTCTTTTGCACTATTCCCACTACCGGTGTTGCAATATTAGTCCAAAATGAATGCTTCTCTTGAATCATCTTTGCCTACTTTAAAGTGTTTATCCTGGGTAGACAAGCTTGTTTCATGAAGAACACAGAGAAACCCAAGGCTTCCAGTACTGGTAGCAGTGATAGCTCAATGCCCAAGCTTCAGCTTTCATCATTTTCTCCAAAACATTGAATTTCAGACTGCAGATAAAAAAAAGTAAAAGAACTACAGAGAAAAAATTTTACTAGGCTTAGCATAAAAAAATCTTCCTTGGATAATAGATCAAAACAGAATTCTTTATTAATTAGTAGAGTAGTAGATAATATTAATTCACTAATGTCTGGTTCTTCTGTATTGCTGGATACACAGAGGATATGTTTCCAAGCTCATTAAAAATGAAGCGTGGTCATTTAGAGAGTTCAGACCAAAGAACTATAAATGGAAGTGATTTGTCAGTTTTCATTTAAAGGCTGGTTCATCACTGTCATTTCACTTCCCTTTTCCACAATCATAGAAGCTTATGAAAATATAGGTGCCATAACATTGCCTTTCACCTTCATGAAACCTGCCTTGCAGAATGCTCTAGACCAATAGTGGATTTTATGGGAATAAAAGTCAAATAATTGCCAAGTTTGATGAGATTTTGGATTGAATGGCTACCACAGCATTAACAGGCCAACCTAACTCATAAAGAGAACAGAGTAAAAACACATGAACACAAATTTGCCCAGATGCTGATCAAGAGGATCCCATAAGTACTTATATTATGTGAAAGAATGGTAATTATGCCAATGACTTCTGCCTAAAGTAGTATTTCTTTGAAAGAATGTTTCTTAGCAAGGATGTTAGAGCACCATTTCCCACTGAGTTCATCTATTGCTAATGATGGTGAACCTCTTTTGGCTATTATTGTCTCCACTTTGATAAATTGTTTGCTTAAACCATGGCTTATTTTTGGTAATGACTTTATTGATATAGAATGGACATATTGTAAACTTTATCCATCTACAGTTTGTGACTCAATGGTTTTTGCTATAATTAAGGTTGTGAATCCATCACATCAACTAACATTAGAATAGTTTAATCATCTCAAAAATCCTTGTATTTCTTAGCTATCATCCCAATATATTACAAGACCCCAGCCCTAAGCAATCACTAATCAATTTATATCCCCATATCTTGGTCTATTGTTAATACTAAATATACTTGAGACCTTACAGTATGTTGTCATACACAATTACCTAACTTCATTTACTCTAACTTTTCTCTTAACAGTTCTTAGAATTAAACTCAACATAACCTGATACTGTCTATATTCAATGAAGTAGAACCTGCAAGGAATGCTTTCCTTTCTATGGGTGAATAATAATCCTTTTTAATGAATGTACATTTAATTTACACACATCATTTGCTGGATAGATACCTGGATTGTTTTCACTTTGGCACAACTGTGAAAAGTGTTGTCATGAATATTCAGGTACACCATTTATTATAGATTTAATGTTTACAATTCTCTTGTACCTGCAGGGCGTCAATTATCTATTTTTACCTTATTGCAGACCTTTCAAACTATTTCAAAAGCAGCCATATCATCTTACATCCCTAACAATAATGAAAAAAGGCTCCACTTTTTCAAAAGTATTGCAAATTTTATTTATATTTCCTTAATAACTAATATTTCACACATTGGCATGTGTTTGTTGGCTATTCATATATTGTTATGAGTTATTTATACTAGATAGAAATTCTTTACAAGATATCCAAGTTGCAAAAACTTTCTCCCATTCTGGAAGAAACACAAATGTTTCTAAATTTGATGAAGTTCAGTTGACCTACTTATTCATGTGTCACTTTCCAATAGATTTTGAAATTAAGTGACTCTGTTCTTCTAGCTCAATATTGTTGGCACAGTTCTGTGCCTTTTCACTCTTATAAACATTGTACAAAAAAAAAACCTGAATTTATATAAAATGTTCTTTGAGTTTCTGTGGTAAGTTACAGTGATTTGCGAACCATTTGAAAGAACGCTACCATCTTAGCAATAATAAATCTTCTGATGCATGACCAATGTTTAGTAGTAAAGACAAAAATGTACATCCTAAGCCAAGCAGTACTATCTATAATCCTAACCAGTCAGGAGGCTGAGAACCAGACTATCAAGTTTTGAAGCCAGCCCTGGCAGAAAAGCTTGAGAGATTCTATTTCCAATTATTCATCAAATAGCTTGGGTAAAACCATGGCTCAAGTGGTCAAGCATCAGCTAAGAAAGCTCAAGGACTTTACTTCAAGCTGTGATATTAACAACAACAAAAAAGATAGTGTAAATCCTGGTCTTAGTTCTATCTTTATTAAGAAAGCATTCAGGTTTACATTATAGGTTCTTCATAAGTGCACTTTTTGTGTTTGAGAAAATAATTCTTTTCATACTTTGATAAGTAGGGTTAAGTTTTATGAAATAATTTTAATTCATCTGTTGAAATGATCATCTCTTTTGGGGATTTTCCTTTGTTTTGGTGATGCTATAACCGAGTACCACTGAACAGCAATTCACTGATTGCTATAGGAGTCTAGGAAGTCCAAGAATAAAGGGATGTCATATAGTAAGAGATATTGGCTACATCATCCTAAGACCAAAGGTCAAAAAGAAGCTGGAAATCAGTGTCTCATACCTGTAATCTTCTCAATTCATGAGACTGATTTGAGGATTGCAGTTCTAAGCCAACCTGAGGAAAGTTTGTAAGATTCCTGTCTCCCTTTAGTCACCAAAAAGCCAGAAGTGGAGCTGTGGCTCAAGTGTTAGAGTGCTAGCTTTGAACATAAAAGCACTGAGACAGTGCCCAGAACCTAAGTTCAAGCCCCGAGACCCACACACATATAAGAGAAAAACAGGGCAACAGAAAGAAAATGAGGCAGAACACAACTTTTATATTTTTACAATAATCATGTTTTATAACTTTATGCAGTGTGTTTCACATCCTTTATTTAATTCCAATTATACTATTTGTTATTTCCTTTCTTCTACTGGCTTTAAGTTTAATTTTGCTATTGTCTCTCTATTACCTTAATATCTATATTTTTAATTTTTTTCTTTTGTGCTGATCCTGAGGCTTGAACTCAAGTCCTGGGGGCTAGCCCTGAGGTTTTTGTTTGGTTTGGTTTGGTTTGGTATGGTTTTGCTCAAGACTAATACTCTACCAGTTGGGCTACAGCTCCACTTCTGGCTTTTTGGTGGTTAATTGGAGATAAGATTCTTATGCACTTTCTTACCCAGGCTGGCTTTGAAGTGTGATCTTTAGCTCTCAGCCTCTGTAGTAGCTAGGATTATACACATGAAACACTGAAGCCTGGTCTAATTTTTAATATAGTCATACAAAAATATAAATAACTCTTTAGCTGTAACTATATGTCTATATTAATATATGAATGTATATATAATGATATGAGTAATTATATGTATACATAAATGTATGTGTATATATAAATACATAGAAATATATACATATTTGGAAAGCTGAATCAAATGTCCTCCTAGGGAAATTAATTAGATTTTGAAATCCCTGGGATCAAATAAAAACCAACTTGAAATTAACTAGAAATGATTAATAAATTAGCTAGAATTTCTTAGTTATTACATTCTTTCAAATATACAGAGAATGTAACTATTCTATGTACATTCTAGCATATTTATAATAGTGAATATTCTAACATATTCAGGCTGTAGTTCTAAAATTATTTTTATATATTTTTATTGTGAAAATACCATACAGAGGGGTTACAATTACATGAGCAAGGTAATCAGTACATTTCTTATCAAGCATTGTTGCCTCCTACTTTGTTTCCCCGACCATCCCTGCCCTCCCACCTGCCCCCTCACCCCCTCTCACCCCCTAACCCCACCTCCCCGTCAAAGTTGTAAAGTTCCTTTTTTGACATAACATCTTGTACATCTCATTGTTGCAATGGGTCCACCTGTATCCCTATTAAAACAATTTATTTTTTCCCTTCCCCTCCACAAATTATACCAACATCAAATACAGTGAAAACAGATATTATACCGTGGGGGAGGGACATACAAAGCAACAAAGAAAGAAAAACTATTTGAGTCCTTATGTTTGGGTTCATTTCGCCTACTTCACTTAATATAATTTTTTCCAAGTCTTTCCATTTCCTAACAAATGGGGCAATGTCATTCTTTCTGATGGAGGCATAGAATTCCATTGTGTATATATATCACATTTTCTTGATCCATTCATCTACTGAGGGTCATCTGGGTTGGTTCCATATCTTAGCTATGATAAATACTGCTGCAATAAAGATAGTTGTGCTGGTAGCTTTAGTAAGGTCTTGTTTGTGATCTTTTAGGTAAATGGCCAAAAGTAGGATTGCTGGGACATAGGGGAACTCTATGTGGAGCTTTTTGAGGAACCTCCAGACTACTTTTCAAAGTGGTTGAACAAGTTTACACTCCCACCAACAATGCAGTAGGGTTCCCTCTGTCCACATCCTTTCCAGCATCTGTTGTTTGTACAGTTCTTGATTATAGCCATTCTAACTGGGATGAAGTGGTATTTCAGTGTTGCTTTGATTTACATTTCTTTTATGTCTAGGGACGTTGAGCATTTCTTCATGTGTCTATTAGCCATCCTTCTTTCCTCTTCAGAGAGAATTCTTATTTAAAGGAAGAAAATCTCACCCTCATCCAGAAAAAGGAAATCACACAGAAATAATTTTAAAAGCTCACAAATTAAATATATAGGTTCATTACTTGAAGAAAGCTACCTGAAGCTAATAAATAATTTTTAGCTAGTAGAGGAACATGCCAGAAGTTACCAGACAAAATACATGATGCCATGCATCATTTGAATTTCAGATTAAGAAAAAGAAATTTAAATTCTGGATGTGTCGCTCAACAGTAGAGTGCCTGACTAATAAATGTGAAGCCCTGAATTCAAATTCCAGTATTGCTTTTAAAAATGATAATGATAATTAAAATAATAATTATGTATACTTTGTCAAATTTTGTACATATACCAAAATTTTATTTATTATGAAATTTAAACTCAGCTGATCATCTTGTGTTCCCTTTGATAAATCCAATCTTATTTTATGGCTTCTTTTTTAGTAAATATACTCCATATGTGCAAATTGCTAAATCATTAAACCAATTATACTATGCAGAATACTTTCCCCACAACATATCATACCTAATGCACACTTCCTAATTATAATAGCTTCTATCAATAAAGAGAAATTCATTTATGGGATAATTATAACAGACCACATTTACTCAGTATAAGATTGTCTTAATGACTGTAGTTTTTCTCTGTTTCCCTAAAGTTGATCATCTGCAGAAAAAAATGGTCACATTGCTTGTTAAACTTATGGTAAATTTGGAAGAAAATTTTCCACTTTCTTAGAGAGCACAAAATTTACACAAATATTGTCCTTTAGTGACTTTGATATAAAGGTTTTAGGGGGAGAGTTTCTATTTGCTTCTTTTCTATAGCAATTAAGCTGATTTGCAAACTAAAAAGAAATCCTATTTAAAGAGTTTAATAAGAATATATTAGTCTTTCCTAAGCTGCTTCAAATCCTGTTCTCATATTTCTGGAGTTCTACATTGTAGGAGATTTGTTTAAATAGCTCTTTAAAATATTGCCAAATGTCCATAATACTAATTTTAAGATACTTGAAGTTATTTCCTTCTGTTTTAACAGTAGCTCAGGAGCCATTCTTTTTTTATATATTACAAACAACTACCAATTTTTTTCTTTTAAAATGTTTAAAACATGGCCAGATTATAAAAGCAATGAGACAACATAGATTGTTATTTACATGCTGATTACGTTAAAAAAAATCTTAAATATTGTCAATTATTTTTTAATCTTTCCTCTTTGGAAGTCTTAGAAGACTCACTGATACCTTTTACTAGTAACACATAGTGTCCTTAAATGTAGCAGCAACAAAACTCATCATACAATGGAGGTTCTTGTACACTCATGTTTGTTGCACTATGATTGACAATAGCCAAGTTATTGAATCAGTTTAGGTGCACATCAACTAAAAGATTGATAAAGGCAAATGTGGTATGTACTCACAATGGAGTACTGTGGAATTCATCTTGTTGCCCAACAACTCATGACTGGAAAATGGAAATTTGGTGGATATAAATACAATGAAGCATTATCCATGCATGAAGATAAACAAAATTATGTCATTTTCAGGAAATTGGGAGAAATGGAGCTGAACATATTAAGTGAAATCACCCAGTGTCAAAAAGAAAAATTTCACATTTTCTCTCATACGTGAACTATGCATTTTTTAAAGAAATTAAAATATAAGGAGGATTCTATGATAGGACAAAAGGGAAAGACTGAAAATTAAGCACAAATAAGAAATTAATTTTTGTGACAATTGAAAATGTGGGGATCAGTTAGCTCACTTCACTCAAAAGAATCAGTGATTTACCACTGTGATCTTTGATGATCTGCCTCTTCATTAAATACCTCAAAATAATTGTTGCTAACTGGGGTGTATTAGCCCACTTTTCATGATTTTGGCAAAATACTTGGAATAAACAACTTGTAAGGAAGAAAGACTCGTTTTGACCCACAACTTTGTGTTTCAGTTCTTGGCACTTAGCTCTGTTGCTTTAGAATAAGTATATCTTGGTGGGACAATGCAGAAATAGGGGGCCATTAAGCTCAATTTATGTTGACCAGAAAACAAGAGAGAGGGGGAAAGAAGTAAGAAAACACCCTCAGTAGCCTAGCTTCCTTTCTGTCAGTCTTACTTCCCAATAGGATGGCAATCAGGAGACCAAGCTTTCAATAAACATACAGAACTTTGAGAAATAATTCAGATTTATCTGTAACTTGGAGAATTACCTAAACCCTTGGATAGTAACTACTCTTACTTTTCCATTTCTCTGATTTGAAAATGTTTATGTTCCTCCTTCTTTCATTTCTACCATCATTTTTGGCTTATGAAAATTAGTCTATCTATTCCTTTTCCCTTTCCTTAAATCAAAAAATGTACAAATTCTAGTCTCTTATTAAGAAAACCCTATAAATTGTAATCACCTGAAAGGCTGTTTTGACCATAAATATTACTCAGCCATGTCAAGGTATTAGTCGAAATAACATCTCATGTGAAGTGTCAGAAGTAGACATACTGTTTAAAGATGATATATTATCTGGGAATCACTTGCTCAACAAATACCTGTTACCGAGGATTATCACCTCAATACTAAAAGTATTTTCAGTAAACCCATAGAGAGTTAAGACAATAATGTAAAGGTAAAGAGAGTAAATCTTGTTAGTGAAAAGATCCACAGGAAAATTATAGAAAAGGGAGAGAGGTTATGAAAATTTCTGCCCTCACCAATCTAATCATATTAAATTCAGAATTAATATAAGTATTCTTGCCACTGCAACTATTAAAATATTGAATAGCCTATTATCTGTGGCTGCCTCTTTCCTTGTACATGTATATTTATATGAAATTTTTTTTGTCGGCTGTGGGTCTTGAAATCTGGTCCTGTGCACTATCCCTCAGCTCTTCAGCTCAAGACTAGCACTCTACCACCTGAGCCACAGCACCACTTCTGGTTTTCTGAATGATTTATTGGAGATAAGAGTCTCACAGACTTTCCTGCCCGGGCTGGTTTTGAACCATGATCCTCAGATCTCAATCTCATAGCTAGGATTACAGGCATGAACCACAAGCACCCAGCTTTATAGCAAATATTTTTTTATCCTATAGCAAGCTGCCTCATACCTTAACTTACTGAAAGTTAATGAAATTATATAAAGAAAACATAAACTACTAGTTGAATTTGTGGAAAGCCAAGGTAGCTAAAAGTGGCAATCTTAAAAATGAAGGTAATACATGATGAAATGCTATTAGGAATAATACATTAGCAAAGGTGGTATGTATATCTATTCTGAATCAACTTGAAGTTTCAAGATGAAATCTTTTATCCTAGGCCAAGTTTGGGAGTACATATTTGGAATTGATTCTAGTAGAGAGTATTCCTGCCACTAGGATAAAACCTTAGAGTGGAAAAGAAAAAGGTTGTATCTTAACCAACATAGAAGAGAAGCAAAGAAAGCAAATGATCATGATTACACAGAACAGGAAAATCTTTACTGATTTAAAAAACAACAAGTGTTAGAAGGGGAGGTTGGGAGCCTAATATATAGTAATATTGCTATGACTTCTTTCTTAAATAGAAATAAAGAATATGATTTAGTTTTAAAAGCAATAGATGAAAAGACATTTGTCAAACTTGTTACACCTTCCCTCATTTTTCTTCTACATTCTTGCCCTTAACCCACCCACCCCCAACTTGTACAGATCATTTCCAACATATTATCTTCTGTATGTCGTTGTTGCATTGGTATGTACCTGTAATTCCTCTATACATCACCTTGACAATTAAAAAAGAAGAAAAAAGACATTTGGCAGTGAAAAAAATATATAACAAGCTAGTAATTTCTTAAGTCTCATTTAAATATATGTGTGTGTTCTTTCCTTGGAAAGTGAAAGTCTCAGATAACTGAAAAATCTTTCTAGTACCCAGAAAAGAAAGAATGAAAAAATTGATCTATTTTTATAACTAAGAAAAATAATGTGTATCAGTAAGTATAGAATCTAACAAATACTGATGGATATCAGAAGTAATTTCAAGTAGATTTCAGAACAAAAATACACAGAGGAATACTAGAAGGAAATTGGGTAAAAGACCATTTTCCAGAGGATAGAAATAACAGCTATGAAACATGGTTCAACAAATTGCTTATTGTATTTAGAAGTAAAACTATTCTAAGAAATGAAAAGATCAAGCATGCCTATACATGAGTATTTTCTTGCCTACTTCTCTAAATTTCATGTTTTCTGGTCTTTGCTTTCACACTCAACATGTTAGCCATGGTGAAAGTCAGTACCTTTTCATATACTACTGTCTCATTTGCCAACTCAAAACTAAGTAAAAATCATTTACTCCTTAGAATTCACTGAACCACATGCTAGACTAAATTTGCTTTCCATTATATCATCAATATAGATGATAAATGAACTGACAGATGAATGGTAACATAAATATAGGATCAATAGATACATAGATTGTAGATATTAATATATATTAATCAGATATATATATATCTGTGTGTGTGTTAGTTTGTTAAATAGAAAAGTATTCTTTTTTTAAATTTTATTTTATTTTATTTGAGAACATACTGTACAGAGGGGCTACAATTACATGGGCAGGATAATGCATATATTTCTTTTTTAAATATTATTTTATTTTATTTGAGAACATACTGTACAGAGGGGCTACAATTACATGGGCAGGATAATGCATACATTTCTTACCAAGCATTGCAGCCTCCTCCTTTGTTTACCCTTCACCTCCCTTCCCAGCCTCCCCCCTCCCCCCACCCAATTATACCCCCCTCCCCCCCCACACCGACATTGTAAAGTTGGTTTTGACATGACATTTTGTACTTCTCATTGTTGCAACAGGTCCACCTGAATCCTTAAACGACTTGTTTGTCCCCATCTCCTCCACATGTTATACTGACATCAAATCTAGTGAAAGCGGGGGTTACACTGTGGGGGAGGGACATACAAAGCAACA
Source organism: Dipodomys merriami (assembly GCF_024711535.1). Lineage (NCBI taxonomy): Eukaryota > Metazoa > Chordata > Mammalia > Rodentia > Heteromyidae > Dipodomys > Dipodomys merriami. The sequence continues at coordinate 32,416,092 of NW_027204492.1, read as the reverse complement.
AAGAAATAATCTTATAAATGCGTTAGAAACACATGCATGAAAGAAACGAAAACATTAAAATACATATTTAAGGGTTCATTTTCCTAACATCACATTATCTGACCTTCTGCTTGACTCATACCTATACTAGATATTGCAAATAAGGGAAACCATGGGACCTATGCTTCTTTGGGCCTAACTTACTTCACTTAATATAAATTTTTCCAAACCTTTCCATTTCCTAACAAATGGAGAAATGTCATTCTTTCTGATGGAGGCATACAATTCCATTGTGTATATATACCACATTTTCTTGATCCATTCATCTACTGAGGGGCATCTGGGTTGGTTCCATATCTTAGCTATGGTAAATAATGCTGCAATAAACATAGTTGTGCTGGTAGCTTTAGTGTGGTCTTGTTTGTAAACATTTGGGTAAATGCCCAAAAGTGGGATTGCTGGATCATAGGGGAGATCTATGTGAAGACTTTTGAGGAACCTCCATACTGCTTTCCAAAGTGGTTGAACAAGTTTACATTCCCACCAACAATGAAGTAAGGTTCCTTTCTGTCCACATCCCCTCCAGCATCTGTTGTTGTTAGAGTTCTTGATTTTTGCTGTTCTAACTGGAGTGAGGTGATATCTTAATGTTGTTTTGATTTGCATTTCTTTTATGGCTAGGGATGTTGAACATTTCTTCATGTGTCTATTGGCCATCCTTCTTTCTTCTTCAGAGAAGCTTCTCTTTAAGTCTTTCGCCCACTTATTTATTGGGCAGTTGTTTCTTTGAGGATTTGTTGTTGGGTGGTTTAATTTTTTGAGTTCCAAGTATATTTTAGATATGAGACCCTTGTCCGTTGTATGGCTAGTAAAGATCTTCTCCCAATCCGTGGGCTTTCTATTGATCTTGCTAACTATGTCATTTACCCTGCAGAAGCTCTGCAACCTTATGCAATCCCATTTGTCCAATCTTTCTTTGATTTGTTGTGCTTCCAGGTCTCTATTCAGAAAATTTTGGCCTGAGCCAAGGAGACCTAGCGTTTCTCCTATTCCATCCTGTAATGTTTTCAGAGTGTCTGCTTTGAGTTCAAGGTCTTTGATCCATTTGGAGTTGATTCTGGTGCAGGGTGATATATAAGGTTCTAGCTTTAGTTTTCTACATGTAGTTAACCAATTTTGCCAGCACCATTTACTGAAGAGGCTGTCTTTCTTCCATTCTATTGTTTTAGCTTCCTTATCGAAGATTAGATGGCTATAGGTCTGTAGGTTCATTTCTGGGTTTTCAATTCTATTCCATTGGTCCTGAGGTCTGTTCTTATGCCAATACCAAGCTGTTTTGATTACTATGGCTTTATAGTAGAGTTTGAAATTTGGTATTGATATTCCTCCAGCAGTGTTCTTTCCGTTGAGGAGCGTTTTTGCTATTCGGGGTCTTTTATTGTTCCATATGAATTTTTGGATTGCCTCTTCTATTTCCTTGAAGAATGAGGGTGGAATTTTGATAGGTATCGCGTTCAATTTGGAGATAGCCTTGGGAAGAATTGCCATTTTCACGATGTTAATCTTTCCAATCCAGGAGCATGGGAGGTTTTGCCATTTTTTAAGTTCTGTGTTGATTTCCTTTTTCAAGATTTTAAAGTTTTCATCATAGAGGTCCTTCACTTCTTTGGTTAAGTTAATTCCTAGGTATTTTATTTTTTGTGGGGCTATTACAAATGGAGTTGCTTTCCTAATTTCAGCCACACTAGAAAAGTATTCTTGAACAAATGATTTCTTTAATCTTCCTATCTGGCAGAATGATGGAGCTGTACAGCCAGATATATAAAAAACAAAATAATAATATCACTTGTTCCTGATTAGAATTTGTTTTCAAATATTCTTATTATCCTGTAAAAATACTATAGCATTAAAGAGTAGGATGCAAGCCTGGCACCATATCAAAGTTCTGCATCCATGTCCATGATAATAATACAATTAATGTAAATACTTGAGGGTGCATAACCAGCAGAATATCTACAGTAAATTTCCTTGTGGGTGGACACATTTAGATAATGAAAATAAACAATTCAGGGTTTCTGACTAAGGATTGCTTTATTATTAACTATTTCTTGCAACTAGACTATTTCCAAAAAAATCAACCAGGTGGCTTATATCTGTAATCCTAGCTAGATCTCAGGAGACTGAGATCTGAATCTGAGGATTTGAAGATAGCGATTTGAATCCAGTCCAAGCAAGAAAGCCCATGAAACTCTTATTTCCAATTAACCAGCCAAAAAAACAGAAGTGAAGCTGTGGCTCAAGTGGTACAGCACCTGTCTTGCACACAAAAGCCCAAGCACAATGTCAAGACCTGAGTTCAAGCTCCAGGAGTGGCACCAAAAATTAAAATTAAAATTAATAAAATTACACAATCAGCTTTGCATATCATTACTAGCACTTTAAAATTATTCTTTTAACAACATAGACTATGACAAAAACTTATTTCCTGTTTCTGAGACAGGTCAAATTTATCATATTATAAACTTCCATTGTTTTATAAAATACTTTTACATCAAAATAAATTTGTGATTGTATAAATATGTGACCTTGAACATACAGATAAATGACTTTCTCTTCACACACTGTACCTAAGGGGAAAATATCAAAATTGTACAATCAATACACATATATCTTTCACTAAGTCGTATATTCAATTATTGTGTATTTTGAAGCACTTCTAATGCTATAGAAATAAAGATCAGCTATATTGACTACCATTGTTTTCAGAAACAGAATCAGATTCAACAACTAAAGAATAATTGATGTGTATGCCAGACACCAGCTTCTCCTTACAGTATGTATCACTTAACTTTTTATGTTTTCATGGCAATTATAAACAAGTAGATGATGCTATCATTGACTCTATTCTAAAGTTTAAGAGATTCTAAGTCAGAGAGCTTTAATGATTCATTCAGTTAACCAACTAAACTGTAGATTCAAGTTAGAATTTAATAAAATACTCAGATTAAAATTTAAATTCAGGTTTAGAAGCTAAATAAAGACAATTATGTAGCTAGCTCTGATACTTTGATAGTATTTGCAAATTTTTAGATGTAAAAACATTACCACTTAAATTTTCCTCTAATCACAGGCTTAAATGTTAATTACCCCTTAATATATTTTATCCCTTTGCTAATTGCAATAGGATTTTTGTTTGCTTGATTTGGTTTTGTTCCTAATGGGAGAGTGACCAAATTAGTTGAGGGTGATTTTCTGATATTTCTTATATGTATTTGGCAGACAAAGTATGCAACACACAAGTTCCAGACATACAAATAGTATCATCAAATGTACTCATAACATAGCAAGAAAATTAAGGTAAACTATTATATACAAATTGAAATTAACCTATTATCGTATTTACAGTATAAATAAAGATCAGATGTTAACAAACTCTTTTGCCGATGACAAGATTTTGTTACTGTTGACTTCCAGTGAGAAACTATTCAGTTTTCCTTTATGCCCAAGATTTATCCTAGAAGATAGGAAATGTTTTAATCAGTTGTGACTTAATTGGAGTTTTATTCTCATCAAGATGTTTATAAACAATTCATTTACTTAAGAGATGCTTAAAATTATACTGAAAGGAAATTAAATGATTACTGGGGAATATTTTTCACTATCTACATATTGAATCTTTAACTTATTTACAGATAGACTCAACCATGGTATTTAACATTTTTATCACCTTGGCTAAGTTAGTCCTACTCATTAACACTTAGTCTTCTCAACTAAAAATGTGGATAGTGAAAAATCTACATCATAGGTCAGTTATAAAGATTAATTTTATGTAGTGCAAAGATTAATTTTATGTATATAAAGATTAATTTTATGTAGCAAGGTACTTCAGCCATAGTAAGCAATCTATAAATCACAGTTACTCTTATTAGTAAAGAAAGAATTTGACAACAGATACTATAATCTGTGTATATGTAAGAGAAAGAGAGACAAAGAGACAGACAGAGACAGAGAGAGAGAATTTTGTGAAACGATACAGGTTTTTGTTGTTTTAAATAATGTTAACAATAAAGTACTAAAGCAGCTTTTTCAGTATAATAAACAACAATAAACAATTATTGTTCATGCATCTGAGATGAAGTAGATAGGGTAAATCAAATCTGCTTTATGTCTTTTTTTCCTCTAGGATGAGTATTACAGGGCAAATACAGTCTGCCACCTATTTTATGTTGTGGTATGGAGACAGACTATTCTGGGTTGAAGCTAAGGCCTTGTACATTCAATCCTGTCCACTACTAGTCACCTTTGCCTATGACCTCTTTATCTAACTTGTTTCATTGGAACTCGGATCTGTTCAATATTTTATTATTGTGTATGATTTCATTAGCACCAGAAGTACAGGGAGTAGTAGTTGCAACAGAGACCATGTGGCCAATGAAAGCTGAAATTACTTGTCCCTTTAGAAAAAGTTTGTCAATCCTCAGTCTAAAATGCAGCCCAGATCCTGATGAAAATAAAGACAAAATGAAAGGCATCAATCCATGTAATTCTTCATGAGATTTGGCTAGTCTCATATGTTAACAGCCAAATGGCCAAAGCAAGTCACATACTTGAACCCAGAGTCAAGGGGTAAGGCCCTGCAGGTATATAGTAAAGTACTGGATGGAGAAGAGTCCATGATTGGAGCCAATAATGCAATAACTATCTGTCATATGTTTTGGGAGGAATACTTCCCAAAGTGTTATTTCCAGTAGTACTTTGGTGCCTAAGGAAGAAGCTGGTAAACATTTTCTATAAAGAACCAGAAATTAAATATTTTACACTTCTTGAGCTACGTGAACTCTATCATTTCTACACAAATCTATTGTAGAATGTAAGGAGATAGGCCATAGTTTGCCTTTCCCTAATTTATCCCATACAGATAAAGATACCTGGTACAAAAAGAACTCAGATGACTTCCCCTGAATGGTACAACTATTTGAATATTAAACAGGATCAAGACTGTCAGTCATATTGCCACAGCAAGATGCATTTTGTTTGGGCTACAAAGTTACAAAAAAGGATTCAACTTAACTACCATATTTTAAAATATCAGAAAACTCATATAAATATATGGATGCTCTGGTTTTCTTAGAAACTGGAACATATAGATATACTGGATTCATTTTTCCACAAGGAAATAATTGGTTGGCACTAAGTAACTGCTCTCCTATTGGATGTACTTGAAGTCCACCAATCCCGACTCTGTATTTGGCCCAACAAACTCTTTTACATTATTCTGGTGCCCCTCTGGGTGTATGCATTTTCTAATTTGAATTGAGCCCAAACCTTCTAATGTCCCAGTCATACCCCTTTTTATACTTGACTACTTTAACAAGTCAAGTTATTGTAGCATGGTAAATTTAAGGTTTCAAAACTTAGTTTTAAATCTTTAGAATCCTTTATCTATGAAGACGAATCTTCCTCTATGGATTCCTGGAGATAATGAGACTTTCTGATTTAATTAGTTTAGAATTCATAAAATTGTGCTTCAGAGAAGTAATTTGTGATCAAATCTCTCCTTTATTACAATCGAAGGCATAATTTGCAATGTCTACTGAGGTGATTTTAAACAGTAGACTGTTTCTAATAAGTATTTCTTAGTACCTAAGCTGTGAATATTGTAAGAAAGTACATATGGGAGGGGTGAGTTAAGCGAAGTGTTCCCTCCACATACTCTGCACCTATATTATTAAAATTTTATGGTCATTAAATGAATTTTAAGTTGGAAAAGTATTTGTTGCCACAAAAGTTGATTGATTTATATTCATAGAGATCCTTTATCTTTATTTAAAAATAGATGAAAGTACTGATATTCTTAGAAAATTTCACCTCATGCAAAAGTTTATTCACTGCACATATTTTTCTGGTATTTAGCTTCTTCTGCCCAGGGGTTCATGATAACCACCTGATTATGATTAAAGATACATTTTTATCATCCAAATTTATATTGAACAGCAGCTATCCATAGTAACACTACTTCTAAAGATTTGTAGTAGATTGCATAATACAGACTGAATGCTTTATGGACATTTATTCTCTCTGAAACCACAAAACCCATTAAAATAGGTGCTTTTTTATCATTCCCACTTTACAGTAGGAAAAATTGAAGTTCAAAACTACATGGAAGTCAAATTTGAATGTAGATTTGTCACATATATACCTATATGGTGAGTTATTGGAGGAGTATACTAAGAGTAATAGATGTGTCTAGTAGATAGTTACATCTTGACTAGATTAGCATAAGGCCCAATCAGGGATAAAGGCAAGAATCAAAGAGGAATAAGCACTGCTACTATAAGATTTCCAGACTGTTAAAAGGTACCTCTATGATTACACACAGAAAATATTGGTGCTATTAGATTTACAAATGAAGGACTCAGGCTGGGAGATTACTTCACAGAAGTGTTCACAATTTGCAGAATTCTAATAAAAGGCTTTCTTTCACACATTCATCAGTCCATTCTGAGATGCTGTGGCATTCTTTTCCCCAAGGATTTTGAATGATATGCTTTGCTGGTAGTTATTAAGACTCTTGCAGAAGAAAAAAACTAAGTTTTCCTCAAAAACTTTTTTAACTAATTAAGTTCTGTTCTAGTCTACCCATACCCTTGTATTATTTTGTTCTCCACTCAGAAAACCAGTGCCGATTTGCCTGAAAACTGCTCATAAGGGTGCTGAGAGAAATGGGGTGAAGTCTTACATGTAAATAAATTGGTTTTAGAAGGTCTTTTTTAAAGTAATTGACTACAAATTTCCAACATAATTTTGTATACACCCTTTCATGCTTGAGTATGAAAACACATGCAGAACATCAGATGTTTAAAAGATTTTAAGCATAGACTAACCATATGATCAGAACCCATTTTACCACATATATATATATATATATACATTTATAAAGTTGCTCTTTTTCACATTTATTGTATTGCTTTGCAAAGTATGAAATCACATGACAAATTACTCAATAATAATTAACATTCAATTCTTTGATTTTTCCCTCATGTCTATTGCAAATTGGTTATTTTTTATATATTATAGTTGAATTCCTGTTGTTTCTGATATCTTGGATTTTATTATAAATAATATTAAAATAACCAATATTAATTAAGGCACACAAAGAGTTACTAAGATTGACATTCATATATAGAAATTCCTTCCCTCCTCATAACAGTACAATAGTTGTTCATTTTTTTGGAGAAAACTTGTACACCTTGAAATAGGAAGAAAATTCAATTTTTTGGGGGGGGGAGTCCAGTCGTGGGCCTGAACTCTGGGCCTAGACGCTGTCCTTCAGCTCTTCACCTCAAGGCTTGCGCTTTACCACTTGAGCCATAGCAACACTTCCCGCTTTTTTCTGCTTATGTGGTGCTGAGGAATCAAACCTAGGGCCTCATGGATGCAAGGCAAGAGCTCTACCACTGAGCCACCGTCCCAGCCCCAGAAAAGCCAATTTTTATTCTAGTCCTGGGACTTGAAGTCAAGGCATGTGTCCCGTCCTTTAGTTTTGTGATGAATGCTACTTCTCTACCACTGGAGGCAAAGCTCCACTTCTGTCCTTTTGGTTACTAATTGTAGATAAGAGTCTCATGGACTTTCCTACCTGCCTTTAAACTGCAATTCTCAGATCTCAGCCTCCTGAGCAGATAGAATTATAGGCGCTAACCACCTGCACTTGGATGAAACTAAAATCTTAATACATTGAACTTAGAAAACTTAGACCTTTAAGACTTAATATAATTAATGATGCAGAACTATTTAGAAATAATTATAGGAACTATCCATCTGCAAGACAAATCACTATCACTTAAAGAAAGGACATTTGTCTTTGTTTCAATACAAGGCATTTGATATTGATAGAATGAGGATAGTAAAGGAGGCTTTATTTATACTGAGAGCCAGGAAAAACTCTCAGAACAAAGCTAGACCATTTCATCGAAGTCACAATACACATCAAAAAGATCCTGTGAAAAAGTGGCACATCTTGTGAGCTATGGTCTGGAAAGAATAATAAGGACATAAGTTAGTCAGGTAAAATACTGAATTAAGATTCTAAATTGATGGTTTTAATATTTTAATTTAATTATGTAATTATAACATTGTTATTTTATTTAATATTTTAATTTCCTTGTAGTATAAGAACTATCATTTTAAGTGCTTATACATTTGTGAAAATGAAATGCATATTAGGATATTGTGAAAAAACTCAATAAATCCAAGAAAGAAAAATGATAAAGAATTCCCTAGTAATAAAACGACAATAATAACAAAATGATTTCAAAATCTTTCTACCTAAAATATTTTTAATATATTTTTATTGTAAAGATACTATACCAAGGGGTTGCAATTACATGAGTTCCTAAAAATATTTTAAAGCATGATAGTAAATAACTTTTAGGTCAATATAAAAAATAAAGCCATTGGAGAAATTCTTTTTTAATATATATTTTTATATATAACAATACTGTACAGAGAGGGGTTACAGTTACATTAGTAAGGTAATGAGTACATTTTCTATCAATCATTGTAACCCTCTCCTTGTTTTTCCCTTACCATCCATTCCTTCCCACCTCCCCAACTCCTCCCTCCACCCAAAGTAAACTTTATTTTCAACATAGTGTCTTATACATCTCATTGTTACAGTGGGTCAACCTGTATACTTGTTTCAGCATTTTGTTATTTCCCTTCCCCTCCCCTAAATGGTCATATATACATAGCTTTTGACCTCTTCTGCTTGTCCTAGACATGTATTAGTTATTGCAGATATATATTATTATAAATGATAAAAAATAAAATGCAGCAAAAACTAATCAAAGGAAAAGTATAATATTAAAAAACCTATATCAACCAAATAGAAAATCAGAATAAGTAAACAACTTAAACTAAAAATTTCAGAAAAAAAGAATAAGAACTAAACCAAGATGCAGGTACAAGTGGCTCATGTCTCTAACTCTCGCTACTCAGAAGAAAAGCCTGCAGGACTTCATTTTCAAATTAACCATCAAAGAGCTGGTCTGGTGGCTAGGCTCATATAGTGGAGTAGAAGCTGAATGAGCAGAAGGCTGTATAATCAAATTTAGTTAATGGCAAAAGAAGGGATATAAGGAAGAGGAGGAGACAGAGGAAGTAAAAGGAGACCAAAAAAATTAAAAATAAAAATCAGATGATGACGAGTTAGAAGATTTAAAAAATACTGTAGAGATTCTTAATGAATAAATACACAGGGGGGGGGGAATCCAAAAACTTAAAAATAATCGCTAGCAGACACAATAAGTTATACAAGGCAATAATATTTAGTAACATTTTAAAATCTAGAAAAACAATTTCTAAAGAACATACTTTATAAGACTTGAGTGTTCCCTAAAAGACATTGTAAAGAATAAGCTTGTCTTTCCATTTCCTAGCAAATGGGGCAATGTCATTCCTTCTGATGAAGGCATAAGCCAGGCCCAAAGAAACATAGGTCCCATGGTTTCCCTTATTTGCAATAACTAGTATATGTCTATGACAAGCAGAAATGTCAAAAAGCTATATACATATGACCATATAAGATGATGTTAAATGAAATAAACCCCAAGACAGGGACACAAGTGTTTTTTCTTGCTTGCTGTTGTTTTTAATGTACTTATAATGCACTACGTGATTCTTTTGTTTCTTTTGTATGTTCTGCCTCCATGGTATAACGCCTCTTTTCACTGTATTTGATTCCAGTGCCCTTCATCTTCTATATACATTTTTCTAATTTGGGGAGGGGAAGGGAAAAAACAAAATGCTTAAATAGGGATACAGGTAGACCCATTTTAGCAATGAGATGTACAAGAAACTACGTTGAAAATGAAGTTTACAACTTCCGGGAGTAGGGAGCAGTTGTGGAGGTGGGGAGGAAAAGGATGGTAGGGGAAAAGAAAAGGAGGAGGTAACAATGCTCTATAGGAAATGTACTCACCTTACTCATGTAACTGTAACCCATCTGCTCACTATTTTTACAACAAAAAATATTTAAAAAAATAAGCTTGTATAGAATAAACATATATATAAAGCTTCATAGGGAATTTCACAATTTTTTAACAGATTGATTACTAAATGTTTCTAAAACTATTACAAAGAATGTAAAAGAAAAGAAAGTTTCAAATTCTTTGTATTGATTTCCAAATGAAAAGTACAATCTACAATAATTTATAAATATTTGATGCAAAAATCTTAAATAAAACATCAGCAAACAGAATCCAACAACACATTAACAATAATATATTGTCTGTGGTTACATAATTAATTGAGTTTTATTTGACAATGCAATGGAGATTCAATACAAAGAAAAATGAACACATTAATAGAAGTTAGAAGAAAAATGCTATTAGCTTTAAAATATGCTGGAAAGCTAAAGTCGGTAACTATTGATTTTTAAGTATGAAATTAAATAATAATTGATAAACTTCATATATAAAACAATTAGCCCCAAACAAATATATTTCTCAATTGCTAAACAGCAGAAATAGTCCCACTAAAGTATAGTTGTTACTGCTACTGCTTACTTTGCATTATATATGAAGTGGTTATCTTATAGAAAGTATCTAGAAGCATTAATTGAGAAGTATTGAATTGTCTGTACTTTTATGATATGGTTTCATTACTAAAACTCCCAAAAGAATCAATGAAAAATATTATAAATATAAATATCAAAAGAACTAAAGATTGATAGAACAAAATTAACATACTGATCACAGCAGGCTTCATGTAGAACAAATCTGTTAGAAGACATGATGGAAAAACAAGCCATATTGAAAACACATAGAAAGTTCTTGAGTAAGCATATAGCAGGCTTTGTATAGAACCGAGTAAATTATTAAATACTAACACTACTTTTTCAAGAAATCTGTAGAACATACATCTGAAAACACATAAGTAAATTGAAAAAACTGAATTCCTATTTTTGTGAAGATAGTAATTCTTCCCACATTAACATGATGTTTTTCTATGTTAGTTAATTCACTTTGAAGTAGAAACAAAAATGTTTGGAAAAAATGATCAAATGAAGAGGAGATAGAGGGTTAGAAAAAAATAAGATTTATAATACATTTCTACTAAAAACAGAAAACAGCAGGCACTAGTGACTCACACCTGTAATCCTCACAATGCTGAAATCTGAGGATCAAGGTTTGAAGCCAACCCAGGCAGGAAAATCCATGACACTCTTATCTGTAATTAACCACCAAAAAGCCAAAAATGGAGCTGTAACTCAAGTAATACAGCATTAACCTTAAGCAGAAAAAGCCCAGGAACAGCAAGCCTTGAGTTCAAGCCTCAAGACCAGCATACACAAATAAAGAAGAGAGCCATAATTCAGAATGAACTATAGTGTCTATTAAGGCTTATATTGCAATCTAATGTGCAAAAGAAGAATTTTTAATAAATTGTGTTAGAACAACTGAATCATCATATGAAAATTATTGCAACAAATTTTCTGTTTTACACCAGGACAAATTCAAATGACTGATTACAACAAATAAAAGCAGTTACATGAGAAAAAAATATTTGCAAGTGACATGATGACCTAGGGGTCATTCACACTAAAAATTCTAAAAGCAATGTAAGACTAAGAAACAGAAAAAAATGAACAATTTTTTAAAGAACATATTGACTAAATGTTCTATGTAAAAGTAAATGTAGCTTTATAAAAACATTTACAAATTAAGAAATATATTGGTTTATGTATATAAAATGGGCAAAGATATGAACAAATCTATAAAAAATATGTACAAAAGGTTCCAAAACATGAAGATGATCAACTTTGCTCACAATTAAAAATGGCAATATAAAATTATATTGGAAATATTATTTTCTTTATGGATTGCTGATTTGATTTATAATGATATAAACTACGTGACGAAGAGTTTAAAAATAGAACCAATTGTATATCCATTTTCCTACTGAACCAGAAATGCCACTTGTAAGACTCCCAAAACACACTGTCCCAAATATGCAATCTCAGTGTTGTTTGGATTTGCAATTTCTTCATGGTCAGCGATGTTGAGCATTTCTTCATGTGTCTATTGGCCATTTTACTTCTTCTGAGAAGACCCAATTTAGCTCATTTGCCCACTTACTAATTTAGTTATTGATTCTTTCAGAGTTTAATTTCTTTAGCTTGTTGCATCTTCTGGATATAGCCAGCAAAGATCTCCCATTGTAGGTCTTTTTACCAAGAATGCAGTATTGTTAACTTGATTTGTCTCCTGACATACAAAAGAAATTTTAACTGCTATTGGTGATGAGTATGTGAATTACACTGTGGTAATCTGTATATAGTTTGTATAAGTTATATATATATATATATATATATATATATATATAATAAATTATAGACCTTGAATATATAAAATTTTTCACAATGAATTCTTTTTAAAAAGAAAAACACTATGAAGTTTTACAAAGTAGTACAGATTTCAGAAGAACTGGCTCTTCAATGGATATTTTAAGAAACAATTTTATCAAAGACAGATTTTTTTCATACGAGAAAGACAAATTTTCTGTTATAATCTGTTCTCATAATTTAATATTGACAATTTTGGAATGAAAACATATACAATATTCAAAGCAACATTCTTACATTTTGGAAGGTTAAAAACTAGTTTTCTGTCAATAGAAGAAACCATAAATTATTATTATATTCTTTGTATGTAATCCTATGCAGCAATCTAAATGAAAAAAAACATAAAGACAAACTACTTTGCTTATGAGTGATAGTTGATGTGCCCAAACAATGGCTCAGTTTCATATAAAAGCAGATTACCTTTAGGAAAAATAACTTTTTTACAATACAAATGTGCATTAATTCAAAATTAAAATTAATCAACCAGGCACCAGTGGCTCTCACCCATAAAAAGTTAAAAGTCAATCTGAACAGAAGTCTTTAAGATTTTTATTTTCCAAATAATCATCAAAAAGCTGTGATAGTTTTGCCTCAAATGCTAGAGCAATAGCCATTAGCAAACAAGCCCAGCAAGTGTGAGGTCCTGAGGTTGAACTCCAGTACCAATAAAATATAAAAAATAAAGAGAAAAGAAATCAGTAGTTTACCAGAAGAAAAATAAAGAAGGAAATAAGAAAAATAATGTTAGACTACTGGTTGTCAAGTTTCCCATATAAGACATCTTCTCTGGGAGATAAAGCAACCAATCTTCAAGCAGTAAATGAACACTAATCAAACCATTGCAGTTATGACATTACACACACATAAATGCTATATGTGCTGTTTCATGGGTCTACTTTTTAAATGATAAAATTTCTCATATAACACCAACCTAAAATGAATATATATATTTTGCTTCAGCATAAGTATAAGAATGATTTCTGTGTCACATAACTTAGATTCAGAATAAAAGATGTTAATGTTTAAGATATGGAATATCTATTAGTAAGCATCATGGCTAAATTAACTACATGCATCCTAGGAGATTTATGTTCCTTGGAACTCTGTGTAGACTTTTTGAGGTGTTTGCCAACCAGATGGTGATACTGAGGAATAAGTTCTTCAATACATTCTGTGATAACACTCTCTCTCAAGGGATTTTCATCAGTTTGTAAATTTTCTATAAAGATAGAAATAAAAATAACTGTTGAAAAGAACTAATTATTAAGTAGCCAAGTCATTTTAGTCTGAAGACTATTTTGAGGTGAAGGCAATTAAAAAGCAGTAGGCAATGAAAATGTTCTGGCCTCACTCCATCTGCCTAAAAGCAGGAAATAAATTTTCACTTGTAAAGATGTTCTCCTTTTTCTCTTATACAGAACAATCCTTATCACAGAAAGCCAAAGGTTTGAACTGAGAAATATCCACGTAAACAAATCTCATAAAATAGCTCTTATCCTATAATAATTTTCTCTATATATACTTTGCAAAAAGCCTCACCCTTTCACTTTTATCTCATCAATTCTCTATTATTATAATGGTATACAATCCCCACTTCTTTAGATCTTCATTTGTATTATATGAAGTCTTACATGCATGTAAAACTTAAAGTATTAACATCAAGTAAAATTTGTATATCTTTCTTCTATTAATGCATCTTTTTATCAGGTTAATTCACAGACCATGGCAGCAGAATATAAAAGGATAAAAAAATACTTTCCTCCCCTATGACAACTATACAAGTGTGGTTGAGGAACTGAAGAATTAGAAAAATTAGGGCTGCGTCCATTTTACAATTTACTAACTGCTGACTCTGCTTCTGTAAACTTGCTTGCTTGAGCTAACACCAACCCCCCCCCCCCGGAAATAAGGAATTGGGTAAAGTCTCAGAGCCCAGGTGTCGGCCCCAGGACAAGGTCAGTGGTTGTAGATAAAGAACAGACAGTACGTGTTCCTCAGTTCCCATTTAGAAATTCCCCAGACAGGACCTTGAGATAACGACCACCTGGCAAGACCACAAGCTAAGCCAAATGTCAACCAATCATAGGCCTGTAACCATGTAAACCTCCCTTAAACCAACCATGGGCCAGTCATTTTACAAAGAGTGTTACAAAATTTCCCGCGTGGCAAAGTGATTGTTGGCGTATATGATGACCTTTAAATGGACCAATCATGGGATGCTTTGTGTTATGCATTAATCTTGTGGTTTTTGCCTTTAAAAGAAGGCTTGTAACCGCTGCTCAGGGCTCCCTGACCACCCGGGGCAGGGAGTCCATTTGCGCAAACGTGGAATAAACTCCTCTTGCTTATTGCATCTCCCGGCCTGGAGTCTGAGTTTTCTGGGGCACCCTCCCATTGACGAAAGTATCCTAGGGGACTAGGGTCTTTCAGAACCACACTTGTTCCAATGGCTATATTTTAGATCAAGGGTTGATAAAAACATTCCACATTTCTGCCTACAGAGTCCAGTCAAAAAGTGTTTGTCTTTTTCTTTCCCAAGTTTGATTAGCAGGAGAGCATATTTATAAGAATTTGTTCTTTGGTTAGTGTGATGGTTGTGAATTTTGTTTTGAGTACTCATTGGTTATTGATCTGTTGTTCCCTTCCAGGAGGACCTACAGTTTTCCTTTGTGTCCGTTTTTTTGTTTTGTTTTGTTTTGTTTTTTTGTCAATAGTCCTAACAAGTAGAGTCATTGCATGGAACTTTAGAACAGATACTGCTGCTCAATCTTGTCCCACAGATTAAGTAGCTTATACTTCTCATGGGACTAGTGTTAATTTTAACATATTTTTCTGTGGCTCACCAATTTTTGAAATGGATGTTAATTTCCTGTCTTGTTTTCTGTTGAGAGCTTTCTCAGAAATCTTCCATGGGATCTAGATTGTGAGACCTCTACAAGTGCCCAATCATAAAGCTAAGGTCCTGAGGACACTTGCTTACCAACTGTGCCAAGTTACTAAGAAAGTTTGTCTAAAGAAAGGGTCTCTATGATTTCACTTTTCTTTGGCTTCAGAACTGGTCTGCATCTTACTTCTATCCTACACAGGAAGAAGGACCCACCCAACAAATGACTATATTTCACTTTGGTCTGAGAACAAACGCAAGTTTTCACAAACCATTCTTCTTGTGACAAAAAGACTCTGCCTTTCTCTCTTTAGAGTGGCTTTGGATTATGGGGATTAGTTTTCACCTTGTTTGGGGATTCCTTCTTGCATCTATGGTTTATGCATAAAAGGCTAATAGGGTTTAGTATTAAGACACATTAAAACAGATACACTACTGAAAAGAAAATGGGAGAAAGTAAAAATTGGGTTAGAATAGTGTCATAGCTTGACTGAAATTCTACTAGGAAGCGAAGATCAGACTTAAAGGCTAGGAATTATACAAAATAAACCTCTCTCCTGTACAGCACATAATTTATTAGTGAAAGTGCTGAGAGTACAAAACTTTGCTATGGTAAGTAAATTATGGAAAGCTTGTACAATTACAAAGAATAGCTTCTCATATGTGATATTAAATATTTATAGAATATTTAGAATATTAATACTCAATATCCAAAATATTCAGTATTTAAAATATGCAGTATTAGAGAATTGTCAATGTTAGCAAAGAACAAGTAGAGACTAAATGAGCTTCTAATTTTATATATATATATATATGTATGTATATATATATATACACACACACACACATATATATATATGTATGTATATATGTATATGAAGCTTTCTGTTCACAATTGTCCAAAGTAAAAGACTGTTCCTTTAAAAGTACTACTTACGCTGGGGGGCCGCTGGCTCATGCCTGTAAGTCCTAGCTACTCAGGAGACTGAGATCTGAGGATCAAAGCCAGCCTGGGCGGGAAAGTCCCTGAGACTCTTATCTCAGAAAACCAGAAGTGGCACTGTGGGTCAAGTAGTAGAGCACTAGCCTTGAGCTGAAGAGCTGAGGGACAGTCTCCAGGCCCCAGAGTTCAAGCCCCACAACCGATAAAAAATACTACTTATGTTTCCCCCCATTATTTGGGGGGAAACAGGCTGTTGAATTAAGCTGAATTGTAGTTTCTATAAAGAAAATCCCTATACTTTTTAAAAATCTTGCAATTTGTTTTCATCGTTCAAGACAGTGTGGTCCATTATGTTCTATTTCCTGCGATGACTAGAGAGGGCATTAGTGCAATTTCCATATATACTTAATGAGCCTTTTCCACTTACTGAAAGCAACACACAGCATTTAGTGTATTAATTCAGCATAATGCCAGACTATTAACCTTCAAAATTTTACCTCTCATTTTCAATGCTTCTCTTTGTGTCATGTTGTTCTTTTATCAAAATATATCTGCCAAAAGAAAAAATTATGCTTATTCCCATGATTTTGATTATAATGTTCAACTTCATCAAGAATTGTAACTTTTTTCAACCATAAAGAGGAAATAAAGAAGAGCCAGTGAATACAAATTTTCCCAGAGTACCACAGTGTATAATTGTGGTAGCTGACACCAGATAGATTATAACATCAATGTTATATTTACAGAAAACTTTGTATGATGTGAAAATGTGTGGCAAAGTGTTTATGTCTATTTGCTTTTCTACTGTGTATTTTGCAGTGATGTTAAAGAGCCTAAAGATAACGAAGATAAAAATAACTGTCATTCATTAAACACATTACTGACATACCATGCACTGTATAAGACATTTCATATCTAGTCTCTCATGGGTATGGGTACCCCATCTTACATCATAGCAGCACCCCTACTAGAACTCTTTCTCCTATATACTTACACAGCCTATGTATTTCAACATTATTAACATTGTCTTCTAAATTCAAACCAACGTTAGCAACAGCCAGAAACCATATTTTTTGTGCTATTCCTGGGGCTTGAACTCAGCATCCAGGTGCTCTTCCTAAGCTTTTTTTGCTCAATTGTAGTATTCTATTATGTAAATCACAACTCCACTTCCAACTTTTTGGTGGTTAATTGAAGAGTCTCACAAATTTACTGTGTGAACTAGCTTTGAACCATAATCCTCAGATCTTAACGTGCTGAGTAGCTATGAATACATGCATGAACCACTAATGACTGGCTCAGAAGCCATATTTAAAAAAAGAACCTACCAAATAATAAAATTAACCTACATAAAATCCACCAACATAAAGTGTAAAATTGTCTATTGTTTTACTACCATAAATTAAATTGTACAAGCTAAGAGGGTTTTATTGAGACACTTGAACAAATGAATAAAGTTTAGTTTGATTGTGTTTATTCCCCCTATTGCCCTTTCTTATCACTCCTTCCTTTATCATTCTTCTTCCCTTTGTATTAACAGTTCCTCTTATTAGTATCATGACCTTGAGGCTTTCTGTTTTGTTTGTTTCATTTTGTTTTCCACTAGCTAACACAAATTGTAGAAAACATAAGTTATTAATTATAGGATTCACTCATTTCACTTAACATGACAATCTTCAATTCGATCCATTTCCCAGAGGAAAAAATAACTTCATTCTTCTTAAGAGTAGAGTAAAACCTTATAGTGTAGATAGACCGTATTTTCTTTTTTATTTATTTTTTATTATGAAAACACTGTACAGAGGGGTTACAATTACATGGGCAAGATAATGAGTACATTTCTTAACAAGCATTGTAGTCTCCTTCTTTGTTGCCCCTTCCCATCCCTTCCAAGCCTCCCCCCATCCCCCACTCAATCCTCCCCCCTCCACCAAAGTTGTAAAGTTCGTTTTCAACATGACAACTTGTACTTCTCATTGTTGCAATGGGTCCACCTGTATTCTTATTTAAATGACTTGTTTTTCCCCTTCCCCTCCACAAATTATACCGACATCAAATACAGTGAAAGCAGGGGTTATACTGTGGGGGAGGGACATACAAAGCAACAAAAAAATAATCTTATAAATGCGTTAGAAACGAATGAAAGAAAAAAATATTTGAATACATATCTTAGGGTTCATTTTCCTAACATCACCTTATCTGACCTTTTCTGCTTGACTCATACCTATACTAGATATTGCAAATAAGGGAAACCATGGGATCTGTGTTTCTTTGGGCTTGGCTTACTTCACTTAATATAATTTTTTCCAAGTCTTTCCATTTCCTAACAAATGGGGCAATGTCATTCTTTCTGATGGAGGCATAGAAATCCATTGTGCATATATATCACATTTTCTTGATCCATTCATCTACTGAGGGGCATCTGGGTTAGTTCCATATCTTAGCTATGGTGAATAATGCTTCAACAAACATGGTTGTGCTGGTAGCTTTAGTATGGTCTTGTTTGTGATCATTCAGGGGAATGGCCAAAAGTGGTATTACTGGGTCATAGGGAAGCTCTATGTGGAGTCTATTAAGGAACCTCCATACTACTTTCCAAAGTGGTTGGACAAGTTTACAATCCCACCAACAATAAAGTAGGGTTCCCTTCTGTCCACATCCCCTCCAGCATCTGTTGTTATTAGAGTTCTTGATTGTAGCCATTCTAACTGGGGTGAAGTGGAATCTCAATGTTGTTTTGATTTGCATTTCTTTTATGGCTAGGGAGGTTGAGCATTTCTTCATGTGTCTATTGGCCATCCTTCTTTCCTCTTCAGAAAAGTTTCTCTGTAAGTCTTTAGTCCACTTATTTATTGAACAGTTGTTTCTTTGAGGATTTGTTGTTGGGGGATTTAATTTTTTGAGTTCCAGGTATATTTTAGATATGAGACCTTGTCTGTTGTATGGCTAGTGAAGCTAAAGCCATTTCCTCTTAATTCTGGAATGAGATGAGGATGTTCACTCTCTCCACTTCTCTTCAATTTAGTATTAGAATGTGTAGCTACAGCAATAAGACAAGATGCAAACATAAAAGGGATTCAAATAGGGAAAGCTGTGATAAGAAATGTACTCACTATCTTGCCCATGTAATTGTAACTCCTCTGTACAGTATTTTTACTATAAAAAAGAAAAGAAAAAAATAGGGAAAGCTGAAGTAAAACTCCCCCCTCTTTGCAGATGACATTTCCTTGTATTTAAAGACTCCCATTGACTCCACTCCCAAATTACTCAAGCTGATTCAAAACTTTGGCAAAGTAGCAGGGTATAAAATTAACCCTCAAAAATCAATGGCTTTTTTATGCCAACAATGAGAAAAGCTTGGATGAAGTCAGGAAAGCCACTCCATTTGTAATAACCCCACAAAAAATAAAATACCTAGGAGTTAACTTAACCAAAGAAGTGAAGGACCTCTAGGATGAAATCTTAAAAAAAAAAAACCGGCAAAAGGAAATCAAAACAGAACTTAAAAAGTGGCAAAACCTCCCATACTCCTGGATTGGAAGGATCAACATCGTGAAAATGGCAATACTTCCCAAGGCTATCTACAAATTCAATGCAATACTTATCAATATTCCAACCTCATTCTTCATGGAAATAGAAGAGGCTATCCAAAAATTCATATGGAACAATAAAGACCCTGAATAGCAAAAATGATCCTTAACAGAAAGAACAGTGCTGGAGGAATATCAATATCAAATTTCAAACTCTACTGCAAAGCCATAGTAAACAAAAGAGCTTGGTACTGGCACAAGAACAGACCTCAGGACCAATGGAATAGAATTGAAAACCCAGAAATGAACCCACAGACCTATAAACCATCTAATCTTTGATAAGGGAGCTAAAAAAATAGAAGGAAGAAAGACATCCTCTTCAGTAAATGGTGATGGCAAAATTGGTCAATCACTTGCAGAAAACTAAAGCTAGATCCTTATATATCACCTTGCACCAGAATCAACTCCAAATGGATCAAAGTCTTCGGAGTCAAAGCAGACACCCTGAAAATATCACAGAATAGAATAGGAAAACCCTAGGTCTCCTTGGCACAGGCTGAAATTTTCTTAATAGAGACCCAGAAACACAACAAATCAAAGAAAGGTTGGAAAAAAGGGATTTCATGAAATTGCAGAACTTCTGCATGGCAAAGGACATAGCTAGCAAGATGACACGGATTGGGAGATCTTCACTAGCCATACTTTTGATTTTCATTTCACACATTGTTAGGGATGTTGAGCATTTTTCAGGCAGTCATTGCTTGTTTGTACTTCATTTGAAAAATATCCAGATATATGGCCCATATGCTCATTAATGTTTTGCTGCTTATTTTTTATTTTTTATATCATATACATTAATTGCCTGTCAGATGACTAGCTGCTAAAGATTTTCCCTCATTATGTTTTTATGTTTCTTTCCTGCACAGAAGCTATTTAACTGATACAATCCCATTTGTCAATTCACTCCAATTTCCTGAACTATTAAAGTCCTATTCAAAAACTCTTTGCCTATGTCTATACATTGATGAGTTTTCCTTATGTTTTGCTCTAGTAATTTCAAAGCTTCAGATATTACATTAAGGTCTTTGATCTACTTGGAGTTGATTTTTTTAAGGATGATGAGGAGAGATTCAGTTTCAATCTGCTATGTGTAGATATCTAGTTTTCCCACCGTCACTTTTTAAAGACTATATAGTTTCCCAATGTGGTTTTGTCACCTTTATCAAGCATAAGACAACAGTATCTACTTGGGCTTATTTCTAGATCTTCTGTTCCATTAATCTACTATGTGTCTGCTTTTGTGTTATTATTACTGTTTATTTTTTGTTGCTATGTGTTTATTATAGTTTGAAATCAGGTATTGTGATATTTCTCCCGCATTGCTGAGGTTCCTCTGGTTCTTTTGTGCTTCTATATGAATTTTAAGATCTTTTTCTTACTATTGCAGTGGAAAATGTCATTGAAATTTTGATGGAAATTCCATTTGCTTACCATTTTCAATAGTATATTCATTTTAGTCATATTTATTCTTCCAATTCATAAACACAGTGGTCTTTCTATCATCTAGTGTCTTCTCCAATTTCTATCATCAATCATTGTATTTTCCACTAAAGAATTTCATAGGTTTATGCTTAGATATTTTGGGTTGGTGATACTAGAGTTTGATCTCATGATGATGCATTTGCTAGTCAAGTGCTGTACCAACTTCAGACATGCTAACAGCCCTTTTCGCTTTAGTAATATTTCATATAGTCTTACACTCCTTGCTCAGGATTGCCTTAGACCACAAGGCTCCTACTCATGTATGTTCTCATGATCTTACATATTGTACATACCCTACTTGCTTGTTTGACAAAGGATTTCTCTAACTTTCTTTTGCCAAGTTGCCTCAAATTGCAACCATTCTGATAGATGTCTTCCAAGTACTTGATGTTAAAAGCATACACCACAAGTTCTAGCCTAGATTGTCTAAAAATTTATGAATGGGATTTCTTTCCTTATTTCTTTTTCTGTGAATTTTCTGTTGTATAGAAAAATTAATCATTTTCATATGTTGATTTTGTATCCTGAAACTTTGCTGTTAGAGTTTGCCAGTTCTACGAGTTTTTGAATGTACATCTTATGTATGGAATAATATAATCTTCAAACAGAGACAGTTAAAGTTCTTTCTATCATATTTATGCAATTTTAGTTTCTTTCCCTTTCCT
Organism: Dipodomys merriami; assembly: GCF_024711535.1. Lineage (NCBI taxonomy): Eukaryota > Metazoa > Chordata > Mammalia > Rodentia > Heteromyidae > Dipodomys > Dipodomys merriami. Next base: position 32,394,143 of record NW_027204492.1, on the reverse strand, counting down.
TATTTCTCTGCCTAATTGAATGATAGTGGTAATATTGGCTACTTTTGTGTCACTCACTTTCAGCTTTTCCCCATTCAGTATAATACTGGATATTGGTCTGCCATATAGATCCTTTATTTTTGGTGAGGTACATGCCTTCTATTTCTGGCTTGTTTGGGGCTTTTATTTTCAAAGGATAATGGGATTTGTCAAATGCATTTTTTGTATCTATTCAGATGATTATGTAATTCTTATCCTTATTTCTGTTTATGTGCTATATTTCATTTATCAATTTGCATATTTTAAGCCATCATTGCATGACTGGAATGAAATTAACTTGATCATGATATATGAGCTTTTAAATCTGTTGTCGATTTTTGGTTTGCACACATTTCATTTAGGATTTTTCATCTATATTCATCAAGAAGATTGGCCTACAGTTTTCAATTTTGTTGTTATGTTCTTATTCAGTTTGGGTATCAATATGATACTGACTTTCTTTTTATTTGGGGGAAAGTTTGAGGAGCATTGCATAATTCAGTGGTAAATGCAACTGGCATTGTTTTTTCTTGTTGAAAGATTTCTTTTAACTACTGTTTCAATCTCTTTACTTCATATTGTTTGTGTTGTTATTTTTTGCCACCATTTTATTAGGTAATACATGTCTAGAAATTTTATCCAGTTTTCTACATGTTCCAAATTATTGGAATATGTATTTTCAAAATATCCCATAATGCCCCTCTGTATTTCAGTGCTATTTGTTGTGCTGCTACACTTTGCACCTATGATTTTGTTAATATGTGTCTTTTTTCTTTAGGTTAATTTGGATAAGGATTTATTTCTCCTTTGAAAGAACCAACCCTTTGTTTTATTCATGGTTTATATTTTTATTTTTTTAATTAATGCTTTTTTATTGTGAAAATACCGTACAGAGGGGTTACAATTACATGACCAAGGAAATCAGTACATTTCTTATCAAGCATTGTTGCCTCCTCCTTTGTTTCCCCTTACCATCCCTGCCCTCCCATCTCCCACCCCCACCCCCCACCCCACCAAAGTTTTAAAGTTCATTTTTTGACATAACATCTTGTACATTTCATTGTTGCAATGAGTCCACGTGTATTCCCATTTAAACATTTTTTTCCTTTCCCTTCCCCAAATTATACCAACATCAAATAAAGTGAAAACAAGGGTTATACTGTGGGGGAGGGACATACAATGCAACAAAAAAATAACATGGTACCTTATAAATACATTAGAAACAATAGCAAGAAAGAAAAAACATTTGAGTCCTTATCTTGGGGTTCATTTCACCTAACATCAACTTACCTGAACTTTTTTGCTTGTCTCATACATATACTAGTAATTGCAAATAAGAGAAACCATGGGACCTATGTTTCTTTGGGGCTAGCTTACTTCACTTAATATAATTTTTTCCAAGCCTTTTCCATTTCCTAACAAATGGGGCAATGCCATTCTTTCTGATGGAGGCATAGAATTCCATTGTGTATATATACTACATTTTCTACTGAGGGGCATCTGGGTTGGTTCCATATCTTAGCTATGGTAAATAATGTTGCAATAAACATGGTTGTGCTGGTAGCTTTAGTATGGTCTTGTTTGTGATTATTCGAGTAAATGGCCAAAAGTGGGATTACTGGGTCATGCTCTATGTGGAGTCTTTTGAGGAACCTCCATACTACTTTCCAAAGTGGTTGAGCAAGTTTACACTCCCATCAACATTTCAGTAGCACTCCCATTTGGCCACATCCCCTCCATCTGCTGTTACTATATTTCTTGATTATAGCCACTCTAACTGGGGTGAGGTATAAAAATTTCAGCTGTGATCTCTTTTGTTACTTTTTCCCTTCTACTAATATTTAAATTCGTTTGCTCTTGTTTTCTGAGACCTAGAAGTATGTCAGTGGTTTGCATATTTGCAATCTCTCTCCTTTTAAGGTATACATTTATAATTATAAACCTCCCACTTAGAACAATATTGTATTCTGTACATTTTAGTATTTTGTATTTTCATTTTATTTTGCCTTTAGGTATGTTTAATCCCTCTTCATATCATCAATAACACATTAGTCATTCAAAACTGCATTGTTACTTCTCAATATTTTTATATGTTTTCTGTAGTTTTTCTAGCTAGTGTACATGACCGAAAGCTTGCACAGAACAAAATGAATGTTTTCATGCCTTGAGACATACTGTCAGGAAGCAAAGATAAACTTCTCTGTATTTACATTCTCTAGTAATTCCTGAATCCGTGTCTGATTAGATTTCAAATCTGCTCAGGAATGAGTCCAGAACTGATTTTGTTTTAAAGTCATATTTTCTTTGTTTCATCTCCTCTTTTTCTGTCATTCACTCCATTTCTGTCCAGGCATTTTGCTGAAGTTTTCTTTCTTTTCATTCCCATTTAGTTCTCCAAAGCTCTCTGTGCATCTTTTTATTGTTCTGATTCATAATTAAGATTCTGTCTATTCACAGCTAAGTGTATTTTTGTATCATTTACCTCAATTCCTACCCTGTACAGCTGTCTGTGTTCTACTTTTTTGTACTAGACTCATATTTTCCACTAGACTCATGTTTTGCACTAGGTTTTTGCATGTGAAGGAACTGAACTTGCTACATTTCTTTTTAAAGTGTAGTCCTTTTTATTTGCTACAGAATCCTCAGCACTTTCCTTTCTTACCCTAGCTGAAAGAGTGACAGTTTCAAGCTACTCTTGGTCACATCCCAAGAGCTGCTTAGAGATGGGTATCCTTAGTCCATACCATAAAATGGATCCAAATCTCTAGTTTTTTTTATATCAAATTTGCAGAAATATTCAAACACATAAAAATAGGAATATTTTTATCATCCCTCAAAAGAAAACCTCTATCTGTACCAAATAAAGTCATTTTCTGTTTTCTTCAAAAGTCATTCAGGCTAAGGCAAGTACAAATATAATTCTACACATACTCATATGTGTATATACTTTATAAAACAACAGAGAGAGAAATAAATGTATTTATTTCCATCTCTTGGGCATTTCATATAAGCTGAAGCATAAAATATGGAGGCTATTGTCACTAGTTTCTTTTTTGTATGTTTCTTATTGTAAAAATGCTGTACAGAGGGGTTGCAGTTACATGAACAAGGTAATGAGTACATTTCCTATTGAGAATTGTTGCCTCCTCCTTTGTTTTACCCCTACCATCCTTTCCCTCCCACCTCCACAACTACACCCATCCCCACCGCTGAAGTTGTAAAGTTCATTTTCAACATAGTGTTTTGTACATATCATTGTTACAATGGATCAACCTGTATCCTTATTTAACCATTTTGTTCTTTCCCTTCCCTTGCCCGACTTAGAGAAGTGTATATACAACATGCAGGGCATCAACCTCTGTTTTCACTGTATTTGTCACTAGTTTCTTTAACTTAGCATAATACTTTCAATGTTCTTCCATGTTGGCACTTGAATCTATATCCCATTCTTTTTACTACCATAAAAATTTCAATTGGATCAATATATCACAATATTTTTCATTTAAATCAGCACCCTTTATGGCTTGTTTTTGCTTTTCCATATTAATCTGTGTGATATTTTGGACTTCAACTGAAAGAAAATTATGTTTCAACGTGCAAATTGAAAAGGTGTGTCAAATGTAGAAATAATTATTTTTAATTAATATTTATGGTAATTTTTCTATATATTTGTTTTGGATGATACTAGTGTTTGAACTCAGGACTTTATGCTTCCTAAGTAGGTATTCTATCACTGAGCCATCATCCAGCCCTAATACTTTCCAAGGTTCAACAAAAATATCCTTGAAAATCTGTGGGAATAGTGAACTTTAACTTATCTATAATATAAATGCATTTCCCTTTCAAGATGGAATGAGAATTGGAATGATCAATATTTGGTATTATAACTAGGATATGTCAAACATAACACATATTGAAAATATTCAGCTTATTGTGTTTATGTATATATATTTCACATACGTAATGATTTTAAAACTTCAATACATAAGTCATCATGCAAATATTTAAATTTATTAGAATTATGCATATTTTAAATAAACATGACACTTATTTTGATATTGGAATTGTTTTTGTTTACTACTTGTAATTAATCTTTATTTTTTACAGCAGTACTGGGGTTTGGCCTTTGGACTTTATACTTCTAAGGCAATAGTTCTACTACTTGAGCCACAAGCCAGCAATTAATCTTAAGGTTTTAAGATTTTAGGTTTTTGTTTCTTTTTTTTGTACCAGTTCTAGGGCTTGAACTCAGGGCCTGGGCACTATCCTTGAGTTTATTTTTTGCTCATGGCTAGCACTCTACCACTTGATAGAGAAACCCACTGACCTTTAATTGACTTTAATTGCAGATTAAAAAACTCATGGACTTTTCTGAGTGGGCTAGCTTCAAACCTTGATATAAAGATCTCAGCTTTCTCAGTAGCTAGGATTAGAGGCATGAATCATTGGTGTCTAGCTTAATCTTAGTTTTGAGATGCTTCTTAGGTAATGCTATCATATGTAGAATCATCTCTTTATTGAGTCATAATATTTTAATGTCAACTGAGATTATACATTTATGAATGATGTAAATATATAACAAGTATAAAACATGTAACATAAAATGAATTATAAGTACTGTTCATTTCTGTTTAAATGACAAGGTCTTAAAATAACAAAAAGAATGCATACTCCCCAAAATAAGCCCTCAAAAACTAATTTCAACCCAAACAATAAATGGGCTAAAGTCTTAGAGACTTCGCAGAGTAAAAAGTAAGAATGGCCAATAGACTCATGAAGAAGTGTTCAGCATCTCTGGCCAGAAAAGAAATGCAAATATAAAAGACATTGAGATTCGACCTCACTCCAGTTAAAATGGCCATTATCAGAAAAACTAGCAATAACAGAGACTGGTGTGGATGTGGCAAAAAAGAACTCTATTACACTGTTAGTTGTTAGTGAGAATATAAACTTGTTCAACCTATCCCGAAAGCAGTATGGACATTCCTCAAAAGACTAAACATAGAGCTTCCCTACTACTCAACAATCCCATTCCTGGGCATTTATCCAATGGACCACAAACCAGGCCACACTAAAGCCACCAGCACAACCATGTTCATTGCAGCATTGTTTACCATAGCCAAGATATGGAATCAACCTAGATGTCCCTCAGTGGACAAATGGTCTAGACTATGTGATATGTGTGTGTGTGTATATATACACAATGGAATTCTACTCATCCATTAGAAAGAATGAAATTGTTCCATTAATAAGGGAATGGAAAGCCTTGGAAAAAATTATATTAAGAGAAGTAAGCCAGAGCCAAGGAAACATAGACTGCATGTTTTCCCTCATTTTTGGTAACTACAATGTGCCTATAAAACTACAATTTGATACACTGAATTATTTTATATATATATACATATATGTACACACACTGAGACATGATAAATTATATAGGATTCTATACATTCACACACTGAGGTGAAAGGAGGATATGCATAGGAGTGGATGACAAAGGAGGTTCAATAGCTATGTGAATATGATAATATAAAATAATATTCTAAGAAATGAACTTCAAGAAACAGAAACAAGGGACATTTTTAGTTGCCATTGTTGCTGTTTGTGTTTCTTTTCCTTTTGTCTTGTTTGTTAATTTGATTGTATTTGGGAGGGTAAGGAAAAGCACAGAAAAAGGTGGAAAAAAGGTGAACAAATACAACAGAGGTATTAGACAGTATATGGAATATGAACTGAATATCTTATGAGTGGGGATAGGAAGGAAAAACTGGGGGATAGTAACAGAAGGAGGGACAGGTTTCAAAAATAATTGTACTCATTATTCATTACCTAATTCATGTAACTGTAACTCATGTGTATGTCAGCTCTACAATATAATTTTAAAATATGTATAATTTTTTATTTGAAACAATTCCCAAAGTTCATGTCATCATTTTTATTCCATGATCTTTTTGTACCAAAATCCTAATAGGACTAAAATCACTTTAATAGAAAAGCAAATAATAAGTACTATCAAAACCATATGGAAATTTTCAGCCAAAAGTCATACCTAGGAATGTATTGTAATGTATTATCAAAACATTAATGAATTGATTAGCATTATAGTAGTGTATATGGTAAACAATATAAACAATTCACTTTTTATATTTTTATATTCTTTTCTAATGTGATTTTTAAAAAGAATTGTTATACTCAATATAAAATTTTCTACTAGGTCTTGATGGAATTTTCTTTTTCTTTTTATAAAAGAGGTTAATTTGTAATTTATTTTGGCTACATGTATCTTCTAAATACTAATCAACCACCACTTCTTCGAAGTAAATATAATTAGATATCACCATATAAAAGGTTTTCTTTAACTTTGTTTTATATTTCAATATACCCCATTTTTTTCTTGCAGTTCTAAAAATTGTGACCTAATACTTAGATATTATAGATCAACAACCTTTTTGAATCCTGTGGTTTGCTGTCGAAACTTTGAAATGTTGTGAGAAGTAACCTAGAGATGCCTTAGAATGTGATAAATACAACTTAATTGGTGAGTCTAGTATGAACTCAGAATACAAGAATTCCAATAAGTATTCAGGCAGTAGATCATGTACCTAATGTTTCTGATGTGAGCAAGGGCTCTATTGAGAACTGGGCTATAGGCCATACCTACAATATTGGGGCAGAGTTCTCCTTTTCATCAATGTCATGAGACTTTACAGTAGGCAGAATTTAAAAGTTGATTGGTGAATAAATCAGAAAAGTTTTCAAGACATTCAGGTGATGGCATGGGCCCTGCTGAATGTTTTTAGCCAGGTTTACAGTGAGAATTTGGAGCACAAATGAGAGTGAAACTGTTTGAAAAAGTGTAGTTTGCAAAAGAAAAAAAACGTGTGCGCTGATAACTAAAGAAAACAGCTTTTTGTCATGTCCAAGTGTAAATTTTTTTTGTCTTTTACCATTCATTGTGTTTACTTGTAGATTTATAAACACAACATAATTACTACAAGTGAGGGAAAACATGCAACCTATATTTCTTTGAATCTGGCTTGTTTCACTTAATATAATTTTTCCAAGTCTTTCCATTTCCTTATGTGAATTAAACAGGTCTCTAATTATTCACACAGTGAGACCAAAGGAGGTTATACTCAGGAGAGAATCACAAAGGCTCAATAGCTATGTACTCATGATCACATAAAATGATGTTTATCAAAATGAACCAAGAAATGGAAACAAGAGGTTTTTTGTTTTATTTCTTGTAGGTTTTTGGTGGGTTTTTTGAGGGTGCTCCTCTTGTACTCTTTGTCTGCACATAAGTGTATCTGATTTGAGGAGGGTAAGGGAAGCACAGAAATGGTGGTGCAAAGGGTAAACTAGTTCAGCATTGATACTCTGCTAAACACGTCGCTGGAAATGAACTTTACAACCTGTCGGGGGAGGGGGTCAGGAGGGAAAAACTGAGAGAAAATGAGGGAAGAGATTACTCTGGTCAAAAAGAAATGCTCGCATTACCTGATCTACATAATTGTAACTCATCTATACATCAACTTTATAATAAAATTTACTTTAAAAATAAGAAAATTTTTAAAAAAGAATATAGATTTTCTAAAAAGATTAATACGATTAAAATAAAACCAAATACTTAGCATCTAGACTACAGGAAAGATATCTATAGGTCATCTCAGAAATTAGCAAGATAGAGTTCCGGGAAGATGGCGGAGGAGAAGCTGGAATCTGAACAAGCTCTCGCATAGAAAGTAGTTTTAGAGTTCCAGTCAACAGTCCTAAGCCAGAGAATCACACCAAGTGTGCCATCACAGGACAGAGAGTTAGACAAGAGAGGGGAAGCCAAGGAAATGCATCAGCTGCCGCTCCGGCGGCGGGGTCGCGGCGGCAACCACCGCCGCGGAGTCATACCTGAGACACAGAGAGTCGGGGACGAAGGAGCCAGACGCAGCGGACGAGCGGATTCTACTCAACACCAACAAGAACCGACAAGGAGCGAACATCTTCATCCTGCTGTTTGCAGAACAGAGACGACCCAGGATCCAAGACTCGGCATGAGTAGAAGCCCGACGTCCTCACTCCTCAGGGAGCAGAGGAAGGAAGGCCACACCTCCCCCCCCAGCACCGGTGATCTCCATCTTGGATACCGACAAAGCTCGGAGTTGCTGCTAGCTCCAGCTCAGGCCTTGGAATAAAATGAGTCATTTAGCAGGTCACAAGAACTTAACGCCGAAGTGACCTGCCAGACTCAGCTCCATCCAGGGAAAAGTCACCCAGCTCAGGCGCCAGCCATCGGAGTGCCTTGCCTCACTGGGTAACCAGAGCCAGAGGCTGCCCCTCCCTCTAGCAGCCACCACAATCAATTGAAAAACAGAAACCCTGAGAATGGCTCCAGGCTGGGCGCTGTGAGCTTTATCACAAAATAGCCCCAGGGAAAAGCTACTGTTTGTTGAAAGGCCTCAACTCTACCCAGAACCTAGCCTCATCACCACATCCCCCTCTTTTGTGACTCTCAAAGCAGACCACCCTCCCAGAAAACTAACCTGGGAGGGGGATCTCAAAATCTTGGGTAAAGCAGAGCATTTTTCTGCCTCTTCCAACCAACCGACTTAAGAAACCAATCAAGCCACAGGACCTCAAGCTGACCAGAGACTCCAACAAGAGACTGGTTGCAGACAAAAGGGAGATACAGGATTCTTCCCACTCTTGCCCCCCCAAAAAAAAAAAATCAAAAGACTTTTTTTTTCTTTTTTTTCTTCTACTTCTTCTTCTTTTCTTTTTTTTGCTTGTTTTTTGTTTTTTGTTACCTTATATATATATATGTATATATATATATATAAATTTTTTCCCTTCTAAAACTTTTATTAATCTTTAATCTTTGCCTCTTCTGAAAAAATAATTGTTTTCCAGTAACTTTTTTTTTTCTCATCTTATAATTTTTATTTTAGGAATACGTGAATGAGAGTTTTCCTTTCTTTTCTTGTCTTCTTTCTCTTTTTCTTTCTTTCTTAATTATCTTTTTGTTTTTTATCTAGCTCTACTGAACTTCTGATCTTTTCTTCCCCCTTTCCCATCCTTAAAGCTTTTCACATCTCCTCTATGTCCCTCCCCTTCTCTGAACATATTCACATTCCTCTCTAAATAGACGGTCTTTTAACCTCTATAATAACATTAATTTTTACGTTTCTATTCTTTTTCTGGTCTCTCTTTATTCCCCTTTCCGTCTCTTCTTTTTCTCTCTCTCTCTACTTGCATCCTACCCAACCCATTTCCTGCACTGTGATTAGGACATAGTTAACTCTCCCTGTGCCTCCCCACACCAATCTATTCCTATTTTTCACCCACATCTCTCCCTAATCCTAATAATTTCTGGTTTTCCAAATTCTTTTCTGCAGTTCGAAGTCCTTTAACATATAGTCGTTTGATGTTGAATAGATGTATCTGTTGAACTAGATTGTATCTGTAGACTATTGACTGTACAAATGCAAACTTTGGTTGATGGTTGCCTTAAGATAGTGTTCTAGCACAAAACTGGTGCAATCTTTATCTCAAATGGGCCGAGTAAGCCGGAAAAACACAAGAAAAAGGGCAAATTCGGGTATCTCAATTCCCAACCTTGATAATCAGGGATTAGAACAGATAAAGAATAATCCAGAGGAGAGTTCCCAAATAGCTCTACAAACAATAATAGCAAACATGATAAATGAGAAGTTTGACAATGTACAAAGGACTCTGTATGAGCGTGATAGGGAGAGAGAGGAGGCATCCCAGAAGTGTATACAGGAATATCATAAGCGTGAGGAAGCTTCTCAAAAACTGATACAGGATTTGTGTGAACAACTTGAGAACACTCAAAGAGAAAGGGAGGAATGGCGTGAGCAGGCAGAGAACACTCAAAGAGAACTGCAGGAAGCCCACAGAAGGGAGGAAACTAATCAAAGAGTAATTCACGAATTAAGAGACCAGGTAGAGAATACACAAAGATCACTAAAGGCATTCATGGAATCCATTAACAAAGAGCTGAAGGAAGTCAGGGAGACCACAAAGAGAATGCTGAATGGAACCCAACAGAAGGAATGGCAGTCCAAAGAAACCATAACCAATCAATTAAGTGATTTGAGAACAAACACTGAACACCAAATTAAGGAAGTAAAGAAATTCATACAAGACCTAAAACAGAGCTTCAACAAAGAACTTGAAGCCATCAAAGCTGACCAATTAGAAGGAAAAGAGATAAAAAACAAAGTAGAGAGTCTTGACAGCAGGTTAGACCATGCAGAAGATCGAATCTCAGGGATTGAAGACAGCCTAGATATTATAGAGAAAGAACATACAACGATCCAAGACAAGTCCAAGAAATATGATAGGTCTATCCAACACCTGGAAGACACCATCAGAAGGCCCAATCTAAGGATAATGGGTGTAGAGGAGCACCTAAAAACAGAAGTTAATGGTCTAGGAAATTTGTTTAACAGGATCCTAGCAGAGAACTTCCCAAACATACAAAAAGATAGGCCTATTCAGATACAAGAAGCTTTTAGAACCCCAAATAGACCAGACCAGAATAGGATATCCCACCGTCACATTATAATCCACACAGGATCAACCCAGACCAAGGAAAAGATCCTTAAAGCTGTCAAGGAGAAAAGATTAATCACCTATAAAGGGAAACAAATTAGAATCAATTCAGATTTCTCAGCAGAGACAATCAAAGCAAGAAGAGCCTGGAATGACGTATGCCATGCCCTAAAAACAAACAACTATCAACCAAGAATACTGTACCCAGCTAAACTCTCCTTCATAACTGAAGGCCAAATAAAAACCTTCCATAGCAAAGAAAAATTGAAACAATACATCTCCACCAAACCAGCCCTGCAAAAGATTCTTAAAGATGTCCTACACATAAAAAACCAACAAGACCGCAACAAAGGCCAAGAAACTGCACCCAAACTGAGAATCCAAGAACCTTAGGAAGAACCCAGTTTTCACAGACCCAAGAAGGTGGATAACATGGCAGGAACTCCCAAATACCTCTCAGTCCTATCTCTTAACGTTAACGGACTGAACTCTCCAATTAAGCGACATAGACTGTCTAGTTGGATTAAAAAACAAGACCCTTCTATCTGCTGCCTGCAGGAGTCACATCTTGCCCGTAAAAACAAACATATTTTCAAGGTTAAAGGCTGGAACAAAATCTACCAAGCAAACGGCCCTCATAAACAGGCGGGAGTTGCAATCCTAATATCAGATAAAATAGACTTCAAATTAAAATTAGTGAGAAGTGATAAAGAAGGTCGCTACATACTAATGAAAGGATCTCTCCTTCAGGAGGATATTACAATTCTAAATATCTATTCGCCAAACAATGGAGCACCCAAATTTATCAAAGAAACACTACTTTCCCTCAAATCCCATATAGATCCAAAGACATTAATTGTTGGGGATTTTAACACACCACTCTCCCCACTAGATAGATCAACTCGGCAAAAACTCAACAGAGAAACCGCAGATCTAAACAGCTGCATAGATCAACTAGACTTAACAGACATTTACTGAACATTTCACCCAGCAGCATTAGAATACACGTTCTTCTCAGCAGCACATGGAACGTTTTCTAAAATAGACCACATTTTAGGCCACAAAGCAAACTTGTCTAAATTCAGAAACATTGAAGTTATACCTTGCATTCTCTCTGACCACAAGCGAATAAAATTAGAACTCAACACCAAAAGCCACCAAAGAAAGGCCGGTATCACATGGAGGGTGAACAACACACTGCTGAATCATGAGTGGGTCATGGAAGAGATTAGAAAGGAAATTCAAATGTTCATGCTATTCAACAAAAATGAACACACAAATTACCAGCTCCTCTGGGACACAGCAAAGGCAGTACTCAGAGGCAAGTTTATAGCTCTGAGCTCCTACATCAACAAATTGGAGAGATCGGAAACTAACAATCTAATGACACATCTAAACCTCCTTGAAAAAGAGCAGCAAGATAAACCCCAATCCAGTAGACGGAAAGAAATAATCAAAATTAAATCAGAATTAAATGAATTAGAATCCAAAAAAACTATAGAAAGAATCAACAAAACAAAGAGTTGGTTCTTCGAAAAACTTAACAAAATTGACAGACCCTTAGCAAACCTTATCAGAAAAAGGAGAGAACACACCCAAATTAATAAACTCAGAGATGAGAATGGAAACATCACCACGGAAACAACCAAGATTCAGAACATTATAAGGGAATACTTCTCAAAACTTTATGCTAATAAGTTTGAGAACTTGACAGAAATGAACCTTTTCCTAGCAAATATTGACATGCCAAAACTAAACCAAGATGAGTTAAACCAGCTTAACAGGCCCATATCAAGCATTGAAATAGAAACAGCAATAAGAGACCTCCCAGCTAAGAAAAGTCCAGGACCAGATGGTTTTACAGCGGAATTTTACAAGGCCTTCAAAGCAGAGCTCACACCAATACTCCTCCAACTCTTCAATGAAATTGAAAGAGAAAGCTCACTACCGAACACATTCTATGAAGCCATCATAACCCTCATCCCAAAACCAGGCAGGGACTCATCAAAGAAAGAGAACTATAGAGCCATTTCTTTGATGAACATAGATGCAAAACTTCTCAACAAAATTTTGGCCAATCGACTTCAACAATTCATCCAAAAAATCATACACCATGATCAAACAGGATTCATTTCAGGGATGCAAAGCTGGTTCAATATACGCAAATCAATTAATATTATTCACCACATCAACAGGAGCAAGAATAAGAACCACATGGTCATCTCAATAGATGCAGAAAAAGCATTCGACAAGATCCAACACCCCTTTATGATGAAGGTTCTGGAAAAATTAGGAATCCATGGAACATTCCTCAATACAATAAAGGCTGTATATGACAAACCTACAGCCAGCATTATACTCAATGGTGAAAAACTAAAGCCATTTCCTCTTAACTCAGGAATAAGACAAGGATGCCCACTCTCTCCACTTCTCTTCAATCTAGTATTAGAATGCCTAGCTACAGCAATAAGACAAGATGCAGACATAAAGGGGATCCAAATAGGGAAAGAAGAAATAAAACTCTCCCTCTTTGCAGATGACATGATCTTGTATTTAAAGAATCCCATAGACTCCACTCCCAAATTACTCAAGCTGATTCAAAACTTTGGCAAAGTATCAGGTTATAAAATTAACCCCCAAAAATCAATGGCTTTTCTATATGCCAACAATGAGAAAAGTGTGGCTGAAATTAGGAAAGCAACTCCATTTGTAATAGCCCCACAAAAAATAAAATACCTAGGAATTAACTTAACCAAAGAAGTGAAGGACCTCTATGATGAAAACTTTAAAATCTTGAAAAAGGAAATCAACACAGAACTTAAAAAATGGCAAAACCTCCCATGCTCCTGGATTGGCAAGATTAACATCGTGAAAATGGCAATACTTCCCAAGGCTATCTACAAATTCAACGCGATACCTATCAAAATTCCACCCTCATTCTTCAAGGAAATAGAGGAGGCAATCCAAAAATTCATATGGAACAATAAAAGACCCCGAATAGCAAAAACGCTCCTCAACGAAAAGAACACTGCTGGAGGAATATCAATACCAAATTTCAAACTCTACTATAAAGCCATAGTAATCAAAACAGCTTGGTATTGGCATAAGAACAGACCTCAGGACCAATGGAATAGAATTGAAAACCCAGAAATGAACCTACAGACCTATAGCCATCTAATCTTCGATAAGGAAGCTAAAACAATAGAATGGAAGAAAGACAGCCTCTTCAGTAAATGGTGCTGGCAAAATTGGTTAACTACATGTAGAAAACTAAAGCTAGATCCTTATATATCACCCTGCACCAGAATCAACTCCAAATGGATCAAAGACCTTGAACTCAAAGCAGACACTCTGAAAACATTACAGGATGGAATAGGAGAAACCCTAGGTCTCCTTGGCTCAGGTCGAAATTTTCTGAATAGACACCCGGAAGCACAACAAATCAAAGAAAGGTTGGACAAATGGGATTGCATAAGATTGCAAAGCTTCTGCAGGGCAAATGACATAGCTGGCAAGATCAATAGAAAGCCCACCGATTGGGAGAAGATCTTTACTAGCCATACAACGGACAAGGGTCTCATATCTAAAATATACTTGGAACTCAAAAAATTAAACCACCCAACAACAAATCCTCAAAGAAACAACTGCCCAATAAATAAGTGGGCGAAAGACTTAAAGAGAAGCTTCTCTGAAGAAGAAAGAAGGATGGCCAATAGACACATGAAGAAATGTTCAACATCCCTAGCCATAAAAGAAATGCAAATCAAAACAACATTGAGATATCACCTCACTCCAGTTAGAACAGCGAAAATCAAGAACTCTAACAACAACAGATGCTGGAGGGGATGTGGACAGAAAGGAACCTTACTTCATTGTTGGTGGGAATGTAAACTTGTTCAACCACTTTGGAAAGCAGTATGGAGGTTCCTCAAAAGACTTCACATAGAGCTCCCCTATGATCCAGCAATCCCACTTTTGGGCATTTACCCAAATGTTTACAAACAAGACCACACTAAAGCTACCAGCACAACTATGTTTATTGCAGCATTATTTACCATAGCTAAGATATGGAACCAACCCAGATGCCCCTCAGTAGATGAATGGATCAAGAAAATGTGGTATATATACACAATGGAATTGTATGCCTCCATCAGAAAGAATGACATTTCCCCATTTGTTAGGAAATGGAAAGGTTTGGAAAAAATTATATTAAGTGAAGTAAGCCAGGCCCAAAGAAGCATAGGTCCCATGGTTTCCCTTATTTCCAATATCTAGTATAGGTATGAGTCAAGCGGAAAAGGTCAGATAATGTGATGTTAGGAAAATGAACCCTTAAATATGTATTTTAATGTTTTCGTTTCTTTCATGCATGTGTTTCTAACGCATTTATAAGATTATTTCTTTGTTGCTTTGTATGTCCCTCCCCCACAGTGTAACCCCCGCTTTCACTATATTTGATGTCAGTATAACATGTGGAGGAGATGGGGACAAACAAGTCGTTTATGTCAAAACCAGCTTTACAATGTCGGTGTGGGGGGGAAGGGGGTATAATTGGGTGGGGGGAGGGGGGTAAAATTGGGTGGGGGGAGTGGGGAGGCGGGGAAGGGAAGTGAAGGGTAAACAAAGGAGGAGGCTGCAATGCTTGGTAAGAAATTTATGCATTATCCTGCCCATGTAATTGTAGCCCCTCTGTACAGTATGTTCTCAAATAAAATAAAATACAATTAAAAAAAAAGAAATTAGCAAGATAATTATTACAGAGTGAAAGGTATAAAAGAATAAAGGGTTTGAAAGATTCTTGAGAAGGGAGGACCTCTGGGGGTACCCTGTTTTTACAGATCCATCTAAAAGCTTTTTTCTGCAAGAATATTTTCAACAGTTACCAAAAACACCAGAAGCTACTCTAGCAATAGCCCCATGAGTCTCAGCTGCCATTCAAGGTGTCATCATCCACAGGATGCTGGTTTTACTGGCATTATTTCAAAGGAAAGTTTGGAGAGAAGAATGATGTATGATATAGACAGAATGATTGTAAGACACTCCCAAGAGGATGATGCATTGAGAGAGTAAAGCTGAAGATACAAAGGAGACAAGGAAGATAAAGATGTTATAAATCTCAAATGTCTTCCAGCAATGGATACAACCAGCTCAACAGAGACTATGTACAATGCAACTACCAAAGCTATACGTTGGGGCTATGTAAGACTTTTGGAAGTCACTTCATCCTTCAATATGCCCAAATTCTAGACAGGAAGCTTTGTTGGTTTGGTCTCATTGCTTCTTTCTATGTCCCAATTTATCCCTTTGGAAGAGAAATGTTTACTATGTGCTATTGTATATGGGAAATATGTATTTTTTTATTTTATAGGGACTTCCTGTTAAGAGATTTCCTTGAACATGAGAGTAGATTGTGAACTTTGGTGTTTGTTAAGACTATAGGGATTCTTGGAGATAGGTTGAGTGTACTTTGTATAACGAGATGAGAATTAGCCTTTTAGAGCGAAGGTATGGAATGCTATAGTTTGAGGAAATTGTTGGGATATCAATTTGCCAAGGTGTGGTTTTATTATGATTTTTAATTTTGTTTTAACTTGACTGGTTCTATAAGTACTTTAGAGTTTAGTCATACCTTCTGGGTGTGTTTGTAAAGGCATTTACAGAGATTATGTGAGAGGGGAGCTATTCCTTGAATACTATTAGCATCATCCCATAGGCTGGAGGCCTGGATAAAATAAAAGGTTAAAATAGAAACACTCCATTAGGGCAATCTGTCCATTTCCTAGGTGCCATGAGAGAGTTCCTCCACTCTGGCATCTATAATGGACAGAAATCTCTGAAACTGTGAGGTAAAATAAATTTCTATTTTCTTTGTTGTATATATCTTGGAGGAAAAGCTGGACTACAGGGGTTCCCACTCAAAGTTAGAAGTGAAGTTGCCAGGGTGAATCTCAGGTAAATGGAAGCTGGTAGTCTGCTAGATGACCCAGAATTTCAGTCAAAGCTATACTAAGTAGAAGTGAATATTTGTATTATTATTTGATTAGCTATAATTAAAATGATTCCTAAAAAGAGAGAACATTCTACATTGTTATTCAGCAACATAAAGGTGTTTATAATCATGTCCTTGGTTTGGTTTTGTAGGGGGAAATTTTAGAGGCTTATTACTTCCTTTGTGCCATCTGGAGAAGTATCACCAGATGGCAAGTGGGTGGCCGTGATCATATGGTTTAAGATTTTTAAAATTCAAATGGATTTTAGTTAACTAAATCAAAGAGATTATATTATGTCTTCACAGAGACTCATTATATCTTTATTCCAAATAGAGGTACATTATCTATAGGCTGATAATCTAATAGATTAAAAAGTATTTTCTCAAAGTATATCATACACTTGCTTACATATAGAGGGCTTTAAAATGCAATGGATTCTTCTTCACATGTAGGAAGCATTTTAATATTTCTGTTGGTTGCTTACCTATTTATTAACTTATCCAAGTGATAGGTAATGGTTAGTGCTTAGATTAAAAAGTAGTCATATATGTAAAAGTAAATAACATTTCAATATTGCTTACATTTTAGCACTTTCTCAATTTCTAAAATAGGAAGGAAGACATCATTGTTTTGTATTGATTTCCATATGACATAGCTGCTCCTGTACACCTACTTACATTTCTTTGAAAAACTAAAATATTAGGTTTTCTCTGCTTTGGATGGGAGTCTTTTACTAGACTTTATGTTTCTGCTAACTAATAATGAGCTCTCATAATTAACTGGTGTCTAATATATATTTTGATAAATATATATGGAAACATTGTATTGAATACTTGAAATTTTCTTTTTTGGGGGGGTCTGGTCATGGGGCCTGAACTCTGGGCCTGGGCACTGTCCCTGAGCTCTTCAGCTCAAGACTAGTGCTCTACCACTTGAGCCACAGCGCCACTTCCGGCTTTTTTCTTTTTGCTTATGTGGTGCTGAGGAATCAAATCCAGAGCCTCAGGCATGCAAGGCAAGCACTCTACCACTGAGCCACCTTCCCAGCCCCAATACTTGAAATTTTCTAACAAATTATATCTTAAATAGTTTGAACTCAAAACCCTAAACACATGCACATACATACACACACATACACACACAATTATGCATGTTGATGGATGAGTTAATTAATCTCCTGTAGCAATCATTATAAAATGTATGTGTTTTTTTAAACTCCTCACATCTTATATGATGAATACATATAGGGTTTTTGTTATTAGTACCTAAATAAACCTTGAAAATATATAGTTTGTTTAGCTAATGGTTCCATACAATTGAATTTGATCCAGTAGCAGGAATCACATGCATATGATTACCATTTCATTCATTACAGGGGTTGGAAAGATATCACTATTGTCTTTCTACAAGACATCATTATTATGTACTTTTTGTTTATTTTGTATAGAGAATTAAAAGTCTATAAATATGCCAGGCACCTGTGGTTCATGCCTGTAATCCCAGCTACTCAGGAGGCTGAGATCTGAGGATCACGGTTCAAAGCCAGCCTGGGCAGGAAAGTCTGTGAGACTCTAATATCCAATAAACCATCAGAAAACTGGAAGTGGCACTGTAGCTCAAGTGGTAGAGCACTAGCCTCAAGCTGAAGAGCTGAGGGAAAGTGCGCAGGCCCAG
Source organism: Dipodomys merriami (assembly GCF_024711535.1). Lineage (NCBI taxonomy): Eukaryota > Metazoa > Chordata > Mammalia > Rodentia > Heteromyidae > Dipodomys > Dipodomys merriami. The sequence goes on along the minus strand of NW_027204492.1, from coordinate 32,375,889 downwards.
AGTTCAAGCCCCACAACTGACAAAAAAAAAGTCTGTAAATAGTTTTATCGGAGTTAAAACAAAGTGTCCACCAAATAATGAATTCAAAGCAAAATGTAGTTGATCTATGACTAAAATAAAATATATCCACACATAATGTATATAGAACATCTAAAGCAGGCAAATAGAGACTTAAAATAGTTTAGGAGTTTCCACAGGCTTGGAGGAAGGATGAGTAAGAAGGATGAGTACAGAGTTTTTTTTCTGGAATGATGAGTTTTCTGGATTTAAAAATGATAGAACATCTTTGCCCATTGACCAAAAGTCACTATATTGTACATTTTCAAAGAATTAATTTTATAATTGGTAAAAATGATCTGAGAAAAGGAAATATAACAAAATGATCTTAGAAAATGAAAAGTCTAAATCACACATGTGGTTATAGTACCTTAAAATAAAATAATATAAAGTCATTACAAGCATAAAATAACACTAATTTCAATCTCATATATTAAGCAAAATTCAACTCAAAAGTGATCGTTGACCTAAAGGAAAAAACTAAATTTTTGGATAAAATAGTTTAAAATATTCAGTATTGAAATTGCACATAAATTTATTAGGCTTGACAGCAAATATGTGCTTCATAAAAGGGAAAGTTAATAACCTACACTTTATGAAAGTTCTAAAATTTAGCTCTTTGAAATATGTGAAGACATAAAACAAACTATAGGTTTGGGAAAATATTTGCTTAAATCCAACAAAATAGCATATTGAATATTAAATAATTATTTTAACTTGAGTTAAAATTGTTCAGTCACCAATATAGCTCATTCCTGTTATCCTCACTACTCATGATGCTGAGATCTGGAGTGTCAAGGTTAGAAACCAGTCCAGGCAGAGAAGTCTGAGAGACTCCATTTCTAAAATTACCAACAAAAAGTAGGGCTGGAAGAGCACCAGCCATGAGCAAGCAAGCTGAGCAAGCTAGAGATCATGTTCAAACTTTGATAGTAGCAAAAGTTAAAGCTCAATCAACAAAACCACAGAAGAAATAGATATTGTGCCAAAAATATTATTCACATGATAAAAGGCATGAACATTACTATAGCCATTAGTGAAATGGTTTGAGAACATAATGAGGTATCACTACACTTCAATAAATTTGGCTAAAATAATAATATGGATGACATAAAATGCCAGACAGTTGAAGTAGCTGTGTCCATCTCCTGGTAGAACTGTAAAATAATGCAGCTATTGTGGAAAATAGTTTGGCAGGTTTAAAAAAAAATCAAAATAATCAACGACCCAGCAAATGTACTCCTGGGCATTTATCCCAGATAAATGAGAACTCATGCTCACACCAAAAAAATCTGTACATAAATATTTATAGTGGATTGATCCAAAATAGTTAAAACAGGAAATAACCCAGATGTCCCTCAATCGGTGAATAAATAAATAAGCTTTTTTCATTACTTCTGTATCTTGGTCTACTAGTGAACAATCAATGTGAGCTACTGAATGAGTCTCCAAATTTATACTGAAGAAGAATAAAAAAGTCTACCCCAAGTTTATTCACTATATGAGTAAACTTTATTGCATTTTCAAAACATTAAAACTATGGAAGCATACAACAGATCAATAATTGTCAGCGTTGAAAGAGGTGAGTAGCTATGGAAGTGCAAGTAGCTAGTGATGGAAATTGAAGAATGGAGCTAAGATAGTTGTCATTCTGTTAAAAAAAAAAGTTTAGGTCTACAAAGCAATTTTCTCTTCCTATAAGAAAAAGATGAACGATTGCCTGGTAGGGTTAGGTTGAATGAATAAATAAAAAAGAATGACTAATAGCAGTTAAGGGGTTTTCATTCTGTGTATTGAAAGTGTTTTAAACTTGATTTAGGTGATGTTTGCACAAGTCTTTGAACAAATCAAAAGCCTCTGAATTATACACCTTAAGCATGTGAATTGTATGTGAATCATATATCAATAAAGCATTTTTATAAAAAGGTTTATTTTTAGAGCTCCACATTGAAATAGTTATGCAAATTAATTTGTAATGTCTGCAGATTGTGGAGATAGCTCTCTAGGTAGTAGTGCATATGCTTAGCTTGGGGTTTAATCTTTAAAATTAAAGATAGGATACAATATCTAGAATATTTTTCAAAATATTTTGAGACATAGAGTTACAAAAGGTTTACTATGAGCTAATGATTGTTGAAGCTGGTGAGTAGACAGGATGTTAATATATTATTCTTACTATTTTTCTTTGAAAAACTAAGAAAAATATTTAGTGGCCAAAACCAATAGAAATTGGTACAATCAACGTATACTGCATACATTCATGAAAATTTCACAATGCAGCCTGGTCTTTTGCATAATTAATATGCACCAATAAAAAAGACTTGCAAATAGTAAAATAAATAATATTACCAATAAGATATATTGGAATTTGTTCCCTCAAAAACACAATTTTCTTGTTAGTAGGATTATGTTGGGATCAAGATACAGTCAGTTAGATCACATTGAGAGGGTTAATTAGATATCATAAGGAGAAGAATATAATAACAGTGTAAGGAAATAGTTACTTATAGTAAAAATGCCAAGGAAGTATCATCACATTTCAATATTCAATTCAATCATATTTTGAAACTAAAGAAAAAGCATGATTTTTATCTTACTGAAATTTATATGTTTGGCTAAGTACATGTATCAATATGTGATTCTTCTATCCCTTAACTATAACTGTAAGAATTCATTTGAGGATATTAAATAATAGACCACATGATTACTACATTTGAATTTAGCTATTTGTTCAGAATGACTGGAACTTAATTGAAGATATGAGGATTTTCCTAGAGAATATAGAATTTAGAAATTCTCCACATTGTGTTATAATAAATGAATTCCTCTTAATAGTTTACATTTTGAAAAAACACCAACATAACCAGAATTTGGGGAATGAATACCCAAACCTTGAAAGCAGGTCTTATAAAGAAAAGCCCAAAATGTAAGCATGGAATAAGGGGTTAAAATAAAAATCCTTAGTGTTCTCCAAGTAAAAAATGGAGAGGCAGCAGTTAGTGGCCTCTACTAGGTTAAGTAAATCCATGGATAGAACAATTGTGAATTACAGATCTCTGCTGATTCCATATAGGACAGACAAAAGAAGAGGCTCTGAGTTTGTGAAAAAGAATCATAAAATCTCAACAAAGAATGTAAAAATAGAATATGTGCATCCCTTTCCCCCAGAGAATGATGTAGCCACACTGTATTACAAATGTCTCAATAAGGAAGGTTTTTGTTTTGTCGGTCGTGGGGCTTGAACTCAGGGCCTAGGCACTGTCCCTCAGCTCTTCTGCTCAAGGTGAGCACTCTAACACCTGAACCACAGCGCCACTTCCGGTTTTCTAGTGGTTTACTGGAGATAAGAGTCTCACGGACTTTCCTGTCCAGGCTGAATTTGAACTGCAATCCTCAGATCTCACCCTCTGGAGCAGCTAGGATTACAGGCTTGAGCCACGGGGGCCAGGCATGAAGTTTTGATTGCTCAGTCATATATCAATATCCATATTCTTTCTATGTATTTTGCCATTCTTATTGCTACAACCATCCCCAATTGTGTAATGCAGTGTAACAGTATTATTAAATTATAAAAATTTTGAAAAGATAAAGTATGCCAATGTACTTGGAACCAAAGATGAATATTTATTCATTGGATTCTCAGTAGATGAGATTATTGAATTATTCTGCAGTAAGTGTTAGTATTCCTAGATCCTTCCACCAATTTGAACACATTAGGATACAACTCCTTTTTGTCATACAATAATAAAGTCTATGACATCCAATTCATCCCATATAATATATCAAAGTAAAAGCAAAATACTTCACTCAATGAAAGCCTATCTATTGCACTTCAGATCCCTTTGTCCCCAGCGTGCAAAAGCATTAATAACAGATTTTGTGGCTTTTAGATAGGGTTCAAATCATCTACATAAACATGACATATGTTATTCCATGGATAAAAGTCCAAATCTATTTTCAGTATTCAATTTATTTTCTTATTTCTCAAGTAATAAATCATCTGGTCTATAGCTTTTAGTGATAGTAAGCATCAATACTATTATTTTGCTATTGGATTTTTTCCTGCATCAACTTAGACTTCACCAAAGAAAGAAATAAAAATGAATAGGTGGCTCATGTCTGTAATCCTAGCTACTCAGGGGGCTAAGATCTGAGGATCATGGTTCTAAGCTAGGCTGGCAGCAAAGTCCTTGAGATGCTTATTTCCAGTTAAATACTAAAAAGCCAAAATTAGGCTGTGGCTCAAGTGGTAGAACACTAGCCTTAAAAACAAAAGCTTAGTATCCAGGCCCCGAATTTAAATCCCAGGACTGGCACAAAAAATGAATAAGGTGAATAATACAATTCAATATACTCAGTGCAGACGAGCTACCTTGATACCTATACCAGGCTGATGTAGAATATCAGATGCTTCATATCCAGAGCTCCAATTTTTGCCCTGGGTATTTCACCAACTAGCTTTGGAACCTCAAGCAAGTATCTTCTAGTACCTGAATTTCTACATCTAAAAAATAAGAGAACTTGATTTCTAAGTTTGAGAATACTATGCTTTGATACTACCTGATCAAGTATTCCTGTGACAAAATGTACCTTGAGTGTGTGTGTGTGTGTGTGTGTGTGTGTGTGTGTGTGTGCTTGTGCGTGTGCTTGAGTGCTACTACACTATAATCAACTAAGCTTTCTTCCAAGAGGAAAATTGGCACTAGGAAGGTGTTGGTTTCAAGATAAAGTAATTAATAGCTTCATAGTAAAGCTTTTAGTTCTAGATAAACAGGAGAAAGTGGAGGGCATTGGGCAACTAGAAGATATGCTAGGAGGGAAGGGATGGTAGGGGAAAAACAAAGGAGGAGGTAACAATGCTCAATAGGAAATACATTACTTTATTTGTGTAACTGTAATCCCTGTGTACACTATTTTTACAATATAAAGCGTATGTTTTTTAAAAAAGAAACTCTGAGGCCTGTCCTTCGGGTGCAGAGAAATTCTCAATGCATTCAAACTGTTATAATATGAACAAATTAGATGCAGAAAGAGTAGTTATTTTTAACACAAAAATGGGTTTTGCTTTGTAGAATTTAACACAGAGGCTCCCTACAGAGCATACTCAATTATTGTGAGTACTTCTATGTTAGTCTTTCCTTTATCACATGCATTTCTTTACATTACAAATGAGGTCTGCTTAAGTTTCATACAAGCAGTATTATAAAAACAGGTATAAAATTTAATAGGTCTATTTTTCATTCTGCTATAGATAAATGAGAAGTATGCAAAGGAAATTTGGATAGCAGAAATGTTTTAGACAAGCAAAACGTAATTTTCTGTTTTCTATGATAAAGTCTGTTTTTCTATGGTAAGAAATTTAGATTGTTGTTTGTTAAGGATGGAGTTAAAATATTATTTGCTATTGTTTTTCAATTTGTTAAACCTCATTGATTAATCACTTGCTAGTGACAAGATTTTCTAAGGCAATTTGAAACCCGGAAGTCCCATTCCGAGAGTTTTTTGTTCACTCTAGATACAGAAGATAGCAATTAATTGACAAGCTTAAAATATCCTATACATGGTTAATTATAGTTAGTCTTGGCTTCTGCAGACCTTGACATCAGTAAGAGCTGTTACTTCCCATTATTCTTATTCTCCACTGTTCTTTTAAAGAACAAACTACAAATATACATTCACTAATGATCCTCTTATCAGAAGTCTACAATTTTTCCACACTTTCTTTAAAAGTGAATTAATATTACTTTGTTCTAATTGATTGGATAAATATTTTAATAGTATATGATTAATTCCATTTTCTAAAATGTTAACAGCTTCTACTGTGTATGCATGTGTGTGTGTACATGTGTGTTCGTGAGTGTGTGTGTGTGTGTGTGTGTGTGTGTGTGTGTGTGTGTGTGTGTGTGTGAAGCCCTACTGGGTCAACTCTTTTCTTCCATTTTAGTCCAAAACCTTAAGACTTTTTTTTTTTAAGTTCAACTTCAACATCCTAAATATATTTCTTTGGGAAGGAATAACAGTACTTTTTACACAAATGAAGGGAAGTTGTATCTGTGAGGATGAACATTAATTTTGTCATTTCAAAGCAATTGTGTGCTACAAAGCACAGAGATAGGAAAACTGAAATGTTCAAGGGAAAAAATGTTGCTTTGCTGTCATTGGTTTCTGACAAGCAAGAACATACATACTTTAAAGAATGAATGCTTCAAACTTTGAAAGTTTCCAGATGCTTAAGAAATTCAAAAGGTTTTAACCAGGATGGTCTGAATTTATCTTAGGACCTTTTAATGGATAATGCATTATCTAAATCTCTTTTGTATTATTTTATCAAGAAGTATTAAACTTTGTAGTTCAAAGTGACAGATGTTCTGAAGCAGCTTCTGAGAAGCTCATGTATTTTTTGTGAAATGGCTGTCTCTTTTAGCTTAGATTGTGTCCATAATTGTATTAAAATGAGGACTTACTATGCATGTCAGTAAACAACTTCAGAGTGTTATATTAGTGACAGTTTAAAACATGGCCCATTCAGAAATTTTAAAATAGTCATAGAGTCAGACACCAACTAAATGCTAAATGCAAACCATTGATGTAAACCTTAGATAGAGTGGGACAAAATTGGTCTGTCCTCCAGGAACTTGCACTCAGTGAGGCAATGAGGTTAATATCTGTGGAAGGATATATCTCATTGAAAGTACTACCTGCTAAGTTCATAGATGTGTTCTAACACAAAGTTTAATGGTTCATTTGTGTTCATGAAAAAATCACATTATTGTCTCTACACTGAAAAACTTGTAAGTCACATTTTGTCTCATATTGATATTTGGTAATAAACTCCACAAATAAATAGGAAAATGACACGCTTCATATTTTTATTGCTGTCTCTTAAAAGGATTATACAGGGAGTCCTATAAAAACTAACATATACAATAAGGCTTTAACTAATTTGAGTTAACTGTATGAATAAAATTACATAGGAAGTAAAAAATTGAATGCTCTCAGCATTGGGAGATATCTCTCTAATGTATGCCCAGAACCACAGATTCTATCTGCTTGATGAAAATTAAATTTGGCAAAAGTGATTCCATTAAAATTCCTAGTATATTTGCCAAAATTATGCTCAGTCATTCCTGGAGAAGTCCATGGCAGCAGGTATTTACTGAATTCGATTTTTTTTGTCTTTCTGCTTGTTGATGGGGTCACATTTTTCCCTACTTCAGTTTCAGCATATTGATTTTCATGTTTTGAATTGTCTAATCCTCACAGACAAAAGAGCATGTCAGAAATTCAATTATATTTCAAATTTATGGTATTTTTTGGGCAAAAGCTATGAAGACATGTCTTATTTGTCTCAGAAGCATCTCATCACTAGGAATCTAGAAGTGTTAACAAAGGGTCCTTCAGGCTAAAACATTATGTCCCACTAGTTCAGAGATATCTTCATCTTCATTCAACATCAGACTTGAACAACACAGATTTCTAGTGTAGTGCATTTAACATTACTATTTTTTCAATACCAAATTTCAAACTCTACTATAAAGACATAGTAATCAAAACAGCTTGGTACTGGCCTAAGAACAGACCTCAGGACCAATGGAATAGAATTGAAAACCCAGAAATGAACCTATAGACCTATAGCCATCTAATCTTAGATAAGGGAGCTAAAACAATAGAATGGAAGAAAGACAGCCTCTTCAGTAAATGGTGCTGGCAAAATTGGTTAACTACTTGTAGAAAACTAAAGCTAGATCCTTATATATCGCCCTGCACCAGAATCAACTCCAAATGGATCAAAGACCTCGGAGTCAAAGCAGACACTCTGAAAACATTACAGGATGGAATAAGAGAAACCCTAGGTCTCCTTGGCTCAGGCCGAAATTTTCTTAATAGAGACCCGTAAACACAACAAATCAAAGAAAGGTTGGACAAATGGGATTGCATGAAGTTGCAGAGCTTCTGCATGGCAAAAGACATAGCTAGCAAGATCAACAGAAAGCCCACAAATTGGGAGAAGATCTTCACTAGCCATACAATGGACAAGGGTCTCAAATCTAAAATATACCTGGAACTCAAAAAATTAAATCCCCAACAACAAATTCTCAAAGAAACAACTGACCAATAAATACGTGGGCTAAAGACTTGAAGAGAAACTTCTCTGAAGCAGAAAGAAGGAAGGCAAATAGACACATGAAGAAATGGTCAACCTCCCTAGCCATAAAAGAAATGCAAATCAAAACAACATTGAGATACCACCTCACCCCAGTTAGAATGGCTATAATCAAGAACTCTAACAACAACAGATGCTGGAGGGGATGTGGACAGAAGGGAATCTTACTTCATTGTTGGTGGGAGTGTAAACTTGTTCAACCACTTTGGAAAACAGTATGGAGGTTCCTGAAAAGACTACACGTAGAGCTCCCCTATGACCCAGCAATTACATTTTTGGGCATTTACCCAAATGTTTACAAACAAGACCACACTAAAGCTACCAGCACCACTATTTTTTTTTATTTTATTTGTGAACATACTGTACGGAGGGGCTACAATTACATGGACAGGATAATGCATACATTTCTTACCAAGCATTGCAGCCTCCTCCTTTGTTTACCCTTCACCTCCTTTCCCAGCCTCCCCTTTACCCCCCTACCCAATCCTTCCCGGCTTCCCCCCCACCAACATTGTAAAGCTCATTTTTGAAATGACAATTTGTACTTCTCATTGTTGCAACAGGTCCACCTGAATCCTTAAACGACTTGTTTTTCCCCGTCTCCTCCACAAATTATACCGACATCAAATATAATGAAAGCGGAGGTTATATTGTGGGGGATGGACATACAAAGCAACAAAGAAATAATCTTATAAATGCATTAGAAACACATGCATGAAAGAAGAAAAAAACATTAAAATACATATCTAAGGGTTCATTTTCCTAACATCACATTATCTGACCTTTTCCGCTTGACTCATACATATACTAGATATTGCAAATAAGGGAAACCATGGGACCTGTGTTTCTTTGGGCCTGGCTTACTTCACTTAATATAAATTTTTCCAAGTTTTTCCATTTCCTAACAAATGGGGCAATGTCATTCTTTCTGATGGAGGCATAGAATTCCATTGTGTATATATACCACAATTTCTTGATCCATTCATCTACTGAAGGGCACCTGGGTTGGTTCCATATCTTAGCTATGGTAAATAATGCTGCAATAAACATAGTTGTGCTAGTAGCTTTAGTGTGGTCTTGTTTGTAAACATTTGGGTAAATGCTCAAAAGTGGGATTGCTGGGTCATAGAGGAGCTCTATGTGAAGTCTTTTGAGGAACCTCCATACTGCTTTCCAAAGTGGTTGAACAAGTTTACACTCCCACCAACAATGCAAGTAGGGTTCCCTTCTGTCCACATCCCCTCCAGCATCTGTTGATAGAGTTCTTGATTCTTACCATTCTAACTGGAGTGAGGTGGTATCTCAATGTTGTTTTGATTTGCATTTCTTTTTTTTTAATTAAGTTTTTATTGTGAAAATACTGTACAGAAGGGTTACAGTTACATGAGCAAGGTAATGAGTATATTTCTTATCAAGTATTGTTGCCTCCTCCTTTGTTTTTCCCTTATCATCCCTTCCCTCCCACCTCCTCAACTACAGCTCTTCCCCCCCCCCCCCGGCCTAAATTGTAAAGTTCATTTTTCAACATAACATCTTGTCCATCTCATTGTTGCAATGGGTCAACCTGTATCCCTATTTAAACAATTTGCTTTTTCCCTTCCCCTCCCCAAATTATACCCACATCAAATACAGTGAAAACAGGGGTTATACCTTGGGGGAGGGACATGCAAAGCAACAAAAAAAAATCACATGGTACCTTATAAATATGTTAGAAACAATAGCAAGAAAGAAAACAAGTCTTGTGTCCCTATCTTAACATCAACTTATCTGACCTTTTCTGCTTGTCGCAGACATATACATTTTCTTTTTTTTTTAATATTATTTTATTTTATTTGAGAACATACTGTACAGAGGGGCTACAATTACATGGGCAGGATAATGCATACATTTCTTACCAAGCATTGCAGCCTCCTCCTTTGTTTACCCTTCACCTCCCTTCCCAGCCTCCCCCCTCCCCCCACCCAATTATACCCCCCTCCACCCCACACACCGACATTGTAAAGCTGGTTTTGACATGATATTTTGTACTTCTCATTGTTGCAACAGGTCCACCTGAATCCTTAAACGACTTGTTTGTCCCCATCTCCTCCACATGTTATACTGACATCAAATATAGTGAAAGCGGGGGTTACACTGTGGGGGAGGGACATACAAAGCAACAAAGAAATAATCTTATAAATGCGTTAGAAACACATGCATGAAAGAAACGAAAACATTAAAATACATATTTAAGGGTTCATTTTCCTAACATCACATTATCTGACCTTTTCCGCTTGACTCATACCTATACTAGATATTGGAAATAAGGGAAACCATGGGACCTATGCTTCTTTGGGCCTGGCTTACTTCACTTAATATAATTTTTTCCAAACCTTTCCATTTCCTAACAAATGGGGAAATGTCATTCTTTCTGATGGAGGCATAGAATTCCATTGTGTATATATACCACATTTTCTTGATCCATTCATCTACTGAGGGGCATCTGGATTGGTTCCATATCTTAGCTATGGTAAATAATGCTGCAATAAACATAGTTGTGCTGGTAGCTTTAGTGTGGTCTTGTTTGTAAACATTTGGGTAAATGCCCAAAAGTGGGATTGCTGGATCATAGGGGAGCTCTATGTGAAGTCTTTTGAGGAACCTCCATACTGCTTTCCAAAGTGGTTGAACAAGTTTACATTCCCACCAACAATGAAGTAAGGTTCTTTTCTGTCCACATCCCCTCCAGCATCTGTTGTTGTTAGAGTTCTTGATTTTTGCTCTTCTAACTGGAGTGAGGTGATATCTCAATGTTGTTTTGATTTGCATTTCTTTTATGGCTAGGGATGTTGAACATTTCTTCATGTGTCTATTGGCCATCCTTCTTTCTTCTTCAGAGAAGCTTCTCTTTAAGTCTTTGCCCACTTATTTATTGGGCAGTTGTTTCTTTGAGGATTTGTTGTTGGGTGGTTTAATTTTTTGAGTTCCAAGTATATTTTAGATATGAGACCCTTGTCCGTTGTATGGCTAGTAAAGATCTTCTCCCAATCGGTGGGCTTTCTATTGATCTTGCTAGCTATGTCGTTTGCCATGCAGAAGCTCTGCAACTTTACACAATCCCAATTTGTCCAACCTTTCTTTGATTTGTTGTGTTTCCGAGTGTCTATTCAGAAAATTTCGGCCTGAGCCAAGGAGACCTAGGGTTTCTCCTATTCCATCCTGTAATGTTTTCAGAGTGTCTGCTTTATCTTCGAGGCCTTTGATCCATTTGGAGTTGATTCTGGTGCAGGGTGATATATAAGGATCTAGCTTTAGTTTTCTACAAGTAGTTAACCAATTTTGCCAGCACCATTTACTGAAGAGGCTGTCTTTCTTCCATTCTATTGTTTTAGCTCCCTTATCTAAGATTAGATGGCTATAGGTCTATAGGTTCATTTCTGGGTTTTCAATTCTATTCCATTGGTCCTGAGGTCTGTTCTTAGGCCAGTACCAAGCTGTTTTGATTACTATGGCTTTATAGTAGAATTTGAAATTTGGTATTGATATTCCTCCAGTAGTGTTCTTTCCATTGAGGAGCGTTTTCCAGCACGACTGTGTTTATTGCAGCATTATTTACCATAGCTAAGATATGGAACCAACCCAGATGCCCTTCAGTAGATGAATGGATCAAGAAAATGTGGTATATATACACAATGGAATTCTATGCCTCCATCAAAAAGAATGACATTGCCCCATTTGTTAGGAAATGGAAAGGCTTGGAAAAAATTATATTAAGTGAATTAAGCCAAGCCCAAAGTAACTAGGTCCCATGGTTTTCCTTATTTGCAATATCTAGTAAATGTATGAGTCAAGCGGAAAAGGTCAGATAATGTGATGTTAGGAAAATGAACCCTTAGATATGTATTTAAATGATTTTTCTTTCATGCATTTGTTTCTAACTCATTTATAAGATTATTTCTTTGTTGCTTTGTATGTCCCTCCCCCACAGTATAACCCCCGCTTTCACTATATTTGATGTCGGTATAATTTGTGGAGGAGATGGGGAAAAACAAGTCGGTTAAGGATACAGGTGGACCCGTTGCAACTACGAGAAGTGCAAGTTGTTATGTTGAAAATGAACCTTACAACTTTGGTGCGGGGGCGGGGGCGGGGGGGAGGGAGATTGGGTTGGGGGGCGAGGCTGGGAATGGATATGAAAGGTAAACAAAGGAGGAGGCTGCAATGCTTGATAAGAAATGTACTCACTATCTTGCCCATGTAATTGTAGCCCCTCTGTACAGTATGTTCACAAAAAATAAAAATAAATATTTTAAATTAAAAAAAAATTACTATTTTTATTCTTGAAGCAAATAAGTAGCCCACTCATCTGAAAATATATGCTCTGCTTACAGACTCAATGACTGCTAAAACTTAGAAAAGTATAACCAATTATGCAAAAGCTCCACCTGCTTTCCAATGTAAAACATTGTTCTTTTATGTTCTATTTTATGTTATTCTCAAATCTAGCTCCAACTCTTGGAACCTATCTTTCTTCAGCCCTCAGTTACAGTAAACAGTCCAAACGTAAAAATATTGCTAAAACATAATGTTGCATTTTTTCATGTTTTTCCTGAAAAGTTCTTAAAACCTTATTTATAGGTTTTATATCTTCTTCAAGATAGAACATACTATGGGCATTGGCTAATATTCCATGTATAAAACTTCTTATCAATGTGATATGCATGCATTAGATCACCACTCATTTGTCCTTATAAGTGAAAAACAGAAGTTTGGTTTTTTTGAGTCCTTCTTCTTACATTTGTTTACATCTTGTCACATTGGCATCTAATATATGATAACTTCCTTTCTGTTCATGTAAAACATTAGTTTTGAGGTCTAACTGTCCAACACATTCCTTTAAAAGCAGTCAAGTTTACTTTCTAACGTTACAGAGGGGGGAAAAACTGAGATCTCGGTTTCATTGTAGTGTTCATTTAATTACATTGTTTTCCATTTTAAAATATTTGGCAGTTAACCATTTAGAATTTATGAAAGTTTTGGGATATTTATTATTTGACTAAAAACTCTGATTTCCCTCAGGCTACTTTGCAAATGAAAATACTTGCCATTTCTCTATACGTTCTTGCATTCAGGTTACAAATATCATTAAGCTTCAATCAGCAGATAGAAATTATACTTGCAATAAAGGAGTGACTAAGACAATCTCTCCTGGCCTATTAATTTTTTGCTAGCAAATGAAATATATGTTCTATGCAATTTTTTGCCAATTTCTTATGGCAGATTAAATAATTTGGGGATAGTATCTAAAAATACTCTATTGAGTTAAATCTCTTTTCCTCAAAGTTTCTAATTGAAATATTGTCTCTGCATTATATATTCATAAGGTAAACAAGACCTGCATTTAAATTGAATTGGTTAAATCACACCAGCAATCTATAATTAATTATATGTGTGTGTGTGACAAATACCCACAGGACTGCTAAACAATACAAATATAGAAACTAAAAATCACTAAACAATGTTTTAAAAAATCCATCAAGAGGAAGACAATAACAATAAAATAATAGCAATGAAAGTAAAAATAATTGAAATTTGTATAAAAATACAAAGAAAAAATTTAATTTAATGCAAAGTTGCATTAAATTAAATATAAATGGTCAAGGTATATCAATTGAAAAATGATGACTCAAAGAATGTGTTAAAATCAGCACCTATGTTCTGTCTACATGAAACTTTTTTGCTAAAGGGTTGATAACTAAAATATATAAGGAAATCCTATAAACAAATATAAAATAGCACTACTAAAATAGATAAAGTGCTTGAGTAGATATTTCTCTAAAGAAGACATACAGATTGTCAATACATATGTGAAAAGATACCATCATTCATCATTAGAGAACTGAAAATAAAAATTGTAATGAGAGATTACCTCACACTTCCTGGGCTATTAGCAAAAGCAAAAATAAAGTAAAACAGAAAAGAAATTCAGGGGAGGACATGTACAAAAAGAACGCTTGTGTACCGTTGGTAGGAAAGAAAAATTGTACAGTCATTATGAAAAATATGATTTAAAATCCCTCAAAAATATAAAACAATGAATTTATATAAGCCTTGAAATATAATGTGATCCAGCAATGCCACTTTTGCTTATCGAGGCAAAACCTTGAACTTAATATTTTATGAAGACATTTTCATTATTATGTTCACTGAAGCACTAATCACAAAAGATAAGATGTGGAAACAACCTAAATGTCCATCTACTGATGAACTGATAAGGAAAATGTGGCATATATACATATATATATATAGTGAAATAGTATTCAGACTTCAAAATAAAGAAAGGGCTGGAAATGTGGCTTCGTGGTAGAGTGCTTGCATAGCATGCATGAACTCCTGGGTTCGATTCCTCAGTACCACATAAACAGAAAAAGCAGCAAGTGGCACTGTAGCTCAAGTGGAAAAGTACTAGCCTTGAGCAAAAGAAGTTCAGGGACAGTGCCCAGGCCCTAAGTTCAAGCCCTAGGAGTGGCAATAAACAAAAAGAATTCTTGTCTCATGCTAGGACATAGATAGACTGAGAACACAATCACTTGTGAAATAAGTTAGTCTCTGAAAGCAAAAATTACAACAAAACACTTTTATAGTGTTTGTACATTGCTAAAACTCATAGAAGCAAAGGAAGAACAGAATATAAAGAACAAAGAAAGAATCCAGAAAGTAGAATGATGGTAGCCAAGGGCTGGAGGTAAGGGAGAGGAAAGGAGTTACTGGTCAGTGAGCACATACTTCTTAGTTATAGAAGATAAGGTTTCTTTTTATAAATCTGCTTCCAGTATTCAAAATCATAATGTTATATGGTACATGTGAGTATAAGTAATATGTACTTTTTGCCACAAAGGAGAAAATATATAACACTTATTAAAGTGTCCTAAGGTGTGGAAAAGGATCATTAACATTTTTTGAACACCAATGGTAATTAAAATTCATAAGCACAATATCTAGAGTTATTCTACTCAGATTCATGGCCATCTGAATATCTCTACATTAGTTTTAATGTTTTAACTTTTAAAATACTGTGACTCCTAAACTGTGACAAAAGTAATTATTTTCCTAAACATACTAGATTTTAGTCTGAGTCACACAAGCCAATCTGAATTTATGACTTCAAGATTTTAGCACATAATCTGTAAAAGGATTTTGTTATTGCAATATGTGAAAGAGGATTATTACCTCCCAAGAGATTTTTGGCTCCACTAAGTGGAATTTATGTCTTGGGAAAATGCTAGTTCATTAGGATGGCTAAAACTTAAGCACAGTCCTGGTAAATTAATTTCCTGTAACTATAGAAATAAAAAATTGTTTCTATCTTCTCCACTTAAATGCCAATTTATTTAGTTTTGATTCCAGTGATCTGAAATAACAGGCATGCCATTATCCTCCTTCATTCACAAATTCCAATTTCTAAGACCTTCAAATGACCTATCATTTTTTACTGCTCAGCTGTAAATGATCCTTTGGAAATGGTCTAAACAAGAAAGGCCTATATCTATGCAGTTAATAAGAAATTGAAGTACGATATGACTGCAGCAATTAATTCATGTCTATTGAGAATAATTTCAATGAATTTTCTAAGCCTCAATGAGTTGTAATACTAACTCTGTGTATTATTTAAACTTAATGTAACTTTCAGTCAGATTCCAAATGGACAAGAATCAAAGCAAAATTAGTCTTGGGATTCATTTCACTTAAGATAAGGACACAAGTGGTTTTTTCTTGCTTGCTATCGTTTCTAACGTATTTTTAAGGTACCACATGATTTTTTTGTTGCTTTGTATGTCTTCACGGTATAACCCCTGTTTTCACTGTATTTGATGTTGGTATAATTTGGGGAGGGGAAGGTAAAAAACAAATTGTTTAAATAGGGATACAGTGGACCCATTGCAACGAGATATACAAGACGCTATGTAGAAAAACGAACAACAATTTAGTAGGGGAGTGGGAATGTAGTTGTGGAGATGGGTGGGAAGGGAGGGTATGGGAAAAACAAAGGAGACAACAATGCTTGATAAATGTACTCATTACCTTGCTCATGTAATTATAACCCCTCTGTACAGTATTTTCACAATAAAAAACTTATTCTAAAAAAGGAAATTAGTCAAGAACAAGAGAGAATAAATTTAAATTATAAAATACTTCTATGTCCAATTGATGAAAAAGCAGATAGTTAATTTTAATTTATGTATAGCTATCTGTATTATTGTTATAATATTATAGTTCCCATAGTGAAATCTTTGGAATCATAGAAACTCCCAGATGAAGGAATAAACTATTCTTTTGTCTATATATGATGAAATTTTTTGAAAGTTAACATACATCTTAGACAGTAGGGAAACTGAATCCCATTTATGTCAATTTATTTACCAAATTACAAAGCTGGTGAGTTGATTATACTAATTTTTCCGGATTTTTTAAAATTTATGAATATTTTATACTTGATTTACCGCCAAAAAAGTTAAAATACAACCCACTCACCAGAAATTTTCACTTATGATAGGTGTATATAGCCTGGCAAAGAAAGAACAATCAAAAACTATTTTCCATAGGTATAATTAGTAAGATGCATTTATCGTTCACTACAAAAATTCAAGGCATATTGATTGAATTAGATAGGCTTAAAATATAATTAGATTATATTAGAAAGTAATCCATAGAAATTAGTGGGGAGAGTTTATGCAAACTCATTGAGCTCCATTTATCACGGCTTTGTACATTTTTGGAGATTGAATTGTCTATATCAATTCACTGACAGACAACATATTTCACTAGGAAAGACTTTGTACCTTTCATGCTGAGATATGAAATGTTAACAGGTTGGTCCTTCATTTCATTTTGAGTAAATAGAAAGCTAAGAAAGTCAATTAACAGTCCCACTCACAGAAAATGAGGGTGACAAGGTTGATTAGCTATGAGAGAGTGAAAATTATTCAAATGAAAGGCATTTAGAAGAGTTATTGGCTAAGGAAAAAAAAAGGGTAATGCCACTTAAAAAATAATTACATGAATGGAAAGAGAGCCCTACCATGAGTTGCTAGGTAAAGAACAGGGAAAAATTGAGCATCTAAGGTGTTTCTCAAGTGCAGATTTTTTAATTGTTCATTGTTTTGGTTGGCTTAATGGTAGCTTATTCTTGTAGGTACTATTGAAAAAGCATTTTCAAAAGATGTCTCCTGGACATCTTTACTGAGAGGATTCGTCTCCATAAATACTGATGATGTGCATAGTGTTGATAGTGATTTCATTGATGGAAAATTACAATTGCACAAAAGGAAAAGCCTAAATTATGTGTACATAGGAATGCTGCATGGATGAGTAGTTCTCAGGATACTCTTACTTTGTCTTTGAGAGATGCAGAATTGCAACTAGAAATATCAGTTGAATAAAGAGAATTTTTTCTTTCCTTTCAAACAGTCAGAATTTAGTGTCAAAAGAACTCTCCCATGAAATAGACAAATGACATTAGGAATTTGTTCAGAAGACATTTATTAATTCTCTCATTTAATAAAGAGAGAAAATAACAGCAATATATAGTTGATCATAACAATTATACTGATTTTGACAAAACTGTGCCAAAAAACTTGTGGTAATGGAACAAATGATGTCACTATCTATTCCTATCCTAAAACATACAAAATTCTATGAAGAAAACCAATTCAAAAGGGAAAATCTTTCATTTGCAAATGTTTTATGGTCAAATTATACTTCGTAGCATAATAAATTTGAATTACTCATGACCTCATTTTGGAAATGTGCAAAATTTACCTGTATCATGAATGCTTACAAAGTTATATTGATCATATTCAGGCAACTTATTTGCATCAAAATATTTTAAGGGATTATTTATTTTTTTATTTTTATTTTTTGGTTGGTCGTGGGGCTTGAACTCTGGGCTTGGGCACTGTCCTTGCGCTCTTCAGCTCAAGGCTAGCACTCTACTGCTTGAGCCACAGCACCACTTCTGGTTTTCTAGTGGTTTATTGGAGATAAGAGTTTCACAGACTTTCCTTCCCCGGGCTGGCTTTGAAGTGCGATCTTCAGAGCTCAGCCTCCTGAGTAGCTAGGATTACAGGCGTGAGCCACCTGCGCCCGGCTGAGATTTTTTATTTTTTATCTAAGTTAAAGCTGAGTTTATTTTTAACAAATGTTTGAGACAGTGACAACGCTCTAGAATAATAGAAACATAAAGAGAGATTTTTTTTAAGCTTTATTTTATTTTATTTGTGAACATACTGTACAGAGGAGTTACAATTGCATGGGCAGGATAATGCGTTCATTTCTTACTAAGCACTGTAGCCTCCTCCTTTGTTTACCCTTCACATCACTTCCCAGCCTCCTCCCTCCCCCCCAATCCCCATCCTTCTCCTTCCCCCCTTCCCCCCCCCCCCCCCCCCGCACCGACGTTGTAAAGCTCGTTTTGGACATGACAACTTGTACTTCTCATTGTTGCAACAGGTCCACCTGTATCCTTAAACAACTGGTTTTTCCCCATCTCCTCCACAAGTTATACTGACATCAAATAGAGTGAAAGCAGGGGTTATACTGTGGGGGAGGGACATACAAAGCAACAAAGAGATAATCGTATAGATGCATTAGAAACACATGCATGAAAGAAAAATCATTAAAATACATATCTAAGGGTTCATTTTCCTGACATCACATTATCTGACCTTATCTTCCAGTTTATGAACAAAATGGTTAGATTACTTATGAATTGTTAGAGAAGAAATCAAACATCTAATGGAAATTGACCTTATGAACTGCACAGATTTTCTTTTCTTTTTTAATTTATGTGGAAATGTCTAAAATAATAACATTCACATATGCCTCATAGTTAAGAAAAATAGTATCTTTTTTTCTCACCACTTTCTCTGCATCTTTGTCTCCAACTCTGCCTTACCTTATCTCCTGTTTGCTTCATAATCACACTCATGCATCAATGAATTTAAAAGAATCATTTTAATAATCCTGTTATGAGTGATCAAAATATCATGAGTTATTATTTGTTCATTTGTTTATTTACTTACTTATTTGGTAGTGTCAGGGACTAAACTTAGGCCTCAGCTTTACAAAGCAGGTACTCTGAACTTGAGCTCCAGTTTTAGCCTATATTTTTGGTACTAAAATCTAAGCCAAAGAAATTGTTGGTGTTATAGAAAATTAACTAGTTCTTGTCTTTCAAGATATTTTAAGTTATGTATTTTTTCAGAGCTGCTTCTTATTTTGGGGTTACTTTTTCTTTTTTTAAAAATTGAGCTGTAATTCTTAATGGGCTAAGTTGTCCCAAAAAGGCTTCCTAGAACTATGGCTGGATGTCTTCCACAATGGACTGTTTTACTTTTTAAGAGTCATTTCTAAAGTTATGTGGTCATTAATTTGGGGGGCTGTTTTACTTATGAGTGCTGATAAAATTAAAAGCCAAGTTGACCTCAACTTACATCACCCCATTGAATGTTGACAATGGAAGGAATACCTTGCCTTTAGTATGCTACTACTTCAGGACTGATAGCAGAGGAAGAAACATAATTTTCTTCATTGCCTAAGTCAGAAAAACTTACTGTGTGTAGTGTCCTTGTTGACCTCAGCAGATCAAGTGAACTAGCTGTTAGTGCTAATTTAGATTTAAGAAATTATCTGAATCTTGGTTTGTGTAAATTTACAATGTACCTGCAATATTAACTAAATCAAATAGCTCTTACAGTTCCTATATGCACATAGACTCCCTACCATATCCAGTAGTTACTGAATTTAGTAAACTGGCATTGTAACATTACAACAATATTTTGTTGCACCAATTTTATAAACTTTTACAGTGCAATACTTATTTTTCTGAGGCAAACCAAAGGTACATTTCTCAAGGTTCATGCTGCTTTCTTTAGCAGCATTTGATAGAGGATCTTTTTTATACATTTGTAGTAATTTTAAAAAACTTGCAAATTTTTTAAAAATTGTAAACCATGTACCAATGTTTTGGTTGAAATTGTGTAGAGTAAGTTAAACTTAAATTGCATTCTATTAACCGATACGAGTGTATTTCTTTAAGCATAGTTATGTTGAAATAAAGTTTTAAAAAACAAAAAAGAAAATTAACTAGTTCATATCATGTACTGCAAAATTCAGAATGTATTTACATATCAAATTAATAAAATTGAATTTTTAATTTATTTTTGTTATAAAAGATAGTCATATAATTTATTAATATCATAGATATAAGTAGTTTGTCCCATAGAACTCTCATATATATTACATCTTTCAAGAATTGCTTACTTGGGGGGTGGGTGGAGGATGGGAAGGGTTGGGAAGGGGAAACAAAGGAGGAGGCTACAATGCTTGCTAAGAAATGTACTCATTATCTTGCCCATGTAATTGAAACTCCTCTGTACAGTATTTTCACAATAAAGAAAACCTAAAAAAATAAATAAAGCAAAGTGATCAAGTATTTATGGCTATTAAGATACTACCAAGAAAAAATACATATATATGCCTGTAAAAAAAAAAAGAATTGCTTACATCAGGAGGTTCATATGAATGAACAAATGAATGAAGAAGTGAACAGCTATGGTACATCCTTTTCCCTTATAATGAGCAAGAATAACTGCTGATTGTTTTGTTTTATCTAGATTTCTACATAATTGAATCTGATGCTAATACAAGCTAAATCCAAATTTTTCAATTTTTAATTTATTACATGTCACCAATTTTATTTTTTGTCTGAAATATCAAAAACCTTAGACCCATCTAGTGATAAACATTTATAAAATATATTTACATTCTTACATATGTTTTGAAACAAAATTTCAAATGTGTATATTACTTTTTAAACAGTATGCTATATTAAGAGTAACTTCTGAAAATTTATCCTGATGTGACATTCTGAAATATTTTATATTCAGGTACAGAAAGGTAAAAAATGGATTAGTCTGATGAAATTATTTTGTTAGGAAATTCTAAGTTTGAAGCAGTGATAGTAAATTTTGATTGTCTGTCTGATTGGATTGAGTAAAGCCAGAGTGCATCATCAATCCTACCACTGGGTGTGTCTGTGAGAACATTTCTGGAGACAACTAGAACATGATGGTTCCAAACTAATTAGTGATGCCCTTGATGGACTCATAATAAGATAGCATTATTGGGAGGTGAAGACTAGGAGGTAGTTCTTTTGAAGGAAGTGTGTTCTTGAGACTACACCTTGCCCTAGCCCTTTCCTGTCCTCTTTCTCTGCTTCTTGTCTGCCCTCATGTGAACTTCTCTATTCCATCACGCCTTTCTTGCAATAATGGTATAAGTTTCTGAAACCTTGAAACAGAATTAAACTTTCCTTTTAAGGTATATTAGAGTAATGAGAAACATAATAATAAAAAGAAAAATGAAATCATGCAAATTTAAATTTCAGTATTTATTACACAGATCAACTTTTGTTACAAATATGACCAATTATGTGCCTATGATTGATGAAAATTCTATGTGGAATAATTACACTAATGATGACATGGCTAAAAGTGAGAAAGAGATGTCTTGAGAGGAGAAATACCTGTGAGTTTTCTCTGAACTTGTTATTGATTTTTTGAAATAACTAGCTTAGTTCAGGAGGATAATACTGGTACACAGGAAAAGGCTATATGATCAATCATGGAAGTCATAGATACTCAAGTCAGGACTATAAGCAAAGGAGAGAAGTGGAAAACAATTCAAATACTGAGTTTTCTGTTTCTATCTAGCAACTTTATAAATAATTTTATATAGGTAGCCACAAAATCATTATTGACTTACAGATTTCTGGTGTTCTTCAAAATTAGTTGGTAGAAATATAATAGCTCGAAAGTTTATCAAAAGCAACTCTGGTTTTACAACCAGAGTCCATTTTCCCCAAACATTATTTCCATCTGGGCTGGTAAGACTAACATTTGAAAATGTTTCTGATGAGGTATCTGCTTGTGATGTGTTTGTGTGTGTGTGCATGTGTATTTGGTTTGTCTCCAGAATCACCCAGTGTGGGCTGGCAGCCACACAACCAAATTATTTTTCAGTTAAATGTTATCAAATAGATTGTGTTCCAGTCAGCCTTAATTTATATTCCAAGCTTACTAGAACCTTCAAATTCCTTCACAAAGTTTTCAACATCATCAATATACAATTAGCTCAGGCTATTTCAAAATACAAAAGTTCAGAAGAAGTGCAACATATTTAAAAGTTAAGTTCTCAAAATATTCTTATACATGATGACAATATTGAGAATAACACCCACCAGTGTCTTGTAGTATGTGTTTTAATGCTGATAATGTGACCTGGGACACACAAAATAAGAAGTCAAATGAAGTGGAGGATTAACATTTGTGAAAGGAGTTTCATTTGCAGTTTTCCACAGTATGAGAGAGAATAGGTCTACTATGAAGTTTTTGTGTTTTTCTTTTCAATCCTGGAGCTTGAAATCAGAGCCTAGGCACTGTCTCTAAGCTTTTGTGCTCAAGGCTAGTACTCCACCTTTTGAGCCACAGCTCCACTTTTGGCTTTTTGAGGTTAATAGATGGTAAGAGTCTCACAGACTTTCCTACCAAGGCTAGCTTTGAACTGTAATCTTTAGATCTCAGCCATCTGAGCTGTGTGGTTTTAAACAAAGCAGTACCTGAGATTCTCTGAATGACAAAGGATATAGTTAACAAGTTAAAAAGAAAGGCAAAAGAATGAAAGATTTTACCAGCTATATATCAGACAATGGCCTAATACTCAGAATATACAGAGAGCTTTACAAAACTATGTCACCATTACACATTTACCTGCATTGACTATGTGACTATAGATTTTAAATGAATTAGTTTATTTCAATCTTTATTTTAACTCACATTTACCTAATGGGTGTCATGTTATGTGGTTTTGAGATTCATTATTTCAAAATCAGACTTGAAAATGAAGTTTTGTTTTGAAATAAAGTATATAAAGACATCTGAAGTAAAGCAGTAACTGATACATTGCACTTATTTTCTTTTATTTCATACAAGTGAGGACTCATAAGGTTTCGGGAAGATGGCAGAGGAGAAGCTGGAGTCTAAGCAGGCTCTCACATAGAAAGCAGTTTTAGAGTTCCAGTGAACAGTCCTAAGCCAGAGAATTACACCAAGTGTGCCATCACAGGACAGAGAGTTAGGCCAGAGAGGGGAAACCCAGACAAGGGGACACTTCTGAGCTCTTGCCAGCAGCCGCTGCGGCGGCGGCGGCAGCTGTGGCGTCGGCGGGCGAGCACAGGAGCCATACCTGAGCCACAGAGTCCAGGACAAAGGAGCCAGACTCAGCGGGCGAGCGGATTCTACTCAACACCAGCAAGAACCGACAAGGAGCAGACATCTTCATCCTGCAGTTCGCAGACCAGAGATGACCCAGGAACCAAGACTCGGCATGAGTAGAAGCCTGATGTCCTCACTCCTTCTCAGGGAGCAGAGGAGGGAAGGCCACCCCTCCCCCCCCAGCACCGGAGATCTCCATCTTGGATACCAATAAAGCTCGGAGGAGCTGCTAGCTTCAACTCAGGCCTTGGAATAAAATGAGTCATTTAGCAGGTCATAAGAACTTACTGGCGGCGGCATGACCTGCCAGACTCAGCTCCACCCAGGGAAAAGTCACCCAGCTCGGGCACCAGCCCTAGGTGTGGCTTTCTGCACTGTGTAATTAGAGCCAGAGGCTGCCCCTCCCTCTAGCAGCCTCGACAATCAATTGAAAATCAGTAAACAGAAACCCTAAGAATGGCTCCAGGCTGGGCTCTGTGAGTTTTTCACAAACTAGCCCCCGGGAAAAGCTACTGTCTGTTGAAAGGCCTCAACTCTACCCAGAACCTAGTCTCATCACTGCATCCCCCTCTTTTGTGATACTCAAAGCAGATCTGCCTCCCAATAAACTAGCCTGGGAGGAGGATCGCCAAATCCTGGGTAAAGCAGAGCATTTTTCTGCCTGTTCAAACAAACTGACTTAAGAAACCAACCAAGCCGCAGGACCACAAACAGACCAGAGACTCCAACAAGAGGCTGGTTACAGACACAAGGGAGATAAAGGATTTTTCCCACCCCTCCCAAAATAATCAAAGAACTTTTTTTCTTCTTCTTCTTATTTTTTTATTTTTTATTTTTTGGTACCTTATATAAAAAATTTTTTTCTTTTCTAAAACTTTTTTTAATCTTTAATTTTTGCCTTTTTTGAAAAAAAAATTTGTTTTCCAGAAACTTTTTTTTCCTCTTATAATTTTTATTTTAGGGATATGTGAGTGTGCGTTTTTCTTTCTTTTTTGGTTTTCTTTCTCTTTTTTTTATCTTTTTGTTTTTTGTTTAGCTCTACTGAACTTCTCATCTTTTTTCTTCCTTTCTTATTCTTTTCACCTTCTCCTCTCTTTCGTTCTTCTTTATGTGACTTAATTCTTGTCCTGCACATCCTCAGATAAACCCATAGTTGACTATTAGACCCTATCCCCTATTGTGTACACACTTAAACCACAAATTTATTACACAATTCCAAACCTCTAAGACTTAAACTCCTTAATAGCAGTACTACCTCTTTATACCTATATAATATTTTAAGCATTTTTAAGTTTTTCTCATCTCCTTTATATCCCTCCCTTTCTCTCAATATATTCAGGTTCTTCTCTAAATAGATTGTTATGGATTCTACATAATTTTATTAATTTTTACTTTTCTATTTTTTCTGGTCTCTTTTCTTTTCCCTTTCCCTTTCTTCTTTTTTTCTCTCTCTCTACGTTCATCCTACCCAACCTATTTCCTGCTTTAAGATTAGGACTTAGTTAACTCTCCCTGAGCCTCCCCACATCAATCTATTCCTATTTTTTGCCCACATCTCTCCCTAACCCTAATAATTTCTGGTCTTCCAAATTCTTCTTTGCGGTTTGTAGCCCATTAACATACAGTTGTTTGATGTTGAATAGATGTATCTGTTGAATTAGATTGTATCTGTAGACTATTGACTGTGCAAATTCAGATGTTGGTTGATGCTTGCCTTAAGATAGTGTACTAGCACAAAACTGGTGCTATTTTTATCTCAAATGGGCAGAGTAAGCCGGAAAAACACAAGAAAAATAGCAAATCCGGGTATCTCAATTCCCAATCCTGATAATCAGGGGACAGAAGAGATAATGAATAATCCAGAGGAGAGTTCCCAAATAGCTCTACAAACACTGCTGGCAAACATGAAAAATGAAAAGATTGAAAGCATACAAAGGTCTCTGTATGAGCGTGATAGGGAGAGAGAGGAGGCAATCCAAAAGCTTATACAGGAATATCATAAGAATGAGGAAGCTACTCAAAAACTGATACAGGATTTGCGTGAGCATCTTGAGAATTCTCAAAGAGAAAGGCAGGAATGGTGTGAGCAGGCTGAGAACACTCAAAGAGAACTACAGGAATCCCACAAACAGGAGGAAGCCAATCAAAGAGTAATACAGGAATTGAAAGAGCAGAAAGAGAATACACAAAGATCACTAAAGGCATTCATGGAATACATTAACAAAGAGCTGAAGGAATTCAGGGAGACCACAAAGGGAGTGCTGAAGGGAACCCAACAGAAGGAATGGGAGTCCAAGGAAACCATAATCAATCAACTAAGTGATTTGAGAATAAACACTGAAAAACAAATTAAGGAAGTAAAGAAGTTCACACAAGATCGAAAACAAAGCTTCAACAAAGAATTTGAAGCCATCAAAGCTGACCAATTAGAAGGAAAAGAGATAAAAAAAAAAAAAAAACAAAGTAGAAAGTCTTCACAGCAGGTTAGACCATGCAGAAGATCGAATCTCAAGGATTGAAGACAGCCTAGATATTACAGAGAGAGAACATACAACCATCCATGACAAGTCCAAGAAATATGATAGATCTATCCAACACTTGGAAGACACCATCAGAAGGCCTAATCTAAGGATAATGGGTGTAGAGGAACACCTAGAAACAGAACTTAATGGCCTAGGAAATTTGTTTAACAGGATCCTAGCAGAGAACTTCCCAAACATGCAAAAAGATAGGCCTATTCAGATCCAAGAAGCTTTTAGAACTCCAAATAGACCACATCAGAATAGGACCTCCCACCATCCCATTATAATCCACACAGGATCAACTCAGACCAAGGAAAAGATCCTTAAAGCTGTCAAGGAAAAAAGATTAATCACCTATAAAGGGAAACAAATTAGAATCAACTCAGATTTCTCAGCAGAGACAATCAAAGCAAGAAGAGCCTGGCATGATGTATGCCATGCCCTAAAAACAAACAACTATCAACCAAGAATACTGTACCCAGCGAAACTCTCCTTCATAACTGAAGGCCAAATAAAAACCTTCCATAGCAAAGAAAAATTGAAACAATACATCTCCACCAAAACAGCCCTACAAAAGATTTTTAAAGATGTCCTACACATAGAAAACCAACAAGACCACAATAAAGGCCAAGACAATGCACCCAAACTGAGAATCCAAGAACCATAGGAAGAACCCAGTTTTCACAGCCCCCAAGAAGGTGGATAACATGGCAGGAACTCCCAAATACCTCTCAGTCCTATCTCTTAACGTTAACGGACTGAACTCTCCAATTAAGCGACATAGACTGTCTAGTTGGATTAAAAAACAAGACCCTTCTATCTGCTCCCTTCAGGAGTCACATCTTGCCCGTAAAAAGAAACACATTTTCAATGTTAAAGGCTGGAACAAAATCTACCAAGCAAATGGCCCTCATAAACAGGCGGGAGTTGCAATCATGATATCAGATAAAATAGATGTCAAATTAAAATTCGTGAGAAGAAATAAAGAAGGTTGCTACATACTAATTAAGGGATCTCTCCTTCAGGAGGATATTACAATTCTAAATATCTACTCACCAAACAATGGAGCACCCAAATTTATCAAAGAAACACTACTTTCCCTCAAATCCCATATAGATCCACAGACATTAATTGTTGGGGATTTTAACACACGACTCTCCCCACTAGAAAGATCAACTCGGCAAAAAACTCCACAGAGAAACTGCACATCTAAACAGCTGCATAGATCAACTAGATTTAAGAGATATCTACCGAACATTTTCACCCAGCAGCATCAGAATACACGTTTTTCTCAGCAGCACAGGGAACATTTTCTAAAATAGACCACATTTTAGGCCACAAAGCAAACTTGTCTAAATTTGGAAACATTGAATTTATACCTTGCATTCTTTCTGACCACAAGAGAATAAAGTTAGAACTCAACACCATAAGCCACCAAAGAAAGTCCAGTATCACATAGAGGATGAACAACACACTGCTGAATCATGAGTGGGTCATGGAAGAGATTAGAAAGGAAATTCAAATGTTCATGCTATTCAACAAAAATGAACACACAAATTACCAGCTCCTCTGGGACAGAGCAAAGGCAGTACTCAGAGGCACGGTTATAGGTCTGAGCTCCTACATCAACAAATTGGAGAGATCTGAAACCAACCACTTAATGACAAAGAGCAGCAAGATAAACCCCAATCCAGTAGACGGAAAGAAATAATTAAAATTAAATCAGAATTAAATGAATTAGAATCCAAAAAAACTATAGAAAGAATCAACAAAACAAAGAGTTGGTTCTTCGAAAAAATTAACAAAATTAACAAACCCTTAGCAAATCTTATCAAAAAAAGAAGAGAACACACCCAAATAAATAAACTCAGAGGTGAGAATGGAAACACCACCACGGAAACAACCAAGATTCAGAACATTATAAGGCAATACTTCTCAAAACTTTATGCTAACAAGTTTGAGAACTTGACAGAAATGGACCTTTTCCTAGCAAATATTGACATGCCAAAACTTAACCAAGATGAATTAAACCAGCTTAACAGGCCCATATCAAGCATTGAAATAGAAACAGCAATAAGAGACCTTCCAGCTAAGAGAAATCCAGGACCAGATGGTTTTACGGTAGAATTCTACAAGACCTTCAAAGCAGAGCTCACACCAATACTCCTCCAACTCTTCAATGAAATTGAAAGAGAAAGTTCACTACCGAACACATCCTATGAAGCCATCATAACCCTCATCCCAAAACCAGGCAGGGACTCATCAAAGAAAGCGAACTATAGAGCCATTTCTTTGATGAACATAGATGCAAAACTTCTCAACAAAATTTTGGCCAATCAACTTCAACAATTCATCCAAAAAATCATACACCACGATTAAACAAGATTCATTTCATGGATGCAAAGCTGGTTCAATATTCGCAAGTTAATTAATATAATTCATCCCATCAATAGGAGCAAGAATAAGAACCACATGGTTATCTCAATAGATGCAGAAAAAGCATTCGACAAGATCCAACACCCCTTTATGATGAAGGTTTTGGAAAAATTAGGAATCCATGGAACATTCCTCAATACAATATAGCTGTATATGACAAACCTACAGCCAGCATAATACTTAATGGTGAAAAACTAAAGCCATTTCCTCTTAACTCAGGAATAAGACAAGGATGTCCACTCTCTCCACTTCTCTTCAATCTAGTATTAGCATGCCTAGCTACAGCAATAAGACAAGATGCAAATATAAAGGGGATCCAAAAAAAGAAAGAAGAAATAAAACTCGCCCTCTTTGCAGATGACATGATCTTGTATTTAAAGAATCCCATAGACTCCACTCCCAAATTACTCAAGCTGATTCAAGATTTCAGCAAAGTAGAAGGGTATAAAATTAACCCCCAAAAATCAATGGCTTTTCTGTATGCCAACAATGAGAAAAGTGTGGCTGAAATTAGGGAAGCAACTCCATTTGTAATAGCCCCACAAAAAATAAAATACCTAGGAATTAACTTAATCAAAGAAGGGAAGGACTTCTCTGATGAAAACTTTAAAATATTGAAAAAGGAAATTAAATCAGAACTTAGAAAATGGCAAAACCTCCCATGCTCCTGGATTGGAAAGATTAACATTGTGAAAATGGCAATACTTCCCAAGGCTATCTACAAATTCAATGCGATACCTATCAAAATTCCAACTTCATTCTTCAAGGAAATAGAAGATGGAACAATAAAAGACCCCGAATAGCAAAAACGCTCCTCAACGGACAGAACACTGCTGGAGGAATATCAATACCAAATTTCAAACTCTACTATAAAGCCATAGTAATCAAAAGAGCTTGGTATTGGCATAAGAATAGACCTCAGGACCAATGGAATAGAATTGAAAACCCAGAAATGAACCTATAGACCTATATAATCTTCGATAAGGGTGCTAAAACAATAGAATGGAAGAAATACAGCCTCTTCAGTAAATGGTGCTGGCAAAATTGGTTAACTACTTGTAGAAAACTAAAGCTAGATCCTCATATATCACTCTGCACCAGAATCAACTCCAAATGGATCAAAGACCTCGAAGTCAAAGCAGACACTCTGAAAACATTACAGGATAGAATAGGAGAAACCCAAGTCTCCTTGGCTCAGGCCTAAGTTTTCTGAATAGAGACCTGGAAAAACAACAAATCAAAGAAAGGTTGGACAAATGGGATTGCATGAAGTTCCAGAGCTTCTGCATGGCAAAGGACATAGCTACCAAGATCAATAGAAAGCCCACGGATTGGGAGAAGAACTTCACGAGCCATACAACAGACAAGGGTCTCATATCTAAAATATACTTGGAACTCAAAAAATTAAATCCCCCAACAACAAATCCTCAAAGAAATATCTGCCCAATAAATAAGTGGGCAAAAGACTTAAAGAGAAACTTCTCTGAAGAAGAAAGAACGATGGGCAATAGACACATGAAGAAATGCTCAACATCCCTAGCCATAAAAGAAATGCAAATCAAAACAACATTGAGATACCACCTCACTCCAGTTAGAATGGCAAAAATCAAGAACTCTAACAACAACAGATGCTGGAGGGGATGTGGACAGAAGGAAACCTTACTTCATTGTTGGTGGGAATGTAAACTTGTTCAACCACTTTGGAAAGCAGTATGGAGGTTCCTCAAAAGACTTCACATAGAGCTCCCCTATGACCCAGCAATCCCACTTTTGGGCATTTACTCAAATGGTTACAAACAAGACCACACTAAATCTACCAGCACAACTATGTTTTTTGCAGCATTATTTACCAAAGCTAAGATATGGAACCAGCCCAGATGCCCCTCAGTATCAAGAAAATATGGTATATATATATATATATATATATATATATATATATATATATATATATATATATATATATATATATATGTATACATATACAATGGAATTCTATGCCTCCATCAGAAGGAATGACATTGCCCCATTTGTTAGGAAATGGAAATACTTGGAAAAAACTATATTAAGTGAAGTAAGCCAGGCCCAAGGAAACATAGTTCTGATGGTTTCCCTTATTTGCAGTATCTAGTATATGTATGAGTCAAGCGGAAAATGTCAGATAATGTGATGTTAGAAAAATGAATCCTTAGATTTGTATTTTAATGTTTTTTTTCCTTTCATGCATTTGTTTCTAAAGCATTTATAAGATTATCTCTTTGTAGCTTTGTATGTCCCTCCCCCACAGTATAACCCTTGCTGTCACTCTATTTGATGTCAGTATAACTTGTAGAGGAGATGGAGAAAAACAAGTCGTTTAAGGATACAGTTGGACCTGTTGCAGCAATAAGAAGTACAAGTTGTTATGTCGAAAAGGAGCTTTACAATCTTGGTGTGGGGCGGGGGAGGGGGTGTGTGGGGGGGGAAAATCGGGGAGGATTGGGTAGGGGTTGGGGGGAGGCTTTGAAGTGATGTGAAGGGTAAACAAAGGAGGAGGCTGCAATGCTTGCTAAGAAATGTAAGCATTAACCTGCCCTTGTAATTGTTTTTTTTTTTTAATTTAATTTTTTCTTGATCCATTCCTCTGCTGAGGGACATCTGGGTTGGTTCCATATCTTAGCTATGGTAAATAATGCTGCAATAAACATTGTTGTGCTGGTAGCTTTAGTGTGGTCTTGTTTGTAAACATTTGGGTAAATGCCCAAAAGTGGGATTGCTGGGTCATAGGGGAGCTCTATGTGAAGTCTTTTGAGGAACCTCCATGTTGCTTTCCAAAGTGGTTGAACAAGTTTACATTCCCACCAACAATGAAGTAAGGTTCCTTTCTGTCCACATCCCCTCCAGCATCTGTTGTTGTTATAGTTCTTGACTTTTGCCGTTCTAACTGGGGTGAGGTGATATCTCAATGTTGTTTTGATTTGCATTTCTTTTATGGCTAGGGATGTTGAACATTTCTTCATGTGTCTATTGGCCATCCTTCTTTCTTCTTCAGAGAAGTTTCTCTTTAAGTCTTTAGCCCACTTATTTATTGGGCAGTTGTTTCTTTGAGGATTTTTTGTTGGGGGATTTAATTTTTTGAGTTCCAAGTATATTTTAGATATGAGACCCTTGTCCGTTGTATGTGCCCTTGTAATTGTAACCCCTCTGTACAGTGTGTTCAAAAAAAATAAAAATTAAAAAAATTAAAAAAACAAGTGAGGACTCATAATATAATTAATAGTAAAATGCCCAAGCTCTAATTTCACATTTTGAATGAAAAAACTTGGAAAGTATTTTACCTTCCCAGACTTTCATTTCTCTTCTTGTTTTTCTAATTAGGTGAAAATGCTTAAAGATAAAAAATTATGATTTCTGTACTTTTTTTTTTTTTGAGTCTGGTCGTAGGTCCTGAACTTGGGCCTGGGCACTGTCCTTCCGTGCTTCAGCTCAAAGCTAGCAGTCTACCACTTGAGCCACAGAGCCAATTCCGGCTTTTTCTGCTCATGTGGTGCTGAGGAATCGAACCCAGGGTCTCATGCATGCAAGACAAGCACTCTAACACTGAGCCACGTTCCCAGCCTCTTTACTTTTTGTCTTGTATGTAAGTTTATCTCCTTTGGGGACGGTAAGGGAAAGCACAGAAATGGTAGGACAAAAGGTGAACAAATGCAACAGTGATACTCACTAGACACTATGTTGAATATTAACTATACAACTTGTGGGGGAGGGGGTCGGGAGGGAAAAAAATAAGGGAAGATAATAAGTGAAGAAAATAAGGGAAGAGGTGAAACTCTTCAAAAAGATATGTACTCAGTAATTGACATATGTAACTGAAATCCTTTGTACACCTTTACAATAATAATTAATTAATTATAAATATATAGGTTTTTAATTATTTATGGAATGTTTTCTTTATTTATGGAATGTAGTCTTTTAGAAAAGACTAACATCTATTATTTTTATAATATTGGAAAAATTACTTAACATTTAAAAATTAATTTCTATTTTATGTTTCGTGTTAACTTGTCATGCAGAAAAATCATTTCTGCTGGGCATTAACTATATTAATGTATCTATTAGTTGACTGAAGCTTATTTTCTTTTCCATATAGAAGCAATTTCTTTTTAATTATCATTTATACAAAGTAGTAAGTTTCTCACAAATTTCTTTATAGACATTACTTGCATTATTAATTCACTAATATGAAAATAATCTTTTTTCAAAGAACCAATTTTTGGTTTTGTTGAATATATATATATATATATGTATATAGTGCCAAATTTATTTCTGCTCTAATTTTTATTTCATTCCATTTGTCTACTGGTTTGTTTGG
Source organism: Dipodomys merriami (assembly GCF_024711535.1). Lineage (NCBI taxonomy): Eukaryota > Metazoa > Chordata > Mammalia > Rodentia > Heteromyidae > Dipodomys > Dipodomys merriami. The sequence goes on along the minus strand of NW_027204492.1, from coordinate 32,343,051 downwards.
CTTGTTCCTGATTTCATAGGAGCTTGATTTTAGATAGAATATTGATTTGAGATTTCTCTAATTTGTTAATATAAGCACTTACAGGTATAATCTTTCTTTTGAGTTTACTATGTCCTGAGGGAGTTGGCATTTTGTGTCCTCATTTACATTGAATTCTAGAATTTCCCTTATTTCTTCAGTGACCCAATGATTATTCAGTAATGAATTGTTCAGTTTCCATGAGCTTAAGTATTTGCTGTCATGGTTTTTGCTGTTGAGCTCTAAGTTTACTATGTTACAGCCTGACAGGATACAGAGAGTAATTTCATTTTTAACTCTGCAATTATTTTTTATTTGTAACCTAAGATATGATCAGTTTTGACATATGGTCTGTTGAGAAAAATATATTATGATGTTGCTTGGTGAAATATTCTGTAGATGTCTGTTGGGTCTGGCTGGTCAATGTAATATTTATGTCTGAGCTTTCTTTACTGAATTTTTGCCTAGATAATCTGCCAAGAGGTGATAATAACGTGTTGAAGTAGCTGATGATCAATGTATTTGGGTCTATGTGTGGTTTTAGGTCATTTAAAATTTGTTTAATAAAGTTGGGATCTCCTGCATTCAGTTCATAGATGTTCAGGATCATGTTGTTTTTCTGGTATAAAGTTCCCATTATTTTTTTATTTTTATTTTTTGTGAACACACTGTACAGAGGGGTTACAATTACATGGGCAGGTTAATGCATACATTTCTTATCAAGCATTGCAGCCTCCTCCTTTGTTTACCCTTCACATCCCTTCCCAGCCTCCCCCCTGCCCCCCACCCAATCCTCCCCGCTCCCCCCCCCCCCCGCCGCACACCAACATTGTAAAGCTCATTTTAGACATGACAACTTGTACTTCTCATTGTTGCAACAGGTCCACCTGTATCCTTAAACGACTTGTTTTTCCCCAACTCCTCTACAAGTTATAATGACATCAAATAGAGTGAAAGCAGGAGTTATACTGTGGGGGAGGGACATACAAAGCTACAAAGAGATAATCTTATAAATGAGTTAGAAACAAATGCATGAAAGGAAATAATCATTAAAATACATATCTAAGGATTCATTTTCCTAACATCACATTATCTGACCTTTTCCGCTTGACTCAGACATATACCAGATATTGCAAATAAGTGAAACCATGGGACCTATATTTCATTGGGCCTGGCTTACTTCACTTATTATAAGTTTTCCAGGTTTTTCCATTTCCTAACAAATGGGGCAATGTCATTCTTTCTGATGGAGGCATAGAATTCCATTGTGTATATATACCATATTTTCTTGATCCATTCCTCTACTGAGGGGCATCTGGGCTGGTTCCATATCTTAGCTATGGTAAATAATGCTGCAATAAACATAGTTGTGCTGGTAGATTTAGTGTGGTCTTGTTTGTAAACATTTGGGTAAATGCCCAAAAGTGGATCGCTGGGTCATAGGGGAGCTCTATGTGAAGTCTTTTGAGGAACCTCCATACTGCTTTCCAAAGTGGTTGAACAAGTTTACAACATTGAGATACCATCTCACTCCAGTTAGAATGGCAAAAATCAAGAACTCTAACAACAACAGATGCTGGAGGGGATGTGGACAGAAGGGAACCTTACTTCATTGTTGGTGGGAATGTAAACTTGTTCAACCACTTTGCAAAGCAGTATGGAGGTTCCTCAATAGTTCCCATTATTTATGTGTAATGTCCTTCTCTGTCTCTTCATAGTCAGTTTAATTTGAAGTCCTAAGAAATCATCTACATAAATAAAATCAGAGATGAAAAAGAAAGCATCAGGTAGGGGAGGGAAGGGATAGTGGGAGAAAAACAAAGCAAGGGGTAACAATGCCCAACAAGAAATTTACTCAGGGCTGGGAAGGTGGCTCAGTGGTAGAGCACTTGACTTGCAAGCTCAAGGCCCTGGGTTCAATTCCTAAGCACCACATAAGCAGGAAAAAAAAGCCGGAAGTGGCGCTGTGGCTCAAGTGGGGGACAGCACCCAGGCCCAGAGTTCAGGCCCCACGACCGGACCCAAAAAAAAAAGAAAAGAAAAGAAAGAAATTTACTCAGTTACTGATGTAACTGTAACCTCTCTGTACAGCATCTTTACAAGAAAATAAAATTTAAAAAAGAAAAAGAAAATGAAAACCTCACAACAGATTAAATCAAAGGCAGCATAGAAGCCTCTACACCAATAAACTGAAAAATGAGGAAGAAATGTATGCATTCCCAGAAATATATATATATATATATATATACATATATATATATATATTCAACAGAACCAAAATGATCTAAATCAACTAAATAGACCCATCAACAGTAACAAAATTGAATTGGCAATAAAAGACCTTCCTTCCAAGAAAAATCCAGGAACTGATGGCATCACAACTGAATTTAATAAGATCTTTAAAAGGGAATGAATACCAATGTTCTTCAAATTCTTCAATGAAATAGAATACCTGTTCTATGAAGCCAGTATTACACTCATCCCCAAACCAGATAAGGACACATTAAGAAAAGAGAACTATAGACCAATCTCCTTTTTCTTTTTTGGTCATGTAGCTTGAACTCTGGGCCTAGGTGCTGTCTGAGCTCTTCAGCTCAGGGCTAGCACTCTACTACTTGAGCCACGGTGCCACCTCTGGTTTTCTGGTGGTTAATTGGAGATAAGAGTCTCAATACTTTTTTGTTTAGGTTGGTTTTGAACCTAGATTCTTAGGTCTCAGCCTCTTGAGTAGCTAGGAATACAGGTGTGAGCCACCAGCACCTGGCTTAGACCAATCTCCTTAATGAACTTAGACACAAAATTTCTCAACAATATATTGGACAACTGAAACCAACAACTAATCAAAAAAAAATTGTACACTGTGATCAAATGTGATTTATTCCATGTATGCAAAGCTGGTTCAATACATGAAAATCAATAAATGTAATGCATCACATCTGCAGATACAAGATCAAGAATCAAATGATCATCTCAATAAATGCAGAAAAAGATTTTTATAAGATCCCAATACCCCTTTATGATAAAATCTCGGGTAGAGTTCCCTTTTGGCCACATACGTGCCAGCATTGCTATTGTTTGTTTTCTTGCTAATGTTATGCTAACTTGAGTGTGGTGGTATCTCAGTTTTGTTTTGATTTGCATTCTCTTTATGGTAAGAGATGTTGAACATTTCTTCATATGTCTATTGGCCATTTTTACTTCATTTTTTGAGACTTCTCTAAGTCATGTTGATAAGAAGGCAATCTTGTTCAACAACTCAGAAAAACACAAGGATATTCCTCAAAATAACTAAACATAGAACTATGCTATGACCCAACAATTCCACTACTAGGCACACAAACAAGGTTAAAGAAAAGCAACCAGCACAATCATGTCCATTACTACATTATTCACCTCAGCCAAGATAATAACTTGGCCAGATGCTCCTCACTTGATGAATGTATGAAGAAAATATGGTATAAATACACAATGGAATTTTACTCATCCATTAGAAGGAATGACACTGTCTCATTTGATAGGAAATGGAAATACATGGAAAAATTACATTAAGTGAAGTAAGCGAGACCCAAAAAACATGCTTTCTCTCATTTGTGGTAGGTATAATATATTCATAATTCCATAAGTAAGCATGTCGGGTGGTATACAAGTCATTACAAATGAATTAATACATGCTATGGGGAGATAAAATAGTATAATCTTTTAGAAAGATGGTTTCAAAGTCCAACAAAATCAACACCAGAAAATGTATACATGTAAGAAGGAGGATAGAGCCAAAGGGAAAGGGAAAGTTGGAAAGGGGAAAAGGAAGTCAGTAATTCATGGTATGTATTGCATAGTTCAAAAAAATGTAAGGGCATGAATGGGTCGAAGATGGGTAAAAATGTGAAGGGATTGACAGTGATCAAAATCATTGTATTCATAACTGCTGTGTTAAATGTTACCTTCTTTGTAAAACTACTTAAATATTATTAAATATTTTAAAAATACTTTTAGCCAAGCACTGGTGCTCCTTCCTGTTATCATTGCTGCTCAAGAGGCTGAGATGAGACATTAGTAGAAAAAGTTGACTAGATAGTAGCTTCTTGCCTTATATGATTTTGTCAAGATAACATAGGTATATACATATTTATATATGCATATAGATATAGGCATAATTTGAAAAAGGATTAATATACCCTTCTAAATGCAAGAAGCCTAAATGAGATGAACAATAGGATTATAAACACCAACTAGAACATACTTGTGTGTTTGTTTAAAGTAATTATTTGTCAAAACTTTGGGCTACACTTTTGGGCATTTACCCAAATGTTTACAAACAAGACCACACTAAAGCTACCAGCACAACTATGTTTACTGCAGCATTATTTACCATAGCTAAGATATGGAACCAGCCCAGATGCCCCTCAGTAGATGAATGGATCAAGAAAATGTGGTATATATACACAATGGAATTCTATACCTCCATCAGAAAGAATGACATTGCCCCATTGGTTAGGAAATGGAAAAACTTGGGAAAAAATTATATTAAGTGAAGTAAGCCAGGCCCAAAGAAACATAGGTCCCATGGTTTCCCTTATTTGCAATATCTAGTATATGTATGAGTCAAGCGGAAAAGGTCAGATAATGTGATGTTAGGAAAATGAACCTTTAGATATGTATTCTAATGTTTTTTTCTTCCATGCATTGGTTTCTAACTCATTTATAAGATTATTTCTTTGTTGCTTTGTATGTCCCTCCCCCACAGTATAACCCCTGCTTTCACTCTATTTGATGTCAGTATAACTTGTGGAGGAGATGGGGAAAAACAAGTCGTTTAAGGATACAGGTGGACCCGTTGCAACAATGAGAAGTACAAGTTGTTATGTCGAAAACGAGCTTTACAACGTTGGTGTGGGGTGCGTGGGGGGGGGAGGATTGGAGAGGGGAGGCTTTGAAGGGATGTGAAGGGTAAACAAAGGAGGAGGCTGCCATGCTTGATAAGAAATGTACGCATTATCCTGCCCATGTAATTGTAACCCCTCTGTACAGTATGTTCACAAAAAAAATTAAATTAAATTAAAAAAAAACTTTGGGCTAATATAACAAGCACAAGAGTGTATGAAATAACCTGGGGAGGTTCAGTTAATTTGCAAATATAACTAATGAAGGGTAGCAAAACTGACATTAAACTCAGATTGTTGACTAAAAAAAGTGTCACTAGGGGCTGGGAAGGTGGCTCAGTGGTAGAGTGCTTGCCTTGCATGCATGAAGCCCTGGGTTCAATTCCTCAGCACCACATAAGCAAAAAAGAAAAAAGCCGGAATTGGCGCTGTGGCTCAAGTGGTAGAGTGCTAGCCTTGAGCTGAAGAGCTGAGGGACAGCGCCCAGCCCCAGAGTTCAGGCCCCACGACCGGCCCAAAAAAAAAAAAAAAAGTGTCACTAACATCAAATTGCTCAAGATTATAATTTTCATATTGCTTCTCTTTTGTCAATAAATTTCTGAATTTAAAAAATTTACTTGGAATAAAAATAAGCTTAATTTCATATGAGTAAAAACTCAATTAACCTGTAAATGGAGCAGGGAGTGAAAGAAGAAGGTTATAGCAGTAATGGGCATATGATCATGTCTGTTAAAACAAATTAAATTTTTTTTCAAAGAGGAGAGATGGAGAATAAGAGTAATAGAGTGAGAGAGTATGATCAAAATACATTATATTCATGTATAGAAATATCACAATAAACCTCATTATATAATTATAAAATAATAAAATATTTAATTTTTATTTCTAATAGCATACCATTATACTGTGGTATTGTGCAATTTGTGAGTATTTTTATATTTCTATTCTGTGTACTAAATGTAACAAAATGCATACCTGTAACAAAATGCATACCAACGATTTAAAGAAGAGTATTTTTACTACATTTATAGAACAAGTGAAGCTTTTTAACAGGCGCTTTTCTTCATTATACTATTAGTATTAATAAAAATGAAAAATTAATTTCTGGGAAAATAATGAAATCTTTCATTGAATCTAGATTATAAAGATTGAGTATCTTAGCTTACACTTAGTTAGAAAATTTAGAAGCTCACATGGTACCTAATAAATACATTAGAAACAATAGCAAGGAAGAAAAAAACACTTGTGTCTCTATCTTGTGGTTCATTTTGCTTAACATCAACTTATCTGACTGTTTCTGCTTTTCTCAGACATATACTAGTTATTGCAAATAAGGGTAAACCATGGGACCTATGTTTCTTTGGGCCTGGCTTACCTCACTTAATATAATTTCTTCCAAGTCTTTCCATTTCCTAACAAATGGGGTGATGTCATTCTTTCTGATGGAGGAATAGAATGCTATTATGCATATATACCACATTTTCTTGATCCATTCATCCACTGAGGGGCATCTGGGTTGGTTCCATATCTCTCACCCACGGTTATAACCCCTGTTTTCACTGTATTTGATGATGGCATAATTTGGGGAGTGGAAGGGAAAAATCAAATTGTCTAAATAGG